>NC_135451.1:14490000-15205000 GCF_051991255.1 Vanacampus margaritifer
AACACTTGGGTTCGCTGTAAAAAAAATGTTTTTTTAAAACACCCTCCTTTGCATAGAAAATGTCAATTTTCCTGTAAATCGAGACTGGTAATGTGACATGTAAATAATTAATGTCATTGATTCTTCCTTTCCTTTTGATTAATAGCCCCTCAAAAATGTCTAAGTACATTTTTAAAAAAGTAAGCTATTCTGAATCTTGAATTTGCAGATTTCTTCCGACAGTCAAAGAGTAAACTGCAAAGATGAGGATTATTTTCTTTTTTTTCTCCCCTGTCTGCAGCTGCTTCTTTATGAGTGAAAACAGGCCTAGCAGAGACCAGAAGCGGGGATTAGCCAGTTAAACCACCTGAAAACTCACCTGAGCTCTCTACTGATTAGCTGTCGTAGCCTATAGCGCTTACGTTTTCCCTGAAGATGACAGCGGAGCAAACGCACAAGCACAACCTCGCAATCCGTCTGCACTTCTGCGGGCTTTGTGCTTCAACCTCGCCGTTTGCATTCTTAGCCATGTCAATTCTAATTATGGTAACTAAGGCGTGGAAAGCCAATGGCCCGCCATGCATTTCAAACAAATCAAGCCTCACAGGAAGTGTTACGGAAAAGCCCCCAAAACATTATGAAATAGATTTGCTCCAGCATTGACATTTGGAGATACAGTTTATGCTTTAAAATTTTGAGATTCAAAGAAAAGAGCAAGATTTTATAAGATGTTTAGGATTTTTCGGATTTAAATTTATTTATTTTTCCCGTATATTAACTCATTTGCTCCCCAAAACATATAAATAAGTTCTAATTTAAATATGACCACGTTCCTAAAGAACATACAGAAGGCTTTGTTGCCTCTGAAATGAAGAGAATTCGTGAAGCAATGGTAGTTATTACAAACACGGCCAGCAGGTGGCAGCGCAGAGTATAAGAAATCAACCAGGGCCATGTTGCAAAAAGCTCTTTCACATACATACACATATATACATATATATATATATATATGTATATATATATATATATACGTATATATATATATACATATATATATATATATATATATATATATATATATATATGTATATGTGTGTGTATATATATATCTCTTTGACTGCCAGACGTTTTCAGAAAAGGGATGCCGTGGGTGCCAGCCGATTTAAGCATTTTGACTGATCTTTCAAGGTCCACAGAAAATGATGTGTTTGGACTATGGAAACACACATACTACCAAATGAAAGATTGGACTCTCATCTTTCATCAGAGAAAAAAGTTTGTTTCTACCTTATTCCGTTTTTCAGTAATCAACAATAGAAAATGGTTAGTTTCACCTCTGTTTTGAAACAAACGTCTTTTAACGTCTTTGGCACTCCTCCATATGATTTTACTAAACGTTATTTAACGTTTTTGGCAGTCAAAGAGTTAAATATATTCTAATGCTAATTGCTGCAAAACGGAAGCAGATGCATATATATATATATATATATTTCCTGATGAAAGAAGAGACTTTAATCTTTCTTTTGGTAGATTGCATGTTTTTATAGCAATCGAACACAATATTGTGTGGGCCTTGCAAAATCAGTCCAAATCCAGTAAAACAGCCGGGAGCAAAGGGTGTTGCTTCAGTGAAAATGGTTGCGAGTGAATGAGTTAAGAAAAATGTGGAGGTAACGGTTTTCATTTTTTTATTAATTTTGTGGATGAAAAAAATCATCTGCATATTTTTTGTTAATTATTAGGCGAAAAACAAACCTAATTTTGTGGATGAAAAAAATCATCTGCATATTTTTTGTTAATTATTAGGCGAAAAACAAACCTAATTTTGTGGATGAAAAAAATCATCTGCATATTTTTTTTTATTATTGGGTGAAAAACAAACAATACAAAATATTAGTCTGTTTTTCATTTTAAAAATTTTTTATCCATTGATATCTGGAGTTGTCATTTTTCCGAGATTAAAAAATGTGGAGATACTGTTTTAAATTTTTTTGTGTAAAAGAAAAAAAAAACATTCCCTAGTATCGTGTGTCCCTTGCACACAAGCATCATTCCAACTGCTAAGACTCCAAAAGGGGGTCAATTTCCGGGTCAAACTCATACCCCATTTATATGTGCCAGCTTCAAGGAAAATAAGACAGAAGTGCTTTTACAATCAACAACCTGTTTTCACCAGCGACTCCGCAAAATGACAGCAGCGCAGCCACAAGAGAAGACACTGCATTTATGCGACTGCAACCATTTACATCTTGTTTTATTTTGTCTCGAACATTTCTAACCGGCGGTTGTTTTGACTGTGCGAGCGTCTGTTTTTTGACGGCCCGAAATGACATATTGCTCCTCAAGTGTCAAGAGATCTTAGCGTCTCCCAGCCTTTGTTCTGGTATGAGTGTGGGGGGGGGGGGGGGGGGGTGGCTGGCTATTTGATGGGGGCACTGTTTTGTTTTGGGGGTGAAAGAGGGCTGCCCCGCGACCCTACACTGTTTATTTACTTTATTCCCAGCCTAGCATGCTGGGTAGAGAGCGAGCTGAGGCTTATGCCAAGAAGCAGCAGCGGTCTCAGACGGAGACACACACACACACACACACACACACACACACACACTTCCACAGGGTCTCTAGTGTACGCCTCCCAAGCAGGAAACACTCTCGCCTCCATAAGGGCCCCGTTTCATCTGAACTTCTATAGGATGTGACAGCAGCTCGAGTCCCACTCACTACTCCCCACTCTGGCTATTCAAACAATAATAAAAGAAAAGCCCCAAGCGGTGATGAACGGACCGTCAAACGCAAATTTTCATGGCTAATCAATTGGGGCTCAGTCGTGCAAATTCCCTAAGAGAAAAGTGCAATCCCTGAAACTGGAACAAAAAGACTGCTTGGAACCAAAATGGCCGACGTGTGTCTCGTTGTGATGAACAGATCTACCCAATTTTTGTGAAGAATCTGGTGGCAGGGGTGTAATTTCTCAAAATTAGGAGGGGGCTCGAGCACCAATATTTTGATGGCGAATCATCAAAATGGTCATCAAACTTTGGCACGATGGTCCACAAACATGAAATGGTGTAGAAAGCGATACCGTTTGTAATTTAGCGCTGCCCATTTGTCAACAATAACTGGTACCTATTGTGGCTCATTTAGGGGAATTCCCTGGTATATGCGTCAAAATGGGCAACTTTTTGGTCAATTTCAGATGTGGGTCCTTGAGACTCATTTCTGAAGCATTCAATTTCGTGTCGATCGGGGTGACCAGTGATGTGGGCTAATTTGTCCAGGGAGACTTTTTCATAAAATGGTTTCTTCATACCAAAATGGCTGCCTTCCTGTTCAGTTTTGGACACGGGTCCTTGAGTCTTTTAATGCATCTTGTTATGATGGACATGTCCTCCAAATTTTGTGTCAAACTATCCAGGGAAAATTTTTCATTGAATATGCCTCCAAAATAGTTACTTCGTAACCAAAATGGCTGCCTTCCTGTTTAGTTCGGACATGGGTCCTTGAGACTTTTTTGTGCATTCTGTTATGATAGACACGTCCACCCAATGGCATGAAACTTTTTTTCATGGCCGAACTTCTGTTTAATTCCTACGGAAGAGGATTAGGACCAGAAAGGTTGGCAGGATTCTGACTTTAAAGTGAAAATTCTGACTTTGTTCTCAGAAATTCTGATTTTAATCTCTGGCTTCTGACTTAAAGTACTTTAAAGTCAGAATTCTGACTTAAAGTACTTTAAAGTCAGGATTCTGACTTTAAAGTGAAAATTCTGACTTTGTTCTCAGAAATTCTGATTTTAATCTCTGACTTCTGACTTAAAGTACTTTAAAGTCAGAATTCTGACTTAATGTACTTTAAAGTCAGAATTCTGACTTAAAGTACTTTAAAGTCAGAATTCTGACTTAAAGTGAAAATTCTGACTTTGTTCTCAGAAATTCTGATTTTAATGTCTGACTTCTGACTTTAAAGTCAGAATTCTGACTTAAAGTACTTTAAAGTCAGAATTCTGACTTAAAGTGAAAATTCTGACTTTTTTCTCAGAAATTCCGATTTTAATGTCTGACTTCTGACTTTAAAGTCAGAATTCTGACTTAAAGTACTTTAAAGTCAGAATTCTGAGATTAAAGTCAGAATTCTGACTTAAACCACTTTAAAGTCAGAATTATGAGATTCAAGTCAGAATTCTGACTTAAACCACTTTAAAGTCAGAATTATGAGATTAAAGTCAGAATTCTGCCAACCTTTTTTTTTTCTCTTCACTGGCCCTAATCCTCTTCCGTAAATTCCAGCATGTGTACCTGACACTTTTTTTTGCGCTGTCCTGGATCCTGTTTTCTAACTTTCCAGGAGTCTTCCTTAGAGACCTGTGTGGGGTTTACCAGGACTCATTCAAAAAATGAACATTTTCACTGAAAGACATGCTCTTGCAAAAAGTTTTCAGGCATTTTTGAGGCTCCCAAAAAGTTTACCCGTGAGAAGCATAATAATAAACAGCGATTTCAAGAGGGCCTTTTTGCACTGCCTGGTGCTCGGGCCCCTAAAAACGGCAACCGCAGAGTGCGCTCGGCTCAAAGCCTATCTGCAAGGCACATCTATAAACTACTCCAGGAAGGAAAGTGCCCCCCCCCACAGACACACAACCACCAACCCCACCCACCTTTGTCGCTCAAGTCATCCCCTGTCTGGGTGGCGTAAACAAAACGTTACAAAACGCTTTTCTCCGTAATCACTATAAATAGGCGCGTATCCACACTTTCCCTCATGGCCGGTGAAATAACCCCCCCCCCCCACCCCCTGCCCCTCCCCCAACAACACCCCCTTCCCCTCTCATAAACACCGTGCTGCTCTTTTAATTGGCATCAAGGCAGCTCACCCCCATAAAGCTTTGACGGCTCAAACCAGCTGGAGCGCCATTGGGCTGGCCAGAGCAGGAGCTTAAAGGAGGTGGAGATGTAAAGGGGGGGGGGGGGGTGTTGGAGGGGGGGGGGGGGTTATTAGTAAGAGTGAGGGGTGGTCGGGTGGTGGGGGGGGGGGGATGGCACTGACATCTCGAGGCAGGTGGTGCCTTGTGGCGTGCTTGTATTCTTAACTCCCTCGCCGGCTGATTGTTTACATTGAATCACGGAGGATTCACAACGTGGCTGACTTTTCCCACCATCGCACTTTTTTCCCCATCAGGGGCCATTTTAGATTTCCGTAGTTTGAAAATGGAATGAATGATGAAATATCATGGAATGGTTATCATGTTCATGATTTTTTTTTCCCATACAAAGTATGTACTTAGTTTTGGTCAAAAAACATTGCATCTCCAAATCTTGATGATTAATTTCATGCAAAGAACCATAAACACATATTTTTAACAAAATGTCCAAAATTGTAAAACATACAAGTGAGTGATGTGACATTTGCGTGACATCAGTGAAGGCAGCGTGGGTTTGGTGACAGTGTGAATGTGACAAAATTCTCTATTTTCCTTTTCTCCAAATCTATTTATATTTTAGGAAAAAACGTTTATCTCAATTTTTTTCTTCATACCATAAAATAAAAAAAACATCTATCTCTAAATTGTGTTTTTGCTGTTAAATAATTAAAATCATGTAATTAGCAACTTTTTCACATCAAAATGCAACTTGTTTTTATTCTCAAACATAAAAAACAAGTACAGAATTTTCAAATGTACTTTTCCTTGTTTTACCAAAACACTCAAAAACATGTTCCTACATCATTGAAAAACAAAAAACGATTTTTTTTTTCGACAAATGAAACATGCATTTCCAAATTGTTTTTTTCTACCTCAAAAATTTAAATCAGGCATGTCCAGTTGTTTTCCCTTTCATCCCCAAAAACGATTGTACTGGATCTCTGCGTGAATGTTATTCTAATTATTTGAATGATGAAAGAAGAGACTTTAATCTTTCTTTTGGTAGATTGCATGTTTTTATAGCAATCGAACACAATATTGTGTGGGCCTTGCAAAATCAGTCCAAATCCAGTAAAACAGCCGGGAGCAAAGGGTGTTGCTTCAGTGAAAATGGTTGCGAGTGAATGAGTTAAGAAAAATGTGGAGGTAACGGTTTTCATTTTTTATTCATTTTGTGGATGAAAAAAATCATCTGCATATTTTTTGTTAATTATTAGCTGAAAAACAAACATAATTTTGTGGATGAAAAAAATCATCTGCATATTTTTTTTTTATTATTGGGTGAAAAACAAACAATACAAAATATTATCTGTTTTTCATTTTCAATTTTTTTTATCCATTGATATCTGGAGTTGTCATTTTTTTCACATCAAAATGCAACTTGTTTTTATTCTCAAACATAAAAAACAAGTACCGAATTTTCAAATGTACTTTTCCTTGTTTTACCAAAACACTCAAAAACATGTTCCTACATCATTGAAAAACAAAAAACTATTATTTTTTTTTCGACAAATGAAAATTGTTTTTTTCCACCTCAAAAATTAAAATCAGGCATGTCCAGTTGTTTTCCCTTTCATCCCCAAAAAACTATTGTACTGGATCTCTGCGTGAATGTTATTCTAATTATTTGAATGCAGGATGCTGCGTGTCTGCGTAAAATCCACAATGCTGCAATTTTTCTGGATTTCTACGTGAAAAAAAGCGCCTGCCCTTATCGGAATGTGGATGATTAACATTGGAAGCCGTATAAGAAAGGATGACCGCAAAAGCAAACCATGAGAATACGATTCTGCTTTCCTTCACCCCACCCAAAAACAGTTTGTTTAGAAAGTTTAAATTTAGAGAGGCAATTTAAATGGAATAATAAATAGCCCAGCGTGGAAAAGTAAACGTTTCATCTTATGAGCACGCACAGGAAAAATAACCGTGTGTTTGTTACGATGTATATACAGAACTTGTATTCCAATTTACTTTGAAATTCTTTTCTGGATTTCCTTCCTGGACGATTTGAGAAAGTGCTTAATTAAAATGACAGTGTGCTCATTTGGGGCGAGAGAAAGAACGCTTAAGTGTATCAGGAGATATCCTGTGTGCAACTGTTGCGAGCCCACCCCCCCCTTGTGAGCCGTGCCCCCCCGGCTTGCCACGCACCACTTCGACAGCTGCAGGCAAATACTTGCCAAGCCTCGTTGGAGCTATTAAAAAAAGAAGCAATTATCTGCACAGTGAGATCTCCTTACCACGTGCTGAACTGCTGACACTGTCTATTTCCCAATGCCGATCAGGAGTTTTTCGTCGTGGTCTTTGGTCTTAGAGCCGAATAAACCACGTGAATGCACGATATTGGGTTCGGGGGTTAGCCCCTGGTGGGGATTTTTGTTTTAATTCAAACCAGTTTTAAATGAAATTTGGTAGGCATGTCTATTATAAGTAGACCTACAAAAAAGTCTCAAGAACCCGTGACCTATAAGACACAGGAAGTCTGCCATTTTGGTTTAAAATGGCCATTTTTTTCTCTCATTGATTTAAACACAAACATATGCATCTGGTCCGGATCACGGGTCTCAGGAACGTCATTTTGACTTTTTGATCATTCCGCTCCCACTGCCAGTTACACTTAGCAAAATGAAATTTGCTAGGTATGTCTATCACAAGTAAAACAAACAAAAAAGTCTCAAAAATCAATATCCCAAAAGACACAATACTTCTGCCATTTTGGTTTGAAATGGCCACTTTGGATTCATATCTAGAAATAGACCGATATGTTTTTTTCAGGGCCGATAGCGATTATTAGTAGTCAAGGGGACCGATAACTGATATTTGGAGCCGATATTCAATTTCAGTAAAAGGGAGAAAATATGGCCATCAACAATTTTTAAAATACTTTGTTCGAATGTCCTAAAGTATATGTTTATTGAACAACTTTTCAGATTTGCAAAAAAAAAATGTTTTTCTTTTAATCTTAGACAATTGTGATCTATGTTTTAAAATTTGAACAAAAAATTCTGGAATTTCCCAGGGTCATCAGTATGTAATAAAAACTAAATGAAAACCTAATTCACAAGTAAATATCATAGTTTAAGAAAAAAAGAAAAAAAAAGAAAAAAGACCGATATTCGTCAAAAAGCCAAATATCGGCGTCGATAATCGGCCTGGCTGATAACTGGTCTATCCCCAGTAATATCTGCCATTTCCAGGGACTGCTCAAAGATGAACTTGTTCTTCGCCCGATTGCTACCAAAACTAAAGAGCTTAAATAAACAAGGTCAGAGCCAGATTAAAACTCTTGTAAAGATTTTGTGAACGTCCCCTATTGCCAAAAATGTATCGCTAGCCCCTGATGTTCCAATTTCCTTCCCTTCCTAGCCACTTGCCCACACCTTAGCCATATTTGATTTCTGCATCAAAACCTTACTCACCCGTCCATATCTGTTGGCGTAGGAGCCCGTGAGCAAGGAATGGAAAACGATGATTGTTTCATCCAGATCCCAGATGAATACTCGCTGGAGGAGGAGGGACACAAAAACAGAAGAGGAAAAGAGTCAAAATCGATGCAGCGCTCTGTCGTTGCTGCAAGGTGATCCCGCTGGTCAATAGGCCAGGAGCGTGTACTCGCGCACCGTAGGGACCGCGGTCCATTTGCTCGCGGCGGCCACCGCGACCGTCCCCGCCACCCCTCCACTCCTTAGCCCTTTGCATTAGAGCGATCGATAGGTCCAAACTAATTAACTAGATATGTTAACATGCGATGATGTCAGCGCCTTAAAGGTTGTTTGCTTAAAATCCAGCTTAACGAAGCCGGCATCTTCTACATTTGCCACACTACAGAATAGTGCTGTTAACAAACCTGACAAACTATAATGATTTAAAAACAATGCCAAATTTACAAAATCATGAGGAGCATTAGCCACCTGCTAGCACGCAAGCTAACATTCTTATGACCTGCTAATAACTAACTAAATTGCGCCTGATGCACAACTGATTCAAACAAAGGCACTGACAACTGTGCTGAAAAGGACTCAGTGATCCAAGCTGCCTCTTTGGAATTATTTTTTTTTTTTCATCTTCTCGGACATCAGAGAGGGGAGGCTGAGCAGTTACACTGAGGCGGAGGATGGAGGGAGCAAGACAAAAGTGACACTGCAAACACTTTCGCATTTTGCTCTGTCGATGTCCCAAAAAAAAAGTGCCAACAATTTGGCCCAAGGACAACATGAATAGCCCGCGGGTCTGTTCTAAAAATAGCTCACAAATGATGGGACACTCTAACTTACTAAAGAAGAATTAAAACAGACAAAAAAAAAAAATCAGTATTTTATTTAAAACAAAATAGATTGTATTCAATGAAAAAAAAACTATTTTACCCAAATGTTAAAAAAATTATAATTTTAGAGCTGGAAAAATTCACGGTTATCATACCATCAGAATCCAATTTTGCTTAGGTACAAGTGTGGGAAAACGTTTGTCAGCCCTAGTATGATTCACCTCACCTTAATCACCCCCCTGATTGCTTAGTAATGAGACGAGAACTTAATATAAGCTATGCGTGAGTCACGATTCCACAACCCGTCAATTATTCATGTCTGGTTAAGGAAGCATTTCTTATAATGAATTAATGCCCATCGTGCGTTAAAGGCAAAGTGTCAGCCCATACACTAAGTGGATTAAGGTCCCGCGAGGGCGTCTGTCGCCAAGGTAGCGAGCTCACCCCTACCTCAAGGTCGGAGTCGGGCGGCGGTGACGGGTTGTTGTTCCTCCGGCCCCGGCCACGTGACTTTCCATCCGAGGCCCGGCGCAATCGATCCGAATCTGAATCTTTAATGGGGGTTGATGGACTGTGGATGGTACTGTACTCCGCTGGAAGGAAGACGGATGATGAAAAGAAATGACGCTCGGCTCTTTGCAAGGACGTTTGTCTTAATGCAAGGCGGAAAAGGACTCAGGACGCTGCTAGCTTCTATTAGCAGCGGTACATGACGACATGGACAAAAAGGCACACCAGCAGGAAGTTAACTGGATGCTAACTTGACGATTGCTAGCGACCCATGTAGTCAGTAGCAATATTTCTTAACACCTCTTTTTGTTTTTAATTGATTTTAATTGACAGTAAATTCCAAAAAAGAAAACAAAACAAACCTAAAACATTTCATATTATAATAACACTCCATTACGAGTAAGTCATGCTAACTCAGCTTTTTCGCAGTGCCAATGCTAGCTTATTATTGCTAGCGATGCTAATCTGTGAAAGACAACTACTATACTCACTTGGAGCCAATTTTAACTTAAAGAGGAAGTCAACTTTTAAACATTTCTTGGCAATAATATGTTATATGTGATCTCATTAGTCTAAACAGGACATTCGGATTAATATTACATTTGTGGAATGAGTTATGAAGCAAAATCCAGACGTTTTTAATCTATCTCAGGGGGCGGCCATTTTGCCACTTGCTGCCGACTCAAGATGACATCACGGTTGCTCAGGGCTCAAGCAACGACCAATCACAGCTCACCTGTTTTCTGAAGCGGAGTTGTGATTGATTGCTACCTGAGCCCTGAGCAAACTGTGATGTCATCTTCAGTCGACAGCAAGTGGCAAAATGGCCGCCTTCTGATATTGATAAAAACTGCTGGATTTTGCTGCTTAAATCATATTCCACTAACACAATATTAACCACAATATCGCATTTCGATTATTGGGGTTGCATAAAACAAATTATTGGCGAGAATTTTTGAGGGTGTTGACGTCTGGACCGAGTCTCCCACCTGCGGGATTTTCCGTGATGGCCTGGCTGGTGATGACGGCCGGGGGTTCTTGTAAGGTGTAGGTGGTGGTGGTGGAGGGCGTGCCGGGGCTGGTGTTGTTGCTCGTCATGTAGGGCGACGTGTATGGCGAGCTGTTGTAATACTGAGCGTACTGAGTCTGGCCGAAGGCGGGATAGCCCGGGTACTCCTGTGAAGAGATGCATAATTAGAGGAAAACTGGCAACATTTTAGTTTTTTTTTTTTTTTTTTTTTTTTGTTAGCGTAACGTGAGATATGCCCTTCATCATTATTGCTACTTCACCGCACAGATTCCAAAAAACATAAAACGCAAACATATGTCAGCTCTGTCCCACATCTGGACGAGCATCCCTCGCCACAAGACATATGTGAGAGGCGGTACAGCAGGTAATCCGGCTGACAAGGCGTGCGACATCCAGAGTGATTTATGCTCAAATGCGTCACGGGTGAAATGTAACATGGTGAAAGTCCGGTGTTCCAATCGATCAGCACTAGGATGATAAAAAAAAATTATAATTTGCTGACAGTCGTACCTGTTGCGTGCTGTTGAAGCCTGTCGAGTTCGTCAGGGAGTTGTTTCCGCCGTATAATCCTGATGTTGTTGTGAAAGTACCGCCTAGGAAGAGGAAAATGTCAGAATTTTGAGTTACAAAAAAAACCAGACTTTGACTTTATTTCATACAGAATAAAAAATCAGTGCGTTCATTTTGAGTTTATTTAAAGTGCCACAATTTTTTTTTACGCGTGATTAATGACCACGGGATAGCCTGTACTGAGGGAATTCCCGTCGCAATGCAGCAGACACGTCCACGTCAAAATTTAGCAGTAATAAATTTAATAATAATAATGCAAATATTTGTGGACACTGGGATCAAGTTGTATTTTACAATTTAAAAAATATATGCAGAATTTCACAAGTTACTTCATGTTAAAGATTAGATAGCGTTAATATGAAAAGAAAAATGCACCGAGCTGTCACCAACGTCTTACAAATGCAATTATGCCATCTAGTGGCAGAAAATCACCTCAATACAAATCAATATCATACTCGTTTTTTTTTTTTTTTTTACAGTACAGGACATCTTTTTAATTTTAACTCAATTTTATGAATTATTCTGAAATGACTGCATCAATGACAAAGTGTTAACAAGAGGATGAAAACTTGGAAAAATTATTGTACATTTAGAACAGATAAAATTATGCGATTAATTGTTAAACTATTGAATTCATGCGATTAATTACGATGAAAAATTTTTAATCGCCTGACACCCCTAGAAAATAGCACGGTGTAGTCGAAATGTTCATTTCGATGAAATACACAAGTCTCAGGAAAGATCCACTTTGGGGTTTCTACTAATTTTAGTCATTTTTCCAGAGCCGTGCTGGGGGGTGGCGGGGGGCTCAGGTTGTTACAAGTTTGGCTCCCTTAAGGACAACCCTTGAAAAGCCACCTTATCTTTCTCCTCTTCCTCCCTTTATCACTGCCTGAATCGGGCCTGATGAATGACAGTAGTAGGGGGGGTGGGTGATAAGGGGGGGTGCGCCTCTCCGAAGCAAATCCCGCAAGTAGCACAAGAGGTCGGTTGTGCGGGAGCTACTGAAGGGTAACGTCCGGGGTGAAAGACTGAGGAAAGGTGGGTCGGGTGGTGTGCGCGGGTCGGGGTGGGGGGGGGGGGGGGTTTCTGACATCCTGCCGGAATGAATATGTATGTTTCTCTTTTCACTCACTCACTCAAAGGATGATCCCTCCTGGGTAATTAAGTCATTCAAAGGGGGGCTGATAGCATCTAATGGCTTAATAATATACACAGCATGACTTATTAGAGGAACGGAGGGCGCCTCTAGGCTGGGGCCGTCGCTCCGCGTTTCAGCTGCGCTCCATCTGCTGGAGTAAGACGTCCCGTAAAATGGATGCCGACGCGTGATTTGTGCGCGTATTAAAAAAGCTACAATCTTTCCGTTATTAGGATGGCAGAGTTCTAACGGACAGAAAGTATGGTTTTGATACTCAATGATATTAATTTCAGATGTAGAACACAAACAGGAGGCCCCCCCTCTGAGAGCGGAAACTCTCAGACTCAGTCTCATCGTCAATAATAAAGTTCTCCAACAAAGATAAACTTGATGTCCTCTTGACAATTCACTGCTCGTATTGTTTGATTTACAGTTAAGCTCAAAATGATTGCAGATCTTGCTTTTTTCAGTAAGATAAAAGCATTAAAATTCCATATGAACATATTAATTTATTGCATGTCTTTGCGTTCATCATCGTGATGTTTTCTTAAATATTATGTTTAGCCCTAATATAATTATAAATTATATTCTAACCTAAAAAGGCAAAATTTTAATACTTGTTTGAATATTTGAAATAAAACATTTTTTTCAAATAAAAAAAAAAGAAGAAGAGGAAAATAATTTGTTTTAAAATATGTATATAATAAATGTATATATATTTTAGAGCATCAAGATTTGGCCATCTATTGTATTATTCTTTTTAAAAATGTATTTATATGACATTTAAAAAAAAAGATAAAATTTATTATACATTATGTTCAGCCCTAATATAGTTATATAATAACCTAAAAAGGCAACATTTTAATTCTTGTTTGAATATTTAAAATTAAATATTTTGTTTAAAAAACATACATGTATTTATTTTATTTATTTTTAACTTTAGAGCACTCAAAATTGGCCAGCATGTGAAGAGATTTTATGTGTTGCGTCAGAGATTTATTTTCTATTTTTCCTTTTTAACATTTATTCATATGACATTTCAAAAGCTACAAAAAAATTTGTATGAGGGAAAAAGTGTAATTTGGGAAAGCTGTCTTAAACCCCACAATGCCAAAGACTTTTTTTCCCCCCTGTTCTTTCATTGTTTGCATTTAAAAAGAGGAAAATACTGGCAGTCCTATCATAAACACCCAGTGACCAGTTGGATGGAGATAAATACACCGTCCTGTCCCTAATGGGTGCATAATTACACCTTTGCGCCCCCCCCCCCCCGACCCACCCCGCCCCAGCGACAAACAAAAGGGAGTTCCTTTCAAGCTGTGAGCATCAGGGCCCTCCCACACCGTGACAAACGTGAAGCAGCTTTTCAGAAGGCAGTCAAAAGACGAAGCAAGCGAAAAGGAAGTATGTGGCGAAAAATGGACACAATGCGCTTCTCTGTTGAGAAACAAACGCCTCCGACTCGTCGCGCGCAGATGATTTGTGAAACTTCCCCTCTCACCCGTGGAGCGTTTTCACCTTCTTTTCATCCCCCCGGCCTCTACCGGTTATTTTACATCTGTCTGCCTTGTTTGGTTTCTCAAGGGCCGTGAGGGGGAATTAGATTTTTTTTCCCCCCCTTTCTTTTTCTGGTTCCAAAGTTCAAAACGGAGTGAAAGTCTGACAGAACAATCAGAGGCTCAGGCAAAGAAGAGCACGACAACAAATTAGCCCGAAGCGCAGTTCAATCGGTCATAAAAGTGCTGGCTGGCGGGGGTTCGGAGGCTTTCTTGGCGGAGGAGCCACATAAAAGCCGAGGGGACCCCGGCGGCCCTGGCGAGAATGGAGGCGTGCTGTTCGAGAGCGGCCGCGCTGGTTATGATCGGCGGGCTTGCGGTTCCCCGGGGGGCATGTTTTCGCTCCCTCCCTCTGTCCTGCTCCAGTTAGTTCACTCAGTCACTCAAGTGCAGACATCAGGACTCCCCCCACTGGCCCCCTCCCGCCCGCCCGCCTGCCTGCCTTCTGGCCCCACAATTGGAAGTCCATTTGCTTTGCTTGATCAGTCTCCTCGCCACGGGCTATGTCTATCATCAACGCACAATATTTGTAGCAGAAGTTTGGATGCCCCACTTGGGAATAAGCTATCAAGTCCAGATGGACTCTCCTCTTTTTTTTTTTTTTTTTCTGGCTTGCCGGAATGCTGCAATCGAATTATTCACATAATTAGCATCTGCTCAATCCTTCTCTCGACCTGTGTTACTTCCAAATTGTCACACTGTACTGTGGACTGGTTGCTTTCATGTTCTGTTCTTTCTTCATTGCATTACTTATGCATTTATTTAGCTTTATTTTTATTAAAAAATGTAGATGTGCTCTAAATGGTTCTTGACTTTTTTTAGACTTAAATTTTAGGTGGAAAATACATTAGTTGGTTCTGTCATTTTTAGAAATGTATTTTCTTCTGTCAATTAATTTATTTAAATACATTAAAAAAAATACTAGTTTAACCATTTTTGTCAATTTGTATCCATTTATTTTTCAAAATAAAAAAGTCCCTTAAAAAAAAATACAAGATTAGTTCCTTTCATGTTCTTTAGTTAATTACTTATGTATTTAGTTAGTTTCATTTTTAGGTTTTCATCATTTCTGTCATGTAAATGTTGTCGTTTTAGTTCCTGTCATTTTTTAAATTAAATTGTAATTAAATTAAATTAATAATTTAAGTGTTTAAATTGTAATTTTATTTTAAATTACTGTCATTTATTTTTGAAAAACATTTTTAGGGATCATTTTTTTTTAAATTTTAATTCATTTTTTGATTTTTAAAATGAAAAATACTTTTAATCACATTTTTTCTATTCTAAACCAAAATATATACACATATCTGGTTTCGCAATCCAAAATAAATGTTAAGATGAAAAATTTGATAATAACTGTCAATTATCAAATATTTACACAGATAGTATACCTAGTTTGGTCATTTATTTTTGGATTATTTTTCTTTTACCAAACATAACCAACTATAATGTTTAATGGTTATTTCATCCAATGATGTATCTGCAGTCTGAGTGAATGGAGTCACATGAGCCCTCTTGAGGTGATTGAATCTCAAGTGTTTATAGGTCACAAAAACAGATTTGTCTGAAGAAAAAAAAAAAGATGGTGTTAGTGGATAGTCATTAATTACTGCATTACTATCGATGCTGTTCTTGTCACAATCTGGCCTATTTTTCTGTGACAGGCCACGGGACGCAACGCCATCCACTGCCACGCGAGTCGACGTACACGAACGCCTTTGTGCCCGTTACGATTCGGCGCAGCCACGCAAAGCTCCGTGGCATCGGATATGAAAGAGAGGCGCAGAAACATTCATCTAATCGTCTGCCGCCTTGACAGCTGGTCACAAGCTGGTGGAGGAATATGGGTGGTGGTGGTGGGGGGGGGGGGGGATCACATGTAGAACTTGTGAACATGTGGACTTTGGTTTGGTTGTTGGAAACCTGGATAAGATCATTTGAATAACCTTCCAAGCTTCTGGTTTTGTCTGATTGTGTCCTGGAGAAGAAAGAGAGCTAGAATGGTGTATGTAAAACTTAAAGCTACGTAAGAATCCATCAGTGGACACCCTGGATGGATTAATAGTCCAGTTAGCGCCACTGGCCCAAAATTCTGTCAATTAACACCTTCAAGCTACTCCAGGGATCCACGTTGAGGTAAAAAGAACAAAGCGCATCATACTGAGAAGACAAATGGACACATAATGCTGTCATCGTGACTTAAACCACTCCCCCTCCACCCTTCTCCTTTTTTTCAGGCTTTCTGGTTTTTGGTCCGGAGCCACGGGGAGGAAAAAAAAAAAAAAAGGCTTCGGCGTGCCACATCTGTGGCTGAGCTGCTGGCGTTATTTACTGTTGGATATTCTGTAGGATTCTGCCACAAGGGAGCGAGAGAGAAAAGAGAGCGGAATGCGGCGAGCTAAATGGCCGACGCAGGTGGAACTTTTGCGGCTCCGGCGGGGGGGGAAAGCGTTAGAAGCCTTGTTCGTGCAACAGCTCATCTTTATTAGCTTCAAGGCTATAAATCGTCACAGCCCCAAACGCTTAAACAAATACAAATATGATCACAGGGAGAGAAAAACAAAGGCTGGGGAGTTGGGGTGCCTCCTAAGTGCCGGGCCATTTTCCTCCCCCATCTTGTGTTGATTTTTTTTTTTTTTTTTTTAAGAGGGAGGAGGATTCATGACGACCGCCCGGATTGGTCGTGTTGTGAATTCGCTTGGTGTTTAAATCAAAGGCAGGAAGGTATTTTGCCCGCTTAGGAGCGACGTCGGGTCATCTCATTTGGATGATAGACGATAACGCTGATGTTGGAAGAAGTGAAAACAATACTCAAATTGGCCCGCTTTGAGTATCCAAAATCATCTTTTCCCATTGAAATCAACATAAATACCATTAATCCATTCCAGCCTCCCAAAAATAATTTTGATGAGAAAAATAGCACGCTATACTTTTGTGCTTTTATAAAAAAAAATCTACAGTAATGACATAATTGAATTATTTCGGCTCTTACCATCTTATCACAGACTATAAAGAATATATCAGTGGATTTAAGGATTATGTTTCCCATTAACTCTTTGACTGCCAGACGTTTTCAGAAAAGGGATGCCGTGGGTGCCAGCCGATTTAAGCATTTTGACTGATCTTTCAAGGTCCACAGAAAATTATGTGTTTGGACTATGGAAACACACATACTACCAAATGAAAGATTGGACTCTCATCTTTCATCAGAAAAAAAAAGTTTGTTTCTACCTTATTCCGTTTTTCAGTAATCAACAATAGAAAATGGTTAGTTTCACCTCTGTTTTGAAACAAACGTATTTTAACGTCTTTGGCACTCCTCCATAGGATTTTACTAAACGTTATTTAACGTTTTTGGCAGTCAAATAGTTAAGTGTTAGCATTAGCATTAAGCTAGCAGACTAAAGCCCAGGTATATGGTTGTTTGGAATTAAAAAGCAAAATTGCTCACTATTTGCCAAAGTGATCAGCCGAATGGCTCTTATCTCCAGACAGTACAACTAAAAAACACCAAGAAGTGAGACATCCTCACCCTGCATTTGGTAGCTGTACGGCGCCTGTCCCGTCTGCGGCGTGCTGAAGCCCGAGCCGTAGCCGAGGAAGCCCGTCTGGCCCGGCGACTGCGACTGGCTCAGGCCGCTTTCCGTCTTGATGCCTGCCCACAATGGACCTAAATCAGTTAGCGACATAAGATCGGTTTGACGCTCTTTACAAGAGTCAAGAGTCACAGGTTTGAAATTACAGCAAGAGCGGGGGGGCCGAGGCCGATCACAATGGCCCCCGGCGCTGATTTGTTTACAGATTCCTTGTAGCGATCTTGTACTGCTGTAGAACAATTTATGGGGGGGGGGGGGCTACTTCAGGTTACACTCACTATTATCTGCAGCTTCATGGGACACTATGATTTAAGACCACTTTAGTCAAATTATAAGACCCCTGACGCGTTGAATAAATGGGACCACTCGGAGTTACTGTTAAAGGTATGGGCTCAATAAAATGTCACAATATTTTAATAATAAAAATAATAATAATACAAATTAAAAAACAAAAAAAACCAAATAAATAAATAAAATAAAATGTATATATTAAAAGTGTTTACACCACATATTAGCAGATTTCAGGAAGTCAGATTGAAGCAAATTTGAGACCTTTATGAAACCAATTTTGAACAAAGACCTCTTTTATTCACTCAATTTAAGCAAGGATACAGTCTCGATATTTTCAGAAATTTTGCAATACTATTTTTTTTTTTAAGTACTGCATATAAAACAGGATACAGGATAAAGGAAGCCAATCAAACGTTACACTTTCTATGGATCTTCAGACACAAAGACGATCAGCAACTTCACCTCCAGAAAACATGCAGGCAACAAACAACAACTCAGCAAATTTGCTGCTGTTACAGTGGAAATTTCAAGAACGTCTTGACCTCCGCAAATGCAAGCTTATGCAGCAGTATAACTCAATTGTACAAATTGCAGACAACGCTGAGATGCCGCTTCTTACCGTAGGCCGGGATGCCGTAGGGCTGGCCAGGCTGGGGGTAGCTGGCGTAAGCTGTGGCCTGCTGCATTCCTGTGGTGTACTGCGTCTGCCCGTACGCGGCCATATTTTGAGACGAAGGGGTCGGAAGAATATGCGGATACGTCCTGCTGTTTGAACGGATGAAAGAACAACATAAAAATGAGGGGTGGGGAAAATGCGGTCCGCCCCTCCCCAAAAAAACTAAACCGGCCGCATAAAAATTTGATCATATCGTCGACAACGATGAGAAATTACGACACAAGCTGCAGACATCCAGGCAAACAAAGCCGCTTGGAACTTGGCGATCCGGCAGGAGGATCTAATTAAAGGTCCAAATGAAGTCGGACGCTGCTTATTTTTATTTTAGTTTTTTTTTTTTTTTTTGAGGAACAAGTAAAAAGGGGCCTTACTTGGAAGGGTAAATCTGCGGGGAGAACTGGTGCGTTTGTCTTGGGCTGAAGCCACTGCTTCCAATAGCTGAGGAGGAGAATTAAGAGAGAGAGACAAGAGCACGTTTAAACACTCAGAAGCAAGGCAAATATTAGTTTTTGCCAACAGAACCCCCAGATTCCGAAGAACCGGTAATTACGCCCGCATTACTCTGTTTATTTCGTTGACCTTCCTTAAGGTTGAGAAGTTGGATCATAATAATGGAGCAAAAATAATCAGGTAGGCAGGATCGTTTTTTTGTGCTGACTCATTTATTGTCATGACAACCGCTGGAATAAACATACAGCTGAAGTAGGCCGTCAAAGCCACAACCACAATACACGATTATACGATCCCACAGGGTTGTTAACTTTGCTCACCAAAAATGTTTTATTTTATTTTATTTTAAAGAAGACTCATCATCTCTTTTGGTTGCAGTTGTTTTATTTGCCTGGAAAACAAATGCTCTCATTAGCATTAAAATGAAAATCCCTTGTACAAACGATCCATCCATTATCTGAATTGAACTTATTTAAGTTGTAAATACTTTTTGGGGACCAGTAAATAAAAATCAAAAGATTGAGGATCATCATCTTTTGTTATGATTGTAGTTGTTTTGCTCTAAATCAAACTGCATTGTAAAAAAAATTACAAATAAAAATAATAAAATTAAATTAAAAAACAATGTTTTAATCCACAAGACTTTTTTTTTGGGGGGGGGGGGGAGAAAAAATATAAATCCATATTTTCAACTGTAGGGGAAAATGTAGAAAATACTGTTTGGGGGCCATTAAATAAAAAAATCTAATAAAAAAAAAGAAGAAAAATTCATAAATAAATAAAAAAAAGATTGAGATTCATCATCTTTTGTTATGTTTGTAGTTGTTTTGCTGCACAAGACTCCCAAAAAATATATATGAAAAAAAAATCTATATTTCCAACTGTAGGGAAAAATATTAAGCCATTGATGAATTCCTGAATTAATATAAAAGCCAGTTTATTTCTCAACTTCAATTAGAGGTGTTAACTTAGAAAGCACTTTGACTTGGCAGTCTTATAAATGCTCACCACGACAACGTCACAAAATTCTACCAGACAAAAACTTGAGCACGTAAGTCATGAATTAGATTATAAATAATGCACACACAAAAATCTGTGATAATGAAACAAAATTGCATTCTACTACATTGTGACATGTTATGCATGTTGAGACCTCCAAAATGCGATTCACTCTTTTCGAATGAATTTAAAAAAAAAAATTGATTCTAACAGGGCCTTCACACTGCTTTATGCTCCCTATTCCACTGGAGGTTATTAATTCCATCTTTCACCGACATGGGAACTGACCCAGTGAACAGACACACACAAACACAAACACACCCATATGAGCGCAGCATATACATAAAAAAAAAAAAAAAATGCTGTCAAAGGCAAAGAGTCATGTTCTTAAACACACACTTTATTGGCAAGGACGCTTCCTGAGGTCCGGCTTATCAGTCACTCATCTACGAGCTCATCACTCACTAATCGCTTTTCCGCATATAAACACACACACACACACACACACACACACGCACACACAAACTTGCTACGCACCTGATCCGGAGAAGCTGTCGAGAGAGGTGTCTGCTACTGAGGTGACTAAGTCGCTGCTGCTCATTGGCTCGCTTTTAACTATGAAGCATAACAAAAAAATAATCATAAAAAAAACTCCACTAAGCCACAAAATAAGACAAGTAATTTCTAAAGAAATATGGAAAAATTAGGGGTTTTATGGTTGTTTTATGTGCATCTGCTTTTGCGGATTAAGGTTAGTTTTGTTTTAACCTGCATGCCATGATCTTTCGCATTGTTTTGATTTAGATTTGATTGTTTCGTGTTATGTCTTGTTTTGCCATGTCTCTTGTTCACATCTTGTCAACTCAATAGGTTTTCATTTCCAATTGTTCTCGTCAGCCCCGTTCCCTCGTCTCAACCAATCAGCACCCTCCCACAGCGCTTCATTGCGTCAATTTGGGGGCTTACGGTAGTCTTATTTTAACCTGTGCATTTTTAAGCGCTCTTATTTTAACTTTGGAGGGTTTGACAGTAGTCTTCTTTTAATCTGAGGCCTGCGTTGTAAATCCGGCCTTTGAGACACCTCATCTATGTAAAAATCTCATACAAGCAGGCTAATACAACTCTAAATCAATGCTTTAAAAACGCTGGCGAATGATTCATGTGACGTGCGGCGGGATTTGTTTTCGCGATGACAACCAAGTATAACTGAACTGTCAGGAAAAGGCGCTGGTGTATAAATTCATCTTTATGCGTAGCGACCGGTTCTTGACCTTGGCTCCATTACCGAGCTCACTGATAGATGCGTAAAGAACAATTTCACAGCTACCTGACAGCTCAGGAATCTTTGAAATCATTCCATCTCCCCACCCCATTTGAGGAGTAGGGGGGGGGAAACAAATTGACAATGTGGGCAAGGCGGTCATGCTCCGCGGAAATGAAGAAGCCATCGGCTGTCATGTCGTACATGTTTTTTTTCCCGCTGTGCTTGTTCAGCTCGGAAACATGCTGACAAGTGGCGATACTGTGTGAGAACACGCGGGCGGGGAAGGAGGGGGGGGGGGGGTTAAAAATAACGCTGGTGTGCATGCATAAACTAGCACACAGTCACAAAAACATTGCATGAACAAATGAAAAGCAAATGTTTTCAATTCAAAAGCCACCAATTGGTTCACTGCAAACCATGCTGGCATGACACCATTTAAACACCACGGAGGGCCGGAATGAAAGGTACAATAGTTGAATTTGGGATGTCTTCTTGCAAGTATTGTCCTTTCATTGCATTGCAAACAAAGTAGACAAACCTGAGGCGGACTGCGAGTTAGAACCTAACAACCAGTCTGCGGTGGTGAGCATTGTGATGCTGTCACCTATGAGGGGGGGGGGAGAAAGCGGCAAAAAAAACAAAAACAAAAAAAGGACACGTGACATGAGTCCTGTCCATTGATCACCTGAGTCAACAACTATGTGCTGTGGGAAAACCTCATGCAAAAACTGCACTTGTGTCCGTCAGTGTTGAGGGAACTGAATTGTGACACGGTGGCTTAAATAAAATGGCTAATAGTCACTGGGAAATAGAAAATGCAAGTGACAAATGGTGAGCATACCTTCAGTGCCATTGGGTGTCATGGAATTGTTGTTATGGATGTGGGAGTTGTCAAGGCTGGCACCGCTGGGAGATTCGCTGCTTCCACTAAGTCGGCTGTGAGGACTGGCGAGATCCTGCATTTCCATAAACCTGAGGGGGAAAAAAACGTTTTGGGAGTTGGATTTGTTGTTCTGACTTGCAAGCAAAGTCAATCTAAATATCAAACAAAGAACTACAAAATGTGTTTTTAAAACAACCACATTATTTAGCCTTAGGAATGCAAATGATGGAAAAAGAAGTTGACGAGCTAACGAATAGCATTTTTATCCATCTTAGGGTCGGCCATTTTGCTACTTGCTGTCGACTGAAAATGGCGCCACAGTTGCTCAGGGCTCAGGTAATGACCACTGATCTGAATATATGACTAGATAGCCGATAGCCCATACAAGCCCGTGCAAGCCGTTGAAGCGACTGTGCGGCCATCTTGCTCCTCCCATCAACTATGCGGTATATGTAAAAAAATACAAGTTTCCACCTGTAAATATCATTAACTCATTCACTGCCATTGACGGCTATTACCATCAAAAATTAATTTTAACTATTTTTAACATTTTTTGTATGTATGTATGAAAACCTAGAATTTTTTTATTGTACATTTAGAACAGATATGAAATTTGTGATTAATCGCAAGTCATGCGATTAATTATGATTAAAAACTTTAATCGCCTGACGCCCTGAATTTTTTATAATTTTTTTCTCTTTTTTTAAAAAAAATTCATTCACTGCCTTTGACGGCTATAAACGTCAAAAATTCATTTAAACTATTTTTATTAGTTTACATTTTTTCCCCACTTTTGTTAACAAGAGTATGACAACTTAGATTTTTTTTTATTATACATTTAGAACAAAGTTGTGATTAATCGTGAGTTAACTAGTGAAGTCATGCGATTAATTACAATTAAAAAATTTAATCGCCTCTTGCCCCTAATTTTTAATAATCTTTTTTTTAATGAATTTATGGCAGTGAATGAGTTAAGCATATAATTTATAGATGTATTTAAGGCAAGTTGTAAAAAGTCTGAAGTCCTCGTGTTTATTTTTTAACAAATTAAAACATCATAAATCATGCTGTTTCTACTAAGTACCGTCTCAAATGTTCTCCAAAATTTGATACTGTAAATGTATAGGATTGTATGTTTCTTGGGAGGAGCAATATGGCGGCCTAGCGGCTTCAAAAGTCTTGGCTTATCGGCTATCCGGTCATATATTTAGATCAGTGGTAATGACCAATCGCAGCTCGCCTGGATTTTTTTTTATTTGTTCATGTGACGCTCAAAAGCTGATCCGTGATTGGTCGTTACCTGAGCAACTGCGATGTCATTTTCAGTCGACAGCAAGTCCGCAAATGCAATATTAATCAGAATATTGTGTTTAGACAAGTGGGACTGCACTTTCGCTCTGTGAAGTGTGATTTCCTTGATAATATTTAGCTTGAAAATGAACATTTTTGAAGATATATTTGTCTCATATTTTGATCATGACTGTTTCCAGTAAAACAGCCGGGGAGCGAAGGGGGTTGCTTCAGTGAAAATGGCTGCGAGTGAATTCATTGTTTTTGTCACATTTTTGTTTCATCATGTTTTTGACTTGTTAGCTTACCATATGAAGGAGTTCACTATAATCCTGCACCATGATCGTGTGTGGTTGCTATTTTTTTCAAATATTTTGACCATGACGCTTTGTGATTTTTTTTCTGGAGGTGTGCAGGCGAGAGGGGTGCACCGTAGTCTTTTTATTCACGTTTCAGTTATAATGTTTTCACATTCCTAGGCAAAGTAGAGAGGGAGATAGAGAGTCTCTTTTGGGGTGTTAATGATGCCGGTAAATAACATCCCCACATGACAGGAAATGTAAAACACCCTCCCTCAAATAAACAGATGCGCTGTAAGCTATTGTCAACTATGAAAGGCGCCGTGACAAACAAAGCAATTTGTCATTCCTCCAGCCGCGTCAAGCTGCACTTTCAACGTTGGCCGTCAGTACGCCGAGCCAGATGTTGGCCGGTTTGATGCGCTCCGGCTTGATTACAAGAGGCTGCGCGAAGCTGCGTGCCTCGCTGATGAGTGGCAGGCGAAGCGGCTGATGTGTTTGCTCTGGCAAGCGCCTTAATTGTTGCCGTGTTTACGCAGAAGCAAAGCGCAGCTCGCCCAAAAGGATCGGGAGCGTGGGACAATGGGAGGATTTAAAATGGTGGCGGTGGGGAAGTTTGAGGTGATTGGATAAAATTTCAACCAAAAATGCTTCTATATATAAAAATGCAACCAAGAGTGCTTTCAATGATTCCAATCAATCCCCTACCTGCCACCGAGATGCCTTTGAGTGCTCCCAAGCCTCGCAGCTCCTCCTCCGGCCTGCTCCACCTGGAATAAAACAAAGTCACTCCTTGTTAGTGTGAGACAAAAAGCCTCGTCTGTGAGAAAACATTATTTTGGAAGCGGCGAGAGAGAAGAAGCCCTTCTCTTCACTGCTGTTTCCTCCCCGCAGAGGCGATTCATCATTGGGCCTATGACAGCTGCGAACCGGATTACCGACCCCCTCCCTAATCAACATGCAATGCGACTTAGCCAAGGTAAGCAGGAAAGAAGGGGTGGGGGGGGGTGGGGAGTTGAAGAAGTGAGGGATCACAGGTTTTCAGGATGGGAAGATGGGACGTGTTGAGCGGGCGACCAGTCGTGCGTGACAGCCCGGGCATCTTCAGCACATCTTTCATGTGCAATTGACACTATCTGAAATTCATCAGCAATCCCCGCTCGGGACGATACTGACAGCTCCTAATGAGCGTCAGGGTTGCTTCCCCGCTAACCCGCTCCAAGAATGCCTGGCCCGGCAGTGGGGGGTGGGGGGGGTGGTGCAGCAGAGCACACACAAACTTCAAAGCTCCATTGAGTGCAGGCAAAGTGGTATAAAGGGGAAAAACATACTGCATGGTGCAAGGTTCGAAATAATCAATAACTTCATTTAAGGAATTCATTTTCCAATATTGAGAAGCAATTTTTTTTTGTAGGTTAATTTCGGGGACCTGAAGCAAGAGTTTTATTGGACAATACAAATATAACAGTATAATACATTAACAATTGGTTTCCTTTTTTAATAAATTGACCTTATAGCAAACTAGAAACATTTTCAGTGGGGAAATTTCAAACAAACATACATTATTTTTTTCTGAATGGTGCTTCGGAAAAGCTAAAAAAAAAATTTTTTTTTAAATAAGATAAAATGAATGGAATTTTGAGAACATTTATTATTCAGATCTAAAAAATCTAAACTCAGAACAGTATTGAAAATAAATAACATTAGTGCTATTATAAATGTTATAAATATTAATATACTTTGAATCTTCTCGGCCATGACATAAAATTGCCTGCTATTTTTTTTCTCACTTTAACGCAGTTCCAGCCAGACTTCTCGCTTCACACAAGCATTTAATTCCTGTCTTTCGCAATGTCGAATTTTAGCTTAGCTTAGCAATTAGCATGGCTTCTCTATCTTCTGTTAATCATGCCTTCATAAAAAAGGATACTTGTCACAAGTGTAGCTTATTCGCCGCCAAGGAGGCAATAATTACTCAAACTCAGGAGCAAATCCTCAGCATGTTTAGCAATGTTAGTAGCCGGCCGAAGCTCGTCGCTAGCTAGTTAGCTAGCTGCGACGGCGTAGCACCAAGCTAGCTTGCCTCGACGGCCTAAATTCATTTTGGCAACGTAAATCTGCCCGGTGAAAACTTTTTTGGGACAGTTTCCGCAGTTTGGAAAAACTTAAAAAGCTGTGATTATCAGTTTTGCTATTCAATGTGTTTTAATGAGGCGCAAAATGTGAATTTTGACTAGCAAGTACATTGGACATAAAGACCGAGTCGAAGGCACCACTGGACAAAATATACTGTAAAAGCTGACTCGAACATTGTAAAACAGAATGTCTTCTTGAGTTCATTGGGGCGCGCGCACTCACACACACTCAGGGCACTTTTGGAGGCCCATCTCAAAACAATGCACATATGCAAGCATATGGAGCCACATGTGTTTCCTATGACACCGCCAACGCCTCTATTACTCTCCTTTAGCTGACAGTTACATTTCAGAGCTCAGTCCGACATCAAGAGCGCGAAAAGGCCGTACGCCGGCGTGGCCATAACACTACAGTATATTAGAGCTGACTCAGGGCCCACCGTGGGGATTCCGGGTCCAAAACAGGGTCAAGAGCAGAAGTCTGGAAATGATTATTTTATTTATTTTTTTTAAGACGGATGCACTGCTCCCTGTTCTGAAATAAATGAGTTTTTCCATGGAGAAAATGCAATTGGAGTAATTTTTTAACATCTTTTTTTGGTGCAATCTTTAAGGCTTAATTAATCCTGAGAAATCATATTTTTTAAAAATCATGTACATTTTATTTTGTTTGACTTTGGAGACATATTTACTTGTAATTTATTTATTTACCATAACCCCCCAAAATTGCTAAATAAACCAAAAAAATGTTTCTATATTTTTTAAAAAATATTGAAAAAAGGGAAAAAATGGCAAAGGTAAACCTGAGTATAAATTTTACAGTATATCTACAGTTTTATAAAGTCCTTCAATAATGAAAACAGTAATGGAAGAATCTGTTATTTATTGTTATTATGTTTTGTATTTATTTACAGGCCAAATCAAATGCTCTTGTGGGCCATTAATGGGCCACGGGCCTTAGGTTGCCCTCCCTTGCTTTATTGTGTATTTTGATAGTAAAAGCTTTTCAACTGAGATTTTCCAATAGATAAGAGTTTACAAGAGGGAGAACATTTGCATATTTTCAACGAAGCAAAACCATAAGGAAAAAAGCAACAAAACACATTTGCTGCAGCGCATTAGCTCGGAGAAATGTTGTGTTGGGAGTGCCCGCCTCCGCCGTTGCAGGTGAAAGCATCCAGGTGAGGAGAAAGCGTGAAGAAAACCGACTTCAAAGCCCCTTCCTTGGAAATACTTGTTGTGGAAGCCAAAGAAAAAGCACCTTTCATGTACGTGGGCCCAAACCGTCGGCGTGTCTTTGAAGAGAGCGGCAACAAAGCGGGCGGAGAAGCGTCACCGTGACGACGGGAGAAGAAGAAGCGGTGCCACGACAGGCTCCCCCGTCACGGTTGCTCGCCGTTTGTTTTCCAGGTAAACACAAGCTGACACTTTGAGTGCTGAGGGTTCCTTCATATGTTGGAGGGCTTCAAAATGGATGCTCATTTTTAAACTTAATATCATTAGGTCACGTGCGCGTTTTTTTTTATTCAAAGCCATCAATGCATCTCTTTTAAGAATCCAAATTTTATTTTTTTTCCACATGTAGGGTAAAGGAGGGATTGAAATGAATGAGATTTAAAAGGTTTTGCATAAGGTTGTAATATGATTAGTTAGATGACTTATTATGTAGGTAGACACAGCTTGTGATGCTTATGGCAGGATTGATTGTTTTACATTTACAGCCACTTTTTAAGATTTCCGAATCCAAAGCACCTTAATTTGTTTATTTGAAAGCCTTTTTCTCTGAATACAATCAGACCTTCCAGGTCAGTATTAAAATCAGCAAAAACAGAATGTTGTTTTTATGTAGATGGACACGAGCTATGACATGATTGATGCTTCTATTCTCTAGAACTTGATTATTCTATTCAAGTAGCAACTTTAGTTTTTTTTTTTTTTTCAACCCTTCAGAAAATCTCAGTCCATTCAGTTCAGAAGTCAAATCACTGTAATATGACACAATATATTGACAGCATTATTGATTTTTGCGATCTCAGGATCTGTAAGATTTCTGATTCAAAAGCACTTTCATGAAAAAAAAAGATATATATATATTTTTTTTAATGAAATCAGTACTTCCATTTCAATGTTAATATTACTTTGCTTGTACAACTGTAGTGGCAAGGGTTTCCTCCATATGTTAGAACTCTAAAAAAAAAAAAAAAAAAGGCTGTTACTGATACTTAATATCATTAGGCCATTTATTATCATGTTTTGATTTGCACTTCTTTAATCAAAAAAAAATTAGAACCTTAAAGCAACTAATCCTCACTTAAGCTGGTCAGCTGAGTCCACATGGTGGCCCAGGGAAAATAAATCCGCCGGGCAAGCAAAAGAATGTGGACGCGCACGACAATTGGACACAGATGTTGCGAGTGGGTGCTGGGGTGCAGTGTCGTTTTTTTTTTTTTTTTTTTTTTTTTTGACGCTCCGCGAATGCAAATTTTTCAAAACGGGGCTCGCCGTGTTATCGTTTGAGCGGCGTGAGCCTAATTCAATAAACTGGCTGTGCACATTTGAATGTAAAAGTCTCCTCGTCAACCTGAGCAAACAAAACGGTGGCGGCTGATTAAAGCGAGGCGTCATTTTGAAAAGTGTAATTATCAGCGTTCCGCTAATGAAATCTAACATGAAACTGAATCGCAATCACTTCCTAAGAAAGGCCTCGAGAAGGATAATTGAGGCTTTAAATCACAATTTAAACATTAATATTGATCAAGCTCGTTGAAGATAAATTGTTCAGTTTAATATTACTCAAAAGTATCGAAAGCAGTTAAGTAAGATTTATGCCGGGGCATAAAAGTGGCAGGTCAAATTGGTGTCATTTAAATAAAATAAAAAAAAATGTGACAAGCAGTTTTTTTTAGTATTCATTCATGTGAATGCTTCAGTTCACATAGTGAGATTTAAATATACATTTTATGGCATATTAAATAATGAATATACGTTTTGCTTTACCAGTTTTTGATACTTGAAATTAAACAAGCCGTGGGTCAAATTGACCCAGCGACAGTATTGTTGAAACAAATGCAACAAGAGGGTTAAAATGATATTTTATCCAGGAATTCTTTTTATATAATAATAAATAAAAAAATCTAAATTTATTAGCTGTGCTTTAAAAAAAAATCTTATTCTGATTCTGTGGCCTTTTGTTGTGTGGGCCGTTCCACGTCCATCCCAGCAACAATTCAGCCGCGTCCTCATATTCCAAGTGTTTTTTTGCTGTGGTTGCCCAATCTCATTTCCTGGCCCAAACAGCAAACGTGTGAACAAAACAACGCCTGGTGCTATTTAGTAAACAACCCCTGCACTGCTAAATCATCCCACTTAGTACTTAACTCCCCCCCCCCCACCAGCCCACCACCCACTACCATTCTCTGCATCCACAATAGCGAGCGCTCCTGCTTGTGCACATACAGCCACGTGAGCAAATACACACTAATTGGCTAAATAAGGTTATTGTGCCAGTGAATGGTAGCAGCTTGTCGTGTTTGTTTAACATCAGGGGTGGGGTCCCGATTCCCATTACCCCGCCGAGGGGACATACTAAATTGACAATTTGCTCTTTTGGGGTTATGTATTGCGCATTTAAAGCTCCGTATGTTGCCCACCGTTACTTTTATCTCACACCTTGGAGAGAACTAAAGAGGATGGGGAAAAAAAAGGGAGAGGAGTTTCCCCTTTAACGTTAAAAGCCCTTCAATTACAGGAGTGTGTGATTACACTGTGTGTGTGTGTGTGTGTGTGTGTGTCGTCTTTATGGGGACGCTGAATCGCGGCCCTCCGTCTCGGGGTCTCCTCGCTGCATTCCACGGCCGAAGCAGATGGCATAAAATGTCAGGGGCTTCCACTTGGGAGCTATTCGGACTGCACTTTTTTTTGCTATTTAACCCTCCGGCTGCATTGAAGAGCAATAATGCTGCCGGGTCAATTTGACCCGGGGTGTGTTTAATTATTCAAAACTGTTAAAAAAACAAAATAAAAAAATCCTAATGAATTCGATTTTTAAAATCTCATTATTAGCTCCAGTCGCAAACATGTGCACCATTTTCATTTTCTATGTTAATTACACATTACGTTTAACTTTAAAATGGACCAATTTGACCCGTTTTGAAAATGGTCCTCTCAAGACAGCAGTTTTATCATTATTATTGTTATTATTATTAATTATTTCCTTTAAAAAAAATTACACTGCGTAACAGTTTTTGAGGGAAAAGTGTTTCTGTTTTGGAAACCTATTTGAATTCAGTGCAACAATTGTTTGTTTAGTTACCTCATATTCAAACTTTTGTATTTAAATTTCCACAGACTCCTTAAACACAATTACTTCCATTTAAACAAAAATAATAAAAATACAAATATTACTGTTATAATAGCCTAAAATCTAATATAGACATTTTTGGGATGATGTGGCCATTCGCCTCATTGGCACCTTTTGAAATTGTTTTTTAATTACTTCTGCAGTCAATTAATATTAATTTTACCCTCCATTATGTCAAAATCCACATTTACAAATGAAAAGTTTTTTTTTGCAACCACACACATCATAAAAGAGCATCAGCAATTCCACGCAATAACAAACAAAATGTCATACTCACAACAATTATGCTTGAATCCTTGTGTCTTTATCCCTTCACACACAAAAAAAAAAAAATCTGTAGAAAGATCCAATGTTCTAAAAAAGTTCTCCTCCTGGAATCCCTGGCATGATTGCTGGACGGAGATGAAACTTTACAAGACGCATTTTTTCTTTTTCATTTTAAGCCTGGGAAGCCATGGAGCGCACCCCCCCCACACACACACTGCCGCCAGCCAGCGCGGTACCTCAGCAGGGCCAGTCCGGTCCGACGAGAACGGAGAGAGTTGTCCGATTACCGCTGCAGGCGCTGACTAGTAGTGTGTGTCTCTGAGGAAGTGGAGGAGGAAAAAAAGAAAAAGAGAGAGAGCGAGAAAGGGAGAGAGAGAAGGAGGGAGGGAGGGAGGGAATGGTCTGGGAAGGGAGGGAGAGGTTGTGGCTTGTAAAAAAAAAAAAGCTGAAAAGTTTCAGGAACAGGAAGACTTTGGTCAAACCAGCTTTCAATATGTCAGTTTTTAGCAAACCTTTTCAGCTGCGCAATCCCTCGACCTCTTGACCCACATGGTGCACCCCATTTTCACCGCACACACCCTGGGAAAAAAAAAAATCTTGTCAAAACAAAACCTGGCAGTCTTTCCCAAATGTTTTACCTCCAAACACAGTTGGTGCATCCCGTCTTTACTGCAACCCCCTTGAAAAAAAAAAGGCATAAGAAAGCCTGGCAGTTTTTGCCAAATTTTTTAAGAACTTTGACATTTCAATAAAGTTGGCGCACCCCATCTTCACCGCACACACCCTGAAAATGTTTTTTTTTTTTTTAATTAATTCGGTCAAAACAAAGCCTGGCAGTCTTTATCAAAATATTTAAGCTAGCACCCCCTTTAACCTCCAAACACAGTTGGCGCACCCCTTCTCCACTGAAACCCCCTTGGAAAAAAAAAAAAATCACAAGAAAGCCTGGCAGTTTTTGCCAAACTTTTTAAGAACTTTGACATTCCAACAAAGTTCATTCCAAATGTTTTAAGTCACAGATCCTCTTCTGTGTCAGTCTTAGAACATTTTGTTGAAATCCTAACAGTTAGCACACAACTTCCCAAACGTTTTGCAGATGCACCCCCCTCGATATCCTGACAGTTAGCGCACCCTAAATATATTGTATCACGAGTTGCCGTTCCCACTCTTATTACACACTGGGAACCCCTGACACTCAGGTCTTTAAGCATGCGGGTCTTCTCCAGATTGTATCAGCAGAGGCTTGGTCCCCGAGGGCGCACCCTCCACCCCCCTTCATCTCTCTTGCTTCTGCCCCCCCCCCCAACACACACAAACCCCATTTTCTTCGCTCTCTCTTTCCCCCATATGTCGTAGGTCACCATTGGGTTTCTCTCCTTCACAGAAGGACCTGGGAGGGTAAACAAGGGTTTAGGTCATTAGCTTTAAGGGGCTGGGTGAGCTGGAGTTTCAACAGCGGCCCGGGCGGATCGGCTCGGTCCGTCTCAGGCCTAGTGGAAGTCTTCCGTCAACACGTCCGCGCCGCGTCTGTGCGCCTTCTGTCCACTCCGGGTTATTGTTTCAACTGCGCTAAGCTGCTACTGATCGGCCCCAAATTGGTGATCTGCTCAAGCTGTTTCTGCAATAACTCCCCTTTTCTTATCCGATTATGAATTCCATAAAAGTATGTCATCCGTTGAATTAATCCGTGAATAAGGCGCACTTAATTCCCCCAAGCCACCCGGAAAAAAAGCTTCCCCGAGAAGGCTGAATTCAAACATTCATTACGCTAAAGAGGTGGTGAAAGAAGAACACCAACAGCTAAAATAATGGAATACTGTGTTAGCCATTGGGCCTCTTGCTTATGGGTGATGATGGCATTTAAACACTAACATAGAAGTAAGAAGCTAGGCTAGCTGTTAGCATGTGTGGACAGAGGACAATCACTGAATCTCCGTAAACAACATGGATTTTGATCCTTTAACGATTGTCGGGCTAGTAATCGATTTCCAAACATATTGATGAGGGTAAGAATGAATATCGCAACACACGTCGGTCCGGATAATCTTTAGAGCCACCAGGTCAACTGACCTTTGCCGACTTTTGGTTATAAGTGGGGTACATCAGGATCAAAATCATACTGATTGTCCAGATTCTTCAAACAGGATCAGTTTGAACTAAAAACACATTTTCAAAGCAGAAAGTTGTTACACTAAAACACTCAAGACAATCGTCTGTAAAAAGAGAGGACTGAATTTGCGGATTCTTGCCATAAAATGGTTTGCATCAGGGACCTGTAGACCTAATAAGGACAAGCTAAGATGTGGTGCAAGAATGGCACCAGTTTTGCAAGCTTGCAATTTTTTTTGTCTCTTAGCTTTAGCCCAAGTGTGGAATGGTTTTGACAAATTGTGCACAGAAAGCAAAGAAACAGAAATACCAGTTGTGACTAAAGCCGTCATCAATCCAACGAGGAACTAGACTAGAAATAAACGAGTTGGGAGTCGGCCCGCAGGTGAATCCATAGGCTCCGGTTTCTGTGGGGCGTTTATTGCGCGCCGAACAGGCTCTCGCTAACTCAATTGACTGATGGGAGCTCTCAAGTAACCAAGCGGCACAGCAGCCAAATGAGGTGCTGCTTTTACGCTCTCCGTGTTCAAGCAGCAGTTCGCCGGAAGACTTATTTCAGGCTTTGCACTGCAGTTACACTTAATTGTTTATCATGTCCAGATTACTGTGCACTAGTTTTGGTGATATTATGCTTTTGCTTGAGCGTACATACAGATATTTTTTTTCAATCTCAGGTTCAATTTTTAAGACTTTTTTGGAATGTTTTTTTGTATTAGGGTACATTTGTTAAATGTATGTATTTGTCTGTTGGCTCTTTAACTCATTTTCACGAAAGCAATCCGCTTCACTCCCGGCTGTTTTACTGGATTTTGACTGGTTTTGCAAGGCCCACAGAATATTGTGTTCCATTGCTATAAAAACATGGAACCTACCAAAACAAAGATTAGAGTCTCCTCTTTCAACAGAAAAAAAAGTATATTTCTATTTGTTTCCGTTTTGCAGCAATTAGCATTAGAGTATAGCTAAGTTTCTATTTCGAAATGTGAGTAAATGAGCTTTTTTTTCAACATGGCCTTGGTTCATCTCTTTTGCTCTCCTGCCACCTGCTGGTCGTTTGTGTAAAGAACTACCATTTCTTCAACCGTTCTTTGCAGTTGAGAGGCTGCATCAAAGCCTTCTGTATGCTCTAGCATTAAAAACGTATAAATACGTCTTTGGGACACTTACAACATTAAAAATTGAACATATTCATACGTTTTTGAGAACAAATGAGTTAAGTATTTAATACTTATATTTCAAATAAGAATCTGCATGTTGGCATGATACTAGCCAGGGCTTTTGTATAGTAGCCAAGTTAGCTATGCTAACGATAGTTACTATATCTCCCCTCTGGTTGTAAATTTCATGAGTGCTAAATGACAAACTGGCCTAAAAATACATTTAAACAATGATTACCTGTATTTAGGAATGCCAATCTTTATCAAGGATGATCTCCACCCATCTCAAAAAGACGAAAATCTAAATTCAATGTGAAACATTTTGAGTGTTTTCCCGCCTAATAAAAATGTGTAGATGGTCATGTTAGAGCTGACTTGCCTTGACAATGTTTACACAAATTGTGAAAATAGGGGGGGGGGGGGGACGACGACGTGACAAGCTAGCAGATCAAAAATGGCACGGATGAAGCAGAACCCTTACACTCCCCTCCCAGTGACACGGTTGCAATGTTTTCTTATGCATATGCCACAAATTTGTTTGCTTAGAACCACTTCAGTGTTTGCTCAGTGTCACACACATCAAGTTGTTTTCTGTTTTATGTTGCCGTCTCACACCGGGAAGAGAAATCTGAACTCCAGGACAAGTCTGGATGGAATAACAAGGGTGATATATTTACACAGACATTACCTGGTTAAAGGCGAAAGCGCAAGCTCCTTTGCCTCGCAACCCGTGGCACAAAGTCACGGTACGGGCAATTTGTCTGCGTGCTCAAGTAAGTGCGAGGTACTGGATATTCTCGGGGCCGCTTCCAAATGAAAATAAAAGCTGGACACGGAGTGACATATCCTTGGTTCAGCGAAGCAGCAGCACTGATGACAAAGGGAAATTCAAGACCAGGTCCAGTGCGATGTCAAAGCCCCTTTGGGACGGGTTTGGACGGCTCCAAAAATAGATCGAAGTTTTTTTAAAAATTGAAAAACAAAAAATCTAAATTACAACCCGATTAATATAGATCTTCTCTCATTGTTCTAATTAAAAAAATAATAATTTATTTTTCAGACCTTCCACACCCGGGTCACCACCTCTTTCAGCTCCTTCTCGCCTGTAGGCGCTATTGAACGTTGCATACTAAAAACCAGCAGGCATTTTAATAGCTTCATTCCTTCTGCCGTCAATTCTCTAAACAGTCCAAAATTCCATAGTATTATATTTTTTTAATGCACAAAATATGTGAAACGAATCATTTCAATTACAACAATCAGAATAAAGGTGGGTCAATTTGACTTGAATCCGTAGCGTTCCAAACTGTCATAAGAGTCCAAAAGACGACTTTTTAATGATAAGCTGTCATGAAGCACAGAAAGAAAAAAATCTGAGAGTGCAGAAAGATCCCTTAAGGTAAATTAGAAGCCAGTCAAGTGCTTTCAAGTGGCGAATGAAAGTTCAGCGAGAAGCCTAAAAAAACATAACCGTCAGATCAGCCCACTCACCTTCCCTCCCAGCGATAAAAGTCAACACTTTCCTCAATGTGAAAAAAAAAAAAAAAAAAAAAAACAGAAAATGGCTCACCTCGACGCGAGTGCTCCAGACAAGTTTGTTTCCAAACACAACAAGGAGATGATGTTTTGATTAGTACGTTCCGGAACAGTGTTTAGCCGAAGATGACACATTTATCCCTGATGAGACTCTAGATTGTACTTTATGACCTGTGAGACGCACTCGGGGAAGGTCTCAGATAGTTTATTACTCCTCTCTGACGGCTCTCTGAAGGCTAAACAAGCGCACTGTGGAGAGCCATTACTCCCAATGAGCCATCACCATGACATGCGTTTTGCACACAACATAGACAAACTAACTAAAGGAGTCGGAAGTCATTCAACTCATTCACCGATGTGAACGTTTGTACAGTATTCGTTGACTTACTGTATATGGTCGTCAGGTACGTTTATAGGTACGGGTGGGCGTACTATGAGGGCCGCGCCGAGCTTGTCTGTAAAATTCAGGTTTGTCAATGACCTGTCGTGACAAACAGATGTCTGTAGATGGCGGCGTTGCGTCGCTTTTGGATTTGAGATCAGCAGATTCGGCAGTGAATCACGTTGGTATAAAATTTATGAAGGTTTAAACATTCTCATCGTTCAAACCTTCCTAAATTTTACATTACGAAAAAAAAAAAAAGTGCACTAAAAAAAAATCCGCGAAAAGTGAACCGCGTGATAGCGAGGGAAAACTGTACACAGATGAATTGGCCGGCCAATATTAGATCTTATATAATCGGCAATAATAATAAAAAATTACAGATCATATAGCTAAGCATTTAAATAAACTTTTTTTTTTAACAAACCAAAATTATTCAGAAAACGCTAATAAAACATTACAATTAAGTGCATTAAAAAAAAAAAAAAAGTGAAACTGCGGGTGCAGAACCACGCAAAAAAAAAGGCTTTTTTCCCCCCTTTTTTTGTTTTGTTTACACATTAGGACAAAAATATTGACATCAAACACCACCACATCCCCCTAAAAAATTTGCCGCTTTTTGCTGATTTTTCTCTCTGTTGTAAAGATAAACAAATACAGGTACAATAGGCCAAAGTACTATTAAAAAAAGAAAGAAAAAAAAGTCAAATGTAAGTCGTATCTTTTTGTTGGAAGTATTAAGGCACCAAAATAAAAAGTTGGTTAGGTGAATGACTCGGCCGTTGCATAACGTCCCGGCTCTTTGCCTAAGAAATCTCTGGTTTCCTTTGCAATATGCTTCAGGTCATTGTCCATCTGCACTGTGAAGCGCCGTTAAATAATTTCTAAAGCATTTGGGTCATCATAGCCAAGTTTGTGGGACAAATATTTCTCCAACTCTGTTACAACTTAAATATAAACAGAATGCCTTTTGCCGTGCTAAAGATATAAACGTGCTTTGTTTAGACATACTTTTTTTTTTTAGGGTGTGTACAGGGGCCGAGGGTGCACTGTGTAACTTTTTTTTATTTTTTTTGCGTGGAATTTATTGTTGAAGGAAGTTTTGTGTCCCCGGTGCAATCTTAAGAAGGAAAACAGTGTGAAAACTAAACTTTTGCATGCACGCTGAGGGATATCGGGCTGAGCTCAGCAAATATTACAACTACTAACAATTTATCCAGGTCTACTGGTGCTAGCGTCAAGTGGGAATGCCACTAAAACGGAATCAGCTGCACCCTAAATACCAATAGGTTTTGGTAATAAATTGTCAACACCCGTCTAATGGCAGCATTTGTCAGGGCCCGGCCCAACTGTCGGGGAGGCCGCAGTTCTGATTTGTGCAACGAGGACATCCAGCAATGCGCCACTCCCCTCCCGCCGTCTCATCCACACACAGCTGCCTCGCCTTGCGCAGTTGGGGTCAGACGACGAACTCCAGGGGCCCCCGGCTGCTGCCATATGTACCGAGTCTGGCCCTCTACGCGTCAGACTCCTCGGGGGCGTCTCAAAGCAACGCGAGTCACCGGCAAACCCCCAGTAGTGAGGCCACGGAGACGTTTGCGAAGCCGGGGAGTCCACACAACAAAAACACATTAGGCAAATGTCTGGGGTCAAACGTCTGTTTGAATTGGCCTGATGGAAGCCACTCGCGTTGGGCCAGAGCCAAACTGCAGTCCACTGGCTAACGATGGAAACAAAGGAGGTCATAATTCGCTTCGAGATATGTCACTGAAAGTGTAAAAGGATAATGTGCAGAGATGGCTATCACATGTAAGTGGGGCAGTTACAGATGAGTATTCATCGCCATCAAATTGCAGTAGTTTTAGGTATTTTTATCCCTGCAACAGTACAACTGATCCTGTTGATTTTCAATGTAATGTACATGAGGAGAAAAATAATATGAGAGGAAAAATGGCCACATTTCATTTTAGAACGTTTTTTTTTTTTAGCCATCCACTGTGAAGATTAACTAATATTACTGCTATATTTTGACTAAGTTATAGTGCCCCTTGATGACCAAGTTGATGCCCGAGTTGCCAAGGTGGGCACATCAGAAACGGAAGCACAGTAGCCAATCACACAAAAATGTATCCATTCTTTTGTATTGCATTTGTGTTATATGTTTTTAAAGTACAATATTATGACAAAAACTAGCGTTTGGGGTTGCGTCTCCAGATACACAGTCGTGTCTTGGGATACGAGTGAACCGACTTAACGAGCCGTCACTGCCTGAATTTTCGTTTTGACTTGCGAATGTACACAGGAAATATGAGCAATTTATGGTGACTTACTTCACAATAAGCAGCAGTTTGGCGTCTTCAGTGAACAATTCTTCAGTCTTCATGCTGTTTCTTATTGTTCCCAGTTGAAGTTCAGTTCGCTGTCAAGCGAACACAAAGATAATGCCACGTTGAGTATTTTAAACAACTACATAGTTAGCTTAATGCTAAACATGATTGGAAAATGCTATAGACATGCTAACGCTAGCATCGATAGTCCCGATTTTCTAATCTTTTTAAAAAATGATATTTGAACAACACATGTAGACAGCGTATATAAAAAATACTCACAGGCATATACTGTATTCCTAATTCTGTACGAAAAATTACCCAAATGACCGCAACTTACTGAAAATTGTTGTGTAGAAGAAGCTAGGTCTATTCTTCTTCGTTTGTCTAGTTGACTGTACTATACAATACTGCCTTCATGTGGCCAAAGTGGGCACACCAGATGGCACAGCACAATGAATTGCATTCAGCATCATGATGTGGGGTGGTCCTTATTAAAAAATAAAAATAAAAACACAAAATGTGGGTGTTAGTTTGACAATAGAAAAGTAAATTGATTAGCCAACTCCTCAATGATTAGCTATGTCTGGAATTTGACCTCATCTATTTTTTCTCAACATACCTTTTGAGATACAGTATAAATTACTGTGCCGTTCCGTTCCATCTCAAAGCAGTTTATATAAAGCGACGTCTTCTTTTTCGACTCACACTTTACACATTCAAACTGCAACGGCAGTGAAGAAGGCTAAAATCACAACTCAAGTCATTTAATGTGGGTCGTGTGCATTTTTAAAATTGATTAAGATGTATGGTGTTCCTTGTGAACTTCTGACATTCTTTAATACAGCAGATTCTCAGATTGGCATTTTGATGAGTGCTCCCACTGCGAGAGGAACTTATGCATATGATTTATCGAGCGCCAGAAGCTCAGCACGCCTTTGCTTAGCAAAACACCAACAAAGAAATTCCATTCAAGGATTCACACGCCAACATGAACACGACTCTGTGTTGCTAGAGTTCGTTTGCGCTCAAAAGGCGCATCCTCGGTGGGCCTTTTCTGTTTATCGGAAAGCAAGTGAGACTTTCTTCTACATTAATCAACGCTCGGTGCCAGTTAGAGAGCGAGTGAGTTTAAAAATAGCAACAGCAAGCCTGCCATGGAAACAAGCGCCTCGCCGGCTAGCTGGGATTCGGTTACAGGAGTAGCAACTTTTTTGTAGGTCAGGAAAAGAAAAAAAAAATCGCAGTTGCCTGGGAAACAATGTGGAAGAATAGAGCACGGAACAGGTAAGGCCGGTTCACCGCAATTAAGAGAGCTCATTGAATGGGACTTATCGGGTGGAGGGGGGTTAGTAATTGAGGGGTTTGCTCATTGGCTGCACCTGCACCTGGGCAAAAGGCACCTTGAAGAGCACCACAATGGAACAACATGTTTGTTAGGTGGGAGGAAAACAGAATTTTCCACTGTGAATTTGACAATATGGTTCTAAGTCTATATATGCTAGATATGCTAAAGCTTTTAGCCATTAGCTTAACTATTTGAGTCATAGCCATACGTTCTTGTATTTTAATTTGAAATCTAAGTGCATTATATGTTTTCTGTGTTTGGTCACGTGACTATTGCAATGCGAGCCCGAAGGCACTTTAATGTTAATCTCAGTCGGCAGAAGAGGGCGGTACAGGACAAAATGGCCATTTTAAATTTTGTCCCGCAAACACATTGTTGCTCAGAATACCTTGCGAATTTGTCATAAAAATGACAATTTGGTTGTAAGTATATATGCTAGATATGCTAAAGCTTTTAGCCATTAGCTTAACTATTTGAGTCATAGCCATACGTTCTTGTATTTTAATTTGAAATCTAAGTGCATTATATGTTTTCTGTGTTTGGTCACGTGACTATTGCAATGCGAGCCCGAAGGCACTTTAATGTTAATCTCAGTCGGCAGAAGAGGGCGGTACAGGACAAAATGGCCGTCTTAAATTTTGTTCCGCAAACACATTGTTGCTCAGAATACCTTGTGAGTTTGTCATAAAAATGACAATTTGGTTGTAAGTATATATGCTAGATATGCTAAAGCTTTTAGCCATTAGCTTAACTATTTGATTCATAGCCATACATTCTTGTATTTTAATTAGAAATCTAAGTCCATTATATGTTTTCTGTGTTTGGTCACGTGACTATTGCAATGCGAGCCCGAAGGCACTTTAATGTTAATCTCAGTCGGCAGAAGAGGGCGGTACAGGACAAAATGGCCGTCTTAAATTTTGTTCCGCAAACACATTGTTGCTCAGAATACCTTGTGAATTTGTCATAAAAATGACAATTTGGTTCTACGTATATATGCTAGATATGCTAAAGCTTTTAGCCATTAGCTTAACTATTTGAGTCATAGCCATACGTTCTTGTATTTTAATTTGAAATCTAAGTGCATTATATGTTTTCTGTGTTTGGTCACGTGACTATTGCAATGCGAGCCCGAAGGCACTTTAATGTTAATCTCAGTCGGCAGAAGAGGGCGGTACAGGACAAAATGGCCGTCTTAAATTTTGTTCCGCAAACACATTGTTGCTCAGAATACCTTGTGAGTTTGTCATAAAAATGACAATTTGGTTGTAAGTATATATGCTAGATATGCTAAAGCTTTTAGCCATTAGCTTAACTATTTGAGTCATAGCCATACGCTCTTGTATTTTAATTTGAAATCTAAGTGCATTATATGTTTTCTGTGTTTGGTCACGTGACTATTGCAATGCGAGCCCGAAGGCACTTTAATGTTAATCTCAGTCGGCAGAAGAGGGCGGTACAGGACAAAATGGCCGTCTTAAATTTTGTTCCGCAAACACATTATTGCTCAGAATACCTTGTGAATTTGTCATAAAAATGACAATTTGGTTCTACGTATATATGCTAGATATGCTAAAGCTTTTAGCCATTAGCTTAACTATTTGAGTCATAGCCATCATTCTTGTATTTTAATTTGAAATCTAAGTGCATTATATGTTTTCTGTGTTTGGTCACGTGACTATTGCAATGCGAGCCCGAAGGCACTTTAATGTTAATCTCAGTCGGCAGAAGAGGGCTGTACAGGACAAAATGGCCGTTTTAAATTTTGTTCCGCAAACACATTGTTGCTCAGAATACCTTGTGAGTTTGTCATAAAAATGACAATTTGGTTGTAAGTATATATGCTAGATATGCTAAAGCTTTTAGCCATTAGCTTAACTATTTGATTCATAGCCATACATTCTTGTATTTTAATTAGAAATCTAAGTGCATTATATGTTTTCTGTGTTTGGTCACGTGACTATTGCAATGCGAGCCCGAAGGCACTTTAATGTTAATCTCAGTCGGCAGAAGAGGGCGGTACAGGACAAAATGGCCGTCTTAAATTTTGTTTTCCGCAAACACATTATTGCTCAGATTACCTTGTGAATTTGTCATAAAAATTACAATTTGGTTGTAAGTATATATGCTAGATATGCTAAAGCTTTTAGCCATTAGCCTAACTATTTGATTCATAGCCATACATTCTTGTATTTTAATTAGAAATTTAAGTATCATTATATGTTTTCTGTGTTTGGTCACGTGACTATTGCAATGCGAGCCCGTAAATAGTCACGTAACCAAATAGTCCTCTTCTGTCTTCTGTCGACTAATCTCAGTCGGCAGAAGAGGGCGGTACAGGACAAAATGGCCGTCTTAAATTTTGTTCCGCAAACACATTATTGCTCAGAATACCTTGTGAATTTGTCATAAAAATGACAATTTGGTTCTACGTATATATGCTAGATATGCTAAAGCTTTTAGCCATTAGCCTAACTATTTGAGTCATAGCCATACATTCTTGTATTTTAATTAGAAATCTAAGTGCATTATATGTTTTCTGTGTTTGGTCACGTGACTATTGCAATGCGAGCCCGAAGGCACTTTAATGTTAATCTCAGTCGGCAGAAGAGGGCGGTACAGGACAAAATGGCCGTCTTAAATTTTGTTTTCCGCAAACACATTATTGCTCAGATTACCTTGTGAATTTGTCATAAAAATTACAATTTGGTTGTAAGTATATATGCTAGATATGCTAAAGCTTTTAGCCATTAGCCTAACTATTTGATTCATAGCCATACATTCTTGTATTTTAATTAGAAATTTAAGTATCATTATATGTTTTCTGTGTTTGGTCACGTGACTATTGCAATGCGAGCCCGTAGGCGCTCGCATTGCAATAGTCACGTAACCAAATAGTCCTCTTCTGTCTTCTGTCGACTAATCTCAGTCGGCAGAAGAGGGCGGTACAGGACAAAATGGCCGTCTTAAATTTTGTTCCGCAAACACATTATTGCTCAGAATACCTTGTGAATTTGTCATAAAAATGACAATTTGGTTCTACGTATATATGCTAGATATGCTAAAGCTTTTAGCCATTAGCCTAACTATTTGAGTCATAGCCATACATTCTTGTATTTTAATTAGAAATCTAAGTGCATTATATGTTTTCTGTGTTTGGTCACGTGACTATTGCAATGCGAGCCCGAAGGCACTTTAATGTTAATCTCAGTCGGCAGAAGAGGGCGGTACAGGACAAAATGGCCGTCTTAAATTTTGTTTTCCGCAAACACATTATTGCTCAGATTACCTTGTGAATTTGTCATAAAAATTACAATTTGGTTGTAAGTATATATGCTAGATATGCTAAAGCTTTTAGCCATTAGCCTAACTATTTGATTCATAGCCATACATTCTTGTATTTTAATTAGAAATTTAAGTATCATTATATGTTTTCTGTGTTTGGTCACGTGACTATTGCAATGCGAGCCCGTAGGCGCTCGCATTGCAATAGTCACGTAACCAAATAGTCCTCTTCTGTCTTCTGTCGACTAATCTCAGTCGGCAGAAGAGGGCGGTACAGGACAAAATGGCCGTCTTAAATTTTGTTCCGCAAACACATTATTGCTCAGAATACCTTGTGAATTTGTCATAAAAATGACAATTTGGTTCTACGTATATATGCTAGATATGCTAAAGCTTTTAGCCATTAGCCTAACTATTTGAGTCATAGCCATACATTCTTGTATTTTAATTAGAAATCTAAGTGCATTATATGTTTTCTGTGTTTGGTCACGTGACTATTGCAATGCGAGCCCGAAGGCACTTTAATGTTAATCTCAGTCGGCAGAAGAGGGCGGTACAGGACAAAATGGCCGTCTTAAATTTTGTTCCGCAAACACATTGTTGCTCAGAATACCTTGTTTAGAATGGTTGGAGCACATACAAGAAATCAAGTGTCCCCCATTGCTCGTTTTTCATGTCATCACTAATTTAGCGACTAGTAACTAGTCGTGGAAGCGTTGCAGGATGACTATGCAATTTACAAAACGCCGCCCCAGCTGAAACCCTGCCCCGCGCAATCCCCGCCGCACTCGCCGTGAATTATTAATCAGGACTGCAATGACATTCTTTTCACCTAACTTGTCCTGCTTTCACTGTCAAATTTTACCCTGTTCTGCTGGATGCCTACCAAACTACAAAATCATTATCGTCGTAAATCGGATTTCTTTGCTTCCCTTTAGGTGCTACTATAAAATCCAGTCAAGCGCATTCTTTTGTACACTTTGTAAGAGCGCGACATTTCTTGGGGGGGCGAGAGTGGATGCTAATGAATCAATACGACTCACGGTGTCCGATGACTCCCGAGCACTTTCGGCGTGCGCTCACGACTCGCCCCCGGGCCTCGGCGTATCTCCAGCGCCATCGACGTCGGCAGATGCGGATGCACTTAATAAATTGCACCTTGAACAAAAGGAAGAGGTGATGAATTGAAAAAGGCCCGGCATGCATAATTCACGCCGCCGCCTCTCTCGCTCAAATTGGCCACTGTTAAATAATTCAAATTGATCTCATTAGGACCAGTTTTCATTATGGGGTAATTCAATTAAATGCAAAAGGGGGCCTCAGAGGGCCAACTTTGATATAATGTTAATTGGCCAAATATGGGAAGATGCACTAATATATATATATATATATATATATATATATATGAATGAGACAATTGGAGGACAAAGCGGTAAAAATTGTTAAAAATAGTCATCAGTTCAGGCTAATGTGTTCTCGGAGGGTACAAGGGGTACCCGATACAACGCGGCAGTCAAGTAGGAGCCATTAAAGACGAGAGGAAGAGCGTATCTATCTTAGCACTTAAGCGCTCTAATTATCTCACACACTCATACACACACACGCACCGAAACCAAGACACATACGCACATAGATTCATTTATTCACCTTCTAACGAATAATGGCGGTTTCCTGCTGAGGGGCGGATCATTTAACGTAACTTACCTTAACTTACGTAAGGCACCGCATTAAGCCCAAGTGTTGACTTTTAATTTGTTATCATTTTATTGCACACTACAGTATTGTAGTGTGCAATAAAGGATTATTTGGACCAAACAATTTCTTTAAAAAAAAAAAAAAAAGCAAAGGATTATTTGGACCAAACAATTTCTTTAAAAAAAAAAAAAGCAAAGGGTCATTTGGACCAAACAATTTCTTTAAACAAAAAAAAAAGCAAATGATTATTTGGACCAAACAATTTCTTTAAAAAAAAAAAAAAAGCAAAGGATTATTTGGACCAAACAATTTCATTAAACAAAAAAAAAGCAAAGGATTATTTGGACCAAACAATTTCTTAAAAAAAAAAAAAAAAAAGCTAAGGATTATTTGGACCAAACAATTTCTTTAAAAAAAACAAACAAGCAAAGGATTATTTGGACCAAACAATTTCTTTAAAAAAAAAAAAAAGCAAAGGATTATTTGGACCAAACAATTTCTTTAAACAAAAAAAAAAAAACAAAGGATTATTTGGACCAAACAATTTCTTAAAAAAAAAAAAAAGCAAAAGATTATTTGGACCAAACAATTTCTTTAAAAAAACAAACAACCAAAGGATTATTTGGACCAAACAATTTCTTAAAAAAAATAAAAAAGCAAAGGATTATTTGAACCAAACAATTTCTTTAAAAAAACAAACAACCAAAGGATTATTTGGACCAAACAATTTCTTTAAAAAAAAAAAAAAAAAGCAAAGGATTATTTGGACCAAACAATTTCTTAAAAAAAAAAAAAAAAAAGCTAAGGATTATTTGGACCAAACAATTTCTTTAAACAAAAAAAAAAGCAAAGGATTATTTGGACCAAACAATTTCTTTAAAAAAAAAAAAAAAGCAAAGGATTATTTGGACCAAACAATTTCTTTAAAAAAAAAAAAAAGCTAAGGATTATTTGGACCAAACAATTTCTTTAAACAAAAAAAAAAGCAAAGGATTATTTGGACCAAACAATTTCTTAAAAAAAAAAAAAAAAAGCAAAGGATTATTTGGACCAAACAATTTCATTAAACAAAAAAAAAGCTAAGGATTATTTGGACCAAACAATTTCTTTAAACAAAAAAAAAAAGCAAAGGATTATTTGGACCAAACAATTTCTTTAAAAAAAAAAAAAAAGCAAAGGATTATTTGGACCAAACAATTTCTTAAAAAAAAAAAAGCAAAGGATTATTTGGACCAAACAATTTCTTTAAAAAAAAAAAAAAAAAGCTAAGGATTATTTGGACCAAACAATTTCTTTAAACAAAAAAAAAAGCAAAGGATTATTTGGACCAAACAATTTATTTAAAAAAACAAACAAGCAAAAAAAAAAAAAAAAACAGTTTCAACATTATTATTATTATTATTAGTTAAAAGTCCCAATATTGCATTATTATTGTAATATTAAAGGCTAAGGTACCAAAAAAGAACTTAAAAAATTACATTGCGAAAAACAACAACAATCTAAGCTTATTTAATAAATACGAAATAAAAATACTTTCAAATTTACTACACGAAAACTGATCATATTGCAAAAATAATGCTTCTACTTTATAACGACAAAAAAAGGACATAATAATGAAACTCTAGCATCATAAGATTTCATCAAAACTGCTTAATATTATAAGCAAAAAAACATCATCCGAAAAGTCAAACAAACAAATAAAAGCAAAGCGTTAATATTGCCTGTCATGTCGGATACCTCCACTCCAAACATTAGCATTTTGCCTAAACAAGCGCGTAATAAGTTTAAGGCGTAATAAGCTGGCGACGGGGGATGGGCGGCACAATGAAAGAAAGGCACGCTGTCTTTTTAAAATGAATAAAAATTGATTGCGTCCCAATAAAGAGCGAATGGGCCCGGTGTTAACTAGATTGCGCGTAAACGTCGCCGGCCGTCCCCGGGCCGCTTTATTGCGCGCTAATGCAATAGAGAACACTTAGCAATAAACGCGCCTCTCTGATGAGCTCGCCGAGGCTTTTCCAAGATGGGCCTGATGAAATTGGAAGAATTAGATTTGAGCCAGCTACTAATGACGCCTAAAACAAAAAAGAAAAAAAGGGAAAATGTCCAAATTGAATTAGCTGGGCCTCCTCCTCCTCCTCATCGCTAAATGCATCATATGTAAATTAGTGTCATTTGGAGAAATCTCCTCGCCTGCGAGGTAGGGCCTTCATTAGATGGGGACTTGAACTAGAACTCCTCCAGGATCTCTAAAAGAGTTTTAGCGCACACAAGATGATAAATATATTTATTGCACAGATGCTTCATCACTTTAATCTATACTGCCAATATAAGGAGGAATATAATGAGGTGCCCTGACTTTTATCATGCAAAAAATAATAATAATTGTGACATGGTTTAAAAGAAGGAAAATTAGGAAAGAGGATTAGAGCCAGTGAAGAAGAAAAAAGGGGTTGGCAGGATTCTCAATTTATTCTCACTTTAAAGTCATAATTTTGACTTTATTCTCAGAATTCTGACTTTAAAGTGAGAATTCTGCCTTAAATCTCAGAATTCTCACTTTAAAGTCAGAATAGTGAGATTTAAGTCAGAATTCTCACTTTAATCTCAGAATTCAGACTTTAAAGTGAGGACTCTTACTTTAATCTCAGAATTCTCACTTTTATTTCAGAATTCTGCCTTGACAGTGAGAATTCTGACTTTGTGACGTAGAGATATGAATTGTCAAGAAGTCAAAATTCTGAGAATAAAGTCAGAATTCTGCCAACCTTAATTTTTCTCTTCTCATCCCTAATCCTCTTCCGTGGAAAATAACTTTTTAATATTTCACTTTATAAAAACTTTAACCTCATATCTGTACAGTACAGGCCAAAAGTTTGGACACACTTTCTTATTCTATGCATTTGCTTTATTCTCATGACTGGTTACTTTGTAGATTCTCACTGAAGGCATCAAATACTATGTATGTATGTTTTATATTATAGATTCTTCAAAATAGCCATTCTTCTTTGGCCTGTACTGTATATATACGAAAGCAAGATTCAAACCCAGTAACCTGTGAGGAAGACGTGCTAACCACTTAGCCACCGTGCTGCCCCCTGCTAACACCACTCTAATGCAATTCCCTCCACTTTAAAAGTCCAATCCAAATGTTTACACAATGAACAATGCCACTTTGTCGTGGACGGCGCAGACACGCAAATCCTGCAACCAATTATTTACCCCCCACTGGAGGATCCTCCACTTAACCACTCGGCGACCTCTCACGCACTCTACCCCCCCCCCCCCCCCCCGCCCACCGCCCTTTCTGCTGAACTGTATGACAACTGCGGGAATTACACAGCGATTAAACGGGATCATCCGGGTTCCTAATGCAAACAATGAGACCGTCTAGTTGCCTGACTCGTATGTTTCCAGCAGGTAGGTAATTCACTTATCTGACCCATTGTTCCTTCCTTCATCCCTGCTGAATGACGTGGCTTTGCCGCCAGATTTGCTAAAACCTCCAGCAAATAAGTAAGGTCAATTTGTTTGCAGCGCACAATTCATACACAAGGACAATTTATAGCTGCTTACTAACTGGCCGAATGGAAGCATGTAAAGATTAAAAAAAAATAGGGGGTCCCAGGATTGACCCCTGGGGAACCCCACAGGTCAGAGCCATTTAGTCTGAGACGCACCAATTTCAACAAAGTAAGTCCTGTCCTCAAATTATAACTTCAAGCTGCTTAAAGCGGTAGCAGAGAGCAGCAAATAGAAGAGCTGACAATTTTCAAGCAAAAGTTGCCAGTATTTGCAAGCAAAAAAATGCGGCTGTCACGTTGGCCAGACAGCTGACGCTACTGTAGCGCAAGAGACCGCATTGAGAGAGAGCCTACTAAGTATTTTCTGGGCGTTTGACAGCAGGATCGCATATGGCTGGGCTGCAGCTGTGCGGGTATTTCCACTGTCCATAAGCACCTTCCTATTAATGGGCTGGGAAAGCCACCATGCGTCGGATCCAAGGAGCTAGAAAACATGAGGCCTGGGAGACACACATGGCCCAGGACAGCGTCTTATCCAGTCCAAAAAGGAAATGTTATCAAACGAGCCAAACGCATCAATGCGTGTTAGCGATAATAATGCTGTACAAATTTGTTAATGTTTTTTTTCCACCCCACAAAAAAAAATCATAATAAAAGACAATTGTCCTACTGTGGGAACCCCCCAGTAATTTTATGTAAAATACATTTAAAAAAATGTCCACGTTAAAATAAAGATGTAATAAGTTTTTAAAAAGTTGTGAATTTTAAGATGAAGGGAAAAAAATCTCCATTGTAATAAGGGGGAAAAAAAAGGAAAAAAATACACTGGGTGAATGTAGTCCTTAAATAAACGAGAATAACGCAATTTTATGAAAATAAAATCGTAATTTTGTGAGGAAAAAAAGTTAAGTGAATGAAAATGTTATAAGAATAGAATCGTAATATTTCTGGATAAAATTTCAAATTAAGTCGTACGGAGAGAAAAAAGTTATGGAAATGGTTTTCTTTTTGGAATAATTGCAGTATTATATAACGAGAATGGAGTGTTATTATTGTAAAAAACAACAACAACACAATAATAATAACATGGAAAAAAACGAGAATAAAGAATGAGAATACAGTTGTTGTTGTTTTAGTTGTAACATTATAAAGAAAAAAAGGTTACGTAAAAAGTTACGATACATGGTAATATAGCAAAAAAAAATTGTTATACAAGAAAAATATTGTTGAGGAGAAAAGTATGTCATATTATGGGAAAGAAAAGATAATATCAGGAAAGGACTAAAATTACGACAAAAATATTTAAAAAACAAGAATAAATATTATGTAATATCATGAGAATAGCCTTTAACGTTACTGCTTAAATCTTGAGTAGTGTTGTATCCATTTAACACAGTTAGCCAACTAGCATAATTGCCAAAGCAATTTTTAGCTAACTGTCACAATATCAACAACAATTTTAATGAGCATGCTAAAAATAGTATCGTCTTTGTAGATTCTCAATCATCCAGATCATGATACTCCTCAAAGGTTGAATGAAGCAACTTGTAGAATGTGCTGTTGTTTTCCGAAAATGTTCAACTACGACTTAGGCAACTATGCTAACAGGCTAACGATATCCGGACGTCACATCTCCAGTGTTCATCTTGAGGACATCTGGCGACACATTACAGTAATCGCGCGTCCATCCTGCGACATAAATAACCCGACTAGGCCAGACCCGCTGGTGCCCCTCGCCGTCTGTTGCCAACTACTAAATATATTTCCCGCATTCTGCGCGACATTCCGATCCGACGCGATGCGTGCAGGGAGTTGACGGGAATAAATAGCCGAGCCTTGTGATGGTTTTGCTTGGGGACAATTACGCCATCTCCGTTTGGCGGCTTTATCGCATGTCGACGAATTCTTGAGCCGTCAGAATGATGTCACTCCCGCCACCTGTTCCGGCGGTAAAAACGGCCCATGGCAAGTTCCGGTGTAAAAAAATGTTGGCGTAGCAACAACCAAGCTAATATCGTACCCGTCACTCAATCTGCTTTAACACTAGACTGATACTGTGGCAGTACTGCTCTTTTGCTGAATTCTGTATGAAAAGCAAAGGTGGATAAATGCTGTCAACATTACATTACTCCTACAGGCATCATTTAATTATACACGTGCGTGAACACGCACACAATTAGGATTATATTCTACCATTGCTGGATTTTGTGTGAAAGGCAAATGTGACTAAATGCCACCAACTTTGCGGCTCAATTTATTGATATTTACACAAACTGTGAAAAGTTGTGAAAAGATATGTCATTTAATAATTTAATCGTGGGAATGTACACACAGTGGGAAAATATTGTGCCTTTGCTGGGTTCTGTGTGAAAGGCAAAGATGGCTAAAATTTGTAAGAATTTGGGAAAACTGCGTGACAGTGACTACTGACGTCATCTAATTGTCCCGTTGTAACATGTAAGTGCACACAGTTGTGGCTATATTCTGCCTTTGCTGGGTTCTGTGTGAAAGGCAAATATGGCTAAAATTTGCAAGAATTTGGGAAAACTGCATGACAGTGGCTACTGACGTCATCTAATTGTCCCGTTGTAACATGTAAGTGCACACAGTTGTGGCTATATTCTGCCTTTGCTGGGTTCTGTGTGAAAGGCAAAGATGGCTAAAATGTGTAAGAATTTGGGAAAACTGCATGACAGTGGCTACTGACGTCATCTAATTGTCCCGTTGTAACATGTAAGTGCACACAGTTGTGGCTATATTCTGCCTTTGCTGGGTTCTGTGTAAAAAGCAAAAGCAGGTTAATGCAGGATCTTCTGCCCTGATGCAATTATTTTGAAGAAACTGCGTCAAAGTGGCTGTGAATGTTGGAATGGAGGGACGGGGTTGTAAAGTTTCTCACACAGTTGTGCTTTGTGTATGTAGCTGTAAAATAAGGAGGCATAATGCTGTGTTGTATGAAATGGAATCATCTGTGTCGTGTGAAAGTGCCTTTTTGTATAAAAAGCAAAGGTAATGTAATGGTAAATCTCTGTGTGAAATCACACTCAGTTAAGACATAGAAGTGTTTGGAGTTGAGAGCATGGCCTCAAAACGAATTAAACTTGTATTTAAAAAAATCAATGTATATATTTAAGCCTAGTTCATGTTGATTTAAGTGTTTTTACTACTAACATAAAATATGTAACTGTCACAGCTCCACTTTGCACCATCACGCTGATTTTTCCCCGCACTTCAGCCGTGCCTTTTCGACTCTGATGACATAATACCACAGAGACAGGAAGACGGCAGTAAAATGTAAAGGGCTATTTCATAAATAATAGGCAGAGGGGGAGCAAAAAAGATCAACAAGGTATAAATCGTGATCATTCGTTGGACGGGCAGGACTAAGACAACACTATAAGTCACAAAAACTCCAAATGAGCAAACAGAACTTGATTGTGTTGCTTTATTTGGCCCTCGTTTGTCACTCAGGTGGTCTCGCGGCCCACCTGCGCGCCGTACTGTAAATTACGCACCCCGAGACCTAATTGCCCGCGTCGGCTGTGTTGCTATAAAAAAGGCGAGCGCAGCGCTAGCTCTATTGTCGGGTACTTCATCAAGGCTCATGTGATTTATTTGCTTGTGGCTGCAAATTTGTGGGGGAAAAGAAGCCAGAGTATGCGAACAACGATACCGATGCTGATATCAAGCTGATAGCATCACAGACTGGGAGTTGCATGATAGATAGATAGATAGATAGATAGATAGATAGATAGATAGATAGATAGATAGATAGATAGATAGATAGATAGATAGATAGATGGACAGCAAACTCAAGAGAGAGAAGCTAGCTAGCTAATCAATAGCTAAGATAGCTGAAAAGAGAACTTGAGGGTAGATAGATAGATGGATGGATGGATGGATGGATGTATAGATAGATAGATAGATAGATAGATAGATAGATAGATAGATAGATAGATAGATAGATAGATAGATAGATAGATAGATAGATAGATAGATAGCAAACTCAAGAGAGAGAAGCTAGCTAGCTAATCAATAGCTAAGATAGCTGAAAAGAGAACTAGAAGGTAGATAGATAGATAGATAGATAGATAGATAGACAGACAGATAGATAGATAGATAGATAGATAGATAGATAGATAGATAGATAGATAGATAGATAGATAGATAGATAGATAGATAGCAAACTCAAGAGAGAGAAGCTAGCTAGCTAATCAATAGCTAAGATAGCTGAAAAGAGAACTTGAGGGTAGATAGATAGATAGATAGATAGATAGATAGATAGATAGATAGATAGATAGATAGATAGATAGATAGATAGATAGATAGATAGATAGATAGATAGATAGATAGATAGATAGATTGATTGATTGATAGATAGCAAACTCAAGAGAGAGAAGCTAGCTAGCTAATCACTAGCTAAGATAGCTGAAAAGAGAACTTGAGGGTAGATAGATAGATGGATGGATGGATGGATGGATGTATAGATAGATAGATAGATAGATAGATAGATAGATAGATAGATAGATAGATAGATAGATAGATAGATAGATAGATAGATAGATAGATAGATTGATTGATTGGTTGATTGATTGATTGATTGATTGATTGATAGATAGCAAACTCAAGAGAGAGAAGCTAGCTAGCTAATCACTAGCTAAGATAGCTGAAAAGAGAACTTGAGAGTAGATAGATAGATAGATAGATAGATAGATAGATAGATAGATAGATAGATAGATAGATAGATAGATAGCAAACTCAAGAGAGATTGACTGTCCGAAGTATCCAGACAGTTTTTTCTACTGCACAGTTCCACTTCCTGCTCTATGGTTACCATCACGCTAAGCCTCTGCGGTTTGCGTCTGCAGTCATTTTTCAGTCTAATTATTTCCTTTTTTGCAGCGCACCGCAGCTGACAGTGATGGATCGCAGGTTAAATATGAGCATTTTTGTCCACGTATATGTTGGACGCGCTTGGCGTACACTCGCTCCGACCAAACACAAGCTCGGAAAGATTTCTCTGCTTTTCCCATTCCACTTTGTCTTCATTTTCTCTCCCTTCGGTGATGTATCGCTAAAGCGCATCGCCCAGACAGAAGTGTAGCTTGTGCGCCGTTATGATTACGCCACATAGTGTAACTGTATAAAGAACCGTGATTGGATGTTTTCTTTGTCCAAACTGTCAAATAAAAGTCCATCACGTCTGACTTAATGTCGATTCAAGATGCTTTACAGTATGTTTGTGTATAGTGAATCATAATTACTCTGCTCACCTCTGTATAGAAATCACACATGATTGTCTATTAATTCCGAGTTATTAAATTGGAACAAGGCTTTTGATTGGTAAAGAAGATCTTTAAAAAAAAAAATATATATATATATATATATATATATATAATTTATATATAGTCTTTTTTTATGGAAAAGCTTAATGCTCACATAAAATGATTGATATGGATACTTGAATAAAACAGTGGAGCATGTTTTACAGATTTAACATGCTTGTCTTGGTAAACATGATTCCGATCATAACAATATCATGAAATATCCCATGTAGAACCACCTTCTAGCAGGTGGTATTTTTTTTATTTTTAACATGCTGACAGGTTGCTGTAAAAGTTTAACAGCGGTGCGCCGTATAAAAAAAAGACTAAGAAAAGCTCAAACGCTAACACTTTTATTGAGAGAAAAAAAGATGGAAGACACAAAGCAGATGAAGACAATTGGGAATTAATGGTGCGCAACATTTTCAGGCGCTCCAAGGACACCAGTCCAAAATCACATATTACTGCCTATAATAAGCATGTGTTGCGGATTGTGAAATAGAGTTACGATTGGATGATTTTGATATTTTTTCGGGGGGTGGGAAGAAAAAGTATTTTCTCTTATTTTTTTGTTGGAAAAAAAGCCCTATTATTATCATTATTATTATTATTATTATTATTATTATGTATTTATTTATTTATTTTTTATTTTTTTTTAGAGAAAGCTAATTCATTTATAAGTTTTTAAGTCGTATTTTAGTTGAGAAAAAAAAATGAAAAAAAGTTTTTTGTCTCAAGTGAGAATTTGGTTTATTTTTATTTTTTTTATCTTTGCAAAATGCCCCCCCCCCCCTTTTTTTGGGGGGGGGGTGGGGGTATTATTCTGGTGAAATATTGTGTGTTTTTGCCATCTCTCCATGACAGTTTGGGCAACCCTGCTTTGAGAGTAATTGGCTGTCAAGTGGGAGGCGGTTTGGTGGGGTACCAAGTCCAGAAATTAATGAATCCAAATAAGCAAGTCGTCCAACTGTGGGGCTGTGCATGTGGGGCCGAGGCACGCAAAATGGCAAACGCTGCCCGTTTGAAGTCTGGAATGTTTTGGCTGACTCAAAGCAGGCAACTTGAAGTGGAAGGGGGATCATCCCCACCCCACCCCACCCGCCCCCCTTACCCTTGGGACTGTAACCATTTTCATACAGGATGTGAGGGGAAATGCAGGACTGGAAGAGAATTGAGGTAGAAAACATAGAATGATGATAAAAAAAACATCAAGAATGATCAATCCATCAAAAAAAGTCACACAGCAGCAGTTATTGTATCAGGATGATTGATAAGTCTGTTTTGCATGTTCGGTGGGATGTCAAAGGGATCTGGTTGCTTGTTAGGACATAAAACACCACCTATGGAGGAGAAGGATGCGGCGGTCTTGTTTGGCTTAATGGCTGTTAAACGTCTTTTTATTGTGCAAGAATGTCACGGCTCAGCGGTGAAGCAGTATTTATTAATAACAGTCGGAGCCCAGGCGATGTGTTTCTCATTGCTTTCTTCCTTCCTGCCGGCTCGGATCGCCGGCAGTGGATAAAAGCGCACAAGATGTGTGCGCTCTTTGTTTTCGAAGCAGGGACAGACCTCACTAAAACATTTTTTTTTTTTTTTTTGCTACAGTGCAACCGATGAGATTCTTTATTTGTTGCAAAACTTGCAGAGTCTCATTGAGAGTTCAGTTTGTCATGATTGTTAGTCAAGACTTCGGAATTGTTGACTGAGATTTTTGGAAGTATTGAGGTTTGTTGTTCTTATGTTGTCTTGATGGTTTTTGGGTCAGACTTTTGAAGGATTTCTGATTGAGACTTTGGGATTGCTGGTTGGAGCTTTTTGAAAGATTTAGGAATTTGTGGTTGTCTCGAAAGATTTAGATTGTTGTTTAAGATTTTTGTGGTTTTAGTTTGAGATTTTGGAATGATTTTCCAATTATAGTTAGTAAGTATCGATTTTTTAAAGATTTTCGCAAGATTGTCAAGATTTATGTTGCTCTGATTGGGGATTGTTGGTTGAGATTTATGAAAGATTTGAGGTTTGTTGGATGAGGTTTTTGAAAGATGTTTGGGTTGTTTGTCAAGATTTTGAAAGGTTTTCGTGATTTTTATGTGAAGGTAGAATTATGTAGATTTTATAAAGATTTGTGGATTTTTTTATTTTTATTTTTGAAGAATTATCTGATTGTGGATTAAAACCTTTTCTTTACTTTTTTTTTGGGAGATTGTTTTTGGAGATTTTCAGGTTCTTGGTTGAGATTTTGGAACAATTTCCCCATTATTGGTCAGATTTTATTATATATTTTTTCTATTTTTATTCATGACTGGAAGATTTTTTAGAATAATTTTGAAAGGCTTTTGTTAGTCGAGATTTTTGAGAGAATTTGTAATTGATCAAAATCTAAAGATTGATTGGTCAAGATTTTGTTTTTTTATTTGGAGATTTTTTTTTTATCGAAAATTTTGGGGGTGCTGATTTTTTTTTAAGATTTAGAATTTATGGATTATTTAAGATAAAAATTTTTAAAAAAAAACAGTATATGATGATTCTGAGGTGCGAGTCCTGTAGATTTTTGCATTGCCATTTGCGACTTTTGACATATTTTGGGATTGTTGAAGATTTTGTAAGGATTTGGGTGTTCTTGTGTGAAGAGAGATTCGGGTTAATCCTTGACAGCAGTGCCAGTAACCAAAAAACGAGAAAAAACAAAAAAACGAGTAAAAGAGCAAAATGAGTATGTAGTGTAGAGAAACGGTAGTCCTTCAGCCGCCGCCTCCTCACTCGATCCATATGCCAGGCTCGGAGGCAGGAAATCACCACAATTGACTGTAATCAGGCAAGGGCCCGTGTAGCCCATTAGAGGGGTCCTGCTGGAACTGATTGGCCGCCATTAGCAAGAATGAGAGTCACGCGCAAATATGCCTTCCAACCATCATCACCAAGCGCACCTCACGAGACATTATTTCAGCCAGTATCAAAAGATTAACTCTCTGTCTGTGTTTTGGTGGGTTTTATTTTGGTGGGTTTCTATTTCCTGTTTTGGGGGTCGCAGTCCTTGGCTTGATAGGACTCGGGTCAAGGCAAGAGTAATTTAGGAATCTAATATGAACAATTTGGGATTGTCAGTTGAGATTTGCAAAATGATTTGTGATTTTTGGATAAGGTAAGAATCCTGTTTGTTTGTTGTTGTTTTTCTTCTGGCAAGATACAGTATCTATTGATTTTAGAATTTTCAGTTGAGCTTTTAGAAAGATTGTGTGATTATTAAGGAAGGCAAGAATCCTGATGTTTCTTTTTTTTTGGTTGCTGGTTGGAGACAAGATCTTTAACTCTTTGACTGCCAGACGTTTTCAGAAAAGGGATGCCGTGGGTGCCAGCCGATTTAAGCATTTTGACTGATCTTTCAAGGTCCACAGAAAATGTTGTGTTTGGACTATGGAAACACACATACTACCAAATGAAAGATTGGACTCTCATCTTTCATCAGAAAAAAAAAGTTTGTTTCTACCTTATTCCGTTTTTGAGTAATCAACAATTTATTTGACAACTTCTGCCTAGCAACAAGTGACCACATCCTTCTTTTACTGGATTTTATCATTTTGTTTATAAAGTTGAAACAATTATATCAAACTATTTGAATTTACATGTTTTTTCCATGAAATAAAAAATATTTCCGTCGTAAAATAAATAATGTAATATAAATAATATTTAAATGAAATAATTCAATGTAAATAAATAAATTATATAAATAATATATAACAAATTATTATCATTTTTATTATACATCATATATATATATATATATATATATATATATATATATATATATTATAAATGATTTAAATTAATGTATATTTATTTAATGATTATTTCACTTGTCAGACATTTTTGAAAGATTTTCTATCGTTCGTGTGAGGTGACAATCGTGCAGATTTTTTTCTTCCTGATTACTTTTTTTTCAAATTGTCATTCCAGTTTTCAAGCTATTTTGGATTTTTGATTTTGTGTAGTTGTGGGTTAAGATATTTGAAAGATTTTTCAAAGATTTTCTATCATCATCTTTATTTTTGTGATTGTCGGCCCAACATTTTTGAAAGAATTTGGCAAATTCCGGTTAAGAGGTTGAAGTCCTGTTGCTTTTTTTCAAATTTTCAGTCGAGACTTTTTGGGGAAGATTTCGGAATTTCCAGTTACATTTTTTATATGATTTTGGTGTAGTTGATCAATGCAACAAGAATGATGTCAATTTTTGAAGAATATTGTATTTATTAGCCTCTATATTGCAATGGATCTCCGAACCTCTTTACTGACGTGCATCCAAATATGTAAATGCCCGACCGTCGCTTGAACGCTACGCTAATTCACCAAAATTTTTCCCGGACCGCAAGTAGGATTTGGACTCTTCTAACAACAGCAATGTTCTCGGGGGGCGGCAGAGGCAGCCGTTGTTTGACAAGTTGGTGGCTTTGTTTCACCAAAACCAGAATAACACTACCTCAGCCCCGCCCCTCCCACCGCTCTTGTCGAACTAGCATGCTAGTTGTAGTCCTCTGTCACAAGCAGAAAAAAAGGGGTTTCCCCCCTGTTATAAAAACAGATGCCGGTTTGGCTCGTGGGCTTGAGCTCGGAGGAATTTTCGACGGTTGTTTTTTGGTTGTCCCCCGTTTGAGACATAATTGGAGAGAGGAAACGAGACGGGCGACAGCTGATGTGGTTTTGGTCCGGAGGGAATCGACATCTGACTCTGATTGAGAGAAGCGATGGCGCTCTTGCAAAGCTTTGAGGAGATCTTGCATTAAGCAAATACAAGGAATGCAGTAGGTCCTCTAAATTACACATCAGCTGCTGTCACGCTTTAACGTCGGGCTTACTTTTTATGGCACAGGTATGGCTCCGCCTCTCCTGCCTCCCCTGACCGCACTTTCCTGGTCAGGGATGCGGCAACAGACATTGTAAAATGCACGCCAAGTCTTATATAGTGTCTGCTGGCGTAGTTCAAGTCCTTGATTTGTATCCCCCCCCCCCCCCCCACTCCTTCCATTCGCCTCCCACACGATTCCCAGGTCAAGAAGGCTCGACGAGACATGTCTGCTCTACTGTGACGCCATATGGTTATCCACTCAAGGTGTCCGGCCAAACAATAGGCTTACAACAAGGTTCGCTCTTAAAACACAATTTCCCACTGATGGCTCTCTCTCTCTCTCTCTCTCTCTCTCTCTCTCTTTCTTCGTATGAGTCATCTAGTGCAATCACAGGCCAAAAGTAAACACAGCAAATGAGACGCTGATTGCATCACGATGGCACGGCTTGACGTTTTATGAGCATCGTCAGCCACCTTTGGAATAACATGGAGATGATGTTTATGTGTGGCGGCGTTTTGCTCAAGTGCTCATGTTTGGACTGTAAACACGTCTGATATCGCAGTGATGTCAATCCCACGGGCCGCTGTGCAATGTATTACATATGACTTGTTCCTGTCACTTTTATTTATTTTTGTTTTATTTACAAAAGCATTTTACTAGATCCTGTCATTGGAAACATTTTATTTTTTTATTTTTTTTAAGGTAAACGCGTGAAATTGTCTTTATTACTACTTTACTTTTTAGTTTAATTATGTTATTTTTTGTAATTTTGTATTTTTTTTTTAAATACATTGCTTACTAAAAGTTCCTGTCATTCATATATATTGTAATATTAATAAATTTCAAAAGTTCAATATTTCCAGTTATTGTCATTTGTATTTTTTTTGTAAAGCTAAAATATATATATATATATATATATTTTTTTTTGTTAAAAAGTCACTTCCACCAAAGCAGCTACTGGAGATGACACAATGCCGATTAAGCTCATCAGCTTCACTAATATCTTACCTGTATTTTTCAGTATTTGATTGTTTGTATTTCGAGTCAACCGGCAACATTTCCACACTGGCTTAATGGCACACTGATAATGACACACTTTACCTAGTATTAAGCATTTATAAAAAATATAATTAAACATACTTTGCATTTTTGTAGCAGAAAATAATCAGATAAAAATGACTGTGTAAATTAAAAACAATACAATGAAAACATTAACTGCAGCGAACAGACTCTTTTCTAGGGTGTAGTTGTCCAACAAGGTGCCTGATGTAAAATACATGAAGCACAAAAGCAAAGCAATAATAAGGAATGACTCATTTGTCTGTATTTTACTGTCAGAGATATTCCTGTTTGATATCTCCATCACAAATGTAGACATGCTTCAGTTCGATCTATAAATGAAACAATAACTGCCGCAAATTAAATACTCACATCTTCCCTATAACCTATAGCGGGCCAACAAGATGCCTGATGTAAAAGACATGAAGCACAATAATAGGGAATGACTCATTCTGTCTACACTTTACTGCCAGATATATATTTTTTTGATATCTTCATCATAAATGTCGACATACTTTGGTGTAAAAAAGTCCACACATCTTGCCGAGGATCTATAGCTGCCCAACAAGATGCCTGACATAAAATACACAAAGTTTAGCCACAAAGCGCCTCAATTATAGGGAATTTATAACAATTTCCAATTGTTGCTCTGCATCCCAGGTGACTGACGGTGTGCCAAGGTAGAGGACTGAGGGAGTTTGTTGAGTCGAGATGATGCGAGCAAGGGATGGATAGCATCAGCTAGCTCCCCTGGGCTAATGGAGGAGTTGATCCTATTAGAGGCCCTCAAACCCTCGCCCTCCACTCCCCGCAGCCCTAATGGCCTCCCGCTCCTCCCCTCTCGTGTTCATCATCCCTTCCTGGCCGTTGATTCCCAGGATCAATAATCCTCATCCCTCTCTCAACGTGTCGTAAATCACGAAAGAAAGCGACTCCAGCGAGCCGGTCGGGGTCAGGCGGAAAGGTGAGGACAGCTTTAAGGGCCCCGGCCCAGTAACATCCTCCGTGTTGTTCTTCTTCAGTGCTGACTTAAAGGATGGATGTAAGGGAGGGCATAAATTTGGATGCGCCATTAAACTGTCAACAGCAGCACATATGCACTTTTTACATGTGCCCAAACAAATAGAGGCTAGCCCATTTTTATCCTTCTCAGGTTGGCGGCCATTTTGTCACTTGCAGTCAAGGGCTCGGGTATTGACCAATTACGGCTCACCTGTTTTCTATGTTGGGTCAAGTGACATTTGCAACATTTTTGACTTGACTTCCCCTTCACAAAAAAAACATTTTAAAAACAGTATTTCACTACAATATTTGTAATTCAAGCGTAAAACATATTATTCTTTTTCAATTGCTGTCACGTGTTGCCAGGCAGAATTTTCCCACATCACAGGAATAAAACAAGGGGACAAATCACAGTCATGAAAAAAAAAAAGTCAAAAGATTTTTTTTTTTTTTAAATCAGCATGCTAAACAAAATCATTCCGAAAGTCTCTTTTCAGCACAGCGCCCTCTGGTGGAGCTCACGCTTACTACACAATCAGAATAAACAAGCCTCCTCTTCTTCTTATCGCATTTGCACATCAAAATCCTTTGGAGCGGTGAGAACGGCAAACTTTCTTGAAAGGCTCACTGTTACCTGCCCGCTGGGGTAGAACCCGCGTCGGCTGCGTCTGCCCTTTCCCATGCTTCCTCCCGACGGCCGGACCCCCGCGAGCGGCGGCAGGACAGAGGGGACACCTGTTCAGTCGCCATGTGAAATCTCAGTCTTCTATTGAGAGACGGGAGTACGGATGGGGGGGGGGTTTAGCGATAGGGCACCTCGATGGCAGGAAACCGGAGAACGCGGTCAGACGAGTCCACCGCAATTTGCCTCTTTTCGCAGGACGATTAGGCGTGCTTGGCCAGAGAAATGCTGCACTTCTTTATAATGTTCTCTCTGAGGAGCAGTCAAGGACGACATTGACAAAATCCAAGAGCCTTATCTGTATTTAGATGGAAGACAACTTTTATCTAAGAGGAGACTCAGGGCCACTGCAGCAAATTGGAGACTGTGGATTCTATTCGTGCACAAGCCAGATTTTTTCAACTCAAAATAAATATGCATGCAAAAGTTACCCATCCCCTATTTCTGCACCAGTGTACTCCACAGTCTCCACTTTACTGCAATAGCCCTTATTCTCATTGTGGATAACACATTTTAGATTGTACCATTAGTCCATAGGAAATAAAAGAACCACATTCTTGTCCATTGCTGTTTGTTAGTATGTCTCATTCAAATTGATAAAAAGTGCTTGTTTTTTTGTTGTAGTATCTGACTCCACAGTCTCCACCTTTTGCTTAAATTTTTTTTTTTTACAATTAATATAAAATATATAGAAAAACTGCGTACTCGTCCATGTTTTTTGTTTTTTAATGTGTCTTGTTCCGACTGAAGCTTGTTTTTTGTTGTAGTATTGAACTCCTTAATCTCCAATTTGCTGCAACAGCCCTTAGTCTCCTCTTGGATATATATATAAAACCCTAACCCACCCTCTTTCTCCTCCATTGCTGTTGCTTGGTAGCATGGGATTAATTTTGACCAGTGCGATTTGACTACTTGCCGTTTCTGATTTCAAACATCAAAAGATGAAACTTATTGACAAGGAAAGGCCATTTGGGGGAAAAACATCAAAGTGTCCCCCCCCCTAGCATCAAGTGCCTGATCAATGACACAGGTGGGTGTACATATCTCTAAACTGCTCATTAGGTACAAATTTGTGTGACGGCTGCTCGCCTCCATTCATAAACGCGGCCCAATGTTAACAGCTCATCACTCATTTGCATGTGTCATCCGTGACCCCCGCATTTACGAGAGAGTGGGGGCGCGCCATTCAAAACACTCCTGATCCCCTCTCGGCTTCATTTGCACTGACCCACAATGCAGTATTTTCTTAACACGAGCAGCAGGCCGCTTTGATGTTATCTGCCTATCCAAACAGCCACGGAGGACGGCGGCCATTAATCACTGTGAAGCCTGCGAGGGCCCGCTCATAAATCGCCTGGCCGCTCCTTAAACAGGAGAGGCCCCCAGGGGTGCGCCCGTGCCATTTATCAAGGCTCGCCTCCCTTTTCTGGATGAAGTAAAACTCATCCGGGATTGATACTGCAGGAGTATACTCGACAGTCTCCTTTTTTTTTTTTTCTTCCCCCCGCCGCTGCCCTCAGTCTTCTATCGGATTCAATTTGTCTCACAATGGCCGCCTCATCGTCGGAGATGGATGACAGCGCCGTGAAGATGACACAGGTGGCTGAAGAAGAAAAATAGGACTAATACACTGAAACAAAACAAGTGAAGAACACCTACTACAATAATGACTTCTTTTTTTTAATCCAGAATTTTCCCTGTCTTGCTATTTTACGTTTTTTTTTTTTGTACAGTCAAATCTATTCTAGTCTGTAGTTCATCCATTTTAGGTGTAGTTCCACCGTTGACCACTAGACAGTGGCACACTATTCAGGTTGAGAAAGTGTAAATTTGAAAGAAAAAGCTCGTCCTAGTTTTTGCTGAAGATTATTGAATGTATTGTGAAATCATCTTTATTCCTGCTTTTTAGGGTTAATTTCATAATGTACATATTTGAGCCTGATTATTGTACATTGCGAGACGATAAGTTTGTTAGTTAGTAAACAAACAATTTTTACTGTCGACACATAGAGGAATCTTTCTCAAATGTAGTTGAAGTAGAAACCGACCAAAAATACGGTAAAAGCAACACCGCTTCTACTCAGTTATTACAGGATTGGCAATCATCTCGTTGTGTCGCAAAAAGCCACAGCGTGGTAAAAACGCAGCGTTAATCCTTTGATGCTGTCTTAAATGAGGTCTAGTGAGGTGGAGGTTTTATTATAATGGAGAGGGGACCTCACGTAATGCTGCAAGAAGATCATTGTTGGAGCACCATCAAAGGAACCTTCTCCCCATTAAGCCAATCGCAGATCATAAACACAGCAAGTCAAATGCTCCCCCCTTAATCCAAATGTTTGAAGACTTGCTTGAAGACTTGTTCCGACAGAAGTGCATTTAGAATATTTTTTAATTAAATTGGGTCAAATGTAGCTGTTAATTTTGTTGAAATGTGATTCCGCTGTTTCACAAATTTTTGGGGTCCAGTTGTAGCTCAATTTTGTTGTTTATTTGAGGTGTAATTACACTGTTGGCCACTGGATGGCGGCACACTATCAGGTTTAACGCTTTGCACGTTTGAAAGAAGAGTGAAAACAGGAAGTAATTCAAGCTCAAGTTAATTTTTGTGAAGAGAAAGAAGCACTGCAGAACTACAAAAACAAACATTTCTTGTTCAGCTTTTGGTTTGTTGCTGCACAAAATAAAATAAAAAAATACAAATAAAAGTACATTATTTCTATAAACCAATACAAATAAATAAAATAAATCTCATACACTGGCTCCACAAAGGGGTATCATCTGCACACATTAAACACACGTGTCCTCCTTACTTCCTGCTTCCCACACAGCCATTAACGTGGACCATGTGGGAAAAACACATAGCACTTTAAACGCCTTCACCCTCAATGATAACGCCACGGAGGCGCGTTGACAGCGATGCCAGCTGCGCTTGGTCGTTGTTGGCCAGCTTTGTCACCTTGTAAAATAACCAGGCTGAGAGATAAGTCTATGAATGTGTTTTGGTGGCACTCCAGAGACAGAGACAACTTCATAAAAATGAAAAAAAAAAGCAGAAAATGATAAGTAACTCAAACAAGAGGTCATAAGAAGAATATACAGTATATTCAATAATTATACTGTATATTCTTATTTGTATTATTTGCTTTTTAAAATAATTTAATGATTTAATATATTAATTATTCTTATAATAAATCAGATTATATAAATATACATTAATTTAAATAATTTATAATATATATATATATGATGTATAATAAAAATAATAATAATTTGTTATATATTATTTATATAATTTATTTATTTACATTGAATTATTTCATTTAAATATTATTTATATTCCATTATTTATTTTACGACGGAAATATTTTTTATTTCATGGAAAAAACATGTAAATTCAAATAGTTTGATATAATTGTTTCAACTTTATAAACAAAATGATAAAATCCAGTAAAAGAAGGATGTGGTCACTTGTTGCTAGGCAGAAGTTGTCAAATAAAGACCTCTGTGGTACATCAAATGTGCACTGTAAACAACAATTTTCACAGTGCCTTGGTGCATTGGAGAAGAATAAAATACCTTATTATAGTTAATAATAATATTCTGAATAATAATTGGTAATTGGAGCATTATTTTACCATATATTTACTACTCTGCATTAAATATAAAAGATGAAAAACATTCGATTAAAATGGTTGCATGTGCATGTGTGTGTGTTGAGAGTACACAAACAAGCTGCTCTTGTCACGCGTGGCCTTGAGGAACCTCTGTGGATTTAAAGGCTCCATCAGAACCCCCCCCCCCTCCCCCCAGCTCACTCAGGGACCTCACCCGGGGCCGTCCTTGGCGCTGCCTGATAGTCTCTTTCCACACAGCTGAGCGGGCAAACAGCGGGGTCCTCCTGGTGCGGCGGTCCCAGGGGGTCGCCACTCGCCACCCCCTCTCCTCCGCACCTCCACCAAGCTTTGATGTGACGGACGCGAGAAGGAGAAGAAGGACTCGGCAACTTGAAGCCCTCTCCACCACTTGTGTGTGTTTCTTTGTGATGTGGTGGCCGGGGGGGATGGTTAAGGGTCGAGCGGGTTCAAAGGTTGTTCGGTCTTCTGTTTGTTGGCCGCAGAAGTGCTACACTTTTTTTTAAAACACTTACTTTTAGCTGCTATCGTTATTATAACTCATGGCACCACTGTATTGCGTTTCCCCCTTAAAGAAATAGCACATGGCTTCATAATCACTTGTAGCTAGGCAGAATCATTTAAAAATATAGTATTATTTCATAAAATAATAAAAACATAACCAAAATAATAAAATCTGAACAACATAAAAATAAAATATGAACATCACACATTTGAATGGTCACTTGTTACCAGGCAGAATAGGCTTAGTAGCTCAATCACGCCGCTGCGTTCACATGTCTTTCATCTCCCATCCCCACCCATGGGCACATCCTGCTCGGACCCCCACCACTCCCGCTCCCTTTTTGAAGGAGGAGTAATTAACGCGCCATCTGATCCACCAGCCCTCCACATAATCTCTCTTGGGTAACACACACACACAAATCTATGAACACACACACACACACAGGTGATTCATCAAGCGGCGTTAACTGGCCTGATGGAGCTGTCAGTGGCGGAGACCCCGAAGAGGCCATCGTCAACATCATCGTCATATGCTGGACCTTCAAAATGGACGCATCCATTATTTGATTGATGAACAGACAATGTACATCAGTGGCGTGCAAAAGGGGGGGCTCATTGGGCAGTGGATCCACCTATGGGGTTCAATGATCTGCTTGGACATGTTCTACGGCGTGTCACAATGTGTGTTAGCTTTAAGCTAGTAGAGTTGGTGGTTTGGTGACTTATTAAGTATGTCAGTGAACAATGTTAAAACGTTGCCTGTACAGTTATACTTTTATGACAGTTTGGACTCTGGAACTAATTATTCCAAATACAATTGACTTTTTGTTTTTCATGTTGCTGTCAATCCAATCAGCAAAAACCCGAATGAACTGTCCAAATGGAATTTATCACTTTGAGCGTCCACTCTTGAGAAATAACGTATCCTGTCAAACTAAATCCGCTCTTTCCAAACTTTAAGAGGCTTGAACTCTCCGTGACCGTGATTGAAATCAAAGTGATTTCACGCTGCTAATGCAAAACGTGACTTCCCGACGGAGATCGCGGCGGCAATGACGGAGCAAGAGGAGGAGGGGTGAACACAGGTGCGACCAAACAGGCTTGTGAATTTTAGACTTTCGTTTGGCTTTTTATTGGGCTTTTAAAGGTTAATGTTCATCCTTCTAAATTGACATGATTAAAGCCAGTGTACTTTTTTGTTGTCTCACACACATAGAAAAAGAACACACGAGCCTCAAAAGACACTCAAGCATTTGAGCATACAGCTAGCCTACACCCGGTCACACAGAGTAAAAGTGCTTTTGTTCTCCAGGAGTGCCACATCCAGGTCCAGAATGTAAAAATCCTGCCACAGTTTGATTTTAGCCTCAGGCGCTAGTTAGCTAGCTAGCTAGCAAGCACCCTTGGTGCTCGTTTACTGGCAGCTAGCACTAGGGGCTAAAGCCAAACTGTGGCAGTTTTTTATTTATTTTATTTTTTAACTTTCTGGACCTGGATTTGCCACCTCTTTTGTTCCCCAATAAAATGGTCAATTCCAGTTTGGGATGATAGTCCTATCAAACTGGCTAGCTTGCTAGCATAATGAGCTAGTTCCTTACATATCTGGCTAGACAACTAATGAAGCAGTCAACATATTTAAGCTACTCGGATGGACACAAATGCACCATGCCAAGATACAAATTGAAGCTATTCTTCTTATTATTATTAATATTATTTGCTTTTCCATAAAAATTATGAATGAACACTGCTTTGGGGCCAAACTTCAAAAGCAGGACTTGGACACCACACCTTTGCTTTTATCTCCCGACCACAACATTTTTGATGTTTTTAGGCGGTCTGTGCCACAGGCAATGGTCTAATCCACAGGTGTGTTCCACTCTGGTCCAAGTTCCCAACAGGCCCTCTCACAAAGGCCATTGTGGCCTAGAGAACAATGGAGGCGGATAATCCCTCTGCAGCACTGACAGCTCGGCCCTTCCAGCAACCTCATTGGTGGACGGATGACAGGGACGGGAAAACCAGGACGGACTATTCGCCCCAGAGCGCAGACCCAATTTCTTTGTGAGGATGTCTTTGTGGATGCATGAAGTCAGAGAAAACCGCTTTGAGGCAGAAATGTGGGGGTGGGGCTTACTTTTTTTTTTTTTTGAATTAAAATTAAATAAATAAATTAGATGGCACTGGCCAATCAAGAGCCTGAAGTTAAAACAACAACAACAACAACAACAAATTTAAAAACAAATAAAAAATGAAGATATGATATGAAAAGTTACCTTGTAATGCTTTGGTCTGAAATTCAGGAATTTTTAAGAGAGTGAGTAGTTTTCTTTGTTAGGGTATTATTACACAAAAGGTTGCATTTTCCTAAATGCTTTTATTCTGAAATTCCTCACAACCACCATAAATTCTGTCAGATGTCTGAAAAGGATGAGTAGTTTTACATATTTTTAATTTTGGTCAATGTTTTGTGGTTCATTTCTTCTGATTCCAATGATGAATTCCAATTGTTATCATATTTCTCAAGATGATGAATAGTTTTACTTTATTTTGGTTTTATTTGTTTTTTCTCCTTAATTTCCGTTGCCTCAAAAGTCATTATTGTCTCAGGTCACAGTAATCCGTACCCACCTCACTCTCAAACCTGTTTGAAATGCTTTTGGATTTTCTCATTAGGGCTATTGAGTGAGTGCATATTGGGTAACAAACATTCCCAAAAGTGACTTTGTAAAGCTTTCAGTTGATATTTTCCTAAAATGTCAGCAGGTTCAGTTGATGTTCCGTCATGGAAAAACACTGCCCTCTGCTGGATATATACATCATTGCACCATTACTGTGTGTAGAACTAGCATTTTAGTTCACTGATCCTTCACCCTTCATCCTACCCTTACTGTAGTAAAGTGTAGTAGTATGTGTTTATTTTTTTATTAAAAAGTATGAATGGATGGTTGTTATTATTACAATTATTATTACTATTTATTAGTTGTAGTAGTAATGCATTTAAATAAAAATATTATGATGTGGTATTTATGATTGCTGAAAAGAACCAAGTTTAAATATTGGATTCCTTTTTCTTTTCTTTTTTTTTTCGTTTTTGTATTGATTTTAATTATTTTTAGTTATATTAACCGATACTTACAGTTTCCTATTAATGTAAATTGTAACTACTGATACTCAAGTTTTTTGTTTGTTTTTTCGACATTTGACATTTCGACAGTTTTTTGTATTACACAACTTAAGATAATAATAATAATAATAATAATAATCATCATCATCATAATGATATATTTAATAACGCGTTAACACCAAGTCCCTTTAACGCCACATTATTTATAACTTTTTTGTTTGTTTGCTTGTTTGTTTTGTTTTAGCGCGATTAACGCAAATCAATTTGGGCACATTACTTCCCGCATCCTGAAACGGTCGATTTGGCCAATCATCACGGCATTTCTTGTGACGCAATCTAGTCACATGGGTTATGCGGCCAATCGTGTGCGTATGAACACGGAAGTGGGAGTTTCGTTTTCTTTCAACATGTCAAACATGAAGAAGATAAAGAAGTGTTTCGACGTGGACGAGCTACTGGTTGGTTTTAACGTAATAACGCCACTTTACTTTTTCACTTGAATTACAATCCATATTAAATTCTGTATGCGAACTTTTAGGAGCCATCAACTGAGCCTCAACCGGCAAACAAGTTGTGCGTTTGTAAGCGTGGACCGGTGAGTACAGTAAATTGTTTGTACATAGGCCTACGTCAATTCATTTAAATGAGAGTCATTAGTGTGCATATTCGACAAACAATCTTAAATCCCTCAAAATATTGTGTATTTAAACTACTGAATATTTAAAAAGATAATATAAAAAATATTTTTCAAAATCTGTGGATAGGTAAATCCGCAGATGCCAAACCGCGGCAATGCGGGGGTCCACTATATTCCCTTTATGTTCCTCTCAATTGTTATATGTATATTATAGAATTAATAAATATATTTTCTTAGGGTAAGCATATTTGTCCACTATTATGCTAATAGAGTATTAAAAACTTAAACAGTTTCATTTTATTGTACATTTAGAATTAGAACAGAATCGAAATGCAATTTGTGATTAATTGCTATTAATACATTTGATTGATTCACTAAATTAGATTAGAGTAGACTAGAAAGATAGAATAATACAATTTTGATTGTTGTTTTTTTAACCATTAATTTGGTCCCCACTTCAGTTACTGGGAATTAACTTTTCACAAGCTTGCACTTATAATTATTTCCACAAGGTGTCAGTGCTGTAACACTCATGTTTCAAAGTAGCCTACTTATTAAATAAAAAACATGAGAATGGGTCCACTCCATCCATCCTTATCATCACCTTGTTATGCTGATGGATGGCAGCACTTAAGTGTACACAGGAGCCTTTTGCTCGCCTGCTCTTCATGTTTGTGCCCGTGTGAGAAGGAAGCTCATTAAAAGTCCTTTGAGAGTTCCCTTGCACAGTTTCTACTTGTGGGAATCTCACCAACAGCTGCGAGTTTACTAGCCACCCGATGAAAACACTTCCCCTTGCTCGTTTGTGCCTCAAATCTCACAAAATCTCACCAAACTTCCACCCGGTGAGCATGGAATGGGTGTATTGGTGATAGTGTGATGATAACCATAGAACAGGAAGTGGCGTTTATCGCGATAGGGAACCCAACGTAGCAAAAATCTTTTATTTAAAATAAACCTCAAATATCGCGAGATTTCTACCCTGCGAGTAGAGAAAGGACATGCCAATGCTAGTGTGATAATAAACATAGAACAGGAAGTCTAACGTTTTGCTGTTTCTTTGGTTTTTAAATCAGTCTTTTGTCTGTGACGTCACCATGAAACTCTCTGGCAGGGCTGTGCTGCGTTCAGGCTTTTGCTCCGTAAAGTCTTGTTGTGGTCTTGGAATGAGAGTCCTCGTCCTCAGATTGTCCTGACGTCCCAAATGGCCAGATCTGGCGGGACAAATAATTTTACAAATATATCATGAAGTCAAACACCATATGACAAGATGGAGTGACACATATTTTATGATACGACTTAAAAATATAATAATAATAATGACAATAATAGTTATTGTTATTATTAATAATAATAGTAATAATAGTTATTATTATTATTAATAATAATAACTATTATTACTATTATTATTATTAATAATAATAATTTGTATTATTATTATTATTAACAATACTAATTAATATTATTAATATTATTATTAATTAATTAATATTAACAACTATTTTTATCATCATTATTGTTAATATTATTATTAATACTAATAATAATGATAATACTTATTATAAATAATAATTAGTAATAATATTTATTATTATTGTTATTATTATTATTAGTATTAATATATAAAAATAATTATTATTCTTATTATAATCTTTTTCTTCTTCTCCTTATTATTATATTAATATAGATTTTTAAATGAAAATATACATTATTAGATTATTTTTCAAACTCGTTCAGCCTCGCAGTATACAAAAAATACATTATGTGATACATGACGATACCATGCAAAACAACACCATAAGATTTGAGTCAAGTAAGATAGCATACCAGACTAGTGGTCTTGACGAAGTCCTCGTCCAGCTGGTGGTCCCGCAGCGGGTGGTCCCGGAGCAGTTGCCTGAGGTGCGAGATGTAGCTGGAGGCCAGCCGCAGCGTATCCAGCTTGGACAGCTTGGTATCGGGGGGCACCCAGGGCAGGGTGGTCTTCAGCTTGGAGAAGGCCTTGCTTAGCACCCTCATCCTGGCCCTCTCGCGGGCATTGGCCGCGTCCCTGTGTGACTCTTTCCCCCCGCGCTCAGCTCCCTCTTCCTCGTCCCACCCGGCGGACATGGCCGCTTGTAAATCCTCGGGATGTGCGCTTACTACGAAGCTACGATTGGACTGGTTGGGGAGGGAAAGCAAAAACAAGGCTCTGACTGGGCGACGGCTGTCATTTAAGAAAGCTGACATCTGGGCAACGCTTTCTCCTCCCACCATTTAAGAGCCACGCTCAGTCTCGACTTAAGGAGACTGGTGACTTTCTGCCAAGCAAAGCAACTGTACGGATCCTCGCACCCTTTAATCGATTAGCAAATGAATCAACAACTATGTTGATAATCGATTAATCGTCTCGATGGGAAACCATGTTGAACTTAAAATTGTTGGCAGTTCAGCCTCTCAACAGCATATATTCTCTAATGTATTTAAAAGAACCACATAGCTTTGCCTTAGGTAAGCCTGCTTAGCTTAATGCGAGTAAACAATGCAAAACATCATCGCCATGCTAACAGTTAGCATTGATAGTAGCAGTTTTGGAAGCAGTTTTGTGGTTTTCAAACACATACGGTGGCGCGGCATAATGTCTCTTCTTTGTCTGTCAGTATGACTGCATCATACTGCCCTCCGGTGGCCAAGATTGGCATAGCAGAAAGAGCAGCACAAGGAATTGGATTGCAGAATGAGTTAAATTATTTGCATTGTGTTTAAAGTATATTATTACGCTATCTTTTTTATAAATTGCAATATTATAGATTGCTAATTTTCCTTTTTAGAAAAATACAAGCAAAAAAATTGTTTTCCCGGGGAACTGGAACAGATTAATGGCTTTTCCATTAATTTCAATGAGCAAAGGTCATTTGTATCTCAAGGCACCACTGTACAACCTCCATAAGTATTTTTTTTAACTCACCTTTTTCAGTGTCTCCCCCACAAAAAAATGTGTTGTTTTTCAGTGATCGAAATGTCTTGAAGACCTTATCAAAATAGTCTAATCCTGTGGGAGTTTTCACAGAGGGATCGTGTTTCCGCACACGGAGCAGCTGTTTGCCGTTCCCATGACATCTGGCACGTTGGCATGACCAGGGCTAACATCCAGTTTTGCATTCTTTACTCTGTGTTCTACTTGCTTTTTGAGGAATTATTGTTGAGAAAGCCAAGGTTGGGTTCGGGCTGGCAAACAAAATGTGCCATAACTGCTCTCAACCTGCAAGTTGAGCCTGAGGGAAAACTGGTTGGTGGATCAATCCAATTTTATATTTTAATATTGATATGGATCGATACCAGCGTAAACCAACTGGCGCTACTGCAGTTTTAATTTTATTTAATTTTTTTACATTTTGAAATCACATGTTTTTGATAATTCTAAATAATAATAATAATAATAATAAACTTCTCTCTGGGGTAGAATAGATATATAATCTGCATTAAATGAAAAAAAAATTACATATTTTTTAGATGTTTCTATTGTAGTTTGTATTTATATTTTGGCCAAATTATTTCCTTGTTTTAACTGATTAATAATAATAATCAACCACTTTAATCAGAGAAAAATATCCACATTGTTATCGGCGATACTGGCATTATTTACTCAATACTGGAATGCTACCCCCCCCCCCCAAAAAAAAAAAATTAATAAAATTGTGTTTTCTAATCGTTACAAAGCGCATGCACTGATTTAGAGCTGTTTATTGCAACTCCCAGCTGAAGTCCAAGCATGCAAATAAGAGAATTACATGCTAGTAAAGTGCACAAAATGCTAACTATGCTATGCTAAGACACCGTAATGTTAAAGGCAACAGATTGATTTTCAGTTCCTACTTAGTGTTGTAGTTTTCTAAATATGTCCGCCTCATTTGGGCTTGGACTCGATGGCCTTCATAAGCGGCACCCAGCGGGACACGCTGCGCTTGGGCGGGCGCACCCGCTTCCACGCGGTGCCCTGAACGTTGACGGGACCGTCGTACTCGTCCGCCTCGGAGGTGATATCCATCTTCTGGATGATGAGCTTGAGGAGGTTGTGCTGCTTCTCCAGAATGCCGGACATCTCCTTCAGCCTGGAGAGAACATTTAGCGCTTTAATTCTCTTATTCGACCAGTAAAGTCACGGTGGGATTAACACATGTCGACTTAGTCAATCAAATTTTAAAATCCCAAAACGTCGCTTTTTTTTTTTTTTTTTTTTTTACAGTTATCATGCTACCTAAATGTTATTAATAATGTATTTTCAGCAAAATGCTTTAGACGTACTGGAGTGGTGTCATGACCACACTTTCCACTAATAGCCACTAATTCATCAAAAAGGGCTCACTTTTCCATGCATTCATGGTTTAAAAACACACACAAAAAGTAATTTTGTTGACCTGCACTTTTGTTTTTTGAGCTCGGCCTCCAGCGTGCAGCATCCTTGCGACGCCACCTGCGTTCGCTTCCACTCGTCTTCGGCCGGATCGCTGCCTCCGAATAAGTACATTATGTAGTGCTACGGTTGAGAAATGCAAATGGGAGGAATAAATCACACAAATGCATCTGATCATACTTATATTTATGAGTGTGTTTTTACCTTGGAGCACTTGCGGTTCGGGTAGACGATGACGGAGGGTTTATCTGCTCGTTTGATGAACCAGTAGGGCAGCTTGTCTTCCAGAGCGGTGTGGAGCTCAATCTGGTTTGGCGTAAAATGTTTTGTTTTCAGCCACAGGTAAACCAGATCATTTTTATGCTCTAGGAATAGTTCTTATGCTGATAGAAATCTTGTTTGTGACCTTAAACGCTTCCCCATTTGTAAGAAACATAAAATGTGACACATCTTCTATGGCCTCTGTTTCTAGCATGACGTGTTTGGTAGATTATGTCTCAGGTGTAACAATGCTTCTCGCCAATATTGATTACGCCGTTGGACGGGCTGTTTATTGCCCTTTTGAATGGTACCTCATTTGTAAGGAACTTGTATTCATGGGATGATCAGCACATTGGCAAAGGTAGAATGTGACTAATCTTTTATGGAATCTTGTTATTAAACAGGCGTTTGTTTTGTAGGTTTTCTTTTCAATTTCTTACCCCGTTGGAAAGCCTGTTTAGGACTCTTTTATATGATCCAAGAAATGTAAGGAACATGCATTTGTGGGAAGAGCAGCACAATGGCATAGGTAAAATGGGCCTCATGTTTCCTTCCAAACAATTTCAAAAACAAACCTGCATGGCGACTCTTTTCATGGCAGCATTTCTTTGCACTTCTGCGATGTCTCCGACCGCTAAACCAATCTACAAGACGGAAAAGGGATGCGTTATCCGCGTGTTTCCTTCTTGCACTAAAGCACCCGGGGACGAGCTTACCAACAAATTCACGAGGATGATGGGCATCGTGAGAACAAATGTGACAAAAGTCGAGTACGTCATTACGCTGAACGGAAGCTCGTCCCTCAGATACGCGTCCAGGAAGTTGCTCTGGTAATTGAGTTCGCCTACCGTCATGACAAACGTTTGCATCATAGACAGCGGCACGCTCTCGAACTCTCGCTGAAAGATAGGAAGAGAAAGTCAAAACAATACATGGCGTGATTACTAGTCGGGTATTTGCGACACTCGGGTAGCAGTTGCCATCCTGCCTACACACACGGCAATAAAAGAAGGTACACTCTAAAACCGGTTGGGTTAAAAATAACCCAAACATGGAATAAAAGGGACAGACCGCCTCTTGGGACGATTTGACCCAAGATTTGGAGTGCTTTTTGCACAAAACAACCCCCCATAATGGGGCTGTTTTGTATACAGTGTTCCCTCGTTAGGTTCCAAAAAATACCCGCAATAAATGAGATCCGTGAAGTAGTTAAGCTTTATGATTTACATTTATTATAACTATTTTAAGGCTCTAAAACCCCTCACCACACAGTTGGTACACTTTTCTCATTGAGGCATTTACTTTTCCCTCACAGTTCTCTCTTGTTTAAACATTCTCAATGTTCAAAACGTCATAAATTTTCATAAAATAGGTACATTACTGTAAAAAAAAAAAAAAAAAAGCATGCAAAATTACACAAAAAAATCCGCGAGACTGCGAAAAGTGAGCAAGGGAACACAGTAAAGGCAAAAAACACACAAAAAACATTTTCATTTTGTACAAAACAACTAAAAAAATAATTGCAATAACCCAATTGTAAATATAAAAAAAAGTGACAAACCACAATATTTATTTATTTATTGATTGATTGTTTAATGTAATTGAGAAGCAAAAAAAAAGAAAAAAAAGTAGTAGTCGGTCCCTGATGGGTCAAGAATAACTCAGTATTAGTCAAAAATTTGACTGACCCTCAATTTGGGTCAATTGGACCCAACTTTCTGGGTCCAAAAAATGCAACAAAGCAACCCATTTTGTGTGTGTGTGTGTGTGTGTGTGTGTGTGTGTGTGTGTGTGTGTGTGTGTGTGTGTGTGTGTTTGTGTGTGTGTGTGTGTGTGTGTGTGAGAAAATTGGGTCAAATTGACCCATGGAACGGGTCAGTCCAATTTTTTTAAACCAAAATTTGGTTATTTTTGTCATAAGTTTTAAGGGTGTATTAATTTGGGTCAAAACGCGCTAAAAAAACAAAATGAAGATTTTTTTGAGGGCGTCAAAAATAACCCAAGTATGGGTCAAATCAATCAAATATGGGTCAAATTACCCCAACTTTATTTTTATTTTTTTACACAAAACAACCCCAAAAATAAAATTCTCTCATTAAGTTGGATTTTCCATTAGACTGGCACCCAACAGAGCAGAACACAACAGAAGTTAAGTCCCCTTTTTAATCCACAATTGGGTTATTTTTTACCCTAACTGTTTATAATGTGCATTTAGCAACTACACGTCGGGCTCAAGTGTGACGATTGATAGTACCTGGTCAAGCAGCAGAGCGTAGAAGGCCAAGGCGAAAGCCAGCAAGAGAAAGAAGAACAGCAGCATGGTTCGAGTGAGCGTCCTGCAGATCTCGCCGAACATCACCACGTAGATGCCGATGCCCTCGAACCTGCAGGGGCGAACGGCCGGAGTCAACCGTCGGGCGGCCGATTTTTACCTACGATTTCCGTACCTCTGGAGATACATGAGGAACCCGATCCAGGAGTGGAGGACGGCTATGGCGCCCGCTTGCCAGTACCACAAGCCCGACGTGTTGAGTATTAGCGGGATGATGAAGAGAAGCGAGCAGATGGCCGAAGACCAGTCGATTTGGTTGGCGTTATCCGTCAAGTAGCTCCAACGCTGATACGCAACACAAGTTAAATAATGGTAATGACACTTGTTAAATGGGGAAGTCAAGTCAAAAATGTTCTTTATAATATGTTCTGTGCACCCCCAACGCAGTATGACCAAACAAAACAAAAAACAGGGTAACTTTTTTTTTTTTTTTTTTTTTTACCTGTTGTTTTATCTGCATCACTTCCTTAAATATGGAGCAGGTGTTCATCACTAGGACCATCACCATACAGATGGACAGGAACAGACTTTGCTGCTCAACGCAAAGAAAAACAAACAAAGTATCCGTATGACCTTGCCGAGTTATACAATATTGCAAATGAAAAGTAGCGCTCGGGTAACAGTCACCGTCGAAATCAACTGAATCAGGACAGAATCTGCTCATAAATGGGTTTGACCCCTATTTGAGTGTAATTTCACATTTCTTTTCTTTGTTTCCCACAAAGGCGAGTTACACCACGTCACGTAACATACGGCGCTCGGGAAGCAGCCAGCCACTTGATTGTACCTCTGTGAAGGACACGGACGCCATGGTGATGTTTTGCTTGCCCGTCTCATCGATGTTCATGGTGGGCCTCAAGGTCACAATGAGGTGAGTCAGCGGCAGCAGGCCCAGTAGGTACATGAACATGTTGACGATATGCGCCATGCTCCCGTACGCCACCCTGCGGGATTGACGCAAAGATTGGTCGCATGAAAACGAAAAAAAAAAACCGCACAAACATAAGGATGATAAAAAAACTCACCACCTGCGGGATTGACGCAAAGATTGGTCGCATGAAAACGAAAAAAAAAAAAACGCACAAACAAAAGGATGATAAAAAAAACTCACCACTTCATAGACAGGTACTTTTTGCAGACGGGGTGGTTAAGAAGCCCGAGGCGGTTGTACTTCACCATTGCCTGCACAAAATAAGAACATCCTTGCGTTTCGGTGATACCCGATATTATGTAATTAAAAACTTTCTTTTCGGTACTCGAGCAGCCACGCTTTCCCACCAATTTTCAAGCTTTAAGTGAAAACAGCAAACACGTTGATGTTAAAGGATACACAGTCTGGTTGATGTACAGTAGCTGAGGTCAAAAATCAAAACCATACATTCTATTCGGCACTCTAGCTGCCACTACTTCTTTGAACCAATATTTTTTTTTTTTATACAAAAAGTGATGGCAGTCTCACATCGAGAATTTACTGATGCTTTTGATAGCTGTAGGCAAAAAATTTAAGTATCGTAGTTATATGTTTCTATTCGCCACTTGAGCAGCCACCAATCATTTTAAAGCTTCAAGTGAAAAAACAACAATCACGTTGTTGTTAAAGGATACACAGTCTTGTGTTTGATGTACAATAGTTGAGGTCAAAAATCTAAACCATACATTTCTATTCGGCGCTCTAGCAGCCACAGCTTTCAACCAATATAAATGTATATACTTTTTTTTTTTCTTTTTTTTTTTTTTACAAAAAGTGATGACAGTCTCACATCGAGGCAGTGGAAGCAAAAATCACAGTGATTTGAAAGGATACAGCAGCTTAGGTGTTTGGAGTATATTAGGTGAGGTCAAAAATCCAAACTATACAGATCTATTCAGCGCTCGAGCAGCCTCTGCTTTCGGGCAATTAAAAAAAAAAAAGTATATCAGTTTCATATCGAGGCAAAGCAATGCGTCTGGTAGTTGTGGTCAAAAATCTCTAAGGTCTATTGTAGATATGTTTTTCTATTCGGCACTCAAGCAGCCACTTTTTTGCATCAATCTTGAAAAAAACAAATAGATGCAGGGATGTGATTTTTCCGCTAATTCGCGGAATTCCGCTTTTTTTATCTCCCCCCCAAAAAAAAAAAAAAAAAATATTTTTATTTATTATTATTTTTTTTTTAGTAGTTCATTGTGTATGCACATGACTCCGACAGATAACATCTTCTGCTATAACAAAGACATTTGTGGTATGCTCTAATATGAGTTACTTTTCATTTGGTCATGATACAATTATTTGTTCATGAAATTTGAACCCCTCAACATTATTTATGTGTTAACTTAGTAATCACATTAGTTAGATATGATGATATTCTCAGTGATAGTTTTTAAAAGCAAAGGCAGTCCAATGTTTTCGAATGTGACTGATTTTGAGTTGACTAAAACTGCCATTTTATATGGGATAGTTCAATATACATTGAAAATTTATGCTGTTGTTTTGTCTATTTCTTTGTCATGTGAGTGCATTGAAAGTACTTAAAAACACGGAAAAACCCATGAGCTCCGGGGGGTTTCGCCCCCCTTGTCCCCCCACCAGGGCACTGCCCTGGACCTAGCTGGGTGCCAGCAGCCCCCAGACCCCCGGCTAAATTTTCAGATAATTTCACTTTGGTCAAATCACATCCCTGCAGATGGCAATTTTATATAATAGCAACAACCTGGTTAGTTTTAATGGTACGCAGCCTGAAATGTATGAAGTAGCTGAGCTCGGTGATTAAAATTACAGGTCCGTGTCTATTCACTGCTCGAGCAGCAACTGTTTGGAGTTTGGATCAACATTTTTAAACCATAAGGAGTGACAGACTCACGTCAAGGCAAGCTGATTAAGTAAAAAAAAAAAAAAAAAAATCTGATTATATAAATGTTCTATTGGTAGCCACAGTTTTCTCTTTACTTACATTAACCGCAGCTAGCGGCTGTATCCGATTCAATTTATCCTTCTTCTGCATCTCGAGCGGCGCTTGCAGCCACTTGAAGTCGTATTTAATCTGTGGAAATTGGACATAAGGTTTGTTCGTGTCTTCAGTTGGCGGGACACCTTCAGATAGGATTAACATTGATGAATTACGTGGTAGTCAGACGAGTTGGGATCGTCCTCGGACTCCTTCACGCAGCGGTCCAAAAGGTGCTACATAGCAGGAATGCATGTTAAATTTGTCAAATGTAGACGTGTAGAATGTAAAATGATGACAAACCTTGTAGGTCTCGGGCAAGTATTCAATCATGTCCATGATGGGGCATCGCTGGGATCCACCGATTTTAAAGTTAATCAACGCTTCCCCGCACCTGCCGGGACAAGCAAATACATGGCGTAACTACAACAAGACTTTTCTTTTCGGCACTCGAGTTGCTGCTGTTTACCACCATTATTTTTCAAACAATCAGGGATGGGTAGTTTTATGTCAAAGTAAGACCTGTTGATTTGAAGATATGGAGTCCCAAGTTGTTTGAGGTAGCTGAGGTTGACAAATTAATCCACACATTAGATTTCTTGTCGGCACTCAAGCACTCGCCAATTTCAAACAGATCTTTTTCAATAATAAGGGAAATTGTTGAAGTAAAAAAGATCTGGAAAAACGGGCTTCTTTTTGGCACTCCAGCAGCAATGTTTTTCAATCAATAAGAAATGACAGTCTTTTATTCAAGTAAGAACCGTATTGATCTTAAAGGATACAATTTGAGATGTTTTTGCGAGCCGAGTTTAAAAATCCAATCTAGAGATTTTCTTTTTCGGCACTCAAGTAGCCACTCTTTTGTCTTTTTTTATTGTTTATTTCAAGGGTTACGCAGGCCGAGATGTTTAAAGCGGCAGAAGTCAAAGTTCAAAACTGTAGGTACTTGCTTCTTTTCAGCGCTCGAGCATCCACTGTTTTCCAGCAAAGTGATGACAATTTCCCATCAAAGCTGATTAGAAAGGATCCACGGCCTAATATATTAGACATATTTGAGGTTTTATGCAAAACTATAGTAGGTAAATGTTTCCATTCAGCACTCGAGTAGTAGCTGTGCTCCACCAGTTGAGCAGCCAGCGTTGAGGACGAAAATCGTTACACAGGTGACAGTTTTACATCAAAGTAAGATGATGTTATACTTTATACTGTAAGTGGCGCAAGTTAAAAAAAAAAAAAGAGTCAGAAGTATAGGTACATGTTTCTATTCGGCCCCGCAGTTTTTTCTTACTTAACATTGAGCGCGGTTCGTGGCTGTATCAGTTCGACTTTGCTCTGCATTTTAAGCGGCGCTTATCTGTTTCTATTCAGCGCTCATGCAGCCACTTTTTTCCCCACGATAATTCCCGAACAATAAGGTATGACAGGCTCATGTCAAGATGTTTTAAGTAAATGAGGTTTAAAAAAAATTAGGCACGTTTTCTATTCGGCACTCGAGTACCAGCAGTTTTCTCTTACCTAACATTGAGCGTAGTTAGTGGATGCATCAGTTCGACTTTGTTCTTGATTTGAAACGGCGCTTATCTGTTTCTATTCGGCACTCGAGCAGCCACTTTTTTCCAGCCATAATTCTTAACTCTTTGACTGCCAAAAACGTTAAATAACGTTTAGTAAAATCCTATGGAGGAGTGCCAAAGACGTTAAAAGACGTTTTTTTCAAAACAGAGGTGAAACTAACCATTTTCTATTGTTAATTACTCAAAAACCGAATAAGGTAGAAACAAACTTTTTTTTCTGATGAAAGATGACAGTCCAATCTTTCATTTGGTAGTATGTGTGTTTCCATAGTCCAAACACATAATTTTCTGTGGACCTTGAAAGATCAGTCAAAATGCTTAAAATCGGCTGGCACCCACGGCATCCCTTTTCTGAAAACGTCTGGCAGTCAAAGAGTTAATTAGGTATGACAGGCTCATGTCAAGATGTTTTGAGTAAATGAGGTAAAAAAAAAAAAAAATTGGTACGTTTTCTATTCGGCACTCGAGCAGCCGCTGTTTTCCGCACATCTTTTGCCAAACCAAGAAATTGTACATACCTCTCACTGTCAATGACAGCATTGACCACATCCTGCTTGCCGTTCTGCAGCGCTTTGTGGAAGAACGACGTGTCGTTCTTGTTCAACAAGAACTCCGCCCCCCGGTTCACCATGACCATGACCGCCGCCACGTGGCCCTTCTTCGCCGCGATGTGGAGGGCGGTGTTCTGTAGTGACACGTGATGGCAGGTAATCCTTTTAATATTTTCAACTTTTCAAATGGGGGCGGGGGGGGAATAATTCGTACCCCGTCTTCATCTATTTTATCCAGCAGTTTCATATTGGCGGATAATATAATGTCCATAGTTTGTGTGTATCCCTCTGAGGCTGCGTGGTGCAAACAGGTCCAGCCCTTGTAATCACTACAGACAAACAAACACATTAATCAGAACAGACACAGGGTGGTCACAAAAAAATACCCTGGAACCCCCCCAAAACATTACATAACTGTCAGGTTTGTGAACCACTGCACTACCAACAGCCCAAGGGCGTGATATTTACCTGTGAAAAAGAGCCCCTTTACGCAACAAGAGCCTCACCACCTCCGTGTGGCCCCCCCCGGATGCCAAGTGAAGCGGCGTCAGGCCACGCTCGTCACCTTCGTTGAGCAAGCGGGAGTCCGTGATGGTCTCGAGCAGTCGGTGGCACGTGTTGATACGGCCGTACCTGCAGGAGGAAACCAAAGCAATCACAACACTAGAGGGCATGGTAGTCACACAAGTCATATGAGGGTCCTCAGAGGACCCCTAGATGCTCACAAACCTTTTTGGTCTACAGGGAACCCTTACAGGCAGGTTTTTAATACTTAGGCCTTTTTCATCATAGTTTGTTTTTATTTTGATTTGACTTCCATTCAGTTAGTTTAAATGGGGGTAGATGTTACGGACTTCCAGCTCTCACACATCAGCGTCGTTTACGGCCACTGATGGCTACGTTCCAACACTAGCACCCTCACCCCTGCCCCCCCCCCCCAACCGCGCATTCCCGCCCATCGCCAAAATTATAGTTAGGTAAGCATTTTAATTTTATTTTGTTAACATAACAAAATAACCTACAAGAACAACCCAAAGTAGCAGTCTTTTTTTTTATACATAGTTTTTGTTTTGTTTTGACCCAGCCGTTTTAAGGGTGTACGGCATAATTTATTGGGAATCATTTTGCGAACCCCCCCCCCCCACCCCCCCCCCCCCACACACACACACACACTCTGGGTTATTCATTTAACCCAAAATGTTGGGTCAAATGAATAACCCACAAAACAAGTTGATTTTTCATTTTATACATATTCATTCATTTTGTTAGACTGTATACACAATTTTTTTTTTTTTAATGAATAGTTCAACTATATGGGTCAAAATCCCCCCCACCCCTAAATTGTTTTTTCTTTTTTCTTTTTTTTTGGGGGTTACTCAATTGACCATACTTTTTGGGTTCAATGAATAATCCAAAATTTGGGTACAATTTCTCAGTCGGTCCCCCCACCCCCCCTTTTTTTAATATAAAAATTGGGTTATTTCTTTACCCAACTGTTTTTAGAGTGCAAGCTACAGTTTGCAGATCCTCAGTAGTTTGAGAACCCTGTTTTAATGAATGCAGTGGGACATCAATGCTATATGACATCATAGCCCTTCAGCTACCCTGTCGCACTACTGGAATGAGTACATGACCACTCATTTCACACCTACTAAAAAAACTAAAAAAAATCACATACGCTTCAGTAATTGAATTCTATTCTAGGCCTTTGGGTCAGTGTGTAATAGAGATGTCATGGCCAATTAATCGTCAAAAAAGCTTTTTGTGCAAAAAAACCTGCATGCTGAGGTAACGCCGAAACGCACTGATATACTTTCGTCCCCATATCACGTTTGTCCAATTAGGAAGATGAGACAGTTGGCTTCAGTCTCGGGTCTCTGAAGGGTCATATTTTAGCCGTAATGCTCCTGCAGAGTCATTTTTCTTTTTTTAATTTCAAACCGCATATCGAGTAAAACAGCAGTATTCACTACACATCGTTTAGAGTGAGCTGTGACGATGAATATTTCTTGTTTTTCTTCTGCTGAATGCTGTGGCAGCAAAGTGGAGCCCCTGGTGTATAATAGTGCCTCCGTCCTAACCCATACTGATTGACTATTCACAATTGTCATCATGAGGGAGACTAAGGGCAATAAAAACAGGGCCACGCTTTTATTTTTATTTTTTTATAAAGATGTGTATCAGGCTTATGGCCCATGTCAAAAGGAGACTAGAATGAGAAGAGACTATGGTGTATTAAAGTGCAGAGTGAACTTTATTGTTATAGTGCTTGCATGCAAAGCCCAGGAGGGCAAGTTTATTTGCGAGGAGACTTAGGGCAACATCTGCCATATGGTGTTAGCTAATTGGAGAGCAAATTAAGAGAACTGAGAAAATGGGCCGCTCCAGCAAAGAGGAGACTGTGGAGTATAAGAATGCGGCCTCAAATATAAGACCCTGACCGTTTTGCCTCCAAATTCCCTTTGTCTCGTCTCCAGACTTAGAGCAGCATGGAAATGGGCTGATGCAGAAAATAGGAGATTGCGGAGACCTCATTATTCGTTCCCTTAGTCTCCTAACAATACAACCAAAAATGAGCTGCAGCAGCAAAAAGGACACAACTGAGTAAAGTAAAATAGAAAATAGTGGAGAGGTGACATCCTGTTATTGAGCTTGTGTGCAAGTTTCAGGAGCAGTTTATAAATGAGGAGACTAAGGGCCCCTGCAGCAAAGCGGAGACTGTGGAGTAAAAATAATACCGCATCCAAAACTAAGACCCTCAAATAAATCTTACGTTTTCTATTTTCTGTAATACGTATGGTATTGGCTTGTCACTGCTCTTAGTCTTAAGAGGAGACCAATAGCAGCACAAAAACAGGCCTCTGCAGCCAAGAGGAGACTGTGGAGCATAACGCTAAGGTAACAGCTGCGCTTTATCCCAGGCCCTCAGGGCTAGCAAAGCTACTCACTGAGCGGCAAAGTGCAGGGCAGACTTCTTGTCCTTGGACTTGCACGCCAGGCCCAGCTGGCCCGAGAGGCCCAGCATGTTGCGCACCGAGTCGTGGATGCCCAGCCGGCACGCGTAGTGCAGCGGCGTGCAGCCCTCGTTGTCCTCGCAGCTCAGCAACGCCTTCACGCTGCTGCCCTAAAAAAAAACAGAAAAAAACATCTCGTCTGCTAAAGCGCTCAAGCGGCTAATTGCTAGCGCTTACGTAACAAGCATCCTATATGAAGTTAAAGGCAGATTATGTAAGTATGGTCAACAGGAAGACTGCACATAACTTGGACTGGACATCTTTAGTGTGGGAATTGAGTTTTAAGTAAGCCACACACCCAAAAATGGACAGACCAATCAGAGCGCAGCTTTTTTTTTTTATGTCCATCCATCCATCCGTTTTCTTGTTGTTGTTTTTTTAAATAGATAATTATGGTCAAACAATAATGACTTTTATGAAATTGCACTTTGACCACACCCCCAGAAATGGAAAGGCCAATCAGGGCATAGTTTGTTTATTTAACATTAATATGTACTATTTGCTCTACAGTATTGTCAAATTAAAAAAATATCCAGACACATTGAAAGGACAATAAAAAGAACTATTTAGTTTATTTTGAGTAATTCTAGTAGCAAATACAGAGCTTGCCATCTTCACAAGGACAGACATTTACCTGCAGCACATCTTCCGGTAGATTCTTCAGCCCCTTGGGTTGCGAGATGGCCAGGTGAAGGAAGTTGCAGCCAAACTTGTCAGTTAGGTTGACGTTGACCCCTAAAATTAAAAAAAAATATATATATATGGTGAGAAACATGAATTTTGTTCAAAAGGTATACGTTTGGTCTTCCACCTTTGGACAGTAGTAATGCCACGCTCCTCCATGCGCCACAACTTGTTGCCAGCAGCAAGGGGGGGTTGCCCTTACAGTCCACCAAGTTGACATCTGCACCCTGGGGGGAGACGTATAGCAAGTCACGTCACCAACTCAGACTCAGGACACAAGATACTGTCGGTTCCAAAATGTGAAAGACCTCAAAACAAAGTTCAAAATGCACATTTCGTTTCAATCATGTTCGTAATCAATTGCCACCAGTGCATGTGGGGCGTGAGGGGGTGTGCCAACTCTTTATGGCCTCATGACTAATACCATGCATAAAATACATCAATCAAATTGCATTATGGCAATAAACCTTTCCCCGTGTCGCCACATCATTTTTAATTAAGATAAACGGTGCAGGCACGTCTATTTCCTGCCATGGTGTTTGTTTAAATAATCAACACGCGGTCAACTTGGACCCGTTTTTTTTGTCTGGCCACAGCAGATGGTGACAGATGGTCAACAAGTAATTGCAAGCACCCTTTACAAGCTAATTAGTGCGCTTGTATATTTGTTGAAAGGTCACCATACAATACTATATCCTATATTATATTATATTGAGGAATTCACATTTTTAGGAATTGCGCTGTATATATTGGGTGCAGACGTTTACCAAAGATATGAGGTACTCGGCCAAGTCGATGTGGTCAAATATGGTCGCCCTGAAAAGACGCAGAGGAGAAACGGGTGTTATTGTAAGACAGGCACAATATATTAGTGTGAGTTTCTTTGTTAAACCATTCATACCTCCTTCATCCATTCATGTACATCCATCCATCCATTCATTCGTCCACCTGTCCGCCCTTGATCCGTCAACCCAACCATACTTCTATCCCTTCACCCATCCATCCATCCTTGTGGTCCAACCAACTTCTATCCCTTTATGCATGCATTCATTCATTCATTCATTAATTCATTCATTCTTCCATACATCCCTTGATCCATCCATTCATCATCTATCCATCTATCTTGTGCCAATCCATCCATCCATCCATCAATCTTGTGCCAGTCCATCTACACATCCATCCATCCATCCCTTCATTCATTCATTCATCTTTCCTTCCATACATCCCTTGTTCCATCCATTCATCATCCATCCATCTATCTTGTGCCAGCCATCTACACATCCATCCATCCATCCCTTCATTCATTCATTCATCTTTCCTTCCATACATCCCTTCTTCCATCCATTCATCATCCATCCATTTATCTTGTGCCAGTCCATCTACACATCCATCCATCCATCCCTTCATTCATTCATTCATTCATCTTTCCTTCCATACATCCCTTGTTCCATCCATTCATCATCCATCCATTTATCTTGTGCCAGTCCATCCATCCATCCATCCATCAATCTTGTGCCAGTCCATCTACACATCCATCCCTTCATTCATTCATTCATCTTTCCTTCCATACATCCCTTGTTCCATCCAATCATCATCCATCCATTTATCTTGTGCCAGTCCATCTACACATCCATCCATCCATCCATCCCTTCATTCATTCATTCATCTTTCCTTCCATACATCCCTTGTTCCATCCAATCATCATCCATCCATTTATCTTGTGCCAGTCCATCTACACATCCATCCATCCATCCATCCCTTCATTCATTCATTCATCTTTCCTTCCATACATCCCTTGTTCCATCCATTCATCATCCATCCATTTATCTTGTGCCAGTCCATCTACACATCCATCCATCCCTTCATTCATTCATTCATTCATTCATTCATCTTTCCTTCCATACATCCCTTGTTCCATTCATTCATCATCCATCCATTTACTGTATCTTGTGCCAGTCCATCTACACATCCATCCATCCATCCATCCCTTCATTCATTCATTAATTCATTCATTTTTCCTTCCATACATCCCTTGTTCCATCCATTCATCATCCATCCATTTATCTTGTGCCAGTCCATCTACACATCCATCCATCCCTTCATTCATTCATTCATTCATCTTTCCTTCCATACATCCCTTGTTCCATCCATTCATCATCCATCCATTTACTGTATCTTGTGCCAGTCCATCTACACATCCATCCATCCATCCCTTCATTCATTCATTAATTCATGCATTTTTCCTTCCATACATCCCTTGTTCCATCCATTCATCATCCATCCATTTATCTTCTGCCAGTACATGTACACATTCATTCATTCATACCACCTTGATCATCCATTCATCCATCTTGTGCCAGTCTATCTATCATCCATCCATCAACAACTATTTGCCCTTCTATCCCTCATACATCCCTCTGTCCATCATCCATCCTTTCATTGATGGCTCCATCCATCCATACCAAATTCATTCCTTCATCCAGACCACCCCTATTGCATCTATCCATAGGCACAGTCATGTACAAGTGGTGCATTGAGGTTTTTCATTCCTGACAGAGCTAGAAAATTCAATTTACTTACTTTCGTTATTACAATTTTCTGCATTGAATTGAGTTGAGATGCCTTCTAAATTTTGCACATTTTTTGTCTTGCAAAAAAAAAAAACGACCACCCGACGCCTCGTTACACGAAACTCTCATAAGTTGTAGTCATGCTACGCTCATGCACTCTCCCTTGACCCATTCATCCATCCATGCACGCAGCCGCGGTGCGAAGAGGGCCCACTTGTGCAGCGGCGTCTGACAAGCTCCATCCTTGAGGTTAATGATGTCCTCCACTCGGCCATGAGAGCACAGCATCATTTTGACCACCTCGATGGCACCCTGGATACACGCCAAGTGCAGCGGCGTCGACTTGTCATGCTGCACGCCAAACAGACAAATGCGTCAATTAAACCGACGCATTCACCAGATGACGTTGTCTCCGCACGCTGACATATTGCGTTTGACAGAGCGGCGCAAACACAGGACTTTGTATACACACACACGTATGGTGCACTTAGCGACGCGTCGCCCAGACTTGCTGGCAGAACGCTGAGATGTGTAACACAAGCCTTTAATGAGATAACCAGGACTGGCAGGAGGAGGGCGCTGATTGCACCTCAGTGTAAGTGGAGGTCATTTGTTACAATTTAGCACGGCAGAGCGCTCTCTCTCGCTTTAGATACGAGCCCACTTGCAAAGAACACCGCCAGCAGATGGCCGCCATTATCATGCCGGGCTAGTTATAATTACTGAATTGTCTGATTCTGACCTTGAAGATTTCATGTTGTATGGCGATTTCGCCATCACGTTTCACCCACACGCCGTGACAAAAACTAAAATCTTTTGTAGTTTAGCATCGCCCGTGTATTTTGCTTGTGTGGTTCAAATTAGGTAGAAATGCAGTACAGGGATGTGATTTTTCCGCTAATTCGCGGAATTCCGCTTTTTTTTATCTCCCCCCCCCAAAAAAAACGTTTTTATTATTATTATTATTATTATTATTATTATTTTTTTTTTTAGTAGTTCATTGTGTATGCACATGACTCCGACAGATAACATCTTCTGCTATAACAAAGACATTTGTGGTATGCTCTAATATGAGTTACTTTTCATTTGGTCATGATACAATTATTTGTTCATGAAATTTGAACTCTTCAACATTATTTATGTGTTAACTTAGTAATCACATTAGTTAGATATGATGATATTCTCAGTGATAGTTTTTAAAAGCAAAGGCAGTCCAATGTTTTTGAATGTGACTGATTTTGAGTTGACTAAAACTGCCATTTTATATGGGATAGTTCAATATACATTGAAAATTTATGCTGTTGTTTTGTCTATTTCTTTGTCATGTGAGTGCATTGAAAGTACTTAAAAACACGGAAAACCCATGAGCTCCGGGAAGCCCCTCTTGTCCCCCCACCAGGGCACTGCCCTGGAGCTAGCTGGGTGCCAGCGGCCCCCAGACCCCCGGCTAAATTTTCAGATAATTTCACTTTGGTCAAATCACATCCCTGGCAGTACGATGAAATGCTCTTGAAAAAAAATATTTGAAGGACTTTGGGAAATAGGTATTTCGAACCAAAATAGCAACATATACACAAAATTTCATGTTCTTAAGAAAAACTGGCTATGAGGGCTCAATTTGATAATGGCCAAAATAAGCTTAAATCGTCCCCTTGAAATCAAAATGGCGGCCTTCCTGTGATGTTTTCGATTCGAGTATTAGAGACCTTTTTTTTTTTTAGTGGGCTATCAAATTTCATGTTGCAACATGAAACCGTCTGAATTTGTCGAACAATATCCTGGAAGTGCTATCAAACAAGTACCTGTTTCTGGTCAATTTGGGCTCCCTTGTCGATGCAAAATCGAATGGTCTCCACGTTACCGCCCCGCACAGCCAGATGCAGGGGAGAGCTATTGGATTTGTCCACATAGTTAATGTGGTTGTCAACCGTGTAGCCCAGCTCCTCTCCTGTTGGCGGATAATTCAATCACGTGTAATAGAGTTAGGCCACACTGACAAGAAAAAGACATGTATGTAAATGTAAATCAGTGTGTGTATATATATATATATATATATATATATATATATATATATATACTGAATATATATATATATATATATATATACTGAATATATATATACTGAATATATATATATATATATACTGAATATATATATACTGAATATATATATATATATATATATATATATACTGAATATATATATATATATATATATATATATATATATATATACTGAATATATATATATATATATATATATATATATATATATATATATATATATATACTGAATATATATATATATATATATATATATATACTGAATATAATTTACTCCATTTTTATTTCACTAAGAGTAAGTGTAATGATGATGTGTTTTTGTAATAATTTTTAATCATTTATTTCAATATATTATAAAATATACTAGAATATAATATACATTATGCATTGTCGTACCAGCCTCCAGGATGAATTCCAAGGCCTTTTTTGCACCCGCAAAGGCAGCCGCGTGCACCGCGAAGTGTCCCAGCTTGTTCTGCTGGCACAGGCGTGCGCCATGCATTATCTTTTCAAAAACACACATATACGAGAATTTTGTGATTTATATGTAAATATATATATATATATTTTTTTTTTTTGGTGACAAATGTCAAAATTTTGCAACCCCCCCACGCCTAAAGTTTTTTGGGGGGTAAATTATGTGATGCTTACCAACAAGTTGAGCATTTCGCAGTTATTGAGCGAGCAGGCCATCATGACGGGGGTGTTGCCGAGGTCTCCGGGCTGGTTGTAGTCCACCGTGTCGTAGGAGAGCAGCAGCTGCCAAGGACAAACATTCGACTTCATTTCACTAGTCAACAGTGACGCATGATTGACTGGCGACCCATCCAAGGTGTCGCTCGCCCCAATGCCATCCTTCGATTGACTCGCGCTGACGTGAGTTTACGGCGTGTAAACGCCAAGGCTGAGGCCAAACTTTTCATCAAGAGTGGGGAAAGCGACACTAAACTTTGAACTTTTATTACCTCCGCAGAGGAGGGTAAATTCATGACAATCGACATGCAATTTGTTGGACATGTTGATAACTGAAAAAAAAACAAAAAACTCTCAAGGACCCATGCCTGAAAATAAGCAGGAAGTCGTCTGCCATTTTGGTGTGAAGCAGCCATTTTGAAGGGAAATACCATTAAAAGGGGTCTCAAGGACCTATGCCTGACATTGAACAGGAAGTCAACCATTTTGTTTGGAAAGTAACATATTTTTTGGTGAATTACAAGAAAATGGGAAAATGACAAAAAATAAATAAATTAGGTCAGCCCTTGAAATCAGTTTGACCCGTCAACACAAAACTGGGTGGACATTTCTATCATAACAGGACCCATAAAAAAAGTCTCAAGGACCAGATGTGACAATTCCAGGTCCAAAAAGTAATAACCCTCTCACAGTTTGGCTTTAGCCCCAGGTGCTAGTTAGCTAGCTCCCTAGCTAACTCCCATAGTGCTCGTTTACCTGCTAGGGAGCTAGCTAGCAAGCAAGCTAGCTAGCATCAGGGGCTGCCAAACTGTGGCAGGGTTTTTACTCTCTGGACCTGGATTTGCCACCTCTGTCAAGGACCCATGCATGAAATTGAACAGGAAGTCGGCCATTTTGGTTGGAAAGTAATGGGGCCCGGAAAACTAAAACTAAAAAATCAGGTCCCAAAATTGACCCGTCAACACGAAACTGGGCGGCCATGTTTATCATAACTGGACGCATAAAAAAGTCTCAAGGACCCATACCTGAAATTGAACAGTCAGCCATTTTGGTTTGAAGCAGTTGTTTTTTGTGTGCAAAATCCTTGTACTTTGATAAAGTCCTACTTGGTAATTGGGACTCACCTCCACCAGCCCGTTGTGTCCCAGGCTGATGGCCAAGTGCAAGGGCGATAACAGCGCTGCGTTGAGGATGTTTGGGTTGGCCTGCAGTTCCATCAGAACCCTGCAGCTCTCTGCCTGGTTGTTGTCCACGGCCCAGTGGAGGGGCACATCGCCGCGCTCGTCACAGCTGTTCAAAGCTTGTAGGAAAAACGAGGACGTTTACAAATGAACTAGAGTGTGTACATCTCTCTGTACAGATCAGGTGATCAACCTTAGCCGTACCCTGCGGGCCCAGGACGTTGATGATGAATTGGATGAGGGCGATGTGGCCCCCCGCGGCAGCGTGATGAACGGGGCCGGCGCCATATTCATCTTTCTCACTTAGGACCTCAGGGCTCTTCCTCACCAGGCTCTCCAGCAGAGCCTGGTCACCCTTCTCGACCAACTAGACCACAGAGAAGAGAGGTAAATGTTTTAGTATTGATGCTCTGCCACCACGACATCTTACATGTGGCCACGACATCAAACACTTTGACGCAATCGAAACACTTGTATTCAGCTGAGTAGTGCTTTCTGCCTGTAAAATATGACTTTACTCCCTAATTAGAAAAATCTTGTAAGATTACACTTAGATATGTTTTTCATTTAAATTAGTGCTCGTTGCTCATAAAATTCTGCGTTTTCTTGAGTTTTATGTCTGTGTAATAGTGCCCACTGGTGCACTTGAAAAACAGCTGGGTCAAAAATAACACAATTTGGGTAACTTATTGGGTTATTTATTTGACCCAAAAAGTTGGGTTATTTACCGTTGTTTTGTGCACCCTTAAAACGGTTGGGTCAGAAATTGGACCGCCCCACTAACTTGGGTCAGTTTTACCCAACTTTGTTTTTTTTTTTTTTATCAAAACTGAAAACACCCCCAAACCCATTGTTTTGGTTGATTTGTACAAATAAATGGGCTAATGGGCTACAAAATAACCCAGAAAATTGGGTCACATTGACCCAAGTTAGTGAGTCGGTTCAATTTTTGATCCAAATTGGGTTGTTTTATACTCAGCCGTTTCAATAGGGTATAGAACTCTCTTTGTATAATGCAAACCTTTTTTGGGTTTGTTTTGTGGGTTAATTTGACCCAACTTTTGGGGTTAAATAAATAACCCAATTTAGGTCAAAAATGTAACCGACCCACTACTTGGTCAATATGACCTAGCTTTCTGGGTAGTAACCCAAAGTTGTTGGTTAAAATAACCCAATTCTGGTCAAAAATGTGACCGCTACTTGGGTCAATTTGACCCAACTTTAGATTACAACCCAGAAACGTGGGTCAAATTGACCAAAGTAGAAGGTACGGTCTATTAGTTGATAAAAATTGGGTTATTTTTGACCCAGCAGTTTTAAGGGGTGCGCTCACCAGAAGGAGCAGCACACTATCCATCAAATTGAGGCAAAAAAAAAAAAAAAAAGCGAAACATTTTTTGAAACTTTGTCTTCGCTGTATGGTTTATACAATACAATATGACCGAGTGCTATTTTTTATCATGAAAGCATAATGACTTTTAGGGGAAGCTGGGTCGAATTAATGGCATTTCCATTTGTATTATTGTGGAAAGAAGATTTGGGATACGACTGTTTTTAGTTACGAACATTAAATTCAATTCATGTCATTCATTCAATTCTATATCTGTTCCCACATGACAGGATAGGTTTCTCTAATGGGGGCTTAGTGGTAAATAATCCATCCCTTCAGTTATATCATTAAAAAAACACCTCACCTTAAATACATTTAGATGCGCCAGGGCTGTATCCTCATCTTCTATCACGTACGTGTAACAACTGGTCTGCCTGGCCACGTCCCTGCCGAAGTTCATCACTCACCCTTCCGTGTGCGTTTGTGTCACCATACACAAACCTCACCACACACACACAAACAGGAAACAAATCAGGATGTATATAGCAGCCGTATCTCCATTTGGGCTAGCAAAAGGGCATATAAGCCCTTAAGCCGATCCTTGAGGGGAAATTGGCCCCCGTGACATCATCCTTACCCCCGGAAGGACACTCAAATCCAGTTCTGGTTCCCGAGGTCGATGTGGAGAAAAGCAATTATGTTCCTCTCGGTAGGAGGGGGCCGGCCGGTGGTGCGCCTGGGAGCGAGGAGGTACGTCCTTGGGTGATCCTGGGAAGGCGAGATTGTGAAAGGCGCTTCATAGATGCAAAGGAAGACAGAGGAATCTCGGTTCTTAGGATGAATCTCTTCCACAAAGTCTGAGCGATACCTGCCAAAGTTTTTCTCATTGGAAATAATCGAAATCCAACAAATCTAAACAACCCCCCACCCTGCAAAATATAAAAAATATGGTCTATTGAGAATACAGTAATCAGGGATGTGATTTTTCCGCTAATTCGCGGAGTTCCGCTTTTTTTTTTATCTCCCCCCCCCCCCCAAAAAAAAAAAAAATATATATATATATATATTTTTTTTTTTTAGTAGTTCATTGTGTATGCACATGACTCCGACAGATAACATCTTCTGCTATAACAAAGACATTTGTGGTATGCTCTAATATGAGTTACTTTTCATTTGGTCATGATACAATTATTTGTTCATGAAATTTGAACTCTTCAACATTATTTATGTGTTAACTTAGTAATCACATTAGTTAGATATGATGATATTCTCAGTGATAGTTTTTAAAAGCAAAGGCAGTCCAATGTTTTTGAATGTGACTGATTTTGAGTTGACTAAAACTGCCATTTTATATGGGATAGTTCAATATACATTGAAAATTTATGCTGTTGTTTTGTCTATTTCTTTGTCATGTGAGTGCATTGAAAGTACTTAAAAACACGGAAAACCCATGGAAAACCCTGGACCTAGCTGGGTGCCCCCGGCTAAATTTTCAGATAATTTCACTTTGGTCAAATCACATCCCTGAGTAATGGTACACACATACTTTTTAGTGTGGCCTGAATTACTCCACTATTTTGCCCAAGTTATAATCTAACGATCGATCATGAATTTATAACGTCCTCCCTGTTTGTGTGTTCTAATTCTTTCATTGGCAGTTGAGTGTGTAACAAGATACAATAAAACATCTGCTAAAATGTTTCATGCCTGATCGCCATCAATATTTGAATAACTTTTCATCCTTTTATCGTCTTACCTTGGAGACCGTGGCACACAAAAGAGAAAAATGGGGATTCGTTTTCTCCAAATGAAATTGGACAATGGCGCGCTGGCTGGATTCTGGGAAACGCATGAGTCACGGCGGCTTTTCATTCTCGCCCATAATCGAATCGGCCTCACTTGTTATTGTTTGGACAAGTCTGGCCGTCATTATGAGGGAGCGTTCAGGCAGCATTGAATAAGTCATGACAACAATGATTGAGCAATGATTTGTGTTAACATTAATAAAAATAATAATAGCCAATTTAAAAATCAATTCAGTCTCACTATTTGGCAAACTTTATTTATATATTTATGTATTTATTATTTTTCCAGTTTAGTAAGGGTGGCAAATGTCGTGCACTCACTATTAAGACTTTTACTTTATATTATGTAACATTTAGAACAATAATTAATTGGGGGAAAAAAGTAAAATATGAGCTTACAAGTTGGCAAACATTTAAGTGTGCTCACTATTTGGCAAGCTTTTTTTTTTTTATACATGCCTTATAGCAGTTGATTAAGCCTTTGTGACATAACAAAGTACTGCAATCAAGAAGCAACCTTATAAACGTTTATAAATTTGGTATGATCCCTATTTGGCAAGTTTCACATTCCACATTCTGACTTTCTACTGAAGTTATCAAAGTACGGTATAGTAAATAACAGATTTATAAACCATTTTAAGTAGAGGCTCACTATTTGGCAAACTTCCCATCTGCTGGTTTAGAGATGCTAAAAACACTATTTAATATGCAAATCATGAGTCACTTTAATTCCAGGTGCACTATTTGGCAAGCATTTCTCATCATTGTTACGGCTAAATTTGTAATTATTAACAATTTAAGTAAAACTTTCTTCCTATGAATTAAAAAAAAAAAAGACATTCAGTCTTACTTGAAGTGTTTTGAAGTGGAAGACAATCTTCTCGATGTTTGCCTCATAAGTGCCGCCGCCTCCTCCTTCTTCTTCTTGCTTCCGAATCTGACAAGATGCCGTCCCCCGCGACCCTTTCATTATGTTGTTCTCAGCCCGAGTGCGGCCATGCCCACTTAGCTAATGAGAGGAAATAGGACCGGCCGTGGTACATTACGGCGACAAAACGTAATATGTGCAAATGGTGGTAAAAGGGAAGGACGTGGCAGGCCTGAAGAGGGGGTTGGGGGTGGGGGGGTGTTGTTACAGCCTGGCCATTATCGTCTGTTTACTGAGCCGGGCTTCATTGTTGTTATATTTGAAAAGCTGTATGTGACATTTCTACAATGCTGACCACCCGGCTGCACACAGCGGTGTATACGATCCATCAAACCATACGGACGGAGGGAAGTAATTTGTGTTTCTTTACCTCTCTTAATGTAACCTTTAAGACCCACCCCCATTCTCCTGTGGGGGATGTTACAAACAAATACAGTGGTCCCTTGAAATACTTTTCATTCAGACGTCTCAACGCCTATCTCAGCTCATCAGTACAGCAATAATATTAGTGGTTCCATGCAGAGGATAAAGAATATATGACTGAGTGCTGTTATATTGTCTGTCGCCATACTGTATGTTATTGCGCTGTTTGTGTTCAACCCGTTGCTTAAAGGGCTACACCCTATGCTAGTTAGCGTTAGAGTTAAGCTAACCTTTTAAATTCTTCATACTCTGTTTAACTCTTTGACTGCCAGACGTTTTCAGAAAAGGGATGCCGTGGGTGCCAGCCGATTTAAGCATTTTGACTGATCTTTCAAGGTCCACAGAAAATTATGTGTTTGGACTATGGAAACACACATACTAGCAAATGAAAGATTGGACTCTCATCTTTCATCAGAAAAAAAAGTTTGTTTCTACCTTATTCCGTTTTTGAGTAATCAACAATAGAAAATGGTTAGTTTCACCTCTGTTTTGAAACAAACGTCTTTTAACGTCTTTGGCACTCCTCCTTAGGATTTTACTAAACGTTATTTAACGTTTTTGGCAGTCAAAGAGTTAACAATGTTATTTTTTTTATAAAGTACACTACTTTTGAGTGCTTTTCTTATGAAATAAGCACGTTAGAAATTTTTTTTTGATAGTTTTTGTGGGACGGATTAATGAATGGTGGACAGGTGCACGCCATTGAGACAATATTCAAATGCTATAAATATTTACATAGCCATTACCTAAACAAACAGGACAAATCACCAGAACAAGTGTAGCTAACACACGCACACACATACACGCAAATATACAATGTGGACGATGTTTGCTTTGTGATTGGCCGAATGTGAGGCTTGAAGAACAATAACCGGGCAAATATTATTTTACAGCCTATTAGATGTACGGAGGATAAAAAAGGCTCCCCTGTTTGGACTGCTGAACATTACCAAGGTGTATTAGGAGCACACTGGGAAAGAAATTGTAATCAATCAAGTTTTAATTGTGGAAATATTAAAGTCGTGATTTTGACATATCTAAATTACTACACAAACTAAGACACACACTGTCTGTTACAGTTTCCCAGAATTCAAAACAGCACAAGAATTTACGGTGTTCTCCTCAAACCAGGACGTAACAAGCTAACATACTGATGGGCAAACAAACAAATACAACACTAAATGATTTTAAAAATAGTCTAATTGACTTTTTTTCCCCCACCATTTCAACCTTCTGAGGAATAAACGTGGTATGGTCCAAGTGTCTTGCCTCATTTTCCAAGAACCAGGAAGTAGCTAGCTTATGGAGAGACAAACAAATGAGTGATTTAAAAAAAATAAAAAATTGTTACTGTTCAAGTAATTTGACCATTCCATCCACCAGAGAATAAAAATGTTATGCTATTGGAGTGTTGTTATTCTCCTCAAATCAGGAAGTAGCTAGTTAACTAACATAAGGACAAGAAACACGTGTGCTTATTTTTTGCATGTGCATTCCTCAGAAGTACGTCACTGCCCTATTGTTTTCCTTTTGGAACCATTCCACCCTTTGAAGAGTTACAAAGGTACAGTCCTGCCGTCTTATGTTATTCTCCTGGAACCAGGAAGTATCTAGAGCTTTTTTTTTTTAATTAGCTAACATACAGACAAATAAACAAAAGATGTCTTATATTAAAGACATTGTTTCTTTTTTCACCATTTCACCATCCACAGAATTAAAAATGGTACAGTCCTTAGAGAAATTTGTTTTCCTTTTTCGCCATTTAAGTCGCAACAAAAATAATTATTAATTTCACTGCCATTGACGGCTATAGACGTCAAAAATTCATTTGAACTATTTCCATTAGTTTAACATTTTTAAAGAATAATTAAACACAAATTTTATACCTGTTCAAATAATTACAAAAAAATCTAGGTTTTCATACTCTTGTTAATAAAAGTGGAAAAAAATGTTAAACTAATAGAAATAGTTCAAATGAATTTTTGACGTCTATAGCCGTCAATGGCAGTGAATGAGTTAAAAGCTCCCCAAAATCAATAAAGGTACGATCTCATTGTACTAGCGAATCTTTCATGACACAGGAAGTCACCTGATAAAGGTTCTCACTAGTTTACAAACTTTTTTTATTTAAATGAGTTTACATGTTAGCTTACATAAGAGGTTGAGTGCAGCAATTTGCAAGGTGCACAGGCTGTCAATCACAACCCAAGTGATGCGTGTGTGCGTGGACGTGACCACGCGCGCGTTGGCGTTCCATTACTTATGAATGAGATTTGCTCTTAGGCGGATTCCTCAGGGGACGAGACCTGCACTTTTATTTTATTTTTTTTTTTAAATGCCACACGGCAAAAACTGCTCGTGTCATCATAAACACACTTCTACAGTATACAGGGATTAGCCAGGGAAGCTAATTAGCATGTCACAGAGATATAAATAGAATATGTTGATTCTCTGCGGTAATTAAACACACCGCAGTGACATCATTGAATAATGATAACTTTTTATCAGTGTATGTGATCTAAAAAAAAAAACCACATTCTTAGACGCAGAATGCTAATGTTCAAACCAGCTAACATATGGACAGACGGACCCCATGTCAGCATTTAAAATAGTACGGTCCTCAAACACAAATGTGACACTTTGTCTTTTTTGGAACGTTCAACTCAAAAAATTTGACTCCCTTTCCAAAAGATGAGAAAAATATAGAAAACAGTGACCAATGAGTCCCCCCTGACCTTTGTCCCCATTTAAGCTGGCAAGGATCTGCGAGATAGCGGCCTGGTAATGAAGTGTTTCCCTTCCAACGCTGCCATTATTTTGAAGGTCGACGGACGGCTTCACTTTCACTGAGATAATCGCTCGTTGCGCCAGCTTCCTCAACACACACGTGAGCGAGTTCTCCCATTTTTACCCAGGACATTATCACAAATGTTGCCTTGGATGAGGTATCAGCATCATAAGCTGCTGCTGCTGCTGCTGCTGCATTGGTGGCCACTCAGGCTTTGCAGGCAAATGAGGACGACACCATCTTGTGGACGCCTGAGCAGCCAGCAGGCCATGCCGGTTAAACCAGTGCTCACCTGGCAAATATGTCAATAAATAACATCACCGTATTTTTGACGTAGCAAAAAAAAGTTCATTTGAAAGCATGGCGGTAAATCTCTGCAAAGATACAACGCAGAGAAACGAGGAAATGAAGAGGTGCTAGCGAGAAATGGCATGGCCAGATTTATTGCTTCTTCTTCTTCTTGAAACAGACTCGTAAATGTTTTTGATGCCCGCAAATAAATTACCCGCATCCGTGCGTGTGCGTGTGTGTTGTTGCTCAGCAAACAATAAATAATGTGGCTAACAAAAAGTTCAATCATTCCCAATGCTTTAGATTTATGGATGGGTTCGTTCTGTATACAGTACAGTATGGAGGTCCAAAACTGCCAAAATTCAAAATAAAAAAAATGACTAAAAGGGAAAATAAAAACGGATATAAAAAATAAAATTTAAAAATTAAATCCAAAATAATAAATATAAATGGAAATAAAAACAACAAATATATGTATATATATGTATATATATATATGTATATATATATATATATATATATATATATATATATATATATATGTATATATATATATATATATATATGTATATATATATATATATATATATATATATATATATATATATATATATATACATTTGTATTAAATTTTTGAATTATATTTTTATATTCGTTTTTATTTTCACTTTTAGTCATTTATTTATTTATTTATTTATTTTTAATTTTGGCAGTTTTGGTCCTCCATAGTACAGTACATACATTCTATGTTTGTTTGTTTCTTTGTTTTATGTACCAGGTTCTAGGCCAACACGGTGGACTAGTGGTTAGCACAGCTGCCTCATGACCTTAATCATAAATATGGTTATAGTTTTAAATCTAATTTAAGGTGTTTGAATTAGCACAGTTTCAATGCTAGTTTTGTTATTCCAACAATAGCTCTTTACGTTGTGTGTTAGCATTAAGCTAGCAGACTTTCATCAGTCATGTGGTTTGCTTAAATATAACAACATTCCTAATTCTCCTCTTTTTATGTTTAAACTTGGCCTCTTTTTTTTTTTTTTTTAAAGAATTGTTCACTGACTGTCAGCTGTTGGGAAGTCCTCAGATTTTCGTCAGCAACATACAAAAATATCATCCAGGCGACATCTCGTATATCTTGAAAAACTGGTAAGTTGGATCACCCACATAATCAAAGTATCAGCATATTTCTATTTCCATTATATCCTATAAGGTAAGGGCATCCATATTATTGCATTTCAAAGTGAAAAGACGTCCTATTTCTGCTACAAAGCAAACACGTGTTATCTTTTCAATAGAAAAACTAACAGTGGTACTCCCGTGTGGAATTTTTGCACTCTTGAACGTCCTCCCCCTCTCTTCCCACATGCACGAGGTCAAGAGACTCCCCCTGTAAAGCTGCCCTTCGTACAACCTGCCGCTCATTAGAACACACGGGACACCGAACCACGCGCACGCACACGCCGAAATAAAAAAATATATATCCCAAAAAATCAATGCAGATTGGTCGTTCCCAAGATGTATTCTTATTCATATGTGGCTGCATGTAAATGTGTGTTTGTGTTGGCGGAGAGGTTTCCTCGAGAGAGAAAAACTGCGAAGCGAATACAGCAGCAACAACAAAAAAGCAATTTGTTCCTCGGCATTGTCAGGAAGCGCTCATCTGCATCAAGCATTTTTTTTTTTGTGCTCATCATGTATTGATCCGTTTTTTTTCTGGCTGTTATTTTTTCTGCATTAGCTTTGATGGTGACAATTTGGATGCAATTTTTTTTTTTACAACCCCCAAAAAACTGAGAAACATAACGTGATGTTTGGGTTACTTGAAAAGAAACTCGAAATAAGCCTGCCCGTATACAATTAATGGTGTGATGAAACAAAATGCAAAATAATGCGTCAAATAGGTCAAGCGCGTGTCACTATGTCGACCGCTGCAGCGGTGTCAGCGTTTGGTGATAAAAGATTCATTGAAGTCCTACTCACCGTAATTAAACTGTATTGACTTAATTACCTCTACGCCTGACAGGGTAATCAAACCGATCAGGTTGAGGCGCAGCGCGAGCTAACCTTTCCCTTAGGTGTCTGTTACGCTACGTGGCCTTGGGGATAGCGTTACTGAACTGTCTGTCATTGTGTGCGTGATTTCTTTTTCAGTCTCTCTTGGAATCATTGTGTTTATTCTTAGTCTTCTGACAGATTGAATAGGAAGTCAGACATATTCCACAGGCTTGTACTTTGACAAAAAAATCCTGTTCAAAATTGAACAGGACTACTATTTGGAATTGATAATAGAATGTACATATAAATAAAATGCAGGTACCATGTCACTCTGCGACCAAGGCAGCATCATAGAAACTTAAAAGTCCTTGTAAAATGGAAATAAAATATCTTGTAAATTTAACACACCACAGAGTAGTGTTGCCTGCCAAGTTTGAATGAATAAAAAAAATGACCACGTGTATAAAATGAAGCTCCACAGGCTGAATAACGTCTGCTGTGTTTAATAAAGTTGACTTTTCCTGAAGCGTCTTTGTTATGTGGAGCCCCACATGACACAAAACCGAGAGAGCGGGTGACTTATTGGAAGCCACCAGTCTGCAGGTTATCAAGCTAGGAGGCTAGCTGGCCTCGTTAGCTTCATAGCTGGCCTTGCTAGCCCGCTAACTTGCTAGCCTGTGGACTGCTAACCCGTGTCGGCATCATTGAATAAGGTGTTGTAGTATGTGTGGGTCCACATAACGAAGTTGGTTAGAGGGGCTAGCAAGACGAACTAGCTTGCTAGCCCGCAAACCACGAATTTGTGTTAATGTCGTCCAATACATTTTTGGGCTAGAGGGCTAGCTGGCCTCGCTAGCCCGCTAACTTGCTAGCCTGTGGACTGCTAACCCGTGTCGGCATCATTGAATAAGGTGTTGTAGTGTGTGTGGGTCCACATAACGAAGTTGGTTAGAGGGGCTAGCAAGGCGAACTAGCTTGCTAGCCCGCAAACCACGAATTTGTGTTAATGTCGTCCAATACATTTTTGGGCTAGAGGGCTAGCTGGCCTCGCTAGCCCGCTAACTTGCTAGCCTGTGGACTGCTAACCCGTGTCGGCATCATTGAATAAGGTGTTGTAGTATGTGTGGGTCCACATAACGAAGTTGGTTAGAGGGGCTAGCAAGGTGAACTAGCTTGCTAGCCCGCAAACCACGAATTTGTGTTAATGTCGTCCAATACATTTTTGGGCTAGAGGGCTAGCTGGCCTCGCTAGCCCGCTAACTTGCTAGCCTGTGGACTGCTAACCCGTGTCGGCATCATTGAATAAGGTGTTGTAGTATGTGTGGGTCCACATAACGAAGTTGGTTAGAGGGGCTAGCAAGGCGAACTAGCTTGCTAGCCCGCAAACCACGAATTTGTGTTAATGTCGTCCAATACATTTTTTGGCTAGAGGGCTAGCTGGCCTCGCTAGCCCGCTAACTTGCTAGCCTGTGGACTGCTAACCCGTGTCGGCATCATTGAATAAGGTGTTGTAGTGTGTGTGGGTCCACATAACGAAGTTGGTTAGAGGGGCTAGCAAGGCGAACTAGCTTGCTAGCCCGCAAACCACGAATTTGTGTTAATGTCGTCCAATGCATTTTTGGGCTAGAGGGCTAGCCGGCCTCGCTAGCCCGCTAACTTGCTAGCCTGTGGACTGCTAACCCGTGTCGGCATCATTGAATAAGGTGTTGTAGTATGTGTGAGTCCACATAACGAAGTTGGTTAGAGGGGCTAGCAAGGCGAACTAGCTTGCTAGCCCGCAAACCACGAATTTGTGTTAATGTCGTCCAATACATTTTTGGGCTAGAGGGCTAGCTGGCCTCGCTAGCCAGCAGAACACTGACTGGCGTTGGACAAAAAGGTTTTGTGATGTGTTTGGGTTTGTGTTCGGCAAACTAGCGGACCGAGCGGCCGGGTCATCTGGAATGACATATGAAGTGGGGGAGGGATGACTAATACCAAAAACCTATGTGCTTACTACGGCTTGATTTTAGCCATACCCCAAAAATCCGGTCAATGGAACAACTGAAAAGGGTTGTCTTAGCACTTATCTTCAAACATATTTAGAAACAAATCACTTTACAGGGTCTAACCACATGATATAGACAAGAAAACCTACAAAAAGCCAGTGGACACAAACATGTCACTTTCTAAAAAGCATCATAGCTAATACCTTGAAGAACAAGAGTGTCAAGTATTGCACTGAAAGAGCTCCAACAACGGGCTCCACGGGTGACGCAAGGCAGCCCTCCTTGGCACAATAAGCCTGTATACAACGTGGGTTCAAAAGGGAAATGATGTTGAGACGTATCAAAATGACTTATTGCTGTCAACTGGCAGGGACAGATGGCGGTCCTTGAATCATCGCAGCCACATTAACCTTCCAGCGGAGGGATCACACGCTTGCGTCGTGCGGGCCAGTTGGGTCACGGCTCCCAAAATACCTTTTCTGCTTTTCCTCTACGGAGACGTGCAATCAGTTGTTTGGTGAGACAAACAGAATTAAAAAGCTGCAGAATTCCCCAAAATGGCTGCTTCAAATCAAAACATCTGCTTTCCTGTTTAATTCTGGCCACGGGTGGTCTTCAGACTTTCTGTGTGTCCTGCTATGATAGACATGCCCACCAAATTCCCGGTTGATCGGTGAAGCTGGCAAAATGTCTGCCTCACACTAAAATGGCCGCTCAAATTTCAGGCATGGATTCTGGAGAATTCTTTGATGTCCTCTTATGATAGACGTGTCCCCAAAATGACTTGTGGGTCAGGGAAATTGGTGACTTTCCAGCGCATCCTTTTTCATGGTGACTCTTCCAAACGATTATTTTTGTATCTTGCTCCAGCTTTCCAAACCTCAAGGTGCAAGAAGGCCCCCGTAGAAGAACAAACCCGGGCTTGTCTTGTCTGTAAATTTACAGACGTTGATAAAAACCTCATCTCCCGCTGGCTGGCTCGAGTGAAGTCTCGTAGCACAAAGACCATATATCGCAACGAACCAAAAAAAAAAAAAACTTTCCAGGAAGAGAAGCTCACGTACAGAATGTCAACCTCGCGGAACCTGGGGCGGCTGGCGTACACCCAAACAAATTCAAGGCGAGGCACTGTGCGTACTATGGCATCTATTTTTAAGGAGGGAGTATTCAGCAAAAGATGACTTCATCGGATGAGCATTTTGAATGAGACAACTACCCACGGGTGTAGGAAGCTGAGGAGCCGTCCTACTGTTTAGCAACCACAGGCACTTTGCGCTCAGCTGTTGAGTGGTTGTACCTAAAGTATATGGTACATACCGAACTGGATCCTGATATTGGATTTCGCCACAAGCATCTTAGCATCTTTTGTTGATGTCCTATGAAAACTATGTCTCGTGTTCATCAGCCAAAGCGTTGTCCACAGTTGGTTCATTTATATAAAGTACAAATGATCCGTTTTTGTGAGTCTTCACAGTGAATTGCTCAGTTTTGATTTTGACATACACAAACATGCATACAGAAAACAATAGGCTCATTATCCAAGGTTGTCAGCACTTAGTAAAACACAGTCCCCCCCCCCCGTCATCACGGGCTCGCGTTCCAGACCACCCCCGCAGCAAGGTAAAGCTGCGATACAGACATACCCTATTTAAATAGTCCTTTGGCATGTTTTCATAGCATTTATAGCACTTATTTTTCAAGGACTTAATACATACTTTAAAATAATACAAACACATTTAAAACATTTAATATGTTGAGAGAGAACAAGAGCAACAGATACACTAAGTCAAATCTGTGTTTTCAGTGCACAAATCCCGCTTTTTCCAAACTATCACATCTATCAATAATTATGCTCAAAGATGTTACTTACTAACTAACTAACTTACAGACGTTGCCTTCTTTAGGTGTAAAAATCAGTATGGGAGAGAATTGAAACATTGAATAATCTCTTTCTCGTCAACAAAAATGAGGCCGAACTTGAAATACTTCCTGTTTTCGTTTTTCTTCTTTCAAATCCATACAGTGTTAAAAACAAGTGTGCCGTCATCTAGTGACCAACGGTGGAATTACACCCAAAATAAACCAACTAGACAAAAACAAAACAAAACCATCGAACCTGCGATGGAGAGGGGTTTACTGGAATGAAAACCAACAGAATGCAGAAAAAGTCATAAGATAAAGTCAGCCATTTTGGTTTGAAACAGCCACTTTGGGCGAATAACTTAATTGTTGCCTATGACATCCAATGTAGGTGAAGTGAAGCGTTGAATGATCATTTTGAGTAGTCGCCACAATAAAATGGGTTTGAGGGCCGGAAATTTGGTGGAAATATCTTTCAAAAGAAACTGCAGGGAACAGTCTCAAGTAGCCAAGAAGGATTTTTATGCTAGGAGCAAATTCCATGACTTCGTACTTTGACAAACTCTTCCTCGGGTCTTGGCCTATCGGAAGCAAATACCCAAGACCTGTGGCTGTGTCAAGTGTGTAATTTTGACACCCAATTTGACCGTTCCGCATTCTGCGCATGGTTTATCATTACAAAGTAATGGTGATTGCCATTGGTTGTTGAGCTACCATGTTAAACCGAACATGCAGGAGAATGTTAAGTGATCATAGAACACAAGGGCGACTGATCTCAATAAAAGTCACAGATGAATCCCGTTGAGGATTAGGCTCTGCATACCAATGAAGGACCTTTTGTCAAGTTACGGGTTAAGATCAAACAAGCGCGGCTTTTTATATTGACACTGGAAATCTGTTTGAGATGCAGCGAGAGTTCAAATAAGTCCTCGACGTGATGAAGTGTCGCCTCCTGTGATGAGCGGCAATGAGAATGAGCTCCCCCCCCTGTCCTCGGTTTGTTTGAAAACCCTGAAGCCAGTGGCCCAGTCGCGGTCACCCGCCTGCCTTAAATCACAACTCCCAATTTGACGCAGTGCACAGCAATGCAAACACAAAATGATTGATCAGGTCATCAAGCTGCAGTACATTAATCCCTTCTTTTTCTTCAGTTGGTTTGTTCCATCTCAAGGACAGACATCAAGAATGAACGGCAACTTAATTGACACCCGAGCAGCTAGCGTGGCATTTAAAGAGTGATACGTCCTATAACCTTGAAGGAACAGCAAGTAAAGTGATATGACATCACCGCCCGAACACTGATCATGATTGAACATATCAGTATATTATTATTATTAAATGACTTAATGAAGTTGTCAGCTAGCCAAGGCTATCGCCAGCACGTACTTAGGGCCTATAAATGTCTGGCTGATTCCCAATTTCGTAAGAAAATATGACCAAGTCCAAGAGGGTCCAATAACACCTTGCCACGCTTGATGAACGCAAAGTATGCCTGTGATCGCTACTGGGAGAGAGAACATCAACACCATTAATGTTATCGATGGTATCATGATTAAGTGATTGCAGTGATTGCTACTCATTATATAGATGTCTTTGTCATTCTAAATAGAACAATATTGTGTCTTGATATATCAATAATTGCTCCAGTAGTCCCGTGATTTAAATGTCTTTGTGTATCAAGAATATCTGAAAATATGGTATATAAATACGGGCACATTAGTGGGCAAACTCTTTTTTTTAGCTTGACATAACAGGACACTGCCATTGTGATCCAGCCACAATAGGTAGTTTTCCTGCTATGCTGTAGGTCTTCATTGTTTTGTTCTGGCGTAAGTAGTAAAAAAGATGTCCTACAACCGTTTTTTTTCTTTAGAGTTTTAATTGAGCACGTGTTTGGACCACCTGTTTGATAGTTAACAGGAAAAGAGCAGACAAAACAAACACTATATTAACTCTTTGACTGCCAAAAACGTTAAATAACGTTTCGTAAAATCCTATGGAGGAGTGCCAAAGACGTTAAAAGACGTTTTTTTTTCAAAACAGGTGAAACTAACCATTTTCTATTGTTGATTACTCAAAAACGGAATAAGGTAGAAACAAACTTTTTTTTTCTGATGGAAGATGAGAGTCCAATCTTGTTTTGGCAGTATGTGTGTTTCCATAGTCCAAACACATAATTTTCTATGGACCTTGAAAGATCAGTCAAAATGCTTAAAATCGGCTGGCACCCACGGCATCCCTTTTCTGAAAACGTCTGGCAGTCAAAGAGTAAATAAATAATAATGTAAATTATAATATGTCAAGAATATCTGTAAATATAGTGGGAAACGTTTTAAACGCTTGAGTTTTAATCAGGCATATGAATGGACAACTGTATTGGGGTCCTGTTTCGCTAGCTCAATTAAGCTAACTGGTAAGAGCAGTAAAAAAAATCAAACCATGAAAAAAACTTTATTCTAACTTTTATGTCCTGTATAGAACACATAATGTGGAGGTGACAAGTTGTTTTGTTTTACGCTCAAAATAAAAATATATAGTTAAAGAAAATGGTCTAAAACATGGAAGTTTTTCAGTCTGGCAAGCTCTTCTAGGGTTAAAAGGTAAGAGCAGAAAATAAAAGCAACACAGTTGTAATATTAAACCATTAAAAAAATATATATATTTACCCTTCCTTTTGCCCTTATGTAGAATTTTTTATTTTTTTTTAAGATGAAACTCTTGCGTTTCAATCAGGCACTCAAATGGACAACCTGTTTTGATTGCTAGCAAGCTGTAGCTAACAGGTAAGACCAGAACAGAACAAGAAAATAGAAACCTAATGTTATTAAATGATTTTTAACAGTATTTTGCTCGAAAACCATCATCTAAATAAAATATCTGACGATATAGTCAAAATGATTTTAATCAGTACATTAATGCCCAACCTGTGCTAATGGGTTTCTGTTTGCTAGTAAGACCAGAACATAAGTAGTTGTGACACACTGTTGTCATATTAAAAACGTTTTTTCCACGCATTTATAAAACACAAAAGGGACTTTTTGTTCAAGCGCTTTTATTCTACACATTTACCCCAAAGTTTATCAAGCCTCTTATCCATGTTTAGTACCATTAGTGTTGTGTATCATTCTTTTATACTTCAGTTTTGCCATTCTGGGCTGTATTACACATCAGGCAGTCGCAATGGGAATCCAAATAAATAGAAACCTCCGCCACCACCACCATAATTAGGACTCACAGTCCTGGATGTATTATGCAAACACAAGCGGCAGGACTGAGCCATGATCAATCGTATTTGTGTTTGGGCCGAGCCGCCAACACAAAACTAAAGCCGGTGCCATGAGGACACGTCTACCCTTGCTTTGATTGATGTCTGTGGCGAGTGATTAACACGTATATGACATAAAAAAAAAGAGGCCCTCGGTGGGATTTCAAGTGGGATTTTGTGGTAGCATTATTACAGACATAGCCCGTGTGTGTGTGTGTGTGTTGTGTTGTTGTGTGTATTTTTGACTTGTAGGGTTGCTGCTGGCAGTGTCAGAGGTGAACAGGTGTTTGTTGCTGGATGAATGAAGAGGTGACACGGATTTATGACTCTGGGCTATGGCGGGGCCATTAAATTGAAGGCCTCTGCTGCCCACTGTGGGCGGGTGGGTGCTTTGTGTGGACCTTGACATGGCCCGGCATCTATTAATAGCCACAAGAGGACGAAAGAAAGAGGGGAAAAAAAGAAATAAGTTGGTGCAATCCTTGTTATTTCCTCACGATTGTTGAACACACACTAGTGTACACACAGGCACTGGCGCGCGTTCGTTATTCTCGCAGTTGGTGGTCTCGCTGTGAGGGAGGACTGGACCTTACCCAAATTTCAATATAACAAATCACACTTTTTCTTTTTTTTTTAAGCGCATGATTCTCTTAACGATGATGCACTAGGAAACAGCCGGGAGAGTGGGAGACAAAAGAATGTTTGCATTTTTTTTTTGTTTTTGTTCTGTTTTGCTATTGTGTTGCAGTTTTCTATTCATGAAGAAACAGCCCACATTTTCCTTTTACTAAAACTAAAACGGTCAACTTATTTTGGACATAATGTCAGTGCTTAAGGGACACAGTATCTACCCAATTTCGTGTCATAAGGTGGAACTGGTGTCTGGGTTGATTTTTATTTATTGTTTCCTAACTTTAAATGTCCGTTTCACATGGACTTTCCCTTCCCAAAATGGCAGACTAATTTCAGCTATGGGGCCATGAGACATTTTTTTGTTATGATAAACATGTCCACATTAGGAATCTTTACCATTTAGTGTCACCCACCAGTCTGGGATGCTTAGGGGCTCATTCAAGAGTTTGTCAAAGTACAAGCCCTGGAATTTGCCTGAAATGACAGCCTAAAAGCAAAATAGTCAGTCGGTTCATTTGAACTCATTCACTCCCAGCCATTTTCACTAAAGCAACCCCCTTCGCTCCCGGCTGTTTTACTGGATTTTGACAAATTTTGCAAGGCCCACAGAATATTATTGTGTGCTATTGCTATAAAAAGATGGAACCCATTGAAAGAAAGTTTAGAGTCTCTTCTTTTATCTGGAAAAAAAAGTATTTTTATATTTTGTTTCCGTTTTGCAGCAATTAGCATTAGAATATAAGTTTCAGCATTATTCGCAAGCCTGTTGAAAAAACTGGGAGAAAAAGCAACATGGCCCTGGCTGATCTCTTATACTCTGCTGCCACCTGCTGGCCGTTTTTCTGTAGTAACTACCATTGGTTTAAGCGACCTCCTCAGGTCAGAAGCTGCATCAAAGCCTTCTGTATACTCTAGCATAAAAAAACAAAACATAAAAAACTTATAATTATTTTTGGGGGAATGACGGACAAATCATTAAAAAACGTATTTATACGTTTTTCGGGTTTGAATGAGTTGATGAGATGAGGATGACAGTCAGGTGTTGTTAAAAATCACCTGTGCAGTTAGTTTTGTTTTGTTTTGTTTTATAGCAATGGTGTCATTTCAGGACATTTTTAACCACGACATCCCCATGACATGTTGTCTAAACAGTAGCGTGGCGCGGCGTGGCATTGTCACAAGTCCCTAACAGTAGTGAGCTGATTGACTGTAGCAGCTGCCTCATCCCTGAGCTGTCAGAGCACTGCTGTATTTTCCTTTTCCAATTTGTCACAAAACACGTCCGCTCAATCACGCCGACAACAGCCACGAAAGTACTCACGTCCCCCCCCCCCCCTCTCCCGTATCACTTTCCGCTTCTGACACTGTCAGCACATTTCAGAGACGCATAATTATCACCTCATAACATACCGGCCTTTGAAGGGGTACGCAATCGAGGCTGGCTTGGGAGGATAGTTGCGTTACGCATGTGGTTAATTTATCAACATACACACAAGGTTATGACCAATTCTCGCCCAAATATGCCCTAATCAGAAGCACGTTTACGAGTCGACTGATAGGTGATGTTAAATTGTCAAGCATTTTTCCGACCGAAGTTAATGTAGACACAGCATGGAGTCCAAATTTGATGACCATTTGGAGGATTGGGTTTTATGGAGGGCACAAAAGGCCCCTAGATAAAATGTTGCCTATCATGACAGGAGGCATGAAAAGATCTCAAGGAACGGTTTCTGAAATTTAAAAAGAAGTCGGCCATTTTGGTCTGAAGCAGCCATTTTGGCGGTGATTTCGAGGCCGTTTCTCAGTTGGCGTTGTGAGCTCATGAAACGTCATCAGTTGCAGCCCAAATATTGTTCCGATAAATAAAAGTCAAAATAAAAATGGATATAAAAATTTAATACAAAAAATATATATAAATGGAAAGAAAAACTACTATATATATATATATATATATATATATATATATATATATATATATCATCCCTAAATATAATAATTATGATTATTTCCATTTATTTAATTTTTTTTGTATTTAATTTTTGAATTATTTTTTATATCCGTTTTTATTTTCACTTTTATTCATTTATTTAATTTCAGTTTTGGTCCCCAATAGAATACCCGGATGTTGTTCTTGTCAGCTAACTTAAACCTAAGGATGCATCGTTTGGATACTTATAAAATATCCCAAGATGTGTTCCGAGCTGCTATCACAGAAATCCGTCAGAGTTGGGAGGAGTTCCAAATATTTTTTTTTTTAGGAAGGACCGTACTTGGCGAGTTCACGAGGACTCCTTAGCGGCTCGCGAGTCGCTGCTTGCAACTTGAATTAGTTAAGTTTGAGCTTGGATTCTTCAGAATGTAAAGCATGTCGCATTACATCACACAACATAACCGGCTAACTTATTTCCAATCTCCTTGCAGGCTTGATGACTTGCTGCCAGTCCAACGCTAACACGATGCGACGTGCCCTGCCCAAATCGCTTCCGTGAACCGTAAGTAATCAACTGAACTCGGGAACCCTCCAGAAGCGCATGTACACATTCAAATCAAATGTGCCCGGCCAAGCGACAGAGGCAAAGCCCCCCGTACAGTAGAAATAATTCATCGGGCCCATATGTGATTTGCCATTAAGGCGGTGCAGAGGCGGTGGGACGGGACCACGCGTGACACCCGCACTGCGCCTTTAACCTTAAAAGCGCGCGCACGCAGTTAAGGCCCGGTATTTGTGCGGCAAAGCCCGCCTTTAATCAATGCGGCGCGATTGATCACTCGTCCCTGGGAGGAAGGGACATGGCAGGGAAATCAATTACACGTATGCAGTGCATAATCAAATTTCTGAAAAACGCTTGGCTAAGGGGAAATATTCAATCCCCACACACACAGACACACACATGGGAGATGTACGGGGGAAATGTCATTGCTCTGTTGAACAATATTCACATGAGTGAACGCGAGAGAGTCCGATACGTCGGTGTAGCTAATGACCCGGGAGATAATAAGGGATGCATAATTTAATATCTCTATTTATTCATTTAAGAGTGACGACTGGGGCAGATAATTACGCATTCATAAACGGAGGATTAGGCAGGTTTTGATTACGTGCAGGTGTGTCTGGTTTAACCGACTATTCTCTTGTTCAAGAAGGAGGGTCAGGCCGTCGTCTCCGTTTCTGCTCGGGATCATCTTACGCGTCTCAAGTGCTAGTCATACACTGTTACAACTGATGGCTTAAAAGTAACCCACATTGGGTGGAGTAGCTAACCCAGTGCTGGGTTCAAAAGGGACCAAGCCAAGCAGTGGATTGGGTTGAGGATTTGAAATTGGGTCAAGATTTGGATCCAACAAGTGGTAAAAAGTAACCATACTGATGAGTCTAAGGCTAGCAAGAAATGGGTTACCAAGTTCGTATCAGTATAGCTGTGTGTTTATAAATGCTAATTTTATTACCACTTCTTTTTTTTTTTTAAGAAGAAGCAACTTTCCTTGATCAGTTAACTCATTCAAACACAAAAACATATAAATACGTTTTTTAATACTTTCCCCTTCTCTCCTAAAAACGTATTTGCATGTTTTTAAAAATTGTATTTTTTAATGCTAGAGCATACCAAAGGTTTTTTTTTTTTTTTTTTTTCAGGAGAGCTCAGTATTGTTCATTCGATTTGACATCATCATTGCGCTCCTTTTTTTTAAAAAACAAACAAACAAATCAATTTAAAAAAATTTAATAAATGTTTTTTTTTTTTTAAATATATATACATATATATATACATATACACACACATATATATATATATATATTTTTTGTATGTGGGTGAGTATGTGTATGTGCGTGTGTGTGTGTGTGTGTGCGTGCGTGCGTGCGAGCGTGTGTGTATTCATCAGTTCACCTAAAGCCCATTAAAAAAAATCCCATACTAATAATATAATATAATAATAAATTGCCAAATGCAGAAACATCAATGTAAGTTATCACGATGTAGTGGCTCTCGCTAACAGACAGAATTAAGTAACCGGAATTAGGTTAAAAAATTCTATATATACGTAGACCATGTTTCTATAAATTTTGATATTTGGTTTTTATTTGCGGCAGATATTTTTTCCATTAAAATGTGATTTATGAGGAGGTTAGACCATTGTGAGGAGGTTAGACCATTGACCATACCAAAGGTTTTGATACAGCTTCTGACCATAAGAGGTCACTTTAAGCAATTGTAGTTATTACAAAAAAATGGCCAGCAGGTGGCAGCAGAGTATAAGAGATCAGCAAGGGATATGTTGCGACAAGCTCTTTTTGCCGTGTTTTCAACAGGTTTGTGAATAATCCTGAAACTTAGCTATATTCTAATGCTAATTGTTGCAAGGCGGAAACAGAAACAAATATACTTATTTTTCCTGATGAAAGAAAAGACTCTAATCTTTCTTTTGGTAGGTTCCATGTTTTTATAGCAATAGAACAGAATATTCTGTGGACCTTGCAAAATCTGTCAAAATCCGGTAAAACAGCCGGGGGCAAAGGGGGTTGCTTCAATGAAAATGGCTGGGAGTGAATGAATTAAGGACATCCACCAGTTTTGCAACTTGAAATTTTTCCATGGAGCGAATTGGAAGAGGCTCTGTTATGTTCTGGGGTTGCTTTGCCACAATCTGTACAGGGTACAAGAAAATCTCCACAGGCAATCAAGGCACTCTAGAGCAAAATGTGTTGCCCGGTGTCAGAAAGCTTGGTCTCAGGGGGGCCTCCGACTCGATAAAGACCCAAGAAAAGAACACTTTAGCTCTTGTGAAACATAGAGGCGGCTCGGACATATTTCTGGAGCTGCTTCAGTGAGGATTTTTTTTTAAATTCCCCAGTGTTTTCAACCGTGTGAATAATAAGGAAACTTTACTATATTCTAATGCTAATTGATGCAAAACGGAAACAGATACAAATCTACGTTCCATGTTTTTATAGCAATAGAACACAATATTGTGTTCTATACTGTGGCCCTTGCAAAATCTGTCAAAATCCAGTAAAACAGCCGGGAGCGAAGGGGGTTGCTTCAGTGAAAATGGCTGGAGTGAATGAGATAAATATAGTGATATATAGATTTACAGTAGATATAGATATGTGTACTGCCCCCTCCCCCTTTTCTTCCAAATAAGTACTTCAAATTCAAATAAAGGGCTGCTAATCACTGCGGTTATCTATCAGCCCAAATGTCCTTTTTCAAAAGTCCTAAAAGCTGCTGATTCATCAAGTTTCCCACGTGAAAAGTCTGCCATCCAGCATCAACAGCTAGCGCGTCCACGCTGGCTCCCGCGGCGCTCACTTCCCACACAAATCAGCGTTTACGCAACCGCGTGCACCCCCCCACCCCCACACACACTCCACAACAACCCCCCGCCGCACCTCCCCACCCCGCCTGTAAGCGCTATCGGCCCGCTGGTGGCCAGTCAGTTCACCTCTCGCCGGGGAGGTGTGCACTGCAGCCCCTTCTCCTCGCTCCCTGGTGTGTGTGTGCACGCTCCACTCCAGCTGGACGCTCCGTTCCGCGCACTCTCCTCCCTCAACTCCCCCCCCTCCCTGCCTTTTCACGCAACAAGCCAGTGCGCGCGGATGGAGGCGGGACTCTCTTTATTTTTCTCTCTTTCGGCAATGATGGGGCATTAAGGGGAAGCCGTTTTGAATGCGCACACACCAGCGCAGTCCAGTCGACAACATGCGGGGCGCGCGGTCTCTGCGCGGTGCCTGTGGATCGCTCTCGGACCTGGACGCTTGACTGAACCAGAAGAGGAGGACTGGGGGATCCCGCCTAGATGGAAGGACTTTGCATGGGCAAATGTGAATTATCCCGGCAAGGTAAGACCTGACATACTTTGTTTAAAAGCAGCGTTTTGCTTGCAGGTGGTGTAATGTTATTGTGGGCTCGCGTTTTTGCAGGGGAAACATCACTTTTCAAATTTGAGTGAAACTGTTGCATTTTTATGCCGTGGAAAGAGACATATTTGTTCTGCAAGTCAAACAGAAAATTTGATTGAATTCACTGTTTGCATCAGTCGTCTCGCATTGACTTTATAATAGTGAGATTATGCGTGGAAGACTCACACCCATGACTGGGGTGCCCATGAGCAAGGCACCGAATCCCATATAAACTGCTTTCGGAGAGCTAAAAGTCAACAGAGGGGTTCGATGTAGGCGGCAAATTTTGAAAACACAAAATGTAAGATTCAATTCTTTGGAAAATGAACGCGCTTGTGCAATAGCTTCGCTGGTGCTTTGTTCCCGGTCAAATTGACCCACTTTGAAGAACAAAAAAAGTTCATTTGAAAGTTAAAGCACTAATTAGTAAATGAAATGATTGGTCAGTAAATGAAGAATGATTTTAACTATGTTTATTAAGATTTTTGGGGGGGATCATTTCTGCCATTTTGGGATCATTTAACTCGCTCCAAGTCAAAGTGACCCAGGAATAGTATTGTTCTTCCTGAAAAATGAACAAATGCAAAGTTTGCAATAGTATTAATGTCAAATTAACCTCTGAAGTGAATGCCGGTAGCTTCATCACTGTGACGAGTTCATATTGATCCACTTGAACCATCCTGTTACTACGTTTTTTTTCTTTTTTAAGTACTAGTGTGTTTTCCTTATTATGTATACTTAACTATAAATCTTGATTGGAATGTGAGTAATGGACTTCATAACAATGTGTGTTGGCATTCCTGACACTTGTATAATTAAATGTGACATTATTGCTATTCTTGCCAAACGAACAATATAGTTGGGTTCAAATTTTGCAAATATGAGCAAAGTGTAAAATTCATGACAAGAAAGATGCTGTGTCTTTGGAATGATTGTTCCGTTCTAGTTGCTTAAGTACTGTGAGGAATTAAAAATCTTACATCATAGGTCAAACGGACCCATTTTTAGAACCCAAAAAAAAGCCTTCAAAATGTCACTTATTTGAACATTAAAAAGAGCTTAAACGTTAAAATGTTGTCAAATTGACCTAGGAACCGTTCTTGAGAAAGAAATATGAGGTTGAAATGCAGAACTCACATTTTCTCCGCCGTGTATAAAGCGTGCCATTAATGACAACAAAAATGACGATTCATCTTCTCGAATGTAGCTTCCGTCTTGCCCTCCACAAGAAATATTGACGTTTAAAGCTAAATGATTGATTCCGGCCACCACCTTCCCGGAGACTTGATGAAGCGGGGTCATTACCCGTGTTGTCGAGTGAATTTGTAATACCGCTGGATGTTTCCTCATTCAAACTCTTTGCTCTATTTCCTCAGCCATGGACAGACTTGCCTTAAAAGGACCCAGCGGCCGTTGTTAGGCTCTTTTTGGTGGACTTTTTTTAAACCGTCACAAGTCTTGTGGGTCTTGTCCGTCGCCATGGCCGAGAAGCTGGGACCCGCCGGGCTCAAACCCGCCAACGTCCTCCCCCTTCCCACCGTGCCGCCGGAACCCATCGACATCATCCGCACCAAAGCCCGCTCCCGCCGGGTGCGCCTGAACGTCGGCGGCCTCAACCACGAAGTCCTGTGGCGGACTCTGGACCGGCTGCCGAGGACCCGCCTGGGCAAGCTGCGGGACTGCAACACGCACGAGTCCCTGATGGAGGTGTGCGACGACTACAGCCTGAACGAGAACGAGTACTTCTTCGACCGCCACCCGGGGGCTTTCACCTCCATCCTGAATTTTTACCGCACGGGCAAGCTGCACATGATGGAGGAGATGTGCGCACTTTCCTTCGGCCAGGAGTTGGACTTCTGGGGGATTGACGAGATCTACCTGGAGTCCTGCTGCCAGGCTCGCTACCACCAGAAAAAGGAGCAGATGAACGAGGAGCTGCGTAGGGAGGCGGAGACCATGAGGGAACGTGAGGGGGACAGCGAGTTCGACAACACCTGCTGTTCGGAAAAGAGGAAGAAGCTGTGGGATCTCCTGGAGAAACCCGGATCCTCTGTCGCTGCCAAGGTAGGGAATCGAAAGCACGATCACACGACTGCCTGTCAAAGCTGAGTTACAGTGTGAGTTAATCACTCATTTTCTTTGTGGGGGAGATATTTCTCGTTTGTTGTGGGTGCACGGGCGGGATCATGGCGTACTGTAAAGTTATGCACAATATGGATCCGCATTTTTTTTTCATCAGTGCCCCCAATCTTACCAGGATCAAACAGGCATGCCGCAATGTCAATGCCACCCCTCGGTAATAAAACCGGCGACATCTCCTTCAACTCCCCCCCTCATCCTCTCCGCTGCCTCATTCCAGCCGCGTTCTGACTCCTCGCTTCTCAATTGGGTCAGGCAGCCTTGATGAAATCCAATCACTGGTCATATACGTCAGGTCTCAAATGCCCTGATCTCATCAGGGCAGGGCAGTGGCGGCCTGGGATTATATTCCATGTCAAGTGGATCATAAAGGAAGAGGGTGAATGAAGTGTGTGGTTTGATGGAACTTCTGTGACATCCGGCTCCTTTTTTTTTTTTTTTTTAATACTGTATCAGCCGTTTTCATGAATAGTCCGTTTTGAGGTCCTTGTGTTTATCTGGTAAATTGATACGTCATACCACTCTAATAACAGTTGGGTCAAAAATAACCTAATTATGGGTCCAAAATGGACAGATACTCTGACTTGGGTCAATTTGACCCAACTTTGAGTAAAGTATTTGGCCAAAACAACCCAAAAACTTTGTGTCAATAATTGGGTCATTTTGTATAGAACAACCCATAAAGTTGGGTCAATTTGACGCAACTTTCTGAGTTGTTTTGCACACAATAAAGGTCATTTTGTATAAAACAAGTCATAAAGTTGGGTCAAATCCTCTACTTGGGTTAATTTTACTCAATTTGGGGGTCAAAAATTGGGCCATTTTGTATAAAACAACCCAGAAAATTGGGTTAAATTGACCTGTTAAGTGGTCCATTGGGTTAATTTTGATCCAACTGTTTTGTTGAAAGGTCGGCACACCCTGGATTGGTCGCCAGTCAATAACAGGGCAGTGAGGGCGTCTATATACAAACATCCATTTTAATCACATTTATATAGCTATGGACATTTTAGAGACTTGAATTCATCTAACATGCATCTTTTTCAACATGAGAGTCAGGTGCACTTTTTTTTTTTTTTTTTTTTTTTTTTTTACTTTTGTGGGATTTGGACTTCAAGGTACCACTGTAATCCGTTTCGACAACAGCACAGGGATAATGTTTACGGTATTCCATTCCGTTCACTCATCTTTCATGTATTATTCCTGCACAAAAGCTCTAAGTGATTTGTGATTGCCTAGGATGCTCTCTGAGGTTCATAACTGCAATTGAGACAAACAGCGCTTGAACGGTGTAATCTAAAGCCAACTCCCCTCCATTCAATTTTTATTTATTTTTTTTTCTCAGGAGAGCTCAGTATTGTTCATTCGATTTGACATCATCATTGCTCTCCTTTTTTTTTTTAAAAAAACAAATAAATTAAAAAAATTTAATAAATGTTTTTTATATATATATATATATATATATACATATATATATAAAAAAAACAAATAAATTAAAAAAATTTAATAAATGGTTTTTTTTTTTATATATATATACATATATATATATATATATATACATATACACACATATATATATATATATATATATATATATATATATATTTTTTTTATTTTATTTTTTTTTTGGGGGGGTATTTGGGTGAGTATGTGTATGTGCGTGTGTGTGTGTGCGTGCGTGCGTGCGAGCGTGTATGTATTCATCAGTTCACCTAAAGCCCAATCCTCCCCTCCATTCAAAATGGCAGCTGATATTCATAAAGAGTTTGCCTTTCTCCAGACATGTATGTGGATCATTCTGATTGTGTTGAGCGCTTTGGGTGGAGATGGAGAACGTGACTTAAATGGCCCGGCCGGTCGTGTGATTGCGCTGTGGAGGGTTCATTTGAAAATAGACCTCGGATGACTGCGCCGTGAGGTCAGGGAAGCCTTTTAGAGGCCAAGGGCTGAACCTTTGAAAGCCGTCCATGAAAACATGCCGGTGCTAAGCTTGCACATACAGAGTCACTTGAGCAATGTTTGTGATGTAAGCGCAGTCATCGCTGGTGCAAAACGTTCTACACATTGCACTTGTAAAGGTCAATAATGTGAGAACCGAGCTTTTTCCAGCAGGGTCAGTCCGGCCGGGGTTACGTTAAGTTGAAGTGATAAAATGAATACAGTAAGAGGATAATCCCCTGTGGGAAAATTTTACGACAACAAGGAAATGACGTGGAGCATCATCATGTTTGAGAAGGATTTGTGAATTGTCCACTCAAGCCGTTCAGATGAGAAAAAAAAAAGCATCAAAAGAATTTAAGAGTTAAGGGAAAATAATATACGCAGAGAGAGAGATGTCAGAGATACATTCGTGGGAGTTGCGCCCCAGGATGCTGACTTGGATCTTTGCAAATCATTTTGCATGAATAATGAATGGAATGGTCACAGAGTGAGAAACGTTCGAATGCAGCAGCTTTTGCGTGCGCAACTGTGTGACTTTGGCCGTGAGCGACCGGATCAGGGTACAGATGCAGATCCAGAGGTTTAAACTCTTTGAGTTTAGGGATGAGGTAAAGGTGCAGATCCAGGGGTTTGGGTTTCGAGATCAGAATAAAGATGTGGCTACGGGGATTACGGGAGTTAAGGGTCAGGACGTTGCCTTCGGGATCAGGACAATTATCGTTGATACTGTAGGTTGTTAGTTTAGAGATCAAGTTAGGATGTGCCCTGAGGGGTTTGGGTCAGGATGGTGGGTCCGAAATCAGGATAAAGATGTGACCACAGTTTTCATGGTTGGCCAGACGTTTTCAGAAAAGGGATGCTGTGGGTGCCAGCCGATTTAAGCATTTTGACTGATCTTTTGACTGATCTTTCAAGGTCCACAGAAAATTATGTGTTTGGACTATGGAAACACACATACTACCAAATGAAAGATTGGACTCTCATCTTTCATCAGAAAAAAAAAGTTGTTTCTACCTTATTCCGTTTTTGAGTAATCAACAATAGAAAATGGCTAGTTTCACCTCTGTTTTGAAACAAACGTCTTTTAACGTCTTTGGCACTCCTCCATAGGAGTTTACTAAACGTTATTTAACGTTTTTGGCAGTCAAAGAGTTAAGGGATCGGGATAAAAATGCAGGCTTAGGGATCGGATGTTCAGTAGTGTTATAGATCAGCGTAGGAAATAGGGTTAAGAGATCAGAACAAAGATCACCATCAAGATTTTGATAGGTGTAATTTGGTGCTCAATGCAAGCATGCACGATTTGTCCTTTGTGTAGGTTTTGTATTCTAGTTGGATTTCCAAAAAGATACTTCACCCTTGTAACCATGAATCGTGTCGCTTTGATGGCATTTGTGAGTATACGTTGAGATTTGCATGCATTTATGGTTATGCATACCCACAAGCTGAGTCTCGTAATGCAATCAAGTATGTAATAAGTGTTTCGGATCCCATTCACCAGCTAGCAACTGCTTTTCCAATCAATATCCAGGAGCATTTTTACAGAGATGATTGTTTATTCTTGACATTTCTGCCTGTCGTTTTTAATCATCTGTTCATGTGATGCATATAAATGCAGGCAGGAATGTAATTTAGTGGCTCTTGTAGCTGCTTGTTGCCTCTCAAAGGCTTCTCGTTCTTACTTCACCGAACGGCGTATTTGGCCTCATACGATGTCGTTTTCCGATTCAGATATGAAAGATGGATATGAAAGTGAAGGAAATGCCGTTACTCAGCAGCTCTGCCTGCCGTGTTCTCAACCTTTTCCACGCTGGAATTGTGGTCGGTCTACGGAAGGTTAAATCAATAGGCGCTGACATTTCAGGGCAGGAAATTCTGGATTGTTTGTTGTCCACGTGCCATTTACTTTATGTTGTTGATAAGCCTGCCCACGGGTTGCTGAAATCAGATTTATCAAGTCATTTCTTTGTCCCAGCCTTGCAGCTAACTGGCGAGATAAGTTGCCCTCGCCTTGTACGAGTTACGGTGGTATCGCACATCTCTGCTTGGCCTTCTGCAAGCCGTCATGATGCATGGTTAGGTAGAGATACACCTTAACCCCCCCCCACAAACACTCACACACACACACACGCACACTTTCAGCCTCCCCGCAGTTGCATGAGCCCTCCAGCAGGCCTCTCCAATCAGCATAGCTTTGCATTTAGGCACCGGCACCAAAATCCTCTTATCCCGCAATCATAATCACATCAGACGGAACCTCCTAGATTGTAGGTGGCGTGGGTTTATTGTGGCAGAGGCAATGATATTTAGCACCCACGTGCCCAACATTCCGAACGGCTGCATGCGAGGTGTTTGCCAGGGATACGCGTCGATGTGTCATCGTAATTGTATGTGATGGAACAGCTTGATTTGAAAGAAAAAAAATCGGAGGCACAAATTAGGGTTGCACCGATTTATCGGCCCCGATTTTCTTAGTTTTGGGGGATCGGTGATCGGCCGATCCCTTAAATATAAACTGATCAATTCCATCTCTTTTCTATAACACTCTCCTCATTGCGGTATCTACACTCTAAAAACAGATGGGTCAAAAATAATCAAACTCTGGGTAAAAAATGGACCGATCCTCTACTTGGGTCAATTTTACCCAACTGAGAGTCAAAAATTGGGTCATTTTGTATAAAACAACTCAGAAAGTTGGGTCAGATCCTCTACTTGGGTTAATTTGACCCAACTTTGGGTAAAAAAAATTGGGCCATTTAGGATAAAACGACTCAGAAAATTGGGTCAGATCCTCTTCTTGGGTTAATTTGACCCAACTTTGGGTAAAAAAAATTGGGCCATTTAGAATAAAACGACCCAGAAAATTGGGTCAGATCCTCTTCTTGGGTTAATTTTACCCAACTGAGAATCAAAAATTGGGTCATTTTGTATAAAACAACTCAGAAAGTTGGGTCAGATCCTCTACTTGGGTTAATTTGACCCAACTTTGGGTAAAAAAAATTGGGCCATTTAGGATAAAACGACTCAGAAAATTGGGTCAGATCCTCTTCTTGGGTTAATTTGACCCAACTTTGGGTAAAAAAAATTGGGCCATTTAGAATAAAACGATCCAGAAAATTGGGTCAGATCCTCTTCTTGGGTTAATTTTACCCAACTGAGAGTCAAAAATTGGGTCATTTTGTATAAAACAACTCAGAAAGTTGGGTCAGATCCTTTACTTGGGTTAATTTGACCCAACTTTGGGTAAAAAAAATTGGGCCATTTAGAATAAAACGACCCAGAAAATTGGGTCAGATCCTCTTCTTGGGTTAATTTGACCCAAATTTGGGTAAACAAAAATTGTATAAAAATAACCCATGAAGTTGGGTCAGATCATCTACTTGCGTTAATTTGACAAAATTTGGGGGGGGGGGGGGGGGGGGAGAGCCATTTTATATAAAACAACCCATAAAGTTGGCTCTACTTGGGTTAATTTGACCCAACTTTGGGTCGAAAATTGGGCCATTATTTATAAACCAACCCAGGAAATTGGGCTAAATTGACCCTTAAAGTGGATCGGTTCTTTTTTTTTTTATCCATAATTGGGTTATTAGAGCCTATCCAATATAGATTTACCAGACAGCCCTGCTCTCAACCGTCCCCGTTCCCATTCATTCACCAATGATGTTTCTGGAATGTGAAGGAAGCTGTAATAGCTGGAGTAAATCCATGCAAAACTCATCTTCTGAGTATGAGGTAGAATCTAACTTGCCGTTATATGGAGAGTTTCAGACTCAGTGATGGAGGTGCACTTCCACTTTTCCAAAATACAAAGGAAAAAAACCTGGCACTCCCAAATGCCTATCACTTGAAATAGTTTTTGCTGATAATGTAACACTCGTGTGCATCCCAACAGGCACATCCCAAGGTCGTATTCAAAGCAAAGAGGCCGGTATTGATCTCGCTAAAGCTGCGTTTCTAGTAAATAAAGGAGCGTCTTCCTCAGTCTCGAGTTGAAAGGGAACTTGTGAGAGTGCAGGGGAGGTTATTTAGAGAGAGCCACTGATGCAGCGAGCGCCGTTTGTCGATGTCAATTAGCCGGGCTGGGATGAAAACACAATCGGCCAGCTCCTCGGAACGTTATCGAACCAGATCTATCGTCGGAATTGAGATAGAAACAGAATGATATCTGTCTTGACTTCATTTATTCGGATGACGCTACCACCATAAAACCCAGCGTGTGTGTTCTTTTTTTTGCTTTGCTTTGCTAAAAGCAAGCCTCCACCTCACTTGCTTTCATTTGCTTGATTACCACAGAGGGCTCGCATGTGGAAGAATTACAGCTCGAGGCCCCCACCGGGCGGGTGTTGCCTCGCACGTGCGCCGTGATTTATCAATTAGGCCGCATAGGAAACGGCGAGGAAAAGGCAAAGTTGGCGTGGGCAAAACAATTTCAATTCAATCTCATATAAATATGCATGAAAAAAAGAGGGGCCTGTTGACGAGGCTTGACAATACGAATTTGGATCAGGACCAAAAATGCAGTCTTAACAACTGATGAAGCCTGCTCAGATGAGAGACAAAATGTCTTCTAAGACAACCAAAACAGTCTAATTGCGATGGATTCAAACCAGCCACCACAGACTGCACACTTAAATATTTCCAACTGAATAAAACGGTTGGATTACAGATGAAACATGTTCAACCAACAAGAAGTCCAGTTCCCTCGATTCAACCGTTGCGGGTGTACGCCTTAGCTGATGTGGTCGTTATTGACCTTTTTCTTGTTTTGCCGGTCGCAGCCAAGCAGTGCTCCCCATTTTGCCTCGATTGCGTCAAGACATTGCTAATCAAAAGCCGGCAAAGATGTGTTCGAGTGGGGAAAAAAATGTCAGAGGTTGCCTCGCTCAATGTTGCCTCTTCGTCCTGCCTTCATTTTACTCGTTTACCGTCCCCGGCAGGTGTCGCAAATTGCGGGGAAGAAAAGCCAGCGGTGGCGGGGGGAAAGTGATCATTCCCGTGAACGCTAGGTGTCCATTACATGCGCCACCGATCTCACACACACACACACGAGCTGGTGGACTTTGTAACACCGCGCGCCCTTGTGCAGACACGCGCAGCTTTTTATTTGAAAATAAAAAGCTGAGCTCAGCTTTTTTCCCTTCCAGTGCAGGAAGTTATTGCCACCCTGACATCTCCCTCCCTCGCTCGCTCGCCAACGCTTTGAGAAGCCTTCACCCCGCCCTTCCGCTTTCTCCCTCGCACTGTACGCCAGGGCAGCTGCTCTCACGGCCTCTACTTGAAAAAGCTTTTCAGTAACATTGCCAACGAGCCTTCACGTCCTCTTAAAGCTCTCCTGCTTCCCGGCGCTTCCTCTCGTCGCCTCGCCGCTCTCCAGGGGAGGACGCTGGCTTTCCTGCCTGGGAGTGCAGCTGATTGGAATTCAAAGCGGTGTTGTTGCATTTGCCGCCCTATCGATCACCTTCAGTATTCATCAAAGTGCGGCCTGAGGTGGCTCGGCTTGCTGCGCTTATCAGTGAAATGTACAAACCTTTGCTCCGCTTGTGGTCCGAAGCAGAGCCCTCTAGCTCTGGCGCTGCAGGTTCCAATTGAGTGCTACCGGATTATGCTGTTTACATTTACTGACCATCTGAAACAATCTCAACCGATAATTCTGTGGGGTGAAGAAATATTGACATAATCTGATTAATAATTGCTCAATCTGATATGTCCCGATCTTGACATGCAAAAAAAAAATGTAGTTGTCACTAGAAGCAACTCAGCGCAAATGCAAAGAGCGCTTGGCAACCTTCGTTTGTGTTTGCGCCGTTGCCACGGCGACCGCCACCCGCACCGCGATGACTTATCGACACCGAGCGAGCGCTTGGTCTCTGCCCAGGCTACGTGAGAAGGCAGAGGCAGCTGGTACGTCGCCGCCCCGTCACACCACCGACCTCGCATGCAAATCCGAGGGAAGCGTTTTTGACTCGACTTCTATGCCTCCTTTTTGATTTCCACGCGTTTTAATACTCTTTTTTTTTTTTTTTTTTTTAAGTCTTCCTCGCGAGGTTATGATGAAGTTGAACTCATTCGGTCTTATTTACTGCACCTACGCGATATCCCATTTAAAGGTTTAATAATCTCGCCTTCCTCCACTGTTGAAGATATTCTGAGGAGAAGCAGACAGGGCAGCTTTTGTGTTTATGTGCAAGAAGGAAAAAGAATGTCTCTTCTAGAACTATCCGACGTTTTTACAGCACTTTAGCAGCCAAAGGATGACTTGCATGGAAGTCATTATTTAAAAATAAAACCCCGAGGGGAACAGAAAAAGTGAGGTTAAAAGGGTTTGCAGCCACTTGTTAGTAGCCAAAGCACATGATTCTGCAGCAACATTCAAAATCTATACATATACTGTATGATATTTAGCTCCCTTAAAGATTTTTATATTTTAAATGATTGTATTTTTTTATTTGCTTGTAAAATAAAATTGCGTTTAATTCATAACAATGTACGTATACATTATTTACAAGCTGTTAAAAAAAAATATATATTTTATAATTGTATTATTTTTGTTGTTTTATTATTTTCAGTTAAGCTGTTCAATTGATTTTGCAATTATTTAAATATACATAAAATATTAACAAATGTTATTTTAAGTAATTTTGTCATCTATTCCAGTTTTTGTATTTGATTATTAAACAAAGTAAATTTTAATTTATGATAACTAATTAATAGCATGTTGAGAATTTACGGATTTTACATTTGTTTTTATCATTAGATATTTTTTTTTAATTTATGATTTATTTAAATAAATGATTGGAGATAATGATTTATTTACATTTATTTTATTGTATTGTTTTATTATTAATTAGCACTCCGTAATGAATCTTTGTGGTTTTTTTTGTTTTATTTGTTCATGTGTTTAAAAAGCAACAACAACAACAACCAATAATTGGTAAAAATCAGCAAACAAAATCAGATTTTTGCCAATCTTAAGAGAGCTAATATAGTGATTAATTTGGGCGGCTGATTAAAAAAGCAAAGGTTTTATTTTATTTTTTATTTACATTATTTCTATGAAAATATGCATCAGTCACATTTTAGAATTGTTATAGTAACAATACAATTAAAAAAAATATATTAGTAATAATTATGGATTGATCGCATTTTCTGTATATATTTTATACAGAAAAATACAATATCATATTTTTGGGGTATTGCTGAACAAGTAGGATAGAAGAGAATGAGTGGTATAGAAAATGGAACTCCTTTAATGCAGTCAATTAAAATTTCAATTATTTCTCCAAATTGTCTTTTTCTCTCTCTCAATGCTGTCATTCAAAGCTTATGTATTAGCAAAAAACGAACTGTGTGTATCCACTCATTAATAAACACTTAGCAAAAATGTGTCAATAATTACGATTAGGGTTATAGTTAGCTGCTTGTTGTTTTTTAACTCTTTGACTGCCAGACGTTTTCAGAAAAGGGATGCCGTGGGTGCCAGCCGATTTAAGCATTTTTGACTGATCTTTCAAGGTCCACAGAAAATTATGTGTTTGGACTATGGAAACACACATTCTACCAAATGAAAGATTGGACTCTCATCTTTCATCAGAAAAAAAAGTTTGTTTCTACCTTATTCCGTTTTTCAGTAATCAACAATAGAAAATGGTTAGTTTTATCTCTGTTTTGAAAAAACGTCTTTTAACGTCTTTGGCACTCCTCCATAGGATTTTACTAAATGTTATTTAACGTTTTTGGCAGTCAAAGAGTTAAATGCACAATCATGACTTTTAACTACTAGTACAGTTTATAAGCCACAAACAAGACACTCTTAACTCCACCCTTCAAGCTTCCTCTTGTGTGAAATCCGCTGGTCTCACTTGGCCCGCCGCTTAAGTGTCCTTCAGCCCGTTCACCTTTGCTCCCAAATCACTCGGCGCCTTGACTCTTTCCCGCAGCGGGTCGCACCCAACAGGCTCGGGCTTAACGGCGCTTGGCCGCCACTTCTGGCAGCGACCCAGCAACCATTTCCCCCCCCCCAAGTATTCTTGTTTTGCAATAAATACCTCTTAAAGGAGTGTGACGCTATCCAAAGGCCACACTGTAGTCTTAAGTATGCGCAGTTCTTCTGTTCCAAAGTAATGAATAAGGTGTCGGGGAGCAAATAACAACGCTAATGCTGATGGATGATTGTTGACGCCCAGCAAAGTAGCGCCCACGTTGTCCCGTTTCCAGCAGAACAGTACTTGTTCCATTCTAGCATTGGCTTCTTCAGACTATATTTTATTAAACTTGTAGTGGAACGCAGTATAACAATAAATCTTTTTTTTGTGATCTAACCGGGGCAGCAAGTGACCACTGGACTTCCCATGTTTTGTCAGGAATCGGTTCTTGAGACTATTTTTGTGAATCCTCTCAAGATATACCTGCTAACCATGTTTTGATGTTGCTTTTGAGGGTTGGAGTTTCTTTGAAGAGCCCCTAGAGATGGCCAAAATGACCAGAAAATGCAAGACCTTTTGTGTCTTTTCACACATGGGTTTTTCAGGATTTTTTTGTAGGTCTATGTCTACCAAAAGTCATTTTGCAAAACGAAACCAACTGTTCGATTAGGCCGTTGTGTCACTGTAACCTGTCCTGATTTAATATATTCCTATCTATCTGCACGCACACCAACACAGTATGAGAGTAGAAACCATTTCTGACAGATTAGACCTTCTTCCGCATCCATCAGAACAGGCTCCACAGCTACTACTGTACTCGATCTTTCTGGCATCCAGTAAATTGTTCAACTGAGAATATGCAGTCTCCTGGTTGTTATTGTTAGTATAGCGAGCATTCGAGATAAAATAACTAGTGAAAGTTCCCATCAGAACTTTACGCATGATAGACAAACGACTAAATTTAGTGCTGCTAGGTAAAACCAGATTCGGGGGCTGAATAAAAGACTTCATAAAGGCTAAAGTGGCCATTGATAGGGAAATGCATCCCTATTCCTACACTGGCTAGTCCACTATATAACTCCATTTATGTTGCGATGAAAGTCACAGATAGACACCATAAAGCTGGATTTAGCGGCAGATATAAAGTGCGCCTCCTAATAACACATTGGCACATTAACAACACCGAGCAACTGCGTGCAATTATCCAGACTATAAAGCGCAGGAAATATGGATTCTCTCCCCCCCGCGCTTTCTGGGAATACCGACAAGAGATTAGGATGTTTTATTTAAATGTTCTGCCGCATTGTGAATGGCCAAAGACTAATGCGGATTATCATGTCAAGTATTAAATCAGTCGTCGAGGCAGTAATTTATCCACCCTCGGATACACGGTTCATCCCGTCTGTCAGGGCTTCGATATGGATTTTTTTCAGCTTTATTCACATGTATTCAGAAATTGCGCTGCTTAATCTTTGTCCCTTTAAAAAAAAAAAAAACATTTTTTGATAAGGTCTACGCCATCTCGTCGTCAACATTGTTAACAATGCATACAAGCAGTTGTGGTACAACATTTTTGTCTCCATTATTTCACAATTAAATAGCGGACCGTTTCTTGCTCTTCTACAATGACTAGTTTGTGGAGCACATTTCCTTCCTGATTTATTTCATCCTTCTTGAACGGGTGCTTCAAAAGTTTAGGAAAGGCCACTTAAAAGATGGCATAAATATTCATCTCAAAGTATGTACCACTAAGATGTGTGTGGCAGGTTCCAGGTCCTTCACGCCGTGGATTATATGTGACCGTGTAAATCCCTGCCAGCCTCCTGTCAGTCTGACTCACTGACGCGCACCCTCGAACCGACGTGCCGCCGCTTCCGCCCGCCTTAATCCCCCCCCCCCATCCGTGTCAACAGCAAGCGCCCTCAAGACAGAAATGAAGTGTCTTGTTTTACTCTTGACAAATCAATTAGCGGCGTTGGATGTTAAACTGGGCCAAAGGCGTTAAAACTATTATCGGGAATTGGAGGCTGGATGAAGTGTTAGTAGTGGGGGTAGGGTAAGTGCTCAAAGGGGGCTCTGATTTGCCAGGGTCTGCCACCTAATCCTAATCCGAGATGTGAATTGTCTCAAAAGTCTCAAAACATGTTCTTAAAACGAAGCAATCGATAAACGCATGCTCGTGCTAGGCTAATAGTTGACCATACACAAGGATCATCAATGATGATCAGATCAGACACACACCCTCAAATTTGTAATGATTGTCAGTATGTGCGTACCCCCAATCAAGATGCCTTTCGCCTCTTGTCACCAAGGTCCACACCTCCCGGGGACATGGCGCTAATGCGACAACACACATGTCGACATTCATCCCGGCGGCCGTCTCACGGCACAAACTCCAGCCTGCCGCACATGACATTAGCGCATGTGAGCACGAGCGTGTAGGAGTGCCAATGCGGCACATTGCGCGACCAGCCATGTAGAACACGGCAGCCAATATCAAGTACAAGCTTGGAAAATGCTCAAGATCAGGGATGGGCAACTTAAAATGATGGCGGGGCCCACAATTTAGCTTTGACACAACAGCCGCTTATCCAATTACGCGAAAATACAGGTTTGTGTCACTTTTTTAAAGTTTTTGGAGGACACAAATTCAGTAACTCCTCGTGCACTTCAAACGAACTGTCAACGGTTCTTGCAAAGAAAACAAATGGCTGTTTTTTTGTATTGTTTTGGATTGTTGTTGTAGTGTCGACGTAGATTAAAATCTTTCTTGACAGATAGCATCTCTCTCTTTTTTTAATGTTTTATTTTTATTTATTATTATTTTATTTAAATTTTAAATATATTTTTATTTTTATTTTATTATTTATATTTTTATATATATATTTTTTTTTTCCAGATAGCAACTCTAACCAAACTAGGACCTGCTCGCTCTTCTTCTCTAAAGAAGAAGTACTTGTCTCGGCATGGTAGGCGATGTCTGCCATCTAGTGGTGAACACTGCTGTTACTAACTTACTAATCAGCTTCATTAAAAAGTTTTCGTTTCAAAAACTGAAAAGGGCCTGCAGGCTGCTAGTTACTTCTATTTGTTTCAGTGTGGAAAAAGATTTGAAGCAAAAAAACTGTCAGCGAGACAGACGCATGGAGTTTAGAGCATAAAGCCGCAAAGTAAAGCGAGTCAAATTTCACAAACACGGTTTGGATCAATAGTTCCTTGATGTATCGCAACTTTGGTTGCCATCAGTTTTGCTGTGTTCGATGTTAACGTCAAGGTTGTTGGCTCCTGTATGGGAGTACAAAGCCATACACACACTAACACACACACACACACACACACACACACACACTGTCCCTGCTGTCAGATGGCCCTAAATGTTTAATGAGCATGTTTGTTGAGCCCTGCTGCAGTATTAAACTGAAGCACAACAAGAGACCACCTAAAAACTTGGCTTGTACTGTATATACTCATCTGGCTTATGTTGTATTTTAAAAGAAACTTTTCATTAGTTTGTAGGAGTTTTACACTGCTGATAGTTTTTTTTAATCTGTATTAAAAACAAATTTTTCCACTTGCTGTCGACAGAAGATGACATCACCTGTGACCCGTGCTAGTTAACGACCAATCACGGCTTACCTGTTTTCTGGGTTTGGTCAGCAAACTGAGCCACGATTGGTCGTTACCTACTTCCTCCGCACAGGCGATGTCATCTTCTGCCGAAAGTAAGTGGAAAGAAATGTTTTTAAAGGCATTAGTTGTACATGAAAAATAATGAAGTTATCAAATTAATTCTGGACAAAATAATAACTTTTTACTGCTGAAAATGGCTCAATGGGTCAAGTATTTCTTTAAAGCGCCATCTTACTATATAAAACAATTCCGGTAGCTGCTAATCCATAATGCGCGGCGGCGGCGGCTATTTAAAGTCCCGTGTCAAATTTAGCGGCCGCAGAGCCGCACGGGATGTCACTTTATCATCCTGATGGCTTCGTCTTCGTCTCTGCTACATATAGAAAGGGATGAATTGGGAGCTTCTGTTAATCAGATCATCAAAAAGAAGATACTGTGATGGCGGGATTGGCCATCAGTCTACTTTATCTACCTCATCTACGACATAACTAAACTATTGACCTACCACTCTGCCTGCATACCTCATAACTTTACGTGCCGCGGCCGGAAATGGCATCGTTATTTTGGGACGATCGTTAAGACAGAGAAGCCTCGATCGGTCAATAGTTCGTTGGGTGGAAACTCCTATATATACTGTATTAATAATTTTAATTAGGGATATTTTGGGAAAATAAACTTCAAAAGACAAACTCAGCAGTCCAATTGCGATCCATACCAATACCCTGAGAAAATTACCCTCCCTACCTTCAACGATTATAGTCATGTGACCCTCACTCACCCATAATAGCTCCTCCAATACACCCACAACAGGTGTATACATTTCCGTACCAAATCCGACATGAACTACCCACTGCCCACAATGCGATCCATACCCGTGTCGGGTTGCTTGAGAGAGAAGGTCAGGGAATTACGTGTCGCACCATTGTAAACAACAACGATGCTAATAATCTAAGCGCCTCAAACATCCCCAGTTTTAAATTCGCCACGCCAGAGTGCGTTCCAACTGTTGACTCATACCGTCGGGGGGCTCCCTCCGAAGTTCAGCTCCTCTCCTGCGTTATTTATAGCGGCCAAGAAAAAGACAAGACGTAACCAAGACAACAGCGGGGGGATACTTTCACACTTGGAAAAAAGCATGTAATTACGTCTCTTCCTGTCAGCGTATGACACAGCTGCCTGATTATAGAGAACAGCGAATACGTTCAGAAGGCGACGGTGGAACAGATTGTTCAGGTAATAACATTGTTGTTGTTGTTTTCGCCAAAACAACATTGTCAAGATAATCTGCGCTCCAAAAAAAAAACCCATATTTTTCCTCCTCCACGATGTGAGTGCTGTGGTCAGGCGATGATGAAGGGCATAACAATACGGCACACACCGGCGAGCGACTGATTAGGGAGGTTAGAGGAGTAATTATGCAGCTGCGTGGACGAGTTAATTAAAAGGAAGCGAGCGCAGAGATCGCGGGGCTGACTGTTGAGTTATTTGAGTGACTATCTTCAGTCTTTTCCTTAAATAGAAAAAAGACAACAACAGCAAGGAATGTTGGTAATAAACTCATACGGCACCTGCTCTTATTATTTATTAGTTTGGTGTTTGTCCGGTGTTTAGATCATGTTGAGTACCACACACCAGAAGTGGCAAACCCAGGTCCAGAAAATAAATACCCTGCCATAGTTTGGCATTAGCCCCAGGTGCTAGCTAGCTAGCTAGCTCCCTAGCAGGTAAACAAGCCCTATGGGAGCTAGCTAAGGAGCTCGCTAGCTAGCACCTGGGGCAAAAGACAAACTGTGGCAGGGTTTTTACTTTCTGGACCTGGATTTGCCACCTCCGCCCACCACCCACTAAACTTTGGAAAGAAACCGGAGTACCTGGAAAAAAACGTTGAGTTGAAATTTGCATTTCGTTAGCATTTAATCACCAGCATGCTCTGCTAACTGCTAGGCTAATATGCAACAAACCACATTGAGAAATATTGCACATTGTGAACCTATTGAGCTAGTCACCGCTACCAGGACCTGATAGCACAGTGACCGCGGGTCAACTTGGTGGGAAGAGTCGGGTCGCAGCTGCCTCCTGTCTGGACGCCGGCCCGGTTCTCGCTTTTAGCGCGTTTATTTCTAGGAAGCCCGAGCATCTGCTGTCTGTTCACACTGGGTTTTGATTTCCATGAGTGGAAGACAAAGACGGGACATCCTCTCATTGTTAATATCTCAACTCTAATGGTTCTTTTAAAAACTGATTTTGAATTTGGTGGCTTCCTGGTCATCGTCTATGAGAGGGCAGCCTTTAATTGTCAACTACTGTATAATATTTTTGGGATGACTGGTCGTTGTATTCTCCTTTGGGGGACTCCACACTCAAAGTACGTCATTTGACAGACTTTAGAATCAGAGTCTCTTTTCACATCTTTTCCCCATGTCACTGTTCTGCCTAAACTTCTAAATATTGATATTGCCCAGAACACCTCACCTGGGACGTGTGAGGCTTTGTCAATAAATGTAGGTCTAGGGCTGGATCTGGTCTCGGGCGAGTCCAAGGTCTGCCTCACGTTCTCTGAACCTTCTTAAACACCTCAAGATGGCGGCATCCTTAACAGGACCATCCTTTGATAGGATAGTTACTGAAGATGATCATTTTTCAGGGAAAACTTTACTCATCATAATTCTGTTGGCGTTAAGCCACACCTGCATCGTCATGGCTGCGGCTCCATACCTCCTCAATCACTAATATACCACCGTGACCCTGCCACAAGAGCAATTGCCCCCCCCCCCCCCTCCCCCCACCACCGTCCCTCTCATGCTGTCATCACAGGGCATTGCTCCATCACCACAATTAAGGCTTTTATGACTCGGGTCGCGAGGTCCTCCCTGCGCCGGAGGAGGTGAAATGAAAGGCGGAGGCTCACAGTGGGGGGAGGAAAGGACATCAAAAGAGTTGCAGGACTGTCCGTCCTTGCGTTTATGCAAGCGGAGAAGTTTCTCGCATTACGGTAAAGAATGAGGATTGAAAGACCGCTTTCAAAATTGGCTGAGTCAGGGGGGTCCTTGGTTATCCCCGATTCCCAGGAAGGTCCCCCGTGATTCCTTGACCGCACAGCTGACCTTCCCATAATTAATTTGCCTAAGCAAAGTGGAGAAACGGCTGGAGCCATTTTTATGCATTTTCACTTCTTTATGCGCAATTTATGATTGCCTTGTAGGGCTCGTATATTGTTGTGAAAAGTCATTTTTAACATATGTTGCGATTGTATCACAGCGTATCGTATTTGCCGTGATTGCATCGTGTCGTATTTGGGGTGAATCAGGTCAGGTATCAGATAAGTGAATCTTATTGAGAATTTACTGTGTCAATGACAACGTATCATGATACGTATCACATCATTCATTTAGATGAATGCTAGTTGCCGGATATCCTTGACGTTGTCCAAGTGAAGCAGGAAATCAATGCGGCTTGATGGAAAAATACCAATCATTGACGGACTTGGTCATTAAAATAGCACGTTTATCTGCGCTGTAATCAAATACGTCCCGCCTCATATGATATGGAGCTTTATCCAGGCTTTGGATTTGATAGGTGGACACTTTATCTTTCTAAATATAGGCACGCCTTTTGTTTTGGAAACTGGGTATTGGGAGTGACTCCCCAGTTCTATTCAATGCATAAACTGATGCCCCACTCTAGCTTCAATTGAAGAAAAAAAAAAAAAACAGCATGTTTCTAAATATAACTACGTAAGGTGGGAACTGACAAGGTGGACTTTCCACATGGGAGGTCTTGTCCCTCACTTTATTTTCCCGCCCTGATTAAGCGAACTGACTTTTCTGTGCTCTACCTGTCCGGGGAACGTTCCCAGCTGACACGGTCCTAGAACAAAAAATAATACCGACAAAGGAGGCCTGAAAGCGGAAAGGACAGGAACATCGCTTTACAGAAGCAACGCTTACAAAACACTTGAGCATGACAAGCATATGGTTGCTAACTTGTCAGTAGCTAGCATGACAATGTGCGTTGTCAATAGTGCTTTGTCTTGTCAAGTTAGTCAGCGACTTACTAGTTACGTACAGTAGTTAGTTGTGTAGCTGGTTGTCTGACTGCAGTATATATTTAGTTAGAATTAGCGAGCTAGCTAACAATCTAGAGTTTAGTTTCCAAAGTCATTTAGTTAGCTAGTTAGCTAGATAGCTATCTGGCTAGGTAGGAGTTTAGCTTGCAGTCAAACAATTGGTTGCTTGGTTGATTGTTGTCACATTACGTAGTTTAAAAATCACTTATTACCAGCAACACGTGACCAACATATAGCCGCTAACCAGTTAGCGAAAAGTGCGAGATGCCACTCAGTAGGGAAGCGAGGCTCAGGTGGAGGTTGTGGGTTTTGATCCTAACTCCCTGTGTCTGTGTCCTTGAGCAAGATAGCAAACCTCTCATTTCTCCTGATGCATCAGTAGGCGAATGAGGACAGTTTAAAATCTTTTTGGGTAGCTTGAAGCTAGAAAAGCACGATACTAGTTAAAGCCCATTTACTCATCTTGCTAATTCTTGTCACGCAGCACAAACAGATGCACTCAAAGGCAACACAAGCCCTCGCAGAAGATCCAAACAGTTTGCAAAAAGCCACGATGATACAATGGAGTCAGCTGAGTCACTTGGCTGCTGTCGAACATTATTATTCATGTGCTGCAAGCTGCTCCATGCCGCCATGTGCAAAAAAAAAGCTGAATGACTGCGCCGAGTCAAGCTGAGAGATTCATGCGTGGATGTGTACGAGGGCTCCGCAGGACAACAATAGGGATGTTCACACACTAGACTTTTACGCCATCATTTAGGCCTATTGTGTGCGATATCGTTCTCTCCGGAAAGCAATCCAAGTCCAAATAACAGAGGTTCCGAAAAGAGGAACAATGCTTTTGACAGGGAGCATTAATCGGCTTTTAGTGCAGCCGGTTCCAGCTGCAATCCCTCTTAGGCTTTTTTTTCCTTCCTTTTTTTTTTTCCTCCCTCCTTGTATTTACTTCCCGTGAACAATAACACTATATTAAATGACCTGACCTGTTCTGGGCCACACACACATAAACACACAAAGTGATCTATACAACGCTTGGCACTGCCGTACACCCACACCTCCAAGAGGAATCACAAGAACACCCGTGCAACAAGCCTTAATGATATATTTAGTGGAGCATATAAATATCATTCGACTTGGCGTACGTACACATGTGAAAATTACAGAAAAAGACACGGGTAGAGATTTAATGTATCCCTGTGTGACCGCTCATTCGAACCTCCCCTTCCAAACAACTGTTCTTCCATACCTCTGTCCGGCTCCTAAGAATGCGGGGATCTAAATTAAATCAATGTATGTATGAGTTTCACGTTCAAGATTATTCCCAGCGATCGTGATCAGGGGACTTTCCAAATTAGACACTTCTAGTTTTTACACAAATGCGGTTGATACCAATGGAAATGCTACACTTAAAACTTACCAGGTAGAATGTATGAACTAGCGCAAAGGTTTTTTTTAAGATCTGTTGACATCTTGCACCCTGTTTCGATTTTGTCTTGTGGTAAAAAAACAAACACATTAAACCTCTTTATAATGTGACATCTAAGAAATATTTAGACTCTCTCTGGAGGTTTTAAGGTAGCACGAAATATATTAGCGTCCCATAAATGTCGCGGTAATGTTTACAGTATGTAAATAAAATCCATAAAGTGGGAAGAATGTCATTTTTCAAATGGACAGAGCCGTTACGTCGGAGCTTTAAGGATGGATATCACCTGAGAGTACATTTCATTAGTATTTGGGTCGTGACGGGAATTACAACTACCGGTAGTTTTTGCGTTGTATAAGTCGGTACTTGAAACTTCGAACACAATCGCTTCTGTAATTGGTTGATTTGGACCTAAATTTCTCCTTGGGATTAATTCTATTCAGGATCATGCGTTCCAGAGTCCATCATAGCAGCTAACTAGCTATTAGCACCAGAGGCTAACGTAGCAGTGCTTGCTCTTGTTCATTCAATGTCGCTCTCACATTCCTCACACGTCTCTTTACGGGGGGCAGCGGAAGCCGCGAGATGTGTAAGGGTGTCATATAATTGGCCGGCGTTAAATTAGAGCCGAACTAATTTCACCCCGATGCTAATGGCAGTCGCCCGTCACCCATCCGCAGATTCCAGGTCACAGGGGAGGATGGTTAAGGAGCTGGCGACAGGCTTGTCATTGGTGGACCCTTCAAGGAGACTGCAACTGGCATGGAAGCAGGATTTGGAACATTGCGAGATGGCGACGCTTCCGTTAAAAGAAAAAAAGAAAAAGAAAAATATAAACATTCATTTTACCCATAGTCAATCAAGGAAAAGTAGGCAAATGCTCAAATCAAAATCAAGTCAACCAAATATTTTATCAGCTACTTAAGGATTTTGTTTTAGAAATTACAACCAGAAGACATTTCTGTCCACATTTTCCACATCAATATTCAAAATAAGCATTGTAACTTTTGATGCAACGCAGATAAACCACCTGGTAGTGTTACCTGCATTCCCTGGAGCCTATAAGGTGCTTGCGGGGCCGTCTGCTCACACCCACTCCTGATTTTTATCTGACTATCCAATTCCTAAAAAAAGACGAGGAGGGAGGAAGGAACACGTCATTCACCAAATGCTCTAAAAACAAAAACAAAAACAGAGTAGGCGACATGGCCACGGCAACGTGGGAGACAGCAGGGACGGCGCAAGGACGGGACGGTAAAGATTCATCACGGGGCTGTCCCGCGCACCTCTAATGAATCACGGCGGCGGCTTGGGCAGGTGTGAAACGACGGCGCGGGATTGCTTTCACGCCGTGACGACTTCCCTCCGCTTGTCCTCAGTAACTAATCACCAAAACGAATGAGGAGGTGTCGCCCAGTGTACAGTGCGGGCAGTTTTTCACCAATACAGCACTACCTTGACGTTGGAATCCAAAAGTTTGAACCAAGTCCAAAAGTTTGAACCAAGTACAAAAGTTTGAACCGAAATATGCCACAAAGTACAAATGTAAGAATTTTCTTGACAAGAATCACTAAGTGAAGATATCGACTGCTATGCTAGCTTATTTTGCTAACCGCTAGCTTATCCTTGTTTTGGTTCCTATATATATTAGCTTCTTGTGCTAACTGCTAAGTGGATTTTGACTTTTTACTTTGTGGGGTTTTTTTGAACAAAGGACTTCAAACTACCATGTGAGGCGCATTTGTCTGTTGTCTGTGTTGACTTTCATGTTAGCTTCTTGGAGCTAACAGTCCTAGATGGCCGTCAAGTTTTTGTTTTAATTTTGTGACTCAATAGGACTCTAAATTAACTCTTTTGTCGACAAAGGCCTGTGATTCGGATCTTCTCTGACTGGTGTGGTGCATTTGAGTCTCTCTGTTTGCAACATGGAAGATTAAATAAAGACACATTGCTATGTTAGCTTCTTGCGCTAACATAATGCTAGATGGTGTTCTACGTTCTGTCGACCCCTACATTAGCTTCTTTTGCTAACCGCCGGGTAACATTTTCCCGCCGTGACGTCCAGGTGGGACGGCGTCTGGGCTAAGTGAGACAGAGCCTCCCCGACAAAAGCCATTTGAGGAGAGTTACAGAATCAAGTCATCATCATAACGTGGCGCCATTAACCATCCCTGCCGCGATTTACCGATCCGGTCCGCTGGCTCGTGACTGGGCACGGGCCGATTGTGATTTATGCGTGGCGTTTTGACACAGCTAAATGATCCACGGCGCCACTTTATCGGCGCGCAGAGATTTGATGGACGTTCTCCGCCACACATCATCCATACATCATCTCTTAAATATGTATTGATTGGCCCTAAAGAAGCCTTTGTAAATACTGTGTAAGCCACGCACACCCTTCTACATCATGCACCCTTCAACTTTTTTATTATTGTGATGTTAATTATTATTTTTTTTGTTAATGAATTGCTTTTTATTTTGGAATAGTTTTTTTTAATTTTAATTTTATGGATTTTATTAAACATTTTTGCGTCTTTATTATATTCATTTTTCATTTATTATTATTAAAAAAATTTACTTATTGATCCAAAACTTAAATATAATGTTCACAAATATTTTTTATATTCACATTTATTTATATATTTACACCTTTATAATATTTATCGTATTTAATTTTCTTTATTTACATTTTTATACACACATACAATATGCATACATGCAGTAAATATATATATATATATATATATATATATACCATGTGTAAATGTGCATTCATGCATATTGATATACAATATGTGATTGTCTTGATATGGACTTTAAAAAAATCAATATATAAAAATAATAGAATAAATCAATATAAATAAAGAAATTAATTAAATAAATAAATAAACATCTCCTGATTCTTTTTATTGAAAGAAGTTTTTTTTAAATGCTGTTATAGTTGTTAAAGTCCATATCCCAGTTATTACTTTCCACTTTTATTTTTAACTTTTAATAACAGTCCCCTAAATGCAAAGTCATCCATGTCCAAATGTGTTTTAGATGTTCCTTTTTTTTTGTTTTTTTTTTGCGGTACATTAATGATCCATTTTGTTATTCCTGCGAGGCGTCGGCTAATTGTCGGATATGTGAACGTGCCTAACGTCTGTTCTGGGAAACGCAGAGGCTGAAAGCTCTTAGAGCAGCACTTTCGCTTCCTTATACTTCCTTCAAATACACTTGTTGCAAAACGCGCACAGCTGAAGGGCGTAATGGCTCTGCGGCGAACATACGCTATGAGCACAAAGTGACTGGAAAGAGGAAGAAAAACACATGATGGGAGATTTCAAGGTGTCACATTGAGATTTATCTTCCCAGTTGGAAATATTTGGCCCCGTTAGTGTTGAGCGATTGACTTAATTTGCTAAGACGCACCCAGGAAACGCACGCCGGCCAATCACAGCATAGCATAATTAAAAATAGTTTTTATTATTTTGATTTTATTGTAAGTTTTATTATTTGATCTTGTTAGTGTACGATTATTATTTTGTATTTAATCCTCTCTAATTCTGTTTTTGAATACATTTTTTGAATGGACTCAAATCGTACATGCAACGTACTGCATGAATTGCCCCAAAGTGAACTCGGCATGACATAACGCGTGATAATGTGTGTCCTTGCGCTCATGTATGGAAATGAGTGAGACACACTGCGGGCGCATATCAATAATAATCAGTTGACGGTCAATTGCCTCTTTGACTACAGACAATAGCACATGGCATCCATAATTCATAACCCACTTACGCTCTGCTCTGTGTGTGCGCTTCTAACAAAGTGTCATTAGCCCCTTTTACGCGGCCTTTTTTTCTTGGCTCTCAGTTCGGAATTGTCGCCGATTTTCCGCCTCTGTAGAGGAAGTGTCAAGCGGCTGTTTTGCAGAAATCCACAAAAGTGCGCCAAACAAGTTCAAATCTGTATAATAATAATAATAATAATACATTTATTTTGTATAGCGCTTTTCCAGGTATTCAAAGAAGGCTCATAATGCTGTGACAAATGGTGTCAGAAGTGGGATCAACCTGGAGTAAAATCCTCAAAATAGTGTTGCTCGGACACTAAAACATCGGACAGACGATTCTTTCCGCTAATGAGCGGAAGTTTTAAGTGGACGATGGAAGACACCCTCGGATAGAATTACCGCGCCATTACCAACCACTCACACACACACACACACGGGTTCTAAAAGTCTTGACGTAAACACTCTATCTATTTCCTGCAGAGACAAAAGTCTCTTTTAGAGGTTGAATTTTGACTTTTAGCTTGATTGACAGATAAAGTCCGCCGGCTGACTTTTTTTTTTTTTTTTTCCTCCGCTGTGGTCGTTTTCATGGTGTTTGAAGGATGGGGTGACATTTAGCGAGCTTTTGTGGAAGAGCTTTTTGTGTCCTGCCAGTTGGATTACAGCCCGATAGACGGTCGAAATCGCTGCACTTGTCAAATCCTTGAAAAGCACCAAGGTCCATCAACGGCTAACAAAGACCTTCAGGTTGTGTCCGCCCAGAAAACTGTATGGATATGAAGTTACCTCTTTGTGTTAAAAAAAAAAAAAAAAACGGGTCAAAAGTGACTCATTCGGATCAAATTAGTAATTATTGTTCAAAATAGGCTTCAAGCTCTTTTTTTTGCCATCCTCAGTTGTTTACCTTTAAAAAAATAAAATAAAATTTTAACCCAATAAAGCCATGAAATATATGAGAGCAAATTCGGATTCTTTGTAAATATAGTATTTATTGGTCTTTTTTTAATATATTTTTTTAAATGAACTTCCACATATGACTTTTGATTTGTGTCATATTTGATACATCCGGTCACAATGCTGTAAATTCTTACATTTATAACTTATATAAATATAATAATAAATTGTCCAATTAATTAAAAAATATCAAATGAATAACTCTTTTTGATGCCTTGATGCCTACAACAATAAAGATATGAAATGCTGGTATAACTTTGGACTGTTTTACAGCACTTTGTGCTTTAGTACATCATCTTGTGTTGTAATGTGTTAAAAGAAAGATTTTAAAATTTTAATTTTAAAAGCGCTAATATCGGCCGATTAAATCAGCCGGCTGAATAATCGGTCGGGCCCGAGTACTTTGCATGTTGTTGCTCCCCAAATAAATCAAAGTTATTGTACCTGAGCTCCTCTAACTGTACGTTTGGCCGTTTTCCTTCTCCTCCTCACGAGTGATTTATTCGTTAATTAGCCGCAGCGGCGCACTTGGGAGGCAGCGCATCATTTTCTCCGATGACCCTTTTTTGTTTGCGCCGTACAACACCTTGTTGTATGGGTTATGTAAGTGCTGGGATTTTTTTTTGGGGGGGGGGGGAATATTTGATTGGGGCTCTTAATGCAGAGCGAGCATTCGGGATGAGGAGGCGTCCGGTGGGCGAGAGAGCAGCGAGCCGCATCGCCGTCCGGTGCTTTGGCATTGGGCCAACGCGGCGAGGAGAGCTTTTACTGTACCCACTCTTCTACTCGTCTATCTGCTCTCCGGTGTGCTTTTCCCACTTCTTCTCCGCCGAGTATCTACACTAGGCCTTTTTGTATTTCATTTGTTGCCTCGCCGTATTTTTCCCGTTGGCTGTCAGACTTTTTCTGACGGGCAAACTGTATTGTAGTCGAGTTGAAGTCAAGGAACATTTTGAAAAAGATACTCTTGCGTCTGGGAAAAGAGTAGCTGACAAGTTGCTCGCATGTCATTCCAGGTTGCTAGTGAAAGGATAGGAAAAATGCTCATATTTTGCTACTAGGTTGCATATTTGTCCGTGGTGTCAGAAGTGGGACACTGAGTTACCATCCAGGGTGTATCAAGTTGTATTCATCTCATTCAAACATGCAAATATTGTGCTGCAACGAATGTGCTCTTCTTTGGTGTCAGAAGTGGGATTGTTGGCTTGATTTTTTTTTTTTTTACGATAGACTTCATTGTCTGAAGAGTTGGTAGGCTTCTATGATACAACATACACAAGTTTAAAAATCATGGCCGATTTTGTGTGTGTGTTTGGGGGGGGGTGGTAAAAATGCTTGACTGTTACTTCCAAATTGACGTATTTGTCCATGGTGTCAGAAGTGGGATGCTTAGATGTGAGGCCATTCAGGGTGTGTCGGGTTGTAATGATCTCAGTCACCTCGTTGGAAGATTGAAAGTAGCTTGACGTAGAAGGCTGTCTCTTTAGTGGTTGATATCATTTAGGTACTTGTTTGGTGTCAGAAGTGGCACATCAGAAACATATTCTTTCAGGCAATCAATGAGCTATTTGTGAGAGAAAAAACTATGACTTAAACTTAAAATTAACGCCACAATAAACGCAGATAGTGTGCTAATTTTCCTCTACTAAAATGCCATATTTGGCACTGGTGTCAGAAGTGGGATGCTTAACATGGGTATCACCTCAGTCACTCATGTAAGACATCTCTGAAGGGTGAAGGTCGTGTGACAGGCCTTGCTGTGGTTTGTTGTATGTGATCTGGCTCCTCCTTGGTGTCAGAAGTGGCACGGTTAAATAGAATTCTTCATCTAGACATGACGGTGACACTTTTTGTTTTCAAGGTGTCAACCAACTCTGTACAAATGACGCACTTGAGGCGTCACAATCCAAATAGTGTCAGAAGTGGAACGCATGTCTGCAAAACAAACCCTCTCGCTATATTTTAGCCAAGATCATGCTGTATTTGCTGATTTCCAAATAATTTCCCCACCTTTTGAAAGAAACGAGACGGGCGTTCTGAGCCCAGAGTTCAAAGCAAACATGGTGAAGCAGCATTTAACTGTTAGGCTGCACACAAATATGATAAGCAGCCAACAGAAGTGAATTCAGCGCCAGATGTAAAATTGCCGCAAATTTCGGATGACCTTTGAGCATTTTTGCAATATTTAGGATCCCCAGCCGTACCCTCCACCATCTTTCCTCTCGCGTCCTTGCTTCCCTGTGATTAGGCCCCAGCCGGCGGTAGACAACAAACCCTCCTGTCCTTCTCCTCTGCCTCTTTTTGCGCATCCCTATCATTTTCTCTTGCCGGGAGACACAATTAGGGAGGGCCGCCGCGTCTGTCCGCGACCTCCCCCGTGGAGAGGGAAAGTGGCGGAGGAGAAAGGAGAACATACAAAGCGCGTCCTCCGGGAAAATGGAAGAGAGAGAGAGAAGTGTCGCGTTTCACTGCACGGACGTCCCGACCGGGACACGCGCCAGGGAACACCTGTTGAATCAAATTTGACCACCAGAACCAATTAGCATGTTTGTATGCAAAATACATGCAAACGCGCTAAAGGTCTACGGGGATTAGCCTCGATCTCTATGCAATCGCTGCACTGTTAGCTTGTTAGCGTTAGCTGGATCAACTTCGTTCCAATTGTTATTATAGTTAACGAATTAACTGAAACTAAAATTACAATTACAATTATTTCAAATACATTTTTCAAATAAAATTGAAAATGCTTTTTACAGGAACAAAAAATAACTGAAAGTACATCTTAAGTTGATGAAACTAATTTTAATTATAGTGAAATCGTCGTTTGTTTTCATCTTTGTCAATTAATATCATACATTTTAGACGTATTTATTTCGGTGTTCATTCAAACAGAAGAAGGAAAGTCGAACGGTTGTTTGAGAATTGTTGTTGATATATATATTAAAATGGTTGTCAATTAATTTGATGATTGATTATTTGTCGACAAATTGATTCATCTTGATTCCTCTATCTGCTTTCTTCGAGGACTACATAAATCTGGGAATAGTTACTGTTGAAGATTTGCTCAGTTTTAAGCTAATCGTGGTCTCTATACGATGAATCGATTATCAAAATAGTTATCGATGAATTTGATCATGAGATCCCATACATCCATACGTATATCCATAAATACGTACAAAATGCAAAATAGATAGTAGTCCTTGCCAAAATCCAAATAACACCGCAATCTACATTTTGACCAGTCGTAAATACCGCTAAGTGCTCCTTAGCAATAATAGCTTAGCTCCTTGTTTTTGTATATATATATATATTTTTTTTTTATGCAATGGTGGTCATATTTTGGGGGGATGATTCCTTGTTGGCACGGCATGTGCAGCTATGATGCAGCAGTCTATTAGTCTGAAAGGTTCTGGACTTCCAAGTGCCCTCTCCTTCTCGGGCTTTTTCATATTCTTATGGAATCAGAGGCAAAATGCTTTATCCGGAGACACTCCAGCTCCCACGCGTCAATAGCACTCGCCAAAAAAGATGACCTCATCGTTGCAACGGCCCCAAAAAAAAAGTGCTTTCGTTTGGAGCGCAGCATCAATTGGGAGGGGAAAATAGGCTTTATTCCAGTGTTATGTTTATTTCTATTTAGTTTGAGATGACTGCTAGTAGTGGTAAAATGTGACTTCAGTATTAACACAGAGCTTGTTTACAAACATCTGTTGAGGCTATTTTTAAACCCCAGTAACCAGAATTAAGCCTCCGTCGAAACAAAGTCTCCCAAGTTTTGAACTCATGTCCTGCACGGGAATAAATAATGAGGTAAGATGGCCAACGTCTAGTGACAGAGGTGTTCAAATCCAGGTCCAGAAAGTAAAAACCCTGCCACCGTTTGGCTTTAGCCCCAGGTGCTAGCTAGCTAGCTCTCCGGGTGCTCGGTTACCTGCTAGGGAGCTAGCTAGCTAGCTAGCTAGCTAGCTAGCACAAGGGGCTAAAGCCAAACTGTGTAACTGTAATACAAAACAACCTGATGTCGAGTAAGTCCTCCTCGCCAGTAGCGGGCGCTACACAGCACCAATCTGACAAAATCTCTGTCCTTGTGATAATTTGAAATTGCGTATTGGTAACATTCGGTTATGGCCGCCGTGATAAGCGCAAGGTGTATATCTGTAAACGATAGCACGCGCGGGTCAAACGCGAGCACAATGTAAGCGAGTCTATAAGAAGCTTAAGGTATTGGCGGAATGTTTACAGGACGGCTTATGTATCAACAAACATCTGCCCTCATCGTGATCCCGTGTCACATGTGCACGGAAACAAACACACATGTTCATGTTTCTACCGGTTGCCATTTCCTTCAGACCGATCATCACCTTACATGCGCATACTTTTTTTTTCAGAGCGGTACAAGTATTCAATCTTTGAGTACTCACAAATACCTCTAGTACTTTTGACACAATGACAAAAAAATTGTTAACAAATACTTTCTTACTTTTGTTTTTTCAAAAAAGACACACACACAAAAATAAAAGATAAAAATATTTCTGACACAGAGTATTATTCGCTGATGTGTCAATAGTCTGGCTTCCATCCACCCATTTTTATTTGAGTTTTCAAGAAATGCGAAAATAAAACCGAATGGAAATGTCAGAAATTCAAAAAAAGGGCCCAACATTCGCAAAAAGGGGAGTCGATTTTAAAGCGTATCGGGAAAAAAAAGCATACGACGTCATCGCACGGCGTAGTCGCTTCCTGGTCTTCTTCTTCTTCTTTTAAAATTACGGGTGGATCCCATCTCTTAATGGTGTATACCGCCACCTACAGCAGCGAAGTCCCCTCTCAATAGTCACAAAAGAAGAACAGATGGAAACGGGCATAAGTCGCATTTGTCCGTTTTACGCATTTTCAGTCATTTTGCTTAAAAAATTCAAAACAATTGGATGGAAACCTGACTAATGTCGCAGAATAGCGCCAACTACTGTCGAGGAGGACTTACACAATTTTTTTTTTTTTGTTTCACTGAAAAAATCTTAGAGTCGTCGTTACTTTAAAACAAATCATATCAATAATCCCTGACGTTGACTTTGCCAATCACTTCCCTCCTCGCCCTCCTTGGCGGGAGTCGAGCCCCGTCGAGCTCGTATCTATGGATGTGTGTATGCATGGCAACAGTGTTGCCAAGGAAGCAGCTAAGAATAACTCTCATTTTTGGGGGGCTGGACGTCTTGCACAAAAATAATTCACAAGGAACCTTTGTGGGAGCCGTTAATGACTTTGTATTCTGGCCCCTCTGACAGTTCATTTGAATGAAAAGCAAGTTCTGTCAATTTGCATAATGATCCTCTTGGAAAGCAAAGTGCAAAACACTGACGGAGGGAATCAATCACGGCTAATTATGATATCACAAAGTCATTTGGCTTTTATGTAAATATGCCAGTGTTTATGCGGGAGGCGCGGGGGTCACGTCAGGGGGGGAAAAAAAAAAGTTTGAGGACACAAAGTAAACAAAATTCGCAGAGATTTATTTGCATTGCAGCATGTGGGCGAAGTCGTCGATCAAAGTTGTAAAAACTGCGACAAAGATTGAAATATGACAGTGAGCGGATAAATGTCACATCGCAAGCGGTTTACCTGCTGGGACCCGATGACTTCATGAACCGGAATGTCAAACGGGATGCGAGGAAATCGGCCGATAAACGCTCTTCTTCCCGGATGGCCAATAGAGCAATTGATTAAAAATCAATCCGAGGGTCACATGAGAGCAACAGAGGGCGGACTGTAAACTGCTGAGTCAGGAATACCAGCCCAGGGCGGATCTTGTCGTCATCAAGTGTTCCCAGTGTGAGTTTAGCAGGGGCGGTTCTAGGATCCAGAGGTTTAGGGGTGCTGAGCTCTCGGGAAATTCCCGCGGATATCCTGAATGGTGAGCCAGACTTGCCCTGGAGAACTTTTTCAATCTTTGTCGTCAATGAAAAGCAGTGTTTTGATGTTCAGTACATAAGATATAGAATAATTTTATTTTTTATTTTTTATCTTTTTGTGGAATATGTATGAGCTGAGCAGTCTAAAGTTGGGGCGGTTTTGAAAAAAAATTGTAAATTACAAGTAAATTCCCCTAAAATTGTACTTTTGATTAATTCAATTTCATTCAATTTTTTATTGTACATGTTTTTCTTTTTTTCTTTTAGAATAGGAATTTACTGATGAAATGGTTATAGTTGACCAAAAAATGTGTAACTTAGAGGTAAATACCAAAAAAACTCTTAATTTGTGACTTTTATTTTTTATATATTTATTTTATCATATATATATATATATTTTTTTTTGTATTGTGCTTTTACTTTATCCTCTCCTTCTCACTTTGGACACCTTCCTGCCGAGGGGACAAGGGATGCAAATTAGTCAAACAATTTAAATTTCTAAATGTTCTGTCCCATTTTTAAAATTAAACAAATAAAATGAAATGAAATGATTATTTTTTTTTTTTTTAAGAATAGAAGTGAGCTGAACATATTAAAGATGGAACCGTGTGAATCAGTGAAGAAATCACAAAATCAGAATTAAATTTAGAATTTAAATCCCCCTAAAATGTGAATTTTGGCCTTTATTTTGAAGAAGGAAAAAAAAATAGGAATGAGGTAAACAGTTTAAAATTGGAATGGTTTGAATAGTTCAAGGCGTGGAAATTAGAAATGAATCCCCATAAATTTTAATTCAGGGCTTTTACTTTGTAATTTTGGTCTCCCCCAAAAATGTGGAAATTAGAGTTAAATCCCTCTATGATTTCTATTTTAGCCTTTAATTTTGTCATTTTGAAAAAATTTGAATAGCAACTTTTCTTTTCTTTTACTCGTAAATGGGGCCGCTCGTATCTCAAGGCACAACTTTTGACATTCAGGCACACACGGACGGACACCTCCCATGTGTCTATTCGTAATGGGTGGGAATCAGACGGCAGGGGGGGTACGTGGTGGGTGCGCTTTGGGACGGCAATAAAGTGAAGGTGACTTTGCGTTTGGCCCCGGTTGATAAGCCATAATGTCGTCGTCTTTTTTTTTTTTTTTATGTGATGCCGCGTTCTCCGAGGAGCCTCTGAACGCCTGATCAATACACTAAATCACAGCGTCTCATTATAGCTCTCCCGGGCATGTGTGTGTCTCCAGTTTGTTTGTGTGTGTGTGTGTGTGTGTTTTATGAGGTGTTCAAACACACCTTTGGCGTGCTTCAGTGCATATTTTATGTTTATCTGCGGCGCTATTATTCGCTCGGTCCGAAGCTAATCAAGAAGGCATCAAATTAAGGAGATTTTATATTTGACACTCACCTATCTTGACACCCTTTGATATGTTTTTTTTTCTTTTCATATACATGCTAATATCATATCACCGGTTATTTAGATTCAATCAAAGACAAAACATTTTTTTCAAAATGTATTTTTTTTTTTTTACAACTATCTTCTCTATTTCAGACAAAGTAGTGGTACACGTAGCTAAGAGCGTCTTAAGAATGCCGAGAAAATCCAAATCTGGCCGTTAATCTGCTTGAGCTCCTCCGTGGGCAGATGTTGGAGAGACTCTGCGGGGATCACAGGTCAGCAAAATAAACAGACACGGGGGCGGGATGGGGGGGGGAATAAGATGGAAATGGAACCTCATTTGTGTTGTTTACATCATCTTTTCTGCCCTTGCTGCCACCTTGCCCCAATCATCCCCGTCGCTTGTCTTCAATCCACAGTAACCATCTGGCCTCCGCGTGGCACAAAGACACGCGCATGTGCAGCATTCATTCATGCTGTTGAAATGTTGATATTAGACACAAACCTGATTTCCTTTTTCTGGTCTTTTTGGTTATATACTGGACTCATTTGGGCAAATTCCCTAGTGGAATTCCCCCAAAATGGCTGCCTTCCATTTCAATTTGGGTCAAGTGTCTTTGAGTTTTTTTATGTGCATGCATCCTGTTACGATAAAGATTTCGACCAAATTTCGTGTCTATTGGAGTAACATTTTTTTTGTCTTACTTACGAGGCCACGTTTCATAGAATATACCCCCCCCCCCCCAAAATGTCCGCTTCAAACCAAAATGGCTGACTTCCTGTTCAATTTCAGGCATGGGTCTTTGAGGTTTTTTGCGTCCTCTTAGGATAGACATTTCGACCAAATTTTGACAGGTAGTTTTTTTTTTCTTCTTACTTTCGAGGTCACGTTTTATACAATTTACCCCCAAAATGTCCGCTTCAAACCAAAATGGCTGACTTCCTGTTTAATTTTAGGCATGGGACTTTGAGTCTTTTTTTGTGCGTCGTCTTTTGATAGACATTTACACCAAAATTTCGTGTCCATTGGAGTAACAATTTTTTTGTCTTACTTATGAGGCCACGTTTCATAGAATATACCCCCCCAAAATGTCCTCTTCAAACCAAAATGGCTGACTTCCTGTTCAATTTCAGGCATGGGTCTTTGAGGTTTTTTGCGTCCTCTTAGGATAGACATTTCGACCAAATTTTGACAGGTAGTTTTTTTTTTCTTCTTACTTTCGAGGTCACGTTTTATACAATTTACCCCCAAAATGTCCGCTTCAAACCAAAATGGCTGACTTCCTGTTTAATTTTAGGCATGGGACTTTGAGTCTTTTTTTGTGCGTCGTCTTTTGATAGACATTTACACCAAAATTTCGTGTCCATTGGAGTAACAATTTTTTTGTCTTACTTATGAGGCCACGTTTCATAGAATATACCCCCCCAAAATGTCCTCTTCAAACCAAAATGGCTGACTTCCTGTTCAATTTCAGGCATGGGTCTTTGAGGTTTTTTGCGTCCTCTTAGGATAGACATTTCGACCAAATTTTGACAGGTAGTTTTTTTTTTCTTCTTACTTTCGAGGTCACGTTTTATACAATTTACCCCCAAAATGTCCGCTTCAAACCAAAATGGCTGACTTCCTGTTTAATTTTAGGCATGGGACTTTGAGTCTTTTTTTGTGCGTCGTCTTTTGATAGACATTTACACCAAAATTTCGTGTCCATTGGAGTAACAATTTTTTTGTCTTACTTATGAGGCCACGTTTCATAGAATATACCCCCCCAAAATGTCCTCTTCAAACCAAAATGGCTGACTTCCTGTTCAATTTCAGGCATGGGTCTTTGAGGTTTTTTGCGTCCTCTTAGGATAGACATTTCGACCAAATTTTGACAGGTAGTTTTTTTTTTCTTCTTACTTTCGAGGTCACGTTTTATACAATTTACCCCCAAAATGTCCGCTTCAAACCAAAATGGCTGACTTCCTGTTTAATTTTAGGCATGGGTCTTTGAGTCTTTTTTTGTGCGTCGTGTTTTGATAGACATTTACATCAAATTTCGTGTCCATTGGAGTAACATTTTTTTTATCTTACTTACGAGGCCACGTTTCATAGAATATACCCCCCCCCCCCAAAATGTCCGCTTCAAACCAAAATGGCTGACTTCCTGTTCAATTTCAGGCATGGGTCTTTGAGTTTTTTTGCGTCCTCTTATGATAGACATTTCGACCAAATTTTGACAGGTCGTTTTTTTTTTCTTCTTACTTTCGAGGTCACGTTTTATACAATTTACCCCCAAAATGTCCGCTTCAAACCAAAATGGCTGACTTCCTGTTTAATTTTAGGCATGGGTCTTTTAGTCTTTTTTTGTGCGTCGCGTTTTGATAGGCATTTACACCAAAATTTTGTGTCCATCGGGGAAACTGGTGACAGGGGGTTGATATTTTCGCATTTCCATGCACTTTTTTTTTTTTGCAGAATTTCCTCCCAAAATGGCTGCCTTCTTATTCCATTTCAGGCTGGGTTCTTGAGTCATTTTTCCTGTCATGAAGGTAGATGTTGATCTGTGATCTTTTTTCCAACTTTCCAGGCACCTTTTTTCGAGAGTTGGCCCCCAAAATGGCCGACTACCTTTATTACTCTATTGATTCTTGTATGTCTTGTCAAGTGTCCTTTTATGTTGCAATGCAGCGTGTGGTCTCTCCTTCCTCTCTAATCTACACTTCAATTGAGTCCAGATTAGATTGTTTAATCAGAGTTGGCACATTGCCTGCCGACTGATAAACTGGCCGACTTCACCGCAGCTGCTGACAGGGACATCAGATAAGACAATAGTCAATCACAAACACCCCAAAAACGCCGTCTGATTGAAAGGACAAATTGATCTTTCGCAAAGCGAGCGCCCACCTGCATGTCGACAGTGACTCCATGGTCGCCCCTGGTTGTAAAATGTGAATTACGTTTGATGCCTGTAGAGCTCTGAATCAATCTCATCAAATTCGGGAAAATCACGTGCCAGTATTTAAATGCGGTCTGAGGAGGCATCTATGAAACTATCACTCCTCTGGGTACAACTCCAAACACCAGTGTTATAATAGTTTGCAATTTTTTTTATTATAGTTAGTTTTTAATTTTATGTTGACTTGTTCATATTAATTAGTTAGTTTTTACTTTTTTTCTAAAAATGCTTCGATTTAATTTAGTTTTGAATTGTTTTAGTATTAGTTTTAGTTTTTTTTATACGAGGTATTTCATGTGTGCCAAGTATTATAGTATATAAATATTGTGTGATAAAAACTCAACAAAATTGATCATTAAAAAAAATAACACCAAATGTTCGATACTGTTGTAAAATCGGCCCAGCGAATATAAATAAATTTACAATCAACCCCAAAAGCTCATGTATTAAATTAAATGACAATGACAAAAAACTTCTTTTTTTTTTGCTTTGTATTTAGTTTTGTAAACACAACATATTGTTTTGGTTATGTTTGATTTTTTTAAAAATCATTCTCATGTTTTTTTTTTTTTTTACAACTTTAGTTATTTCTTTCACTTTCGTTGACTCATTCACTGGCAGCCATTTTCACTGAAGCAACCCCCTTCGCTCTCGACGGTTTTACTGGATTTTCACTGATTTTGCAAGGCCCACAGAATATTGTGTCCCATGGCTATAAAAACATGGAACCTACCAAAAGAAAGATTAGAGTGTCTTCTTTCATCAGTAATATATTTCAATCTGTTTCTGTTTTGCAGCAATTAGCATTAGAATATAGCTACATTTCATAATTATTCACAAATCTGTTAAAAACAATGAGAAAACAACATGGCTGATCTCTTATACTCTGCTCCCAACTGATGACCGTTTTTTGTAATAACTACCATTGCTTCAGGTCAAAGGCTGCATCAAAGCCTTCTGTATGCGCTAGCATAAAAAAAAAAAAAAAAAACATCTAAATATGTTTTTGGGACCGTGGCAATATTTAAAAAAAAATTGGTACCGGAATTCTTAGCTTGTCGGAAACCAATACCAAAATCAGGATACACGGGCATTGTTGCCACGGTGCAAAAATAGAGCCCCCGTTGTGCACGTGGTGCTCAATTCCTTTCTGTAAACACTCTCCACATCCTCCAATCTTCTCAAATTGTACACGGTGGGGCTGCAATTGGACGTAGTGGTGTTGTTTTAATGAAATGTCAATTCTTATCAAGCTATTGGAAGTCATAAAGCTTACATTTCTGCGGAGATTCCCCACTGGCATCTCCCACACAAAGCGACACACTCGTCTAAGTGAAAGCCTGCACTGGGTTCGGGTTATTATTTCACAGGCAATAAAAGTGATAGGTGCACAAAATGGCTTTTTCTTTAGGCACACACACACACACACACATTTATATATAAGAGCTCCCACACATCGAGTATATGGATGATCTCCTTCCGAGTAATACATCCTTTTGATAACGGGCCGCCGTGTGACATTTGCTTTCTGTTCATGGCAAACAAAGCGTACAGAAGGGATTGTGTTGAATCGAATGGGTTCCGCAGAAAGACAACATTAAGACGGAGCTGCTCTAAATGATTGAGTTGGCAAGTTTAAGAGATGAATGTACCAATTGTATGTATGCACTCCGTGAATGAATGAGAGGAAGTAAGGCTTCTTCCTCACATTCTTCTAAACCCTCTTAATTTAAGCGTCAAAGATAGTACTGTGTTGTTGTTTTGTTCAGAAGAATCATGAATGTATAGTACTGTATGCACTCCCTCAATCATACAAATGAGGGAAATTAAGTCATGTTTCTCACATCGTTCCAATTAACTCGCTTAATTGCGAGCATAATTGGAAATGCCGTGCTTGTCCTTAATGTTTTTCAGGGACAGATATACCTGTATGCACTCCCTACACTGAATGAGTAAGGAAAATGTCAGGTTTGTCACAACCTTCTGACCGATCCCCAAACAACATTTTTAATCATTGTGTACCGTATGCACTCCTTGTATATTATTGACTTTCAGCATTTTTAGTAGCATTAGGCTTTGCACCGTATGCACTCCCTTTGAAGGAATTAGCTAAAATTGCATCGTTCTCTCACCTCCCCCCTCAAAACACAACTCGTTTATTATCCTTAATTTCACGACTGTATGCACTCCCTCCGGTCAAAGAAGTGGCATTGGGAAATTCTTTTTTCATATACACAGTATTAAAGATAGTGAAGGAATTGTGTTATGAGGATAACACACATGTGAGAATAAATGACTTAATTTTTCTCATTCCTTTAGTGGAGGGAGTGCATACGGTACATTCATCCCTGAAACACATAAAGAATAATAAAGAAGTTTTTTTTTTTTCTGGAATAATAAAGAAGTTCTATTAACTCTTTGTCTGCCAAAAACGTTAAATAACGTTTAGTAAAATCCTATGGAGGAGTGCCAAAGACGTTAAAAGACGTTTGTTCCAAAACAGAGGTGAAACTAACCATTTTCTATTGTTGATTACTGAAAAACGGAATAAGGTAGAAACAAACTTTTTTTTCTGATGAAAGATGAGAGTCCAATCTTTCATTTGGTAGTATGTGTGTTTCCATAGTCTCAAACACATAATTTTCTGTGGACCTTGAAAGATCAGTCAAAAATGCTTAAATCGGCTGGCACCCACGGCATCCCTTTTCTGAAAACGTCTGGCAGTCAAAGAGTTAAGAGGGTCAATCAGAAGGATCTAAGAAAACATGATTTCACTGCAATAATTTGTTTAGTTGAAGGAGTGCATACGGAACATCCAACAGCTCATGAAGAAGTTGTATTAAGAAGGTCAATCAGAGGTAATGTGAGGAAACATGCATGAGCGTCGGAGGAAATGAGCTTGTAACGACATGCACGCAAACACATCAAAGGCGACAAAGGACACGAGTCAGCACATTTTCTCTGCTCTCTCATTTCATGTTTCACTTCCTGTGTACGTTTCGGGGTGGGGTGGGGGGGGGGCGCGGGAGGACGGAACAGCGGGAATGCCTGCACTGCATGCGCTCCATGTTTGGTGCCTTTTAAGCATACACACACACACACACACAAAGACTTGCCAAAGCATTTGTGGCATTTTGTTGTGCCTGGATGAGCTCGACTGTCATGGTGGGAAGTCAGATTTGTTTTTTCTTGTCCCTTCGGGCCACCGTACATTCCAAGGCATGTAATGCAATTCAGAATTGTTTTTTGTCAAATTAGGATTACAATACTACTAACTAAATTACGAGCCACATTTTTTCAAATCATGGAGAGGATCCCAGCTTCTCAGTAAGCAGAATACGTGAGGTGAATTTTTCCAAATTTTGAGTTTTGTTTTGAGATATGAGCAAGATTATAAATGATTGTATTACACTGCTATCCCATGTATATGCTGCGTATATAGACCAATCTAAATATGTAATACACATATGGAAAAACAAACATGATTTCAAAAGAGAAAGATGATTTGAGATATAAGTGTGGTCATGGAATGAATTCAACTCACATCTCAAGGCACTACTGTATATGCCTTAGTGTTGTACCTGTCTGCATGTGTTGCTTAACAATTTGGCTTCAAATATCTTTTGCTCAAAAGGTTCAACGCTGCAACAACCATGCGTAGTTTGTTAGCATAAAGCGCTCATATGTCAAAATTTTGCTTGCAGATCAAAGCAAAATAATCAATTCTGCCGATTTTTTTTTTTCCTTTTTCATTTATCAGTTATCAGAATTTGATTCTGCCAATCATCGGACTTTGCAACCGCCTCAAAAAATTCAATATGGCCGAGCCCTAATTTCAAAGCACCACTGCATGTGTCCTTCTATTCCCTTGAAATGTTACCCCCCCCCCACCCCCCACCCCGCCCCCCTCCAATGTACGGCACTGTGGCCGCGCTGGATCCAAACAATTTTGGCGAAGCAACAATAACAAGCCTTTTGCGACATTAAACCACCCTCAGACATCTGCGCTACTCAAAACACCTTTATCTCTTATTATGAGCAGCACTCCCTTTTTTATCTCCCCGTGTGTACGTATGCGCTCCCTCTTCTGCACATTGGGGTGGGATGAGGAGATTTAAGTGAGGTTATCTCACATCCATCTGTTTGACCCTCTTAATACGATTCCTTTGTTAACGTTAATGTGGATCAGGGACACATTCACCGTATGCACTCCCCTCCTCGTTGAACACATGAGGGAAATTAAGTCATGGTTTTCTCTCATTGTTTTATTGACTTTCTTAATACAAAAGCCATCAGCGACTGTTGTTATTGTTGGATTTTTTTTTTTCTTAAGGAATGTAATAACCCTTGAAGCAACAGATATTTAAACACCATCTGTGGAGAAACACGTGTAGACAGACAATATAGAAACTCGCAGCCACAGGCAAATATATAAACATACTGTACATTTGAATTGAGGAAGAAAATGTTACTAGCGTCTCAATTATTTACATTCTGATGAATTAAGTCAATACTGTATGGTTTTATAAAGTATAATATCTTCGAGTGCTATTTTTCTTATTTAAAAACAAACGACACTGGAACAGATTAACATCATTTCTATTGATTTCAAGCACCGCAGTACTTCGTAATGGCACAAGCAAGTGTGTCTCGTTCCAATGGTAATTGAAAGAGATCGATGATTTCCTGTGCCGTATGCGCTCCCTTAATTGGTCATTTGTCTTTGATCAACCAGCGTCTTTTTAAGGGGCCACAAGGGTCGCGTCCTGGATGTAGAGACCAAGAAAAAAAAAGCCGATTCGGTTAAATTAAGACATAAGAATGAAACAGTGGCATTGTGTGTGTGTGTGTGTGTGTGTTGTATCCGTGCATATGACTGCGTGAGTGCTTCCAATGCTGCAACCCATCCTTCTCCTACCGCCTTCAGTTTAGCCTAAAGGCATCCACATGTTTCCATGTTGCCCCGCTTTGCTTCATTTCCCAGCGACATCACACGCAAGGAAGACAAGGCGAGGCAGCTGTATTTTTTTTGGGGGGGGGGGGGACACAAGAAAAGCAAACATTTAAACATATTAACTGAATACTTTAAAAAACATTCAAAAGTAAAGTAAAGAACTAAAAGTAGCTTTTTAAGGTTACTCACAGAAAAAAGTTTTTAACCTGGATTTCATTTCCCAGATTATTACATTTGCATACAGCATAACAGCTAAACGCCGCGTCACCATGTTTGCTTTAATTCTGGAAGGAGCCCAAACACATGCTGCGCAATTGCAGCAATTTTCTCATCTTTGCAAATTCTAATCTTTTCTTATTTAAAAAAAAAAAAAAAAAAAAAAAGTAAAAGGGCAATACAAGACACAAGACACCTTCCTGTATGCGCTCCCTAGCGTAATATTAGACTCCATCTCATAATGCTCGGTAACGTATGCAAAGCTTGCCCGCCGTCCCCGTTCAATCCGTTGACAGTGTGCAAAAGGGATTTTCAGGACGAGTCCATTAGAAGTGGCCCGCTGTGTGCGCCTGTGACTGGACTTAATGAAAGCGAATCAATACGATGTGACATTCATTGCGGGGGGTGCGCAGGAGGGTGGGGTGCTCTGAGAGGGTGGTACGTGTGAGTTGGGTGGCATAGTTTGTTTTCTTTGTTCCCATTAGGATCTATTCTATTTGAAATGCTTCCTTCCGGTTTATTGCCATCCGAATTCAATGCATTTGGCGCACCCCCACCTGATTCACCTCAACCCCCAAAATCCACCCCCGAAATAGTCAAAACACACCCCTTCAACTGATAACAACTTTGCTTTACATCACACTTTGGCCTTTCACAAACTATTTTAAGCCGCGCACCTATTTCAGAACCCAACAAATTTTGCACACCCCTATCCTAGGCATGGCAACCCCTAATTGGCCCCAAAAATTCTAACTAACCTTCCCAGTCTTTCCTGTCACAAATCGGAACAAATTTAAGCAATTTAAGGCGCGCACCCCCTTCAGCACCCCAACCCAAATTTGCCACACCACTATCACATAATACATTTGCAACAACGAGACTGGAGCCTAATGTTATGCAATGACATATCATGTAACTTCCTTGATATGGCCGCAAACACATCCGAGGCATCACTTAGCGAAGCATTAGCCTAATGTGCTCCAGTGGGGAGGCACCGCAGTGGCGACTAACATCTTGCGGGTGATGCCGTTAAACTTGAAATGGGTGCGCGGTCGCAGACGACCACACACTGTCTCATCCCACCAGACACATTCTGGACAATTCACAAAGGGAAGTGAAAAAGCGCATTTAGAGTGTTAATGCGCCACCTAGTGAAGACATCGGTACGTTACACCATTAGCACCCTTCAAACTTTGGACAAAAAACTGAATTAATTAGCTTGATGAAGGGGGGTGCGCAGAGGGTTGTTCTATGATATAAAATCGATGTACTTATCAACTAAACTGGCTTTTGTTTGGATGTTTTTGGCACTTTGGGAGGTTAGGGGTCTCTCAGATAGGGGTGTGCTAACTCTCTTGGTTTGTTGACGGGGGTGCGAAGCTTAAAACATTTGGGAAAGACGAAAAAGTAAATCAATGTAGCTACAGTATACTTTAAACTGTTTTTGTGTGTGTGAGGAAATGATGTTTGGTTGCCAGGGATAAGGGGGTGCGCCAACTCTGATGGTGTGTCTTAAAATTGGGAAAATTTGGGGAGTTGTGTGATGTAAAATGTAGTTAATGTATAAGCTAAACCTAGCTTTGTTTGGATGTTTTTGTCATGTTGAGAGGTTGGTGTGCCTCGGACAGGGGTGCGCCAATTAATGTGTTGAAGGGATGCGCAGCTTAAATTTTTTGGGTAAGGTTGTTGTATGACATAAACTCAACATACACTGAATTGGGTTTATTTTTATGTCTTTTAGCGGGTAGTGTTGGGTTGCCAGGGATGGGGGGTGCGTCAACTCTGCAAGGTTAAATGGGGTGCGCAGCTTAAGATTTTTGAGAAAGGTTGTTATTTGTCCTTCAATGTTGCTGTATCCAAACTGGCTGTGTTGTGTGTTCTTGGTAATACTGGCATTAAAGTTTTAATCTCATGCACCCCTTGGGAGGTGTTCACGCACTCCCAAGGGTGCGCACCCCACAGTGAATTCTACATCACAGAGTCGTTACAGTTATCGCCAAACCAATAAAGTCATTATTCAAAGGAATATATTTCTTTTCAAAACCAAACAAGTCCACGTCACAGGGGAATAATTTGTTACAACCTGATTTAGCCATCGCGTTAATGGATATATAATTCACTGCCAATTCCATGCGCACCTCTTTTTTTATGCTGTTTCCTCTCTGCGGCTCATGGGGGATTATTAGGCTTTTAAAGGCGTTCAACTTCCTTGAGGCCTTCGTCCATCGACGTGATAAAAATGATTCATGGCCGCATTAAAAGTGTGGCGAAGGCTTGTTAGGTCGGCACAAAAATACACGAGCAGCTGACGTGTATCATAATGTCGCAGTGTGTTCAACTTCGAGGGAGAAAGACAAAAAAAAGTTGGAGCTTGCAGCGGTAAATTGGGGATTTGACAGTTACCCCCTGCGGTTTAAGGCAATTTTGTGGAAGTGTCACTGGCTAATTCCTGGCTGCTTTGTGGGCTCACAAGACGGTCTTAGCCGGCTTTAGGAGTCACTCGCACAACTTTACAAAGGAAGTTAGGATCGACTTTTTCGACATACTCCTTTAGCGCACCACTATCCGCGGCACCACAAGCCCCTCCCTGCCCGCCAAAAAACACATCCAAATGTAGCTCATTTAGCAGGTAGCTATGCTGATTTCACAGCCTTTCCAAAACGTTTTAAGATGCGCACCCCCTTTTGCAAACCAAGTTAGCGCACCCCAGCGTGAAAATATAATCAAAACAAAGCTTGTTTAGCAAATAGCGAGTTTGATTTTATTTCACACAAAAGAACGCTTTAAGCTACGGGGACCCCCTTTATCACACCGACAGTTGGTGCACCCCCTTTTTTAACTCGCACCCCCTTCAGCACACAAACGGTGGCACACCCCTGTCTGATGCGCCACAAACCCACCCAATTCACCAATACTGATCCATGTAAATCGCGTTAAGCATTTAGTTACACCAATTTTACCGCATTTTCAAGCTGCGTACCCCCTTTGACACACTGACAAAGCTGATGCACCAATTTCTCTCCAACCCAACCCCACTTACATCGAAAAACACAAAATCCCATTTAGCACAAATCTATGTTTTCGCTTGATTGAACACCAAACCTTTGAAGCCACGCACCCCCTTATCAGCAAATCTTTCCACCCCTTTTTAACATCACTGGTAGCAAAACTATTTTCCCCCATTTTTGGGTTTGCTGTGCCAATCATCTGTTGCTGCTACTCGGGTGCCAGCGTGGCTCATGCATTTATTCATGCACACTCATCACTGATAGAAGGAGGGCGGGAAGGATCTCATTAGCAAAGAAAGCAGCTTGTCTTAGGCGGTAAACAGAGTTCGCTTCATATTCTCCCTCAAACACCCCCATTTTTTTCCCTTCCGCAGGGAGATGCCAGAAAAGTGCGTTTGTGGTTCAGGGACTTTGTCGTCAAGTTTTGAAAGGGGGCAAACTTTTGAAAAGAGGAAAAAGTCAAAATTGTCATGTTGATTTTAAAAACGTCAGCACATATCCTACGGCGCACCCCTGTAGTTTAGCGGATGGCTAATTTGAAAGTTAAATAATAGCCTTCTCAGAACTTTTCAAGCAACACACCCTTTGTAATACACCAAAATAGCTGATGTCCACAAAAAATAGAATAACTCTTTGACTGCCAGACGTTTTCAGAAAAGGGATGCCGTGGGTGCCAGCCGATTTAAGCATTTTTGACTGATCTTTCGAGGTCCACAGAAAATTATGTGTTTGGACTATGGAAACACACATACCATACCAAATGAAAAGATTGGACTCTCATCTTTCATAAGAAAAAAAAGTTTGTATCTACCTTATTCAGTTTTTCAGTAATCAACAATAGAAAATGGTTAGTTTCACCTCTGTTTTGAAAAAAAAACGTCTTTTAACGTCTTTGGCACTCCTCCATAGGATTTTACTAAACGTTATTTAACGTTTTTGGCAGTCAAAGAGTTAACCTTTCATACACATTTTAGGCTACGCACCCCCTTCAACACACCAACAAAGTTGGCGCACCCTCATGCCCCCAATCCAGCCAGAAAAAAAGGCCTGTTTAGAATAATTTAACATTGTAGAATAGTTTCACAAACTTTTTCTCCTTTTCCAAATTTTCTTTTTTTTAAAGGGAATCAGGGGGCGGCCATGCTGCCACTTGCTTGTACCGTTAATTGCTTAGGTAGCAACCAATCACAGCTCAGCTTCAGAAAACAGGTGAGCTGTGATTGGTCGTTGCCTGAGCCCTGAGTAAGTGTGATGTCATCTACAGTCGACAGCAAAGTGGCAAAATGGCCGCCCCCTGAGATGGACAAAAACGGCTGGATTTTGTTTTCAAAACTCATATTCCACAAATGTAACATGACAATAACATATTATTGTCAAGAAATGTTTACGGTTGACTTCCACTTGAAGTCACGCAAACATAGCTCTGTTAGCATATAGCTACATTGATTTTTACGTTAGCCTTTTGAAGTTATGCGCCTTCTTCAAAACACCGAATAAGTTGACTGGACATATGCGAGCAGATATCAGCAAAAAGAAGGAAAGGATTGCTTACACACTACCCGCTTCTACCCCCACCTACACCACCACCTCATCCCGCGTGTCCTGATACCATCATCCATCTGCGGCGAGAGGATGCGAAAAATGGAGTGCCAGGAGGAAGAGGAGGAGGAATACGGCGCTTCCCTGAAATTTACTCTGAATGCGAATGACTCTGCTGTGACTGATAAAAACCTCAGGAGGGGGGGAAAAAAACGCAGCTTTTACGCACACATTGCCGCATTGTCATGGCGACATCTCAAGACAAACTTCCTACCTACCTAAGCCACGCCTTTGAAATGCAGATGGGCCAATCAGACGGCAGCACAGAGCGGGCGTCTCACATTTGTACCCCATGGTGATGACATCACCAGAAAAAGTTCTAGAAAATGCTCTAGAAACAGCTAGCGTTTCCAGAACATTATGGTTGAACTCCAAATCGTTCCGCTTTTGGTGCATTTCCATAATGTTTAGGTTGAACTCAGTTGTTCCACTTTAGGGCTGTTTCCAGAACATGTAGGTTGCTTTCCAAATTGTTCCACTTTGGGGGTTTTCTAGAATATTTTGATTGAACTTGAAATGGTTCCACTTTTGAGAGTGTTTCCAGAATATTTTGTTTGAACTCTAGATTGTTCCACTTTTGGGATGTTTCCAGAACATTTATTGAACTCGTAATTATTCCACTTATGGAGCATTTCCCAAACACTTCGGGTTAACTCCCAATTGTTCCACTTTTGGGTGTTTCCAGAGCATTTTAGTTGAACTCATAATTGTTCCACTTTTGGGACATTTCTAAAACACTTCTGATAATTGTTCCACTTTTTGAGGGTGTTTCCAGAACAGTTTAGTTGAACTCATAATTGTTCCACTTTTGGGGCATTTCTAAAACATTTTGGCTTAACTCCCAATTGTTCCACTTTTGGGTGTTTTCAGAACATTTTAGTTGAACTCATAATTGTTCCACTTTTGGGGCATTTCTAAAACACTTCTGATAATTGTTCCACTTTTTGAGGGTGTTTCCAGAACAGTTTAGTTGAACTCATAATTGTTCCACTTTTGGGGCATTTCTAGAACATTTTGGCTTAACTCCCAATTGTTCCACTTTTGGGTGTTTCCAGAACATTTTAGTTGAACTCATAATTGTTCCACTTTTGGGGCATTTCTAAAACACTTCTGATAATTGTTCCACTTTTTGAGGGTGTTTCCAGAACATTTTAGTTGAACTCATAATTGTTCCACTTTTGGGGCATTTCTAGAACATTTTGGCTTAACTCCCAATTGTTCCACTTTTGGGTGTTTCCAGAACATTTTAGTTGAACTCATAATTGTTCCACTTTTGGGGCATTTCTAAAACACTTCAGATAATTGTTCCACTTTTTGAGGGTGTTTCCAGAACATTTTAGTTGAACTCATAATTGTTCCACTTTTGGGGCATTTCTAGAACATTTTGGCTTAACTCCCAATTGTTCCACTTTTGGGTGTTTACAGAACATTTTAGTTGAACTCATAATTGTTCCACTTTTGGGGCATTTCTAAAACACTTCAGATAATTGTTCCACTTTTTGAGGGTGTTTCCAGAACATTCTATCTAGTTGAACTCATAATTGTTCCACTTTTGGGGCATTTCTAGAACATTTTGGCTTAACTCCCAATTGTTCCACTTTTGGGTGTTTACAGAACATTTTGGTTGAACTCCTAATTGGGTCGTTTCATAAAAATTTAGGGAGAAGTCCAAATTGTTCCACTTTAGTGTGTGTTTCCAGAATATTTTGGCATCCATAACATTTTGGTTGAATTCAGAATTGTTCCGTTTTTTGGGTTGGTTTCAAGACATTGTTGTTTCCACAACACTTTGATTAAAATCTAGATTGTTTGAGCATTTCCAGAACATTTTCATTTTCATTTAGGTCGAAGTCCAAATTATTCAAAATTTGGGACAACCCTAAAACATTTTCATTTCATTTTTTTTGCTCCCATAATTTCCCTGTGACTATAAATTCCATTTCCTTTTCTATAGCTGTCGTCACATTGTATGGTATATTTCTCCCAGAAAAATGACTTTTTGCCCATATTATTTCCTGTCACTACAATTTCCATTTCCTGTTCTACAGTTAACCCAGTTTCTGAGACTTTTTTTTTTTTTTTCACTAGAACATGTACGTTGAATTTCAAATCGTTCTACTTACGGAGCGTTTCCAGAACATGTTGGTTGAACTGAGGCGAAAAAGTGCCAAGTCAGCAAAGGAAGCTTTCTTTGCATGGCTGTTGATCCCCAGATAGAGTATAAAGTGTGCCGGAGTCATTTGAGAAGGCGGTATGACAGGATATACAGCAACGTCGCTATAACCATCGATTTGAACGGCTTTAAATATCCATCGATATCACAACCGCAGGGTTCAATTTCTCCCGGGAGGGCGACAGCCGGAATGGCCTCGCTGGCATGTACAAGTTGAGCATTTATTGGTTAGCTTAGCATCGCTCTCATGAATCTTTAAGCTGGCCCGAGTGCTTTTATTGCGCTGTACATAGTGTGGCGAGTGCAACGCACTCTGGTCAGCACATCCATCACATCCTGTTAGCAATTTTGTTTTTTGTTTTTTCATGGAAATGTTTCTGCACAATTTTATGACTAATTCTAGTGCAGATGTTGAAGGTGTAAAAAATAAATACATTCTTTATGAGGACTGGCCTGTGCAGTTATGATATTTTATGGACCCCGCATCAATTTATTAAAGCCGTTGACGCCGTGTTGTTGACACCAGGCCGCGTTGCCTGGCATGTTTGCACCCGAGAGAAGATGTTCATAAATATTTCATAAGAGTTTCCTGCTTGTGCACACAGACAAAATATTTTTCGGGTATCATTTGAATAATACAAAAAAAACATATTTATGGCTTTGAACGATATGTTTAGAAAAGTATTCAACTTTCATAATAAAGTTTTCCAGTGAGCTGGAAAGAAACATGACTGTAAGAAGATGAGTTGGATTATTGATTGAGCAAAGGTGCGGATTGCCACTTTAGCTTCTCACGCTAAGTAGTGATTTGTGTTGCTAACAGTGAAAGGCAAATTACGAACTGCAAAGGTAGGCAGCAGACGCATAACAGGGTCAGAGTCGGCCCATGAATTTATACCCCACTGGCACAGCTTATTGGATTTATTTTGTATGTGATATCGTCCTAACGCTGGTTAGGCAGACGGACTCTTCATTTTAAGTAAGTCATTTATTCTATCTCTTGCTGTCGCAAATTGTCACAGTTTCTAGGAATTAACTCAAGCGGATCCATTTTGTACTCTTTTTTTTTTTTGTTTCGGGTGCTTTATGAAGTCAATTGTGGTCCCTTTTGCTGCTTCGCTGTGGTTTTCTGGACAACTGCCTTGTTGAGTCCCTATTTCCAGTTTAAATCTTTGTGTACTTGCACCCCCCCCCCCCCCCCCCCGCCCAAATTCATAGCAAGCATTAGGCTAGATTAATCAGGGATGTGATTTTTCCGCTAATTCGTGGAATTCCGCTTTTTTTTATCTACCCCCCCAAAAAAAAATCCGTTTTTTTTTTATTTTTAGTAGTTCATTGTGTATGCACATGACTCCGACAGATAACATCTTCTGCTATAACAAAGACATTTGTGGTATGCTCTAATATGAGTTACTTTTCATTTGGTCATGATACAATTATTTGTTCATGAAATTTGAACCCCTCAACATTATTTATGTGTTAACTTAGTAATCACATTAGTTAGATATGATGATATTCTCAGTGATAGTTTTTAAAAGCAAAGGCAGTCCAATGTTTTTGAATGTGACTGATTTTGAGTTGACTAAAACTGCCATTTTATATGGGATAGTTCAATATACATTGAAAATTTATGCTGTTGTTTTGTCTATTTCTTTGTCATGTGAGTGCATTGAAAGTACTTAAAAACACGGAAAACGCATGAGCTCCGGGGGGCCTAGCTGGACCTAGCTGGGTGCCAGCGGCCCCCAGAACCCCCGGCTAAATTTTCAGATAATTTCACTTTGGTCAAATCACATCCCTGATTAATGAAGGGATCCGGGGTGGTCCATGAATTTACGGCGGTAATTCATTGGTTTAACAGTACTTTGTTAATGGGGGTCACCAAATGGCCAGATGATAAAATAGTACACACACACACACACACACGCGCAGGGATCGATGCACATTACCATAAGCCGTAATCGCCTGGATTGATTCTGCAGCAAAAAAAAATAAATAAAAAATAATCACCGCTGAGAAACGGCTTTCATTGATGCAACACAAATTGAGGACTTACCGAGAGTTGTCTTTCCAGTTGACTCCTGGCAAGGCAAAGGAGAGATCAGTTTAAGTTGACCCACACATTTTCCATCCTTGGAGGTAACATCAGAAAGCTCTACCAGGGTCAAAGTCATCCTGTATATTTGTCAGTTTTGAGAGGTTCTATAAGAAACGTAAACCGTGAATTGGCAGTGTCAGAGAAACGCAATGGTCAAAGTCAACACGCAAATTCGATGGTGTCTGTTGGAGAATCGGAGGCCCTAACAGCATGGCAGCAGGATCAGAGACGCGACATGTTCAAAGTTGACCCCGAGCCTCGGAGGTAGCATCAGAGGAACCGGATTGAATTCAACCGGCAAATTTAGTACCTTAGTCAAAGCTATCGCCTGAATTTTGTGACTTCTGATGTAGTATTAGCGGTATTACAAGGTCAAAGTTGACCAGCAAATTTCTCGGCTTCTGAAGGAAACAGGCTCAAAGTCCAGTCAATGACGGACGGCCATTTTGTTGACGATTGACAGGAAAGTTCTAAAAATTGACAAATTTGGCAGTGACGGAAGTAGTTTTTTTTTCATCCGTCAATGTACTCGTCAATCGGCCGATGACGGACGCCCACTTCGAATGACGGAAACATTGACGGACGCTCATTTTGTTGCGCGATCTCCGAATGACGGATTGACGGTTCGGCTTGAAATGTTGACGATTTTTGACGATGACGGAAGTGTGTCCCCCGACCGACTATTGCCGATTTGCCGAATGACGGACGCTCAAAATTCATTGACGCGCCCGCCTCTGAAATTTACAAACTTCTCAGGTTGCGTTCGAGGCTTATAAGTTGACATGCTAATTGATCATTTCTTTTGTACACCGCTCGGTTGTGTTCTGTATAAAAGTCATATAAATGCCGGATCAACTGTTCCGTCCGTCTGTGTGAAAGAAGGCCTTGAGAAGGACTTCTCAGACCAAGCGCTCTTCATCCTTTCAAGAGTTGCTAAGACAACGTCTTCACAAACTGATACCATAAAGCTTCTCACGGACAAAAAAACACTTTTCTTATCTTTAGATCCGTGGGAAAAGAATCCCAGCCAAGGCAGACAAAAGTATTATGAGGAACTTTTATTATTATCTGAGATTTTGGAACAGGGCAACTGGAGATAAACGCATTCTCAATGTGACTTTTAATTACTCGAATGTAAAAAAAAAACTTTTTACAACCAGCAGGTAGCACTGCTATATAATGCACATAGTCCAAAAATAGATTTGTGCCCTCCTTAGACTGTAATTTAAGTGTGATTATGATCACTATACGCTGCATTTATTTGAGCCTTAATGACTTATTTAGTTCCTTATTGAGGTCTTAGCTTAACAGGCACATTAATCCACATTTATATACAACACTTGGCATGTTTTATATTCATTTTGCATACAAGCGGGCTCATTGTCATTCCGCAGCGCGCCCGCGGCGCCATTCGTGCTCAGACCTTCACTCACTCTTTTGATTCACGTCGTTTATTTCGTGCCTCTTTTATTTTGTTTATGCAGATCTACTGTGCCCAATGGAAATCACCCGAGCCACTTCTGTACCTCAGCCATAATCTGTGATTTGAAGCACACTCCACGTCAACTCTAAACTTTATTTAGCTTTTGACATTGAGTATTATGTTGTTGTTGCGTTTAAGACATTTTCACTGAAGCAACCCCCTTCGCTCACGGATCTTTTATTGGATTTTGGCAGATTTTGCAAAGCCCACAGATTTTTGTGTTCTATTGCTATAAGAACATACCAAATGAAAGGTCTCTCGTCTTTCATCAGGGAAAAACTTTGTTTCCGTTTTGCACAATTAGCATTAGAATATAGTTAAGTTTCATCAAGATTCACATTCCGAGTGAAAACACTGACAAAAAGAGCTTGCTGCAACATGGCCCTGGCTGATCTCTTATACTCTGCTGCCACCTGCTGGCTGTTTTTTTTTTAAATAACTGCCATTGCTTTAAGCCACATCTTCATGTCAGAAGCTACATCAAAGCCTTCTGTATGCTCTCGCATCAAAATAAAAATAAACAAAAAAAAACGTGTAAACACGTTTTTGGGAGTGAAGGACAAAGTGTTTAAAAAAACGTTTTTACACGTTTTTGGGTTTGAAGGAGTTAATAACCATGATAGTGGATGACAGTTTTTAATCTGCAAATTGAGTTTGGAGGTACAGGTAGTATCAGAGGCATAACGTGGTTCAAGGTCGTTTGCAAAGCACAAGCATTAAATACCCTATGTCTGTTTTTCCGCAGATTCTGGCCATCATATCCATCCTGTTCATCGTCCTCTCCACCATCGCGCTGTCCCTCAACACTTTGCCAGACCTTCAGGAAAAGGACGAGTTTGGCAACGCCAACGACAACCCTCAGCTGGCGCACGTGGAGGCCGTTTGCATCGCCTGGTTCACGATGGAGTACCTGCTGCGCTTCCTCTCCTCGCCCCAAAAGTGGAAGTTCTTCAAGGGCCCGCTCAATGTCATCGACCTTCTGGCAATCCTGCCCTACTACGTCACCATTTTCCTGACCGAGTCCAACAAGAGCGTGCTCAAGTTCCAGAACGTGAGGCGCGTGGTGCAGATCTTCCGCATCATGAGGATACTGAGGATCCTCAAGTTGGCCAGGCACTCCACGGGGCTGCAATCGCTGGGGTTCACGTTGAGGCGGAGCTACAACGAGCTGGGGTTGCTCATTTTGTTCCTCGCCATGGGCATCATGATCTTCTCCAGCCTGGTCTTCTTTGCCGAGAAAGACGAAGACGCCACCAAGTTCACCAGTATCCCCGCCTCCTTCTGGTGGGCCACCATCACCATGACCACGGTGGGCTACGGGGACATTTATCCGCAGACGTTACCCGGAAAGATCGTCGGGGGGCTTTGCTGCATCGCGGGGGTGCTGGTCATCGCCCTGCCCATTCCCATCATCGTGAATAACTTCTCCGAGTTCTACAAGGAGCAGAAGAGGCAGGAGAAGGCCATCAAGAGGCGGGAGGCGTTGGAGAGGGCCAAGCGCAACGGCAGCATCGTCTCCATGAACCTCAAAGACGCCTTCGCCCGGAGTATGGAGCTTATGGACGTGGTGGTGGAGAAAGGCGAGGATAAAACCACCCTTGACAACCACCTGTCGCCCAACCGCTGGGGAGGCTCCACCAGGTCAGCATCCTCAGAAACCAATCTCAAGTCGCCGGATAAGAGGACCCTGGAGAACGCGGTGGCGGCGCCAAATTCCCCCCACAAGATGGCCACCACCGGAAGTCCGCGGTGGACCAGCAAATCCCCGCAGCACCTCAACGTCCAGAAGCTGGAGGAGCTCTACAACCAGATGACCAAGTCCCAGTCCTTCACCAACCTGCACACGGCGAGCTCCGTCAGCACGCTCAGCACCACCATCGCCGGCCCGGGCTCGCCGAAGAGGTCTCACAGCCCCGAAAGCACGCTGAAGGAAGAGCTGGAGATGAAGGAGGTGGATGGCGCCAAGACCCGACACCTCCAGGTGCCTTCGCCTCTCCACGTGACTTCGGATGGCGTTCCCAAAGACGACTTTTACCAACCCGTCGAACGGGGGGGCGGCTCGGAACTCCACATAGAGGAAGGTGAGAGTTTCAACAGCGCGGTGGAGAACATGCGCGGGAGCAACCCTCTCCGAATTAAAGTGGGCAAGACGTCCGCCGAGGGCCCGCCCACGCCGCCCAGCACCACGTCTCCCGGAGACATCAGCTCCAGCATCCTGGAGGAAGACTCGCCAGACGGGGAGACGTCGCCTCTCATGGCCAGCTCCGAAGCTCTCATCCAGGCCGCAGACGATGACGACGAGGCGGGGCAGCCCGGCCCGTTGGTGGACACCCCGCCCGGTGACGAGGGCCCGTCCTCGGACAACCGCCTGACGGAGGTGGCCGGCGCTACTGGCGTGCCCCGCTCGCCCAAGACCACGTCGCAAAACTGTAGCCAGGGCGACGGGGAGGCCGAGCCAAACGGACACAAAGCGGACAACCACATTTTCACGTCCGACATCCACCTGATACCCGGGGACAGCGGGCTCTCGCCCACCTGCGAGACCAGCATGTGACGATGAGATGTTCCTGCATGGCATGGCAAGTCCCTTTTACTCGTGTCCTCGTGTACTGCCCCGGCAAGAAACGCTGTCCAGGAGGAATCCGTTTTCCACCGGTGGAAACACTTTGCCCTTGTACATAAAAGACAACCTTCTTTTCAATTGCACAGATGAACTGATCTGTAAATAAGCATGCATTTCGAAAAAGGACAAGATTCATCTTTTACGGTGCTTTGTTTGCTGTGTAAATACTCGGACATGAAAGGCAACGACAATGCACGCGACGGGGGGAAAAAAAAAAAAAGGGACGGTAACGTTAGAAATGTGAAAAATGGGGCAGGACAACCATTGTAGCGACCTATTTATTAAAATTAACATATCATTCATTACCTTTTGTGTCAAATGCAAAGTGTCCCTGTGATGATCCTGTAATTTATGTGTCTGAATGTGTGTGCGTGCGTAAAAAAAAATGTCAAGTTTAAGTTCGGATATTCAATCGCCGAATGAATACGTTAGCAAAACAGCAATCACGGTGTTTGCAACAAAAAAAAAAAAAATCGATATTGAAATTGTAATGGACACATCAGGTTTTGGGGCACACTCGTTAGTTGTCTCGTAAGAATAACGGCTTATAAACACAAATAATGGAAATGGAAAATATTGAATAAGCTGAAGGATGTTAGCTGTAAAGCAAACATTTAGTCCCAAGTTCTTCACACAACAAAAACATCAGGACTTGTAGCCATACGCATCCTTTTATTGACAGAAACAAATCATGTACTCTCCAGCGTATTTACCTTTTAAAAGTTATCGTTACATTTTAAAAAAAAAAAAAAAAAAAAAAGCATATCGTTCAATAAAGTAGTTTTAGAGTGGTTGTAGGATTTTAATCGATTCTAATAATTCAACAGTAGGTTGAGAGCCATAAAAAGCAATTATCATGAAGACTATTTATAAACGACAAACGCTTATATGCTTTAAAATGTAAAATGAATCTAGTTTGGGAATTTGAGTATAAATATTCCGTCAGCTATCAATGGACCAAATCAAGCACACAGATAAAGCTTGTGTCTAATAAACTAGTATACGACATGTCATTTTAGCGGTGTAGCTATAGTTTTAAATAACCCTCCTGTTTATGTGACAGGTCGGACTGACCCAGTTGTTCTGCTTGGCTTAATAATGAAACATTAACAATTATTATTATTGGCACACACTCCCGCCCCCCCCCCTCCTTTTTTTTTTTATTTTTATTAACCCAGGAACTTCTGTTCCAGAGAAGCAAACATAACCAGGAGGGTTATATAAATGATATATATATTTATTTATTGTTGTCATCTTTTGTGTGTGTGTGTGTGTATGTCAATTTAATTTATTGTGTTGTTGTTGTTGTTTTGTTTACACTGACAGAGCGCATCTCTTGTTGCCTTTGAATTCCATTTTATGGCTGGAATATTTTTTGGGGACACGTGGCTGTGTGTTCAAAATGCATGTTTGTATTTGTATTTATTTTTTAATTTATTTCAGATTGTCCGTCCGTCTCTTGTCATGAATACACACAGTAGAAGAAAGAGAGAGAGGGGTGTGCAGAAAGTATCATATATATTGTATAATATGATGTATATTATATAATATATATAATATAATGCATCGACTACTGCAAAAAACTATGCAGGCCAAAAATTGTGGCATTTCATTTTCTTCTGTCTACCGGGGACTTGTACAGACAGACAAAAATGTATTTTTCCAATGTTCTATCTTTAATAGGAGGCAAAAATAGTATTACACAAACACGTCAAAAAGAATTTCACTTGCAATCGAAAATTTGGTGGTAATTCTATTTTTGCTTTTTTAAATACGGTATGGCTTGCATATGCAGGTGCATCGTCATATGTTCAGAAGTTCTACTCTAAAAGTGAAAATTGTTCATTTTTGTTATATTTCTTATTTATTCATGCACCTGCCATAAAATTCCCCCCAAAAAATTGTACTTAGCCCAATAACCACATTTTTATCTCATTCTCACAGCAAAATTCCGTAATCGACCAACAAAACATTGCTTTAAGAACAGCCCACTAGCTTGAAATGAAAATGACATGCTAACAGTTAGCATCAATATTTGTGGGGTTAGATAGTTTTAAGTAACATCTATTTGAACAAAATTGGTTAAAATGTATGTGTATGTACATTAGTCGGATAATATAGGAGTAATGACAGGCATTTGTGGTTTATTCTTTACAAAAAAATGGCTATTATTGCAGCATTTTACTGAGTCGCTTATAGTAGAAGTACTGTATTCTTCTTCTCTAGTATCTACACGACAGTATTATGCTGCCTCCCGGTGGCCAAGGCAGGAACATCAGCCGAAGCATCACAATGAAATCATTTGCACTATTAAAAGTTAATGAATCAATTTTTATGAATCTGTTTCACTTTTTGACTAGAACTACTGAAATGCGTTTATTCTGATTTATTGACTGTATATGTCCTGTCAGGCATCCAAATTCGGGACAAATAATGATTCAAAAACGGCCACACTCCATTTGAGTTTTTTTGAAGAGAATGATTCTATTTTTTCAAAAAAAAAAAAATGCAAATATACTGTATTTAAATATATCTATGTATCTAAAACTTCTAGAAAGAGAGATGCTGTACAGATAAAGTCTAATTTTATAGCAGAAATCAGGTCTTTATGTAACGGACGCAATTAACGCTATTGAGTTCTCAGGTTTTCTATAACTCTCTGGATGTTTTTTTGTCTTTTGCGTCTCCCTTCTTTTAACATCAAAGAAATCCACATCGATGTCTAACCGAACCGAGCACTTACGACCTCGCGGCGCACCCCCTCGGGAGGGTCAATCGATGGAGGGGTGGCTTTTGTGTTGCAGTTTTTCCATGTGTGGGATCCCCTTCAAGACAGTGGAGTAGCGTGGGCTGTCTTTTGTCCCTTTAGGGCCACCGGCATGTCATGTAGCAACCGCATCACTTTTGTGTCACACAAACGTCATGTAAACATCACCCCCCGCGAGAGGACATTTTCAGACATCGCTGCTGACAACTGCGGGTGCGAAACAAGAACATTTGAGATGTTTTTAAGGCGTCCATTGTTAATGAAATGCTGATTTTTAACTCATTCACTGCCATTGATGGCTATAGACGTCAAAAATTCATTTGAACTATTTCTATTAGTTTAACATATTTTTTCCACTTTTGTTAACAAGAGTGTAAAAACCTAGATTTTTTTATTGAACATTTAGAACAGATATAACATTTGTGATTAACCGTGAGTTAACTAGTGAAGTCAAGCGATTAATTATAATTAAAAATTGTAATCGCCTGGCAGCCCTAATTTTTAATAATATTTTCTTTTCTTTTCCAGGCGATTATTTTTTTTAAAATTGTAATTAATCACATGACTTCAATAATTAACTCACGATTAATCACAAATTTTACATCTGTTCTAAATGTTCAATAATTCGATTTTTTTTAGGTTTTCATACTCTTATTAGCAAAAGTGGAAAAATAATAGAAATAGTTCAAATTAATTTTTGACGTCTATAGCCGTCAATGGCAGTGAATGAGTTAAAAACGTAATTGAAACCATTTGTCTTAAGGTTTTGCGCACCTAAACACCAACATTTTCAGGGTGTGAAGCAAGATGAGTAAACCTAATTACGTGGCAAGTATTTTTTTTGTTTTATAAAATATTGTGCACCCAAAAAAATTATTATTATTTTTTTTTGTCCCTTTAGGGCCACTGTACCTTGGCCAGCCCACGCTACAGGCCTCTCACGGTGACATTACCATGAGTGATTATTATTGTACATAGCTTGTGTCTTTTATTTTCTCTGAGAGAATGGCTCCTGATCACAAACACACACACATACAGTTTCTGTATAAAGCGACATCTTTGTATGCATGTTGTAGTCCATAGGATGATGTGGCCGCAGAACACTTTGTTGTCGTGTCTCCATGTTCCCCCCACCAACACCAAGTCTATTAGTATATGCAGAATAACAAATAAATGTACATATAACAACTGGTGTTATATATCTATATATATATATTTATATAAATATATATATCTGTCTCTTTTTAACTCTTGGAATATGAACAAAACCACACCCGTCAAACATTGCCATTTGTAACGCGTGTGGTTATGAAAGGGCATAGAATAGCGCTAGCTATGCAAAACTAGCATTAACATTGTAAACATGTCGATGTAAACATGTTAGCAATTTTAACATATCACAAAATGTATAGGTTTGAAGTTTGATTTAAGAATAAATAAATAAATAAAACAAAAATTCAAAATCGGTGATAAACGTACCTGGTAAGCAGAAAGGAAGCCAATGTGACTTGATGGTGGCCTGATGATCGGAAGTGTTGTGCTGCCATCTAGTGGTGGGGGTCAGAAGCTCACACGTGTATCAAATTTTGCTCATACTGCAAGACAAATTGGTCAAGTGATGGCTCGCATCTCGAAAATTTGTCAAGGCTTTATATTAATTCCTTTATTTGTGTACTGCACGTTTAATTTTATTTCTTTATTAACCTTTTTTTTTAGTGTAAAAATAATTTACATTTTTATATCATTTATTTATTTTCGAATCTGCACTTAATTTTGGAGCATTTTCGATATATATATATGTATATATGCTTTTCAGATTTTTAAACAATCATATTTGATAACAATAGTAGAATAAAGTCATATGACAACAAGTGCTTAAAAAAAAAAAAAAAGTTGAACTATTGTAATGACTCAGCCGAGACTATGAGGGGCGCTACAGGTTTTGCACGTCTTCAACCAACCACAGCGGTTGACGTTTCCCGCTGAAAAACAAACAAGTCAAGTAGCTTCCAAAGGAACCCTCGGATGAGAGAACACCAACATGGAGCAACAAGAAGCCAGCTGCAACAACGACAAAACAACAACGACCGAGGGTGATTATAACATCAGCCAGCTCACCGCTGTGGCCTCCAAGTGGATTCTGGACTTCCTTTTTGCAGCCATTTGTCGTCGTTTTAAGGAGAGGAATCACGATGCCTTCAATGACGCCATCTCGACTTATGAAAGTAAGTTGTCGTTCAAGTCACACTACTTCATCTGGTTTTTCATTTGACTTTCTTAATACAAATGCACCACAAGAAATGTATTTAATCTTGTGAATGGTACGCCTAACTTGTCTGTAAACGGTGCCGACAAGTTACAACGGCACAGTTTTCCCATGACCTAAAGTTTCGTGAGGGGACTTTTTTTTTTCACTTTTCAAACAACCAAAAGCAGCAGTGGGCATATTATTAATTATAATGCCTTCTATCGTGTTGTTAAGGCAGAGAAAGTGGGCACAATTTGTTATTTTGACTACAATGTCTACAAAGTCCGTTTTACTACAAGTCCCATAATACACCGCGGCTTCCCTCATTCGTCTTTAAAGGGATCGCGTACATGTGGTTATTTTTCACGATAAAATGCGCTTTAAATGTTTCTATGCCTTTCTGTGACTTCTTTCATCTAATGAACTTTAGTTTTAAGGCGTAAAAAAAAAAAGTATCCTCTATGGAATTGCTACACCCCAGTTCTTGGAACGTTTATAGGTGATATTCATATTGTTTCTTTTTTAATAATTCCTAGACGAGATTAAATTCAATTGCGGATACTTTTTCCCTGACGGGACCTCGTCTAGGAATTCCTAATATGTCCAAATCTAATTTTGATCGACTTAACTTGTCTTAGAGCATTTAATACAACAAATAGGAAATACAAACGCTAAGGCCCCACCTAATCAGATAATGGGTTCTAAATCTGTGTCAGTGCTTTTTTTACCAGGGAGAGTTGCCTATTCTAAAACCTACGTGTGTCATTGTGATTGCGTTATTATTTAGTGTCATCAATTTAATCAAAACAGCTAACCTAACCTGGTGAGTGACGTGGGTGTCAGCGAATCAGTGTGTAGATTTGACTCGCGGTAACGGGCTAACCTGTTAGGCAGTGTGGCGTGCTGAGTGACGCCGTTAGTTGCGGGCATCGACGGGTCACATGTATGACCAAATTCTCACTACTTTAACATATAATCGGAATACTTTATTATAATTTTAAAAAGCTTTTTTTTTTTTCCTCTCTCTCTCCCTCAGCCATTTCTCAAACGCCCTTACTCGAAGGAGGAATCTCAGAAGAGAAAACCCTAATCTGCGCCTTCCTCGCCCGAGTCATGCAAGGAAAACAGTTGGGTAAGACCACCCCACCCCCCCCCCCCCCCCCCCGCCATCGACTCGGTGCCACGGACATCGCGACCTTTCATTTGTGTTCATCGCCTTTTTCTCGCCGCCCTCCAGACACCCGATTTGATGACGACGACGGCGTGATGCCTCTGATGTCTGCGGCCATGCTTTGGCTTCACCTCAAAGATGTCGTGGCGGATGAAGGCTTGTTTGAAAACGTCACGGTTCACCTGATCATACAGGTAGGTGATTTTGAAACGGGCCGGTGACTTAAAACCATATTTGTTCTTTTTAACCCATCAAGAAGAAGCGAAAAATGATGTGTTCATTTCATTCGATTTTTAAGATTTTGGGACGTCACATAAATCTTAAAAACAGGAATTATTTTTTTTTTACAAGAATTAAAATGGACTCCCCACCACTGTTGCCTTCAAGTCCCGATGTCTTGTCTGGATTCCGCAGTTTCACGTCACGCGGTGTCTTTTCTCAGTCCGTAGCCGTGTGCTTGGAGAAAGGCCAACGAACGCTGGCGTCCGGCGCGCTCAAGTGGTTCGAAGAGCACATCGAATATTCGCAAAAAGTGGGAGCCAAGCTCTCCGCCATCGTGGCGCAGATGGACACCTACCACCCGTTCCTCACCGTCTTCAGCTTCGAGCGGCTGCTGGAGTTGGCGCAGACTTTCGTGGACGCCTTCCTGGCCAAGCATCCATCCGACTTCCTTTTCAAGGTATGCGCGCCGACTTGTGTCACTTTTCCGCCACTTTCAATCTCGCACAGCGGCCCAGATTGGATGAGAACTGTCGGCCTGTTCATTCTAAATTGATATAATAGTGAACGCAATAGGGGTGAAAGGGCAGATGTGGATTAAGGCACAGAGGAAACAAGCTAACAAAGCTAAAGGGTAAATACTTAAATATTATTTGCCACTGAAATAGTGTGATTTGACTCTTTTTTTTTTTTTTTAACTTGTATCTGCACAATTTTTTTATTCAAATAGAGTAAAAACACACTTTCCTTTGTATTTTCTGCCATCTAGATTTAATGCTTTTATTTTAATTGAGAAAAATCTGGGTTTATTTTGAAATGAGGGGGAAACACATTTGTATATTATTCCCTATAAATGAAGTCTTTTTTTCCTTGTATATATTAATTTATTAGAAAAACCTGAAGACGTTACTTAGTGTAATTTATTTTAATTAAACAATAAGGAAAATTAAAAAGAGAACACTTTCCTTTATATTGTACCATTAAAATAAAAGACAAATTGTCACTTTTATTGTTACTCTAACAGCACATTTTTTCCTTCTTTTTTTTTAAAAAAACAAAATGGAGGGAATGACCTTGGTATGACCTTTTAAAGTAGCTCATCATGTTTTTATTTTATTAAAATATTTCCAAATGGTTATTTAGGTGCACATAAAAAAAAAATGTATTTTACTTTTTATGTTTGAAACGTACCTCATCCCCAATTTCCACAACAGAACAGAACTTATTATTCGAGTCCCTACTGGTCATCCTAACGCGTCATTCTTGAGGATGTATTGAAATGCCATCTTGACCGCTGTTCATTTGGTTTGGAAGGGCAGCCAAGCCAGCCGCACCCAACATGGCCACCCCCCCCCCCCCACCACCTTTGGGATCAGGGCAAATGCGTCGCTTTTTCATTTTTATCATCGGGGTGGCGAATGTTTTTCCATAATTGAGAAAGGACCGAGGTCGAGCGTTTTAAGTGGCTGGCCTCATTTGGCGCCGCCCCCAACACATTTCATGTCAAAGTTAATTGGTTCGGAAAATGTAATATGAAGAGAGATCATTTATTTATATTGCGTGTGTCCTAACTCTCAGGAAGCCATCAAGGTGGTCCAGTCGTCCCAAAGCGTTGACGCTGCGGACGTCGCGGCAACAGAGGACGCGTCTCTCTTGGAGAAGTCGGACCGCGCAAGATTGGAGAAAGAGTAGGAAACATTCGGTCGTGTCCACCCGACAAACAAAGTCTCTCGAGATTGAACAGGAAATAATGCAACTTAACATTTTTTCACCCAAAATTTTGTGTCATCAATGGACTAAGACAATTTCATTGTTCTTCAAAAGGTCATCACGCCCGTGTTTGTAGACCTTGCAGGAAGAAGGAACGTTGTGTTTTCATAAACATGGCAACCGAACCCGTGTGTTTACATAACAGTGGATGTTTGGAAAATATTCAATTCTGAGGCAAACCGCAATTCCTGGAATGTCTCCTGAAGAAGTTGTCATTGCCATATAAATCACCAAGATATTAACTCTTTGACTGCCAAAAACGTTAAATAACGTTTCGTAAAATCCTATGGAGGAGTGCCAAAGACGTTAAAAGACGTTTTTTTTTTCAAAACAGAGGTGAAACTAACCATTTTCTATTGTTGATTACTGAAAAACTGAATAAGGTAGATACAAACTTTTTTTTTTCTGATGAAAGATGAGAGTCCAATCTTTCATTTGGTAGTATGTGTGTTTCCATAGTCCAAACACATAATTTTCTGTGGGCCTTGAAAGGTCAGTCAAAAATGCTTAAATCGGCTGGCACCCACGGCATCCCTTTTCTGAAAACGTCTGGCAGTCAAAGAGTTAAATCCCTCAGATTTTATTTTGCTCATAAATCTTCAAATCATTCTCCTGCAAAATGACCAAAAAAAAAAAAGGGAGTTATCCCACTTTAGTCGTTCTCGGGGGCTCAATGAAATCTTCCATGAACTGAACCACAAGCGGCTGCATTACCTTTAAAAGTCCGATGCGTTGTGTTTGTTTGTGTTGTTTTGTAAAAAATGTTGCCTTTTCACACTCTTATAGAACAAAACCGAATCTTAAAGTGACAGTTGGCAAGAATCCGTGCGTCTCCCTCCGATGGCAATCAGCGAACGGTGAGTTCCCGTTTGAAACTTTCTTCACCACTCCCATGACCTCAAATTTTTGTCGACAGAGTTGTTGTCCTCGGACGTGTCTGCGGCTGCGGACGAGCAAAGCGTGGACGATTCGGAGGACGCCGCTCTCTCCCAGGACGGGTCGCTCAAGAATGACGTCAAGTACGTACGGCGTTTGGATGCACGGTTGTTTAATGCATTCAAATTAAAGAGGACCGTGATCCAATCAGAGCGGAGCTTATCTACATATTGAATATTAATGAGACAGTCAAACTTTTCATCTGATGTCTTACATCTAAGTACATAAATCGAAAATAGTCAAAGTGAAACTAGTCTCCCTTTTTTTTTTTTAACACAGTATAAAAAGCAGAGGAAGCTGGAAAGTGTTTGCAGTGTGATACTGCCACCTAGTGGCATTTTATAAGCTAGTCCGGAATTTATAATTCGTCATAATCCCATGTTTTCTTGTTGACATTACTCATTAAAAAAAAAAAAAAAAAAACACACAGTTGATTGATACATACACACGTGTGCATAAAGTACTTTATTCCTCCCATGAATTAAATAAAATTGTCATAGCAGCGATATTCACATCGACACTGGTATTAATTATATCAAAACAAGTACAAATACAAAAAGTGTCATTAAGAAATTTAAATGTAATAATTATTATATTGACAGTGATATAAAATATAATAATGATGTACACCTTTTTTTTTTTTTTTTTTTTCTCCCAGACAAAGTAAACTTCGCTCCACAAAAAGCGGCCACGCCTCCGGCCGAAGATTGTACTCCAATAGTAGGTTTAGTTCGTCCTTTTTATTGGATCTTTTTTTTTTTTTTTTTTTTTTGAAAAAAAATATTAATAAGCAGTACATGAATAGATTCATCACAGCTGGACACATCGCCGTATCCCGCGGCCGACCGCAAAGCAAAGACGGCACCTTGGGTCAGTAAAACCCGATGATGCCAATTCTCACTGTTGATGTATTTTTTGACAAATCGTCAACTATTTCCTTTTCTGCCTTCGTAGAACGTCCGCTTGTCCGGTGACAAGACCGACCAATCAGGGGAGAGCACTATCAAGTATGAGAATTTATTGACCTAAACTGTTCTGTATCCATGACCCGGATGTGTTATTGCTATTCATGAACAGAAACGCAGCAGGAGAGTTTATATTTAGTAACAATAAAACCCACTTTATTTTTATTTTATTTTATAACCCCTTACAGGTCAAAACGCACACTTTTGTCTGCTCAAACAAAACCGTGGGAGCCGGACGGTGGCATGCAGCCTCAAGTGAAAGGTATTCTGTGTGTGTGTGTGTGTGTATACACTTGTGTACATGTTATACTATCATTCCATTAAAAATGAAATCATTATTTTCCAGATGTAAACAATGCCGTCGTCAGGCCGAAGAAGACTCATCAGGTTGGTTTCGACCAAACAAAGACCGGCCGTCGATCTTTTAGGCGCTCTCGTTTATCGTTTTTTTTTTTTTTCTTTCTTTGCTTTTGCAGAAATGGACGTCAACGCTGGACGTGAGACTGGTGCGGGGCGTCCGCCGTCACGGCAAAGGCAAGTGGCTTTGCATCCTGCAGGATTACGACTTTGAAGGCCGCACTGGCACGATGCTCAAGGACCGCTGGAGGATTCTGGAGAAGACCCACAAAGTGGACTAAGAAGACGAAAGGGCGGTTCGCTTTATCTTCTATAGTTAATTGGGTGATGTTGTTCGGATTGTGTGCCACTAGAGGGCATAATTTGTCCACTGAAAAATATTAACGTTGTGCACTGTTGCGCATTGAATTTGTAGGAATTACACTTTGTATACGGCCTGTTCTCATGAAAATTGTTTTTTTCACTGTAATTAGTAGGACTTGAAAAGTCAATGTTGACTCCATGTGGCAAATATATACATGCAGAGTGCTTACATTTGAGATTTTGTGTGCAATTTTTTTCATGACAACCCCCCGTCTGTTGTCATTTCATGATCCGGAACAGTGGAAGCACGTAATTATAACAAAAAAAAAAAATAAACAATAGAAGTAGGTGTAATATAATTTAAAAAATAATATTTTAAATAATTTTACAGAGTCTGAGAGTCAGAGCCTTTTGGCAGAAGTCATCCGAGGGGGCCATTTTGTCATTGCCATATTGTTTTTAAATGATGGGCTTTTTTATAACAGTCTTAGTATGTTGCCCCCCCCCCCCCCGCCCCCGCCTTCGGGTCAGATGAAGACGAAGCTGTGCTGCGGTGGACAGTTGCACTGTTGCGTTTTACGGATCCTCCTCCACGTGCCGCTGCACCGGGGGTTGCCCACCGCCTGCCACTGCAGCACAGAATCCCTGCAACCAAAACAAACGTTGAATATGCTTGCAACTCAACTTTCTTGTTAGGTTACAGAATCATGAGACAAATCCTGTTTTGGAGGTCTACTGACATATGGGAAAAGGTGTAAATACTTTTAATTTTACGTTTAATTATTTAGTATTTTTTTATTTATTTGCAAAAATCTAATTTGAATTAATTTTTTAAATTTTAATTATTTTTAAAAAATTATTAAATTTTTTCTAGTTTTTTTTTCAATTTTGAAATAAGGCTAGGCTAAAATGTGGTAAAAGCCCTTTGAATGTTTTCCAGATCCACAAGTTATCGGCCATGACATTGACACCAACCTGTCTGTGTCCTGGCCGTCTCCTTGGCAACCACCGACGCGGTTGCGCATGGCAGGCGGCTGGCACGCCACGCACACCGTGAAACCTTCGGTGACGTAGCGCATCCAGTGCGTGTGCGGCCGGTTCTCCACTGCACAGTGAGGGGAGCGCGACTCCAGGGAGAATTCCACGCAAAACCTGAGGGAAAACAAGATAGGGGGTTTGTTTTGATGAGAAGGAGAACTAGTCCTGGTCCTAGTAAAGATGTAGAGTTGGGACACTTGCACAGTGAAAGCGTAGCTAGCTTCTCACGCTAGCTACTAGCTTTGTTAGATTTGAATAGGGGTCATCTGTGACCAGTTTTACAATTTGTCCATCATGAATCCATCTTTTTGAGAGGAATAAATGCGAAATGCTGTGTTAGCTTTCCATGCTAACTATTTAGCAGTGGACTGGTTTGCCGCCCTGCGCTACTCACTAGGGATGAAAAGGTCGACTGGAAATGGTCTCCTTGTGAGCAAACAATCCCACTGTTGTGGTTACTCACCCTGCATCCAAAGGGCTCCCGTAGGTGTCTCTCTTGGGCCTCCCCTTGCCAAACTCCAGACTGGTGATAAATGCGGGCCCTGATAACAAAAAGAGTCAATCATTACAGTGCACTCAAGGGTCACACAAACACAATTTGCGCTCACCTGTGTGCAGTCCGCACGGGGTTCCCTGGCGGTCTCTGTAGTCCATGCAGCCGGCCCGCTCCTCCAGGGCCGGACAGGGCTCACCGCCATTGGCGGGCGGCTCGGCGATGTGTCGCACCCGCGTACGCCACGAGGGTCGGCACGGCTCCACGCAGCCGCTCCAGAAGCTCCAAGCTTTCACTGAACATGCCTGAGCTGGAGTTGGGGGGTATTGGGTCAATGCAGTAAATGAGAGAGCTTTGATTTGACCGCAGCATTAATGGGTTACGTTAGCCGGCTAAGCTATAAATAACCCAACAAGTGGCAATTTGTTATGACCGACAAAATGTATAGAAACGGAATAGCTGATTTTTTTTTCATTTGTTAGCATGGTTAGCTGAGTAGCATGCTAATAGGTAGAAGCTAACTCTAAAAGTTAGAAAGTAACCCCAATAATTTTTTTGGGACAATAATATATTCTATGCAGCCCCACTGGTCTGAATGTGGTATTCTGGTTAATATTGCGTTAGTGGAATATTTCTGAAGCTAAGCTGTGATTGGTTGTTCAATGTTGCGCAGGTGTAAGGTAACAACCAATCAGAGCTCAGCTTCAGAAAACAGCTGAGCTGTGAGCAACATTGATGTCATCTTCAGTTGACAGCAAGTGGCAAAATGGTTGACCCCTGAGATGGATAAATATATTTTTTTTTTTTTTCCACAAACGTAATATAATCAGAATGTCATGTTTAGACTAGTGAGGTCACATATAACATTTTATTAGGAAATGTTTAAGGTTGACTTCCATTTTAAGCTGGAAAACCAAATAAACAAGAAGTCATTTGCTTTTTCTGTTAATGAGAGAGGATTGAGACATTCAATCTATTGTCAGCAAAAATGAACCTCATCTTGAAATACTTCCTGTTTTCACTCTTGCTCATTCAGATTTACAGTAGTGTGCCACCATCTCGTGACAGTGAAATTACATCCTAAATAAACTATAAAATTGAGTTAAAACAGTCCGCAAAATAGCAGGACCGCAAACCCAGAACCCGCTATTGACTGAACTCGATTGTCTCCCAACAACTTGTTCTACCTCATGGATGACGCACGCACGCACCCCTGCACTGTAATATCTTAAACTGATCGACTTAATCGCATTCTTCAAATACTTGTCGTTCTCCCCTACGGCTCAGCCCAGCTGGGCAAACACTTCCACCTCCGTGAGATATTTCCACAGCAGATAAGCGTGTGTGCGTCTTATCATTTTTCTTAGGAGACGAGTGCTTATCTCAACAGTGTGGCAAAAGAGGTCCAAAAGTACCTGCCGGCGCTCACCTGGGCAGTGCGAGAAGTAGTCGAAGCAGCAATCCCGCGTCGTGGCGCAGCCGCCGTCACAGTGGCACGTCCCGTAGACGCGGTCCATCCTCCAGTCAGTGGAGGTGCAACCCATGTCCCGACCGCTGCAGCATTTTCCCAGGCAGCCTGCGGAAACCAGGCGGCGCTGTCCCACGGTGGCCAAAAGCAGCAAAACGTAGGCAATCTCCATTTTGACGGGGGAAGGATTGTCAATTGGGGACAAGTTCCAATCGTGGCAACTCCATGTGCCCGCCGCCGCGTCTCCCGCCGCACCTCTCTGGCGTCTGAGTGGACTCGGAGAGGGAGGAGGAGGGTGGTTTGTTTTTCCCCGCACCCCCTCCTCCTCTTCTGCTTCCTTGCATCACGCCCCCGCCACAATCACCACACCGGCGACGGTATTCGGGCCACCCCAGAAGTCCCTGAGAAGAAAAGGAGGAATGTGAGTGCTTGGATGTTCTCCATGAGTGTGCGAGTGCCAAGTGTTGTCCAAAAAAAAAAAAAAAAAAAAGGACTGACAGGTTTTGTTTCTATTTATCTGAGTGCTTTTTGAAAATGCTATTGTTCAAGCTCTTATCACTTGGTCTGCCTTTTCCCCCAACAGACTTCACTTGTGGTCGTTTATTGCTTCCAAGATGAGATGCTTGACCATGTGGCGTTCTACATTGTACAAATGAGGCCTCTTGGAGGGAGCGTTGGGCTATAGAAGGAGCAGCAGACGATTGTAATGACTTCTGCGTGATGCTCCCGGGAGGTCAAGCGACAGTAATAACCTTCATCTCCACCATGATCATCATCATCACCGGGTGAGACTGACGCGTCTGCATGACCTCACAAATATGTTGGGTATCCTCCGTTTTGTTGGGAAGAGCCGTCGCCCCAATATAGTGAACGAACTTAAAACAATTTATCAAAAATGAGACTTAAAGATGTTCAATGCCACTTGCAGTTTATGTTTACTGTCAAACTAAATTTAGCAAAGACAATTACACTTGACAACTGCCTAAAGAAAGACACCATTAGCATAATGCTAACATAAAATAGAAAACGCCATCGACATGCTAATTATTAGCAGAACAATTATACTTGACAACTGCCAAAAGAAAGACTCCATTAGCATAATGCTAACATAAAATAGAAAACGCTATTCACATGCTAATTATTAGCAGAACAATAACACTTAACAACTGCCAAAAGAAAGACCCCGCTAGCTTAATGCTAACATTAAATAGAAAACGCCATTGACATGCTAATTATTAGCTGTATTAGTCGCGGTTTTACAACGCTTTAACAGATACAGTATAAAAACGCAATGGGGCAACTCAAGTAAAAAAACAGATACCGGGAAATGTTGCTTTCCACTGAAGGTAGGTAACCACGCAATCAGTGTTTTCCGACACGCCTTCCTTTTAACGTGCAAGTACCTGAGCGCGGTCCTCCATCACTGCTGACAAATACTCTTGTGGGCGGTTTCCTGTCCCGGGTGTCAAGGTGACGTCCATATGGGGAATGTAAACGGCGGCCGTCTCCGTGGTGATGCCCGACCCCGGTTGCCATGACTTCCAGTCGATTTGTTGGCAAAAACCGGCCGTCTCGCTGGAAATGAGCTCAAACCCATCCTGTCTTTGACCCGGTAGTAGCTTTGACGCTAAAGGGATTCGTTTTAGGCTTTTGTGGAGGATTGGGGTAATATTTGTTTGGTTAATGGTTACATTCGGATTCTGATAAGGTTTCGGTTTCCGTATTTTAGCAAGTGCCCCCATAAAGGGTGACTCAACAAAAAGTCAGGTGACTGGAAAAACAGGACAAGCCGTGGATCAGTAGAGTGCAGAATGGATGACAAGATTAATTTAAAGCAACAGTACCTTTAATGCAGAATTACAAGACACGCAACATGAGCAATCACATTTGTTTCTGCACCGACAATGCGTGTTTTGTCCTCACGTCCACCCAAACAACAGGTGACCTCAAACGAGGCGTGCTAATTGCCCCGACTGGGCCGAGTCTTCCCCGGCCCAGACCCCCAACCCCCCGTCGTCGTTCCGCCTAATGAGCAGCTCTCAGGCGGCGTGTCATGAATCGTCGCTTTTGTTCGCCGCCTGCCCATTCATGTCCTTGCCGCTTCCTGCCCGCCGGCCGCCATGTTGACGCGTGTTCCATTCCCGAGGTCTCGCCTCAGACCGTGACACATGAGTCACTCTTTATGGATGTTGGACTTGGCTTCTGTCGCCACGATGCAATTAGCGGGCAGATATACCACAAATATATTGTTGTAGTACCTTCATCATGTCAAGACTCTCACCCGGTGTCAATATTGAGCAAATTGGTAGAGTGACAGTTTTGGGGCATTTAAATATTGAGTACAAATGTGGACCGCTATGTTAGCATCTTGCACTAGCCGCTACATGCAAACAATTTGTTTGTCTTACGGTTGGTGTTTCGTTGTGAGGAAAGTCACCTGGTAGGAACTGTAAAAAAATAAAAATAAAAGTCTGCAAACATTGTAATGCGATATCATGTGATATGACAGCGGTCACAGCTGTGTGGATGCCCCCCCCCCCCCCACCCCACCCTTCTTTATTGGTTTCTACTGAAGCATCCGGTTTCTGTTGACACGGCTTTCTTGTCGTCTCCAGCAGAAACTGACTTGATAGCAGGTTGAAAAGAAAATATTACTTGACTGAACAAATGTAGATGAAATGAGACAATACTTCTTTCAGGGCTCACAGTGCTTTTTTTATAAGTGCAGAAAAATAACAATTTGGTCACAAAAATGGACATTTGCACTCGGGCTCATTGAACAAAACAAAACAGCAGGGTATTAAATACAGTAGTAGGAACAGTTTTACACATTGATTGATTGTTAAGTCTGCTGTGGATTAATCGTGTCTTGAGGCAGAATTCACCCGGGATTCTGTTACGAACCATTTCAAACGGTTAAGTGGAAATACACTTTTGCCATCTAAAACAGGATACAAATATTTTTAAAAGCCTATTTTGTAATCCAATCCACTCATGGGGACATCATGTAACATATTTGTTTTGACCTGGAGCAAAAAAAAAAGTAGTTATCTTGTAGAAAAAGGCAAATAGATTTTTATTTTTTACAGCTGTTCAGTAAATATGAGTATTACATCAATAAATAAAGTGATGCACGTCAGAGTTGACCTCCAGCTGTCAGCCTATAACAATCTCTTATCAGTTCTTGCGAAAAACAACAAGAGCAACACATTCAGTGCAAAAAAATGACCTTTTTCTACCAACGTCCTTCATTTTGTGGGGACTAAAAGGCTCGAAGGCACTCACTGACCATTTGGGACTATTCATTAGGTACACACTTGCACAGTCTCAGTCGATGTTTCCCACCTTGTGGCTTTGTCCTCACGCCTTCCAATGACACAGCATGAGCGGTGGCGCCACCTACTGGGGATAATCGTCATCACCGCTTTGAAAGTTTTGATGAGAGAAAATGTTGCAATGTTTTTTGGTTCATCTTTTTATCTTCCCAAGACAAGTTTCATGTTACAAGAACTGAATATTTTGGAGGAACAAGTTTCTCACATTTTATGGATTTTTTAGAATGACTTTTTCAGGAAAATAATTTGATGAAATCAGTTTTGTTTTTTCTTTTGGGACAATCAAAATCACCTTTTTTTTTTCAAGAACAAAAAAATCATTTTCAAGCAATAATGGTTTCCAGAAGTAAAGTGTTACAAGGTTACTTTTGGATCGTCGCATCAGGAAGTCACCATGCAAGTCAGTCAAGTCAGTTGTTTTGTTTGTCCCCATATTTTTTTTTAATTGTATTTTGTTGTTTTTCAAGACAAAACAGCTAACCTTTTCTGGGGGGTGGGGGGGGGATCAATGTTACAAGAACAAATCCTATTTTTTAAATGAAAAACTTATTTTCTAAGAAAGATAAGGTTTTTAGTAGGACAACAAAAATATTTTAATAATATAATAAAATCTTATCAGGTTGATTATTTTTTTTCCAGATAAAAAGGTCATAGTATTACGGAATAAATATATATTTTTTTTTATTAAAAATGTTCAAGAAAAAAAATCTAAATTACAAAATAAAATCTTGTAATTTTGTTTATTTTTCCAGATTAAAAAGTCAAGAATCACAAGATAAAATCCTATTTTTGATATATATATTTTTTTAAATAATCTCAGTGGGAAAAGAAACAACTGGTGCGCTGGTGATGGTGCAGGTGTACCTAAAGCGAAGCGAGCGCATCACTCTGCGGAGAGCGCGCTGGTTTCTTTAGCTAAAGTCACGATGCTGTCGGCTTTTGGCTTGGCGCCGGGTTCCAGCGCGCCGTCCCCAGTCGGGTTCCGGTTCTCGTCCAGCGGCCGTGGTTCCTCCTCGGCCAGGTAGTGGCCGCCTTCCTCGGCGACCATCCGGTCCACGTGCTCCATCAAGTGTCCCACCTGCGTCTGCTCCTGGAACACGCAGTTGTTGATGAGTATGTAGCGACGTTGACACTTCTCCAGCACGCACTGCAACTCGGCGCCCTCGCGCCGGATGTAGCGCTCCAGCGAAATGGTCCGCAGCATGTCGGCCCAGGTAAACACCACCAGGACGTGCCGCCACACCCGCTCCCCAAACAGGCCCACATGCTCCTCGATGCGGACGCGGTCCACCTTGGTGAACATGCCCACGGGGATGACCAGGAGGAAGGCGTGGGGGCCCGGCGGGCACAGGGTGGCACCGCGGGCAATCTCCTTCTTAAAGGAGAGTGGCGTGTCCTGCGACGAGTACCAGCCGGGCGTGTCCACGACGGTCACCGGGCGCCCTGCCACCTCCGTGTGCCGCGTCACGCAAAACTCAGCGGCGCGCTCCAGGCGGAACTCCTCACGGCCCAGGATGGTGTTGGCTGTCAAGCTCTTGCCGGGCCAGCGCCAGCCTAAGACCACCAGACGGAGCGGGGACAGGCTCGGCTCGGGGCCGTTACTCTTGTCGGACTCCGATGACGCTGAAACAAGGTAAGACAAATTGCTTTACACAACATTGAAAAACATGCTACAAAAAAAAAAAGGTGTGGGGGGGGGTCATTCTCAAACAACAAAATATGCATGTGAGGTGCAGGTATTGTCTTTGTCCACTTAGAGTCACCATCCTCACATTCCACAAGAAAATATCTGTGCCAAAATATTGAGTATGTGCCTAAAGGTGGGGCTGGGCCTGGTGAGTGTTGTGGGAGGCGGTAAATAAGCCAGCCTTTGTATTTTACACATTCTTTGCTACAATCGCACCAACAACTTCTAGAAGGAAAAAAAGTAGTAGTCTTACCCCCCAAAAAAGTTGGATTATTTTAAGAATATAGCTATTATTGTTCATAATAGTCAGATTATTATTCAATAAAAAACGAAGGGGACAAAATGTTAAGATGTTGGCTTTTTTATTATTATTTTTTTTAAACTAATTTGGTGACCCAATAACGCAAGCATTTCCTCCCACCACTGTGCTATAAAATGAAGTTTATAAGAATTTCAGACGTCGTACAAAACATTAAAAGACGTAAATAAAAAAAACATGGCATTTATCCCTTTTTTTCGTACCGCAATATGTGAGCGTTCGAGCTGCCTTTGTTGTGAGTTTTTAGCGGTCAGGAAACGACACACGGAAAATGTCAGGGGGATCTTTATTCCACTTAATAACCAGAATAATAAAAGCAGTAACCGCAACGTAAGCTAAGATTACTTCGTTTGAGTTAAGATATGTTAACGAAGCTTCGAGACGTGTCAGTGTCAACTTTAACGGCGTTTAGCCAGAGGGCTAATAATGTTCACGTTGTTAGTTAAACGTTTCAAAGTCGGTGAAATTTTTTTAAAAACAGGGCGGATAAAAGGCGTCAGCTTACCCGAAGTTGGTTCGTGACTGTTGGCTTCCATACTGTTCAATTTCAGGCACAGTAACTTTTGGATCAAGTTGGCGTTTAGTCGTTCGGTCACGTCGGGGAAAGTACGGAAGCGCTCTGCCTCTTCCTGTTTGGTGACGTCACTTTGGGAACGCTCACTTGTGGACTTTTAGCAAAAATAGGAAATTTACGACAGTTAAATTGATATCTTTTTCTGGGGGGGGGTCTTTCCTAAAAAATAAAATAAAAGAAAGAGAGTAATGTTTATTAACCTCGACGGAAGCGCTTCCTGTTTGGTGACACCACCCACCAGGTGGTGTTTTTACAAGAAAAATATATCTCATGAAAGTAAAATTTTATTTTTTCGAGAAATATGTAATAAAAAAAATGGTAATATTATATTAGGTAATTATTACGAGAATAAATTATCTTTTGTTTTTGAAATAAAAATAGTGTGATCTTAATGTTTCCGACTCTTCCGGAATAAGGTGACGTTTTTAACCCCCCAGAAAAAAGAATTATATAAGAATGAAAATTAATTTAAAAAAAATGTCAGTACTTAATTTAAAAAAAATCTGTTTATTTTTTCAAGGGAAAAAAAGTCAATATAATCGTCTGAGATTCCACTTCTTCCTTATTTATGTCACTCCTCGACATGCCAGTTGTAATTCTGCCACAAGTATCCTGTATACAGGTGTCACCAAAAAAAAAAAAAACACATGAGTAGCCCGTGGCCTGTTCTGAAAGTCCCTCAACAATTATGGAACCTAACAAGATTAATTTAAGCAAATGTATTATTTCACAGGCAGAAGTGTGTATCAAACTGGTCGCCCTTCGCATTAATCAGTACAGTAGCTATTGGTTTAAAAAAGGTCTGTATGAAGAGGACTCCAATTTAATTGTAACAAAATGTCAGTTGAAAAAACAATGATTTATTGGCAATTGTAAACAACTTACACATGATATGGATAAAAAGAAGGAAGAATAAAGTAGTATATGAAGGTTTTTATTTTATTTTTTATTAGAGTTGAACATAAAAGTAACAATATTTACAATGTAGCAACGAGTTTGAACTGCTCAGTTGGAAATCCTTCACTGTTAGTTACTCGGCCACACAATTCATATCAATTGGTAAAACGACACGGAAAAGAAAAGTGACAGGAAGCACAGTAACGATTTCCTTCAATGTAACATGGCGGCTGCTCGATGAAAACATGAGGAACATGTCACAACATGGTTGTAATTGCTTCAAAACCCCTGAGAAAATAAAAATGTAAATCTGTTGGCGTTTTGTCCCATGGGAAAAAAATATTGCCTATGATCCCCACGACGCCAGCATGCGCATGTCGTCCTCATCTTCAGCCCTTCTTCTGGCCGCTGAAAAAAACAAAGACACAGGAATGAATGACATTTGGAATTATAACAATCATGTGAAAGTTGTACATTTTAATTAAGATATGTCATATTTGTTCATAATCTCATCTATTTATTTAAAAAAAATAATAATATATTTTTTATAGAGAGTATGTTTGGGGGACAGTGTTGAAAGAATAGTTGCATTTATTAAAAGGAGAAATGTAATCTCATGGGATATTTTATTTTAATAAATTCACAAAAAAATAAAAACATTTATGGGTGTGAATTTGTTTTTATGAAATTCTATGTTGCCAAAAATAAAAGTAGTAAATTGATTAACTAATTAATTTAAAAATAAATACTAAGTGAATAGTCATGTTTTTTTTCATTATATTTCCAATACTCTAAAATCTATGTTTAAAAAAATAAATAAAATAATAATAATATTGTACATACTTCCACGGTGAGATACACGTCCTGATGGCACCGAGGGCAATCTGGCACTGGGTACGGAGGGGAGGCCTCCCATGCTCTTCAGGTTCTCGTCCAGGCCTTCCTGCTCCAGCTCCTCCAGCTCAGCCAGCAGATCATCCTAACAACAACAATTAGTTCTCTATCTTTTTTATGGGGGGGGGGGGGTACGCAGCAGCTTTGTGAGGGGCAACGGCAAGTATACCTCGTCGTAAGTTTCGCCGTAGGGTCTGGAGATGGCTTCGTTGATCTCGCGGGCCACATCTTGCTGCTCGTTGATGTCCTCCATTAGATCGTCTATCTTGTTGAGATCCCTGAGGAATGAAAACATTTGATATGCTTGCGGTTGCTAAACGAAGCTTCACTATGTGTATTTTTTTGTTTGTGTGTACTCCTCACATGCTCTCGTGGACCTGCTTCATGGCCTGGGCGGCGAAGCCCATGTTTCTCACCACCTCCGTGTTGGTGTGCGAGTTCTCCAGCGCCTCCCGTTGGAACTCGATGGTGGAAAGTGTGCCGTCGATCTGCGTCAGCTGCTGCTCCAGGCGCTTCTTCCTTTTCAGGGCCTGCAGGGCAGCTAAGAGATTGTTTGCGGACATTAGCGTTGCAACGGACCAATACGCTGGAAATAATCCCATGGCGACACCATGGAGCTATTTTTAGCGATTCTAAAGGAAGTGAGACGAGTTTTTTTTTTTCCATGAGTACAATACACGTTGAAGCTTTAAACTTTGTGGGTTTAAACAGGTCTTTGTGTTTTCACCAACGTTTTTATTCTTGCTGTTGCTAAAGGTGCCAAAACGGCAGTTCAATTTACCATCATTTAATTAAACTTTGATTTGTATATTTACGTACTGACACAAAGAAGGGTTTTGTGTATGCCAAACTAATACATGCTTTTTGACGACAATTAGATGATTTAAATGTGAAATAACTAGTTGAATTGTCCAAGATAGCAATATTAAACTTATTCGTGAATCATTTCATAACCAATACAGAACTTTTAATCATTAATGGCATCTGTATTTAACAGAGTTTTTAGAATTTGTGGCACTTGGTTGTACTCACATTTACATGTATTTAATTATTCATTTACTTACCGTCATTGGTATGCGTTTGTCTTTTTCAACAATTGTATTGTATTTATTTAAACGCCACGTTATGTCCTTATATAATGAAAAAATGTAATCATTTATCATTTTATGATAATTCAATTAATTTAACTGACATTATAATGGCCTTTTTATTATTTAATGGGCTCATCTAGTCACTTAATATGATACATTTAATGACATTTATGTGTATTGAATGGATTTTTGTCATTTAACAACAACATCATGATTTGTAAGGACTTTGCTTCCTGTTTTGGGCCAAAAACGGGGGACTTTCCCCCCCCCGAAGTGAATTACAGGAAGATGCACCTGTGGCTCATCCTAAAATGGCAGCTCTCATGAAACTTTCACAGGTTTGGGCTTTTTAAGACGACGCCTAAAACACGACTAGAAAATCTTAGAACCATTTGGGCCCTTTCTGTTGGTGATGAACATCCAAATATACATACCCCTCTTATTTCTTGTGCCGTGTTTCTTGGCTATCATGATTTCCTGCTCTATCCTCTTTTCCAGGTAGTCCTGTTTCTTGCTCAACATGTCCTCGGTCTCCCGGAGCTTGTAGATGGCCTCCTGGGGTGAGGGTCCCGCCTTGGACCGGTGGTGTTTGGACTTACCCCCGGACGACGACGAGCCGGAGCTCGAACTCCCCTTGAAGAATTTCGTGATTTTACTCATTTTGTCTGGGAGTTTGTCCGACGGTAAGTAAAAATCAGCGCCCGGTCGCGGTATGCGGACGCCGAGCTGTTGTTATTATTGTCAGGTCTTTCCAGGGTGTGAGATGTCGCCGAGCTGTTTTTCCAGCTCGACGGGGTTTCGTGGCTGTCAAATGACCTTCCGCCACACCTATCCACGTCTGCATTACATTACCTGTGTGACGTCATCGAAACTTAGGCCCGCCCTCCTTTAATTGTGACCAACAAAACGTTCGACCGAATAAATTCAGTTATTCAAATATACTCCTTTCTGTCATGTGGTGACATATTAATAAAAGTTATGTAAAAAGTTAAGTTGAATAAATTTGTATTGAACTGTTGCGTTAAAAATCACTGCCATCAAAATTCACTTCCGGGGTAATCAGATCCGCAAACCTAATATTATTTATTTGCTTGCTTTCAAAGTTGTATTATGTGATTTTTTATAAACACACACACACACTGCTAAAATAATTATGAGAACAAATGTTAAAGTAGAATTTAACTTTCGGGGTTACGTTTTGGTTATTCGAATTTCACTTCCGGGGTCAAATCCGTGTTGACGTTCCGGTTGGAGAAGCGCACCGCTAAAAGCTAATGGCTGAGTTAGACATCGGAAAACGTTGTCAAACTGATTCTTGTCACCAACAAGGTCTGTATCGTCTTCGCTCAAAAAAATAATTAGTGTGTGACGTTAAGCATAATCCGTGTCTAAAAATTAACCATAATAAAAAAATACATGTCAAATCGGCATCGTAGCTCGTCAGCGTTAGCATGAATATGCAGTCAGTGAGTTTACTATTGCATGTAAATCATAAATAAAATCTTCAGCCATTGATATCTAAATTATTTAAATGTTAAACGGTTTTCAAATAATAGGCCTGTTTTTTAAAGTAAGGCTACACTGTGTTTGCTAGTCAACTAAAAAGTTGTTTTCTTCTATCATTTAGATTTCCTTCCATTTGTTTGTGATTCCTGCAATGGAGTCTACTGGTAAGAGTCACCACCTTCTCTTTTTTCGTTACACTGCATTAGGGTATTTTCCTACCCAAAATGTTTTTTATTAATATTTACAATTTCTTGTAAGCAAAGGGGAAATATTGATTCATCGTGTAATCTTTTTGAAATAAATAAAAAATATTTTATAATATTGCCACATCCTTTAGCTCTACTGTGCATTGTATCTTAACTGTAGTAGTACTGCATATTGCAACCATTTTCTCTTTTTTCAGCCTTGAACACAGAAGCAGAGAGGCTCACTCGTGTTCACAGGTAAGCACCGCTTATAGTTTTACCATAGAAGAACAATAGAGCAGTTTTCTTGTCAAATACATACTTGTCATGCTTTTTCTTTTTTTGGGTGCTGAAAATTATTCAAATTTCATCTCAGGAGCCAATGAGAAGAGAACCCCAACCAGTGGGTGGCAGCACAAGTCATCCATGCACATTTGAAGACTGCAAAGGGAAAGAACTGCTCCCTGTCATCTGTCCGCAATGTGAAAAACACTTTTGTTTGGCGTAGGTTTACACTAACCAAATTTCACTACCTGTGTTCAATGTAGTGATTAAGATTACTCTACGTGCCTTTTTTTTTCCCCCCTCCCCCTGCAGCCACCGTCATCAAGATGATCACAAGTGTGAGAAGCTGGAGGTCCAAAAGCCGCGCATGGCAGCCACCAAGGAGCTGGTGCAAAGGATTGTCGGTCAGGATGTGGAGCCATGTGATGACATGCTCCTGCTGTTCATCTTTTGTCCACATGGGATCAGTATTATATAAATTGTGTGTTATTTAAAACAGGGTTTGTCAACCTTGAGTGCCAAGGCACACATTTTGCATTAAATATATATTTTTATATATATAAAGTATGAATGACTCAGGCAATGAAGCTAATGATTTTATTTGATATAAGTAAATAATTTTTGGACCAATGCAGTGAAATTGCAATTTGATGAGGATGTTCTAATATAATTCCACTCTTGTCAAATCAGAGTCAAAGGACGGATCCAAAAGCAAAGGACGTAAAGGGGCGAAGAACAGCGCCACAGCAGCCAAGGTAGCTCTGATGAAACTGAAACTTCATGCTGCAGGAGACAAAAGTTTACCACAGGTACTTTCGAGAGCTTATTACAGGATCACTAGTTAAACTAGTTCACTGATCACATTCTCCCGCGTCTCTTCTTTCAGACAGAAAGAACCTACTTTCAAGTGTATCTCCCTAAAGGGTGTCAGGCGACCAGTCAGCCAATGTTCTTCTGCTCCAAATGGAGTGTGGGGAAGGTGGTGGATTACGCGGCCTCACTCGCTTCCCTCAAGAACAACAACAATGTGCTCGCTGCCAAGGTAACAACACAGCACTTCCTTTTTTGGCCTGGCTAAAGTGAGACGTTGGACAAGGGACTAATGAACAGTAGACACTTTTTTGTTTTTTTTTGTTCCCCCTCCCCCTTTTTAAAAACGTACAGTAGTCACAGTATTTTCAGTCTTCGTCCATCCCATACTTTCAAATAAGAAAAAAAAATATTTTTTTCCCCCTCTCAGAAGTTGCGTCTCTGCCATCCCGAGACAGGAAAGTCTTTGCGTATGGACGACAGCTTGCACACGCTGCTGACCAGCCCGGAAGACCCCCTGCACAACGGGGGTAACGTGATCCTTGAGTACTTGGACAATCACAGCACAGGTGTGGAGGATGTTTCAAACTATATTACAATCAGATGACTGGATGACAATAAAATCCAAGTTTCAAGATGAATGTGCAGTTGCGCATGACTGTTGCTAATTATTAACTCAGGAGCATGACTGGGACAAGATATATTATTGAGATGTGGTATCCATTTTGATGCAAATTGATACAACAAGATCAAATATTGATATTGGTCTCTTGTCACATTTCAGGACAATTTTGACATTAAAAAATATATATTTTATTGCTCCTTTCTTCACCTAGCTGAAGTGACTGGGTTTTAGTGTTTTGTCATACCTTTAAAATGTCTCAAAATGTTGCTAAAATATTTACTTATTCTTACACTTTATTTGTTCTATATATATTTTTGAATCATTATAAAAATGTTTTCTTTAATTAAAATGTTTTTAGACTCAAATATATATTATATTGGATACAATAACTTTATTAGTCTCACAATGGGGAAATGTGCATCATTTCACCAGCAATAAAATAAAATAACTTGGTTTTGTGCTCACTTTCTACAATATAATCTTCATCGTTATGCTATGTCCTTTCCACGAAGTCAAGAATCGGCAGGGTTCATAAAGAGATTTCTGACCAATCACGAGAACTCTCATTTGATTGACATACACCCTGGCCAAATCACGAGGCGTATACGGAGACGAACTCTGACCAATTGCTTGCGCCCTTGTATGACCGATACATAGGCCAGCCAATCACAACACAAAACGATACGTCAGGAGGATTTATATAAATGAAAAGGGGGCTTGTCTCCATCAGACAGTCGATTGTGTTGTTCGTAAACAGAAGTACGCTGCGGATTTTGTTGACCGTTCCCAACTATTTGGCTGGCTATAATAAGGCTTTTACGTCGCTTTTTATTTTACTGCCGTCCGACTGATCGGTCGCTTGGACAACAGCGACTTGATCCACCGCGAAAAGAAAGCCTTTGTTTTTTTTTTTGTGCAATTAGGTCGAAAGGGATGCCGCTGCAGACGGACCAAGACGTGCGTAAACAGTCACTCGATTTAATTTCGTCGCATTTAATCGGAAAGAGTAGTTTTTCTATAAACCGAAAGAGCCTCAGAGTGGCGCATTCTCGACCGAGTGCTTGTAAAAGATGCTTAAACGCGCACTAATTGCTCGACTGTAAACGCACAAGAGAAGGAAGACGACTGAAAAAAAACCACAACAATAATAATAGCAAGCAGAGCTAGCTGCTAATATTAGCTTGGAGGTGACCGGAGCGACAAACCCCAGCAAAATAAAAATAAACAAAGCGCCGAGAAGACTCAAGAGTAAACCAAGCGGCGTTTGTGGAACGTCGAAGTGATCGAGGAATATCGATTTGGTAAGTGATTTTTTGAGGTGCAAATATATGTTGCTAAATGGAAGCAGGAAGACGATGGGGAACTGTGTGGGGGAGGGGCCGGGAGAAAATGGCGGTCATTGTCAAAAATGACCTCAAGATGGCGGTGCGCTCACTCTTCCTTGTTCTTGTTTTTCTCAAAACAAACAAGCTGTCAAACGCCCCCTTTTTCCGTGCAAAATAGTCAATTATGTTGTTTCTTCTTTAACTCGGTGGGGTGACTGGAGAGGTCAAGCAAGTATTGCTTGGTAACATATTTTTTTATTATCTTAAAGGCTAATGTTTTTCTTTATTTTCATGATTTATGTGCGCTATTGCTTTTCGGCTTTTTAGGTCATATCTAAACATATTTGTAAAATTTTAAAAGGCAATTTTTTAAAAAATTATCCTGCTGATGTTGCTTAATTTGTAGTTTGTTTTGTTTACAATTTTACAGGTTATAATTCACATTTTTAATTGTTAAAAAATGATTAAAAAAAATTAACGTACACGTCACATCATTTCTTTTAATCTACTTTGCACATTTCATTAATCAAATTTTTTTCTAAAATAATTCAACATGGTATTTTATTTTTTTATTTTATTTTTTTTACAACATATACAAAATACTTATATATATTTTCCCTCCCCAGAAGGCGATGAAGTTGCTGGAAAACTCGAGTTTTGAGGCACTCAGCTCCCGGCTGTGTGCCGAAACAGGAGAGTCTCGTATCCTTGGCAGGTGAGTTTTTTTTCTTCTTCTTCTCCTCTCATTCATTATTTAAACAAGCAAATTAAAAGAAACATCCCTCAAGTTTTTTTGAAAGGTGCTATAGAAATCGGTTATCAGCATGTACACAAAATTGCACGAGAAAAATGTATTTTCTATTATTGCAAGCCTCTGTAACGTGATGCGCCCGAGTCGATTTGCTCCGGAAACGAGCAATTGGTGACGTCACACCACAAGGTGAGCGCGCTGATAAACGGGGGCAGTAGAGCAAATGTTACTCAATGATAAATCGGAGCACAACTCGGAAAGTTAATACGCAACCCCCAAGTGTGTGTTTCCACTTATCTTATGTAAGAAGGCAAAAAACGCAACGGGTCTGCGTTTACAATTACACAGCACATCATTTACACGTCCTTCCTTCCCTGCAACCGGAGCACACGCACACACCGGCTATTTTGAAGCGTGTTACATGTGCGTGTGTGCTTAGCACATACCCACGCACACGCATTGTACTGTGGGCAGCTACCGCTAAGTAAAAGCTGGCTGACATTTAGGCCGCTTAGCAGATTAGCGAGGCAGCAGCAGGCAGAGGAACAATGCCGACTTGGGAAAAAAAAACTGTTTTCGCATTTGTGTTTTATACAGTAAGCCAAACTGTTGCTTGTTGGCAAGTGAATTTTTATTGAGTTCACTGTCAAAGAAAAAAAATATATATAAATAACTTTTGAAGGATTTTGGCGTCTACTCAGTGTTGTTTGTTGACATCAGCTGTGTTTGCGTGGTGGTGGTGGTGGGCGGGGTGAAAGGAGGTCAGCGACGTCTCCAAAACGGTCTCGGCTGCTCCTCGTCAGCGTCGACTCGAAACAAGCGTCTTGCTCTTGCGCAAGTGACGGTCTGTTCCCGCGTATCGCATTTCAACCGCGCCTGACCTTAAGAAATAAAAGCACAGCGTGGAAGCAACTCGTTCTTGCCACATGTGAGATAAGTGTTGACGTGCGGCTAATCTCGTCTGGAGAGCAAGCACACTTCCACTTTTGAGTTTTTTTGTTTGGCCTCAAGTATTCATAGCTGAGAGTCACTTATGCAAATGAAATGTACAGGCCACAATATTAGGTCAATCGAATGTGACACAATGTAAAAGTAACACAAAATAACATTTTTTAAATGTTATTTTCAGATATTTTCTTATGTTTTATTTGTAAATATCACACTAATTATTGTACTATATTTTAAAAATTCTTCCTTATTTTTTATGTAGTTGTATTTGTAAATATTTCACAAAATATGATACTATATTTGAACTATATATTTTTAAATTTAGATTTTTTTAATGTAGTTTTATTTTTAAATATTTCATAAATTATTATACTATATTTGAACTATTTTTTTTTTAAATTATTCCATATTTTTTATGTTGTATTTATAAATATTTCACAAATTATTATACTATATTTGAACTATTTTTTTTAATTATTTCCGATTTTTTTTAATATGTTTATTTGTAAATACTTCATAGATTATACTATGTGAATTTTTTTGAAAAACATTTTTTTAGTTAGCATATTTTTTTATTTGGTAGTTGTAAGTTAAAATCAGCTTAGATATTTTTGCTTCCAACATAATTTTAATTTTTTATTATTATTATATTTTTTTTTAATAAAAAATGTGTTTTGTTTGTAAATGTTGAGTCTAATCGGGTTGTGCAAGTGTGCTTAAAAAGTGACAAATGAGCAGATGTAGAGCTTTTTTTTTTTTTTAATGAAACTGAAAGAAGACTTTTGGCGGCCATTTTCTCTTGCGGTTGAGCTCCATTTTGTAAAGTAACGTTTCTGATGTCCACCGACAGGATCGAGAGCTACTCGTGCAAGATGGCGGGCGACGACAAGCACATGTTCAAGCAGTTCTGCCAGGAGGGCGAGCCGCACATCCTGGAGGCTCTGTCCCCGCCGCAGTCCGCCAGCGCCGCCAGTCCCGAGCTGTCAGTTGGCATGGCCCCGCCCCACCAAAAAACCAAACAATCGTCAAATATCTTCTTTTTCCGTCAGGCTGGCCAAGAGCGCCGAGGACGGAGACAACCCGCTGAGCGACAAGTGCTGCAGGAAGACCATCTTCTACCTCATCACAACGCTCAACGAGTCCTTCAGGCCCGACTACGACTTCAGCGCCGCGCGGGCGCACGAGTTCAGCAGGGAGCCGAGTCTCAACTGGGTCAGTACAGCGGGAAAATAATTGCTTAGGTGTGATAGCATTTTTATTTTATTTATTTTTGCTGACACCTCATGAAATATTTGTTGGCGGTCAGGTGGCCAACGCGGTCAACAGCAGCTTGTTCTCGGCCGTGGGGGAAGGATTCAACTCACTGGGACCCGAGTTGTGGAACGCCATCGACCAGGAGATCAACCTGCCCGCCTGCGACATCTACAGGTGAGCCAAGCCAGCACATTCCAAAAACACGCAGGTTCGATTTGCTGCTGACTCTAAATTGTCGTTAGGTGTGGGTGGGAATGGTTCTTTCTGTGTCCAGCAAATTATTATTATTATTAATTTATGTTCTGCCTTAGTGACTAGTCAAGGGTGTATCTCATATTTACAGATGTTATATAAAATGCCAACCAACTTCATTTTGCGTGGGGAGGAAAAATAGCAAAATTGTTTGGCTTTGAGAGTTTCTTATTTTTATAAGACAAGAAAAAAAAACTTTGGTGGTAAACTATTTTTCATCACTCACAAATTTTTTTTTACATTTTTTTTGTACGTTGAGAAAAAAAACTTTTAAAAGGAAAGTACAATGTATGTAAGAAAAAAATATTTTAAGGGGAAAAACATCCCAAATTTTCAAAGTGTAATTGTGTTTTAATGTTAATTTTTTTTTTTTTTTTTTTGAAAAATCAAAATTTACTTCACAAACTCTCATCTGTTTCTCCAAATTCTTAAGTGGCCACTCCAACCAGGCTGTCATTTTTGGGAACTGTTCTGTCATTTGTGTTCACGTCCATAATTGTAAGTGTTAGCTCGCCAATGGTGTTTTCCATTATGTGTTAGCATCAAGCTAAAAGGAGCATTCCTAATGCACATCTTTACTGTATGCGCCATTCAATTCCTATGGCAATTGACTAATTGTCGCCCTCTGGTGGCCGCAAGACATTTCTCCTACACTGCATCGACTTTTTTGTTTCCTCTCTCTTTGTCAGCTACAATCCTGATCTGGACTCGGATCCTTTCGGGGAGGATGGCAGCCTGTGGTCCTTCAACTACTTTTTCTACAACAAAAAACTAAAGAGGATCGTCTTCCTCACGTGTCGCTACGTCAGGTAAGAGCGTTTTGCTTTGGACTCCGCCCACTTCCGACCACGCCGGCTCACCTTTATCGCCCCCCCGCCCCCCGCCAGCGTCCTGAGCGGCTACGGCGGAGACGGCCTGGACAACGACGAGCTGGATATGGAGCTGGACGACCAGGACGACGAAGAGGAGGAGCTGGACGGCTTCACAGAGGACAGGTGGGCTCATTTGGGTCTGCGCCATCTTGAGGACAAAGTCAACATTTGCCGTTTTTGTTCTGCAGGTGTCCCAGAGTCGTGTGCGTGTGAGACGTCGCCGTTCATCCAAAGCCCCTCCCACGCTTTTTAGACTAAATGCATGTTTTAGTTTTCCGGTTTTTAACAAACGTGCAGTAAAGAGACTCCAAATGTCCGAGAAAGTCTAGAAGAAAAAGAAAAGAGGCAGTTTCCTGGGCTGGAACTTGTGTTACTGTTTGTTTTTAAGCTGTGGAATTTTCTTTCACCAAATGCTCACCACTTTTATAAACAAATCTTGCTTACTGTTGCTTTTACGTTCAAACATTTTCCTTTTTTGTGTGTGTGTGTGTGTCCCAAATATTCCTTTTTTTCTACATTTGTGTGCGCCTCAATTCCATGCAAACGTGAATGTAGAGTACAAGCTAGCTAAATAATGACCACGTGTATCTGTGCTTTTCTTTTCGGTGTTCTAATATATTGCTCATGTGAAACATTTATTTCCGTGTCATTTGAATTTCTTTGGTTCAACACGTATGGCTCAATTGTGTCCAGAACAAAACTTTCCTCTGCCGTCCTGTCGACTTCTTCCGACGGACGCAACAAGACGCCGCTTAAGGCTGCCGATGGACTTTCGTTGCTCAAATACTGCATCGCCATCTTATTTCCTTTTACAAAAGTGTGTTGCGTACTCGCAAACGCACAAGAGCACCGTTTATCTGGTAGCAAAAAAAAATAAAAAATCCATGTCCTGTTAAACACTTCAAAAGAATGACATTAAATAGTGGAATTTAAAATACTGTAAAAAAAAAAAAAAAAACGCTTCAGTTTGTTCAAGAGAGAAAAAGTAAAAATGAAGCTGAGCTTATTTTTGTTTGCTATGTTACAGCTTATGTAGCACCAACACAAAGTATGTATGTATGTAGTATGTGATGTCAAAAAGTATATTTTTTTTAAAAGCAGTCAACATCGCTTATGTCCTTTGACGTCATGGGTGCTTTGCGTTTCCGGCCCAAAATGCGCACACGTCCGTGTGGCGCGGCCTGTCAAATCAGCGTGTGGCTGCGAGAACCCCCCCCCGTAAAACGGAAGGAAATGAGGCAGACGTCTCAGGTGGGGGTCCTTCGAAGGAAGTCCATGTAAGAATTGAGGGGAAGGGGGGGGCTGCTATCTGAGTCCGGCCCGTGATGTCATCCACTCCAGTCCTTGGCACAAGCTGGAACAAAACATGAAAATTCTCTAAGGCAAGTATTTTTTACAGTCAAATTTATATCTTGAGGAATGAAAATGAATTTTTTTCCGAATTAATATATATACATGGTCGTTAAAAAAATAAAAAAAAACCTTACTATCCATGGTCGTTTAAAAAAAACAAAACTCCTTGGTCGTTAAAAAAAAGAAGAAAAAAAAGGGAAACAAAAACGCCTTACTATACATGGTCGTTTTAAAGTTTTTTTTTTTTTTTTAAAGAAACAAAAACGCCTTACTATACATGGTTGTTTAAAAAAAAAATTTTTTTTTAAAGAAACAAAAACGCCTTACTATACATGGTCGTTTAAAAAAAAAATTTTTTTTTAAAGAAACAAAAACGCCTTACTATACATGGTCGTAAAAAAGAAAAAAAAGAAGGGAAACAAAAACGCCTTACTATACATGGTCGTTAAAAAAAAAATAAAAATTTTAAGGAAACAAAAACGCCTTACTATACATGGTCGTTTTAAAGTTTTTTTTTTTTTTTTAAAGAAACAAAAACGCCTTACTATACATGGTCGTTTAAAAAAAAAATTTTTTTTTAAAGAAACAAAAACGCCTTACTATACATGGTCGTAAAAAAGAAAAAAAAGAAGGGAAACAAAAACGCCTTACTATACATGGTCGTTAAAAAAAAAATAAAAATTTTAAGGAAACAAAAACGCCTTACTATACATGGTCGTTTAAAAAAAAAAAAATTTTTTAAGGAAACAAAAACGCCTTACTATATATACATGGTCGTTAAAAAAAAAAATTTTTTTTAAGGAAACAAAAACGCCTTACTATACATGGTCGTTAAAAAAAAAGGGAAACAAAAACGCCTTACTATACATGGTCGTTAAAAAAAAAATTTTTTTTTTTTTAAAGAAACAAAAACGCCTTACTATGCATGGTCGTTAAAAAACAAGGGAAACAAAAACGCCTTACATGGCGTTTTTTTTTTAAAGGAAACAAAAACGCCTTACTATACATGGTCGTTTAAAAAAAATTTTTTTTTTTAAGGAAACAAAAACGCCTTACTATATATACATGGTCGTTAAAAAAAAAGGGAAACAAAAACGCCTTACTATACATGGTCGTTAAAAAATTTTTTTTTTTTTTTAAAGAAACAAAAACGCCTTACTATACATGGTCGTTAAAAAACAAGGGAAACAAAAACGCCTTACTATACATGGTCCCTTAAAATTTTTTTTTTTTTTTTTAAAGGAACAAAAACGCCTTACTATATACATGGTCGTTTAAAAAAAAAATTTTTTTTTTTTTTAAAGAAACAAAAACGCCTTACTACATGGTCGAAAAAAAAAGAAGGGAAACAAAAACGTCTTACTATACATGGTCGTTAAAATTTTTTTATTTTTTTTTTAAAGAAACAAAAACGCCTTACTATATACATGGTCGTTAAAAAAAAAAAATTTTTTTAAAGGAAACAAAAACGCCTTACTATACATGGTCGTTTAAAAAAAATTTTTTTTTTAAAGGAAACAAAAACGCCTTACTATACATGGTCGTTTAAAAAAAAAAATTTTTTTAAAGGAAACAAACGCCTTACTATACATGGTCGTTAAAAAAAAAGGGAAACAAAAACGCCTTACTATACATGGTCCCTTAAAAATTTTTTTTTTTTTTTTAAAGGAACAAAAACGCCTTACTATACATGGTCGTTAAAAAAAAATTATTTTTTTTTTTTTAAAGAAACAAAAACGCCTTACTATACATGGTCGTAAAAAAAAGAAAAAAAAAGAAGGGAAACAAAAACGCCTTACTATACATGGTCGTTTAAAAAAAAAAAATTTTTTTAAAAAACAAAAACGCCTTAGTATACATGGTCGTTAAAATTTTTTTATTTTTTTTTTAAAGAAACAAAAACGCCTTACTATACATGGTCGTTTAAAAAAAAAATTTTTTTTTAAAAAACAAAAACGCCTTAGTATACATGGTCGTTAAAATTTTTTTATTTTTTTTTTAAAGAAACAAAAACGCCTTACTATACATGGTCGTTAAAAAAAAAAATTTTTTTAAAGGAAACAAAAACGCCTTACTATACATGGTCGTTTAAAAAAAATTTTTTTTTTAAAGGAAACAAAAACGCCTTACTATACATGGTCGTTTAAAAAAAATTTTTTTTTTTAAGGAAACAAAAACGCCTTACTATATATACATGGTCGTTAAAAAAAAAGGGAAACAAAAACGCCTTACTATACATGGTCGTTAAAATTTTTTTATTTTTTTTTTAAAGAAACAAAAACGCCTTACTATACATGGTCGTTAAAAAAAAAAAATTTTTTAAAGGAAACAAAAACGCCTTACTATACATGGTCGTTTAAAAAAAAAATTTTTTTTAAAGGAAACAAAAACGCCTTACTATACATGGTCGTTAAAAAAAAAAATTTTTTTAAAGGAAACAAAAACGCCTTACTATACATGGTCGTTTTTAAAAGAAAAAAACGCCTTACTATATACATGGTCGTTAAAAAAAAAAAAAGGGTAACAAAAACGCCTTACTATACATGGTCGTAAAAAAAAAAAAGGGAAACAAAAACGCCTTACTATACATGGTCGTTTAAAAATTTTTTTTTTTTTTTAAAGAAACAAAAACGCCTTACTATACATGGTCGTAAAAAAAAAAAAAAAGGGAACAAAAACGCCTTATTATACATGGTCGTTAAAAAAAATATATATTTTTTTAAAGAAACAAAAACGCCTTACTATATATACATGGTCGTTAAAAAAAACAAGGGAAACAACAACGCCTTACTATACATGGTCGTTTAAAAAAAAAAATTTTTTTTAAGGAAACAAAAACGCCTTACTATACATGGTCGTTAAAAAAAAAGGGAAACAAAAACGCCTTACTATACATGGTCGTTAAAAAAAAAATTTTTTTTTTTTTAAAGAAACAAAAACGCCTTACTATGCATGGTCGTTAAAAAACAAGGGAAACAAAAACGCCTTACTATACATGGTCGTTTAAAAAAAAAATTTTTTTTTAAGGAAACAAAAACGCCTTACTATACATGGTCGTTTAAAAATTTTTATTTTTTTTTTAAAGGAACAAAAACGCCTTACTATATATACATGGTCGTTAAAAAAAAAGGGAAACAAAAACGCCTTACTATACATGGTCGTTAAAAAAATTTTTTTTTTTTTTTAAAGAAACAAAAACGCCTTACTATGCATGGTCGTTAAAAAACAAGGGAAACAAAAACGCCTTACTATACATGGTCCCTTAAAAATTTTATTTTTTTTTTTAAAGGAACAAAAACGCCTTACTATATACATGGTCGTTTAAAAAAAAAATTTTTTTTTTTTTAAAGAAACAAAAACGCCTTACTACATGGTCGAAAAAAAAAGAAGGGAAACAAAAACGTCTTACTATACATGGTCGTTAAAATTTTTTTATTATTTTTTTAAAGAAACAAAAACGCCTTACTATATACATGGTCGTTAAAAAAAATTTTTTTTTTAAAGGAAACAAAAACGCCTTACTATATACATGGTCGTTAAAAAAAATTTTTTTTTTAAAGGAAACAAAAACGCCTTACTATACATGGTCGTTTAAAAAAAAAAATTTTTTTAAAGGAAACAAACGCCTTACTATACATGGTCGTTAAAAAAAAAGGGAAACAAAAACGCCTTACTATACATGGTCGTTAAAAAAAAATTATTTTTTTTTTTTTAAAGAAACAAAAACGCCTTACTATACATGGTCGTAAAAAAAAGAAAAAAAAAGAAGGGAAACAAAAACGCCTTACTATACATGGTCGTTTAAAAAAAAAATTTTTTTTTAAAAAACAAAAACGCCTTAGTATACATGGTCGTTAAAATTTTTTTATTTTTTTTTTAAAGAAACAAAAACGCCTTACTATACATGGTCGTTAAAAAAAAAAATTTTTTTAAAGGAAACAAAAACGCCTTACTATACATGGTCGTTTAAAAAAAAAAAATTTTTTAAAGGAAACAAAAACGCCTTACTATACATGGTCGTTTAAAAAAAATTTTTTTTTTTTTAAAGAAACAAAAACGCCTTACTATATATACATGGTCGTAAAAAAAAAAGGGAACAAAAACGCCTTATTATACATGGTCGTTAAAAAAAATATATATTTTTTTAAAGAAACAAAAACGCCTTACTATATATACATGGTCGTTAAAAAAAAAAAAATTTTTTAAAGGAAACAAAAACGCCTTACTATACATGGTCGTTTAAAAAAAATTTTTTTTTTAAAGGAAACAAAAACGCCTTACTATACATGGTCGTTTAAAAAAAAAATTTTTTTTAAAGGAAACAAACGCCTTACTATACATGGTCGTTAAAAAAAAAGGGAAACAAAAACGCCTTACTATACATGGTCGTTAAAAAAAAATTATTTTTTTTTTTTAAAGAAACAAAAACGCCTTACTATACATGGTCGTAAAAAAAAGAAAAAAAAAGAAGGGAAACAAAAACGCCTTACTATACATGGTCGTTTAAAAAAAAAAAATTTTTTTAAAAAACAAAAACGCCTTAGTATACATGGTCGTTAAAATTTTTTTATTTTTTTTTTAAAGAAACAAAAACGCCTTACTATACATGGTCGTTTAAAAAAAAATTTTTTTTTTAAAAAACAAAAACGCCTTAGTATACATGGTCGTTAAAATTTTTTTTTTTTTTTTTTAAAGAAACAAAAACGCCTTACTATACATGGTCGTTTAAAAAAAAAAATTTTTTTAAAGGAAACAAAAACGCCTTACTATACATGGTCGTTTTTAAAAGAAAAAAACTTCTTACTATACATGGTCGTTTAAAAAAAATTTTTTTTTTTTTAAAGAAACAAAAACGCCTTACTATATATACATGGTCGTAAAAAAAAAAAGGGAACAAAAACGCCTTATTATACATGGTCGTTAAAAAAAATATATATTTTTTTAAAGAAACAAAAACGCCTTACTATATATACATGGTCGTTAAAAAAAACAAGGGAAACAACAACGCCTTACTATACATGGTCGTTTAAAAAATTTTTTTTTTTAAAAAGAAACAAAAACGCCTGGTCGTAAAAAAGAAAAAAAAGAAGGGAAACAAAAACGCCTTACTATACATGGTCGTTTAAAAAAAAAAAAAAAAAAGGGAAACAACAACGCCTTACTATATACATGGTCGTTTTTAAAAGAAAAAAACGCCTTACTATACGTATGCATGGTCGTTAAAAAAAAAAGGGAAACAAAAACGCCTTACGAAACATGGTCGTTTAAATTTTTTAAATTTTTTTTAAAGGAAACAAAAACGCCTTACTATATATACATGGTCGTTTAAAAAAAAAAAAACTTTTTTTAAAGGAAACAAAAACGCCTTACGAAACATGGTCGTTAAAAAAAATATATATATTTTTTAAAGGAAACAAAAACGCCTTACTATATTCATGGTCGTAAAAAAAAATAAAAATAAAAAAAGGAAACAAAAACGCCTTACGAAACATGGTCGTTAAAAAAAAAAAAATTTTTTTAAGGGAAACAAAAACGCCTTATTATACATGGTCGTAAAAAAAATTTAAAGGAAAAAAGGAAACAAAAACGCCTTCCGAAACATGGTCGTTCAAAAAAAATAATATATTTTTTTAAAGGAAACAAAAATGCCTTACTATATATACATGGTCGTTTAAAAAAAAAACTTTTATTTTGTAATAATTCGTTTTTTGTATTTTTTTATTGTAAAAAATGTGTATTCTAAAAACGCATGTGTTTCCCTCTCATAGAAAGCAAAACATTTTCTCACATTTCTGAGAAAATTTTTGTCTTTACAAAAAAACCCATGAAGCGAAAATTTTTAAGATGACAAATCCACCCCCCCCCCCACCACACGAGCTTCCTGTGTTATTTTCATGCAATGTGGGTGTGTCACGTGTCTCGTACCCTTCCCCGGTGAGAGCGCAGCAGGACTGGATGTGCCACGGGTGATCTTTGATGCCGCTCAGCGTCATGTACTTGGAGATCTCGGCCGCCGACATGCAGTCCTTCATGTCCTGCTTGTTGGCGAAGATCAGCACGGCCGCTTTGCGCAGGTCCTGCGCGGGAAGACGGGCGTCACAATCGGCTCCATCCACGCAAACAAACAAATTGGAATAACAAAAGAGGAAAGGGAAGGTCCAGACGTTTACCTCGTGAGCCAACATCCTGTAGAGTTCCTCTTTGGTGATGACCAGACGCTCTCGGTCGGTGCTGTCCACCACCAGGATGACAAACTGCGGCACACACAAAAAAGCAGTCAGCAAGTGAGTGTCGAAAGGAAACAAAAGGAACAAAAGACGCCAGAGACAAGCTGGAGGCGTCAAAAGACACGCCTGGTGACGGCAAGTCTCACTCGTCGTTTGAGCTGCTTTCAGCTACCGTGGAATACTCTGGTTTTGTTTTTATACAATGCTACACTAAAATGGAATCAAAGATTTTATTTAATTGTATTTTTTAATACCTCATACAAATTACGTTTTTGTAAACACTAGATTTTTTTTATTTTTACATAAAATCTCAAAAACTTCTAATACTACAACATTGTCTCAAAAGTATTTTTTTATATATATATAATGAGAAAAAAAAGAAAAGAAAAAAAATACAAAATAAATAAATAAATAAAATAAAATGATGATATTGTCTGAAAGGCTTTTATTTTTTTCCTCAAAAGTACTTTTTCCACTCAAATTTAAGAAAGTTCTTGTCATGTTTATCTGTTACAGCCTCCTAATAAATAAATAAATAAATAAAAACTTGACTCATAATATTGTACTTTATGAAATCAAGTAGTTTTATGACATTATTAAATAGCATTAAAAAAAGATGAATCTGTTTTTTTGTCACAATTTCCCCTTGCAAAATTGAACAAAAATTCTCATAAAAATAAAATGTATTAAAAGCAATTGTGATATTTGTATTGTTCATGTAAATCTTGCACTTTTCCTCTCATCTAACAAAGTACAAATATTCTAAAAAATGCTCTATATTTCGCACCCTGGATTCTATAATCAATCACATTTGACATTTCGTAGCTACTGCGGCATGTGAGAAGGCGTCAAGAGACTTTCTGCTTCTCGGAGGGGTCCCTTTTGTCAACGCTTAACCTTTGACCCGGAGCGGCCCCTCAGCTGCTGTGAACAAACACACCATCTGCCCTCATTCGCACATCTGTGCGAGTGTGTGTGTGTGTGTGTGTACCTCGGTGTTGGAGTAGTACGTGTTCCAGGAGGTCCTGAGCGACTCCTGTCCGCCGATGTCCCACATGAGGAAGTGCGTGTTCTTCACCACGATCTCCTCCACGTTGCTGCCGATGGTGGGCGACGTGTGAACCACCTCGTTCATCAGACTAATGAAAGGACACTTGATTAGGTACACAACGAGCTAGCTAATCTAGCTAGCTCCCGAGCTAGCTGCTTTCCTAGCTAGCTGTTAGTATGTAGATATATCACATGTATTTTTGTACGTGATAAATTGTTTTACATGTGTACAAAGAACTAATGTATGTCACATAATAAAGATGTATTGTTTTTTTAGGGGCCTTACAACTGATAGAGAATGGTGGTCTTGCCGGCATTGTCCAGGCCAACGATGATCACCTTGTGCTCTGTTTAAAAAAACAAAAACAAAAACAAAAAAAAACATAAATAACACGAGTCTCGTCTATCACGTCCTATGACTTTGTAAAAGGGCGTCAAGTATGTGCAGTGGATTAAAAAGTCTACACACCCTTGTTCAATTGTTTTAGTAGTATGAAAACATGACGTCAGTTTCCACAAAAAAATATTTTTTTCTCCCATCTCATAATTTTTTTTGCAAAAGAAATTTATGGTGACCCCCCCCACGAAAAAATAAAAATGCTTGAAAAAAAACAAAGCTCCTCAGATAAAAAGTTTTAAGCACATTTCTGAAAATCGAGTCTAACCATGGTGACGTCATGGATGCTGCTACCCTACCCAGACAGTGCTAATCAATCGACCGTCAATCAACCAACATAAGTCCAACATAACCAAACAAGAAATCGTTTTTTCCTAACTCTTTTGTTTTCATGCAAATTGCCAGCTTTAAAAGGAACTCACAGAATAAAAAAAATAACGGAGGGTTTATAGAAAACAGTCACAAAGTCAATAGAAAAGTCGCCCAAAAGCTAGTAGAAGTCGTTTTTTTTTTCTTTCAACCGTAAAAAAAAGAGAACTCTTTACGTACCTTGGTTGCAGAAGAAACTCCACAGTTTAGCGAATATGAGGCCCATTGTTTAAAGAAAAAACAAGAAAAAAATAGATGCCAATGTCCGTTTGTCCGTCCGTTCTTTGTTCCGAACATCCGTCGGTCGGTGGCGAGTTTGCAAGTCCAGACACACGGCGGCTAAGCTAAGCTATAAAGCGCAAGGCGACATTTCCCACAGCGCGCACCCCAATGCGCCCCCGGAGACATCTGCAAATGTGGCAAAAGACAACTCGGGGTTTTTAGGGAGCGTCTTCAGTGTCAAGAGAGCCGCGACGAGTTGCGGTATGTGTAGACTCGTCTAACCGTGCGACAGCCCTCCGCGTCTACTGGGCCGGCTGCAGCGCAAAGAAGCCACATATTGAACGCGCTACTGCTGACGTCATCACGCTACGACGCATTATTTCTTCTTCCCCCCCTTTAAAAACTGTTAACTAATCACGACACGTTTTTAGACTATAAATTATATAGTATACATATACATATATATTTTTTAATACATTGTTTTTTGCGCAAGTGTGTACATCACACGTGACTCTCGCCGGTGACGTTTACGGAAGTGGCACTGTGCCGAATCGACGATGCACATGCAAACATATTGCGCTTTTCCACCTTACGAGACCCTCAAAGCACTTTACATTTGACTACTCATTCACCTACTGATGACGCAGCATCAGGAGCAACTGGAGGTTCACTGAACCCGGTTCGCCGTGGTCACACTGGATCAAACCCACGACCTATGGATTGGGAGACGACCACTCTACCACTGAGCCACGCCGTCCCGGTGGTGCCTTGCTGGAGAGAAGTGGACAAGTTGACACGTTATTAGAGAGGCATGGATTATTATTCACGATGTGTGTCTAGAGTATGACTTTAACTGCGGAAGCATTTAGAGAGAATTACAATTTGCTCAATACTTTGTAACCGTGTACTCTGTTGGGTCATCACTCACGTCAAAATCGCGACAAAAACAGACAAAATGTCGGTCTTTCCGAGGATTTCTCTGAAGCCGGAGGTCGCCGATTACCTGAAGGGAGTGTTCTTAAACAATGAGGTACGTTTTGATAAAAATATGCAAATTTTCTGTCATGGCAGTGGAATAAGTCATGATTATCCCAATGTGGTATCGTTTCACTGTGACCTTAAACATGATAAGTCTTGATAGGTTTTGTAAAGTAATGCAACACTGCTGAAACTGCAAAAAAACAAACAAAAAAAACCTTGCATGTCCAATGTTAACAATATGATATTTTTTGTAATGAAATAATCTGAAATGAAAGTCTGTTTTTGCAAGTTGTTGGCGTCCATTGGCCATCAGGAAGCCGAGCGCCATTTCCAGGCGCTTCTCACCTGCCTGTCGCACCCTCCGTCTTACTCCTGCATCCGGGCCAGCGTCCACCTGGCGCCGCTGGAAGAGATCAGACGTAAACTGGGCGAGGAGCTAAAGAAGGTGAGACTAACACTCATTCGAAAAAGTTTGATCTGCATCAGCAGCAAATATGTCGTGTTTATGTTTGTTGATGTTGGGAGTTAGCAGAAGTGTGGATCGGAGGAGTTGGAGATCGTCCCGCATCCAAGCGTTCCGGATGTGCTTCTGATCCCTGTGGTCGGACCGAGGTACGAGACTGCAGTGCTGCTTAAAAAAAAAAAGTTCACCTTTACATCTGGGTCAAATATATTGGTCTTTCTTTTTAATCTAGCAGTTTTATTTTCATAAAAGTAGCCATTTAAAGCAAATTTGAGAATATTGTCCATGTAAAATTAAGAAATGTTTTTATGTATTTATTTTCCTTTTCTAGATGTGTGCAGCAGCTCAGCTCCGAGGTGGTGGCGGGTGCTCAGTGTGGCAACGCCGTGCTGAGGGGCGCTCACGTCTTTATCCCCGGAATACTCGCGTGTCCAAAGTGTAAATACAGGCAAAAAACACGTCCACAAATAAGTTTTTTGGTTGTATTTTGAGTGTTCAAAACCCCGAGTGAGTGCAGCATTTGTTTGTGTTGCAGACATGAAGGTGGGGGACGCCGTGTCGGTGTTTTCCGACGTGGAGGGAAAATGCACCCGGGGTGCATTCAGCTTCCACGGGAAGAAGACCTTTGTGGGCAACGGCGTGGCCGAAAAAGATCGCGTCAGCATTTTCGGCACGGGAGAAACCATCAGGTAGTTCAAAGTGTTTTGGATTATTCATGGCATAACTTAAAGCTCCAATATGGAACTTCTTTTTTTCCCCAAAATAACTTTACAATAAGCTTTTTATTGTATCGTATTATGTCTGCGGATGTGACGTCATGTGCGTGTGGTGTGTATGTGAAGAACGGTATGTGCAGTTTTATTTTTTGTCAGCAGGTGGCAGTAGCGATTCGAAATGGAATATTCTACGTTCGGTAGCTTTAGTGCAGTGGTGTCCAAACTCGGTCCTCGGGGGCCGGTAGTCCCGCAGGTTTTGGATATTTCTCTCCTCCAACACAGCTGAAGCTCATCAGCAAGCTCTGCATAAGCATGATAACGACCTTGTTGATTGGAACAGGTGCGTTGGAGCAGGGAAACCTCAAAAACCTGCAGGACTACCGGCCCTCGAGGACCGAGTTTGGACACCACTGCTTTAGTGCATCGCAAATCTTTCTCAATTTCCATTCAAGCTTCCTAAAAACTGCCAACAAATATTTTTAAATAGCACCGTCAACTTCCCAATCTCATTTGCTGACTCGAACGTCGCTCACCAGGCTAGGCCCCGCCTTTTTAAAACCTCATACACTCAGTCACAGATTAAATGGTTAAATGCGAGTATGGCGACCCCAAGTGGATGAAAGTAATACTTGCACATTGTAAATTAACCAGTGGGATAATACATTTAAAATATTCACACATTTCCTGATTTGAAATCGCGTCTCTTGCGTTTACAGGGGCGTCGGCGTGCGTATGACGGAGCCGCTTTACTGGAGTCCCTCCTTCGATGGAGTCTTACCTCACCTGGCCTTCTTACAGGTAAAATCAGAAAATTAATTTCCCACGAGACGTCAGCACGTGCACATTTTTTTCCAGTTTTCTTTGATTTTTTGGGGGACCATCTTATGGAGGTTCCAAATATTGGAGAGCAGTATTGTCATAAAAGTTTGTTGTTTTACGCCAGAACCTTCCATCTGTGGTCGTGGGCCACGTCCTGGGTCCACGTCCCGGAGAGCGCATCCTGGACATGTGCGCCGCCCCGGGTGGGAAAACGTGCCACATCGCCGCCCTCATGGAAGATCGGGTACACTGCAAGATGATGTCACTGCCACCAATACAGTTACTTTATTTTATGAAAAAAAAAATATATATAATTATTTTTTTGTCCTCAGGGTGAAGTGGTGGCCTTGGACAGGGTCCGAAACAAGATGGAGGTGATTCGCAAGAATGCTGAAAAACTGCAGTTGGGTAGCGTGAAAGTGTTTTGCTTCAACAGCACCAAAGTCGTAAGCGATGACATCAACATCAATGCAGAAGGTGACATCATCGCCTCACACCAATTGGTACTAGCATGTTGCGTGTTTAAGCAATAAAAAATAAAAAAATCGATTTAATTATGTTGTGCTTAACTTTTTATAGACTAACTGTAGAATATTTTTTAAATTAATCAAATTTCATACACTAATTATTATAACTAAGGTTGTAGTTTTTTGTTTTTTTTTGTCTCCAGGGCCGCCCTTCCCTCCTGAAAGTTTCGACCGCGTGCTTTTGGACGCGCCCTGCAGCGGCCTCGGCCAGAGGCCAAACATGGCGAGCACCTGGAGTTTGAAGGAGATTTGCTCCTACCCACCCCTGCAAAGAAGCCTCTTCCATGCTGTACGGACGGCTTAACTATTTTTCCCCACTAGGTGGCAGTAGAGTCACACTTACAAACATTCATCAATACAGGGAACATCAGTTTTTTTAAGATGTGTGTTTTGTACTTGCAGGCGTTGCGCGCATTAAAGCGCGGCGGCATCCTGGTGTACAGCACGTGCACGCTGACACTGGCGGAGAACGAGGAGCAGGTAGCCTGGGCCCTTCGCACCTTTCCCGGACTCTCACTGTTGCCTCAGGTAAGATGATCAATGACACCAACACGGATTATTTGTTTTCCCTTCATTGATTGGCTCGCCTCTCCAGGAGCCTCACGTGGGGGGCGAAGGCATGCCGGGCGCGGGGCTGACCCCGGAGCAGCTCAGCCTCCTCCAGAGGTTCCGACCAGAGTTGAGCTGGGAGGCCACTGCGGCGACGCCCCTCGCCAGCAGGGCCGACGGCGACACTATCGGGTTCTTTATTGCCAAGTTCCAGAAAAATTGATTTGCTGCCTGTGGGAATGCTCAGGAATAACATGACTGAATATGCTGTAATACGTATGACAGGCCAGTAGATGGAGATGTCACCATGTAAAAATAATCATCTAAAAATCATCCATCCATTTGCACGAAACAAAAATGTTCTTATTTTTTGTATTTGTTAACGTTTTCAGCTGCTTGAGTTATTTTTATGGAATTGGTAACACTATTTTCAAACAACCTTTTTATATGCTGTATATTTTCATCACCAAATGTACAATTAATGCAATGTTTTTGTTTTGTTTAGCGTTTACGCTGAAACAAAATTGATATTGATAAAAAAGTTTTAATTTCAATGACTACTGTTTTTTAAGCACTCATATTGAAACTATAATGCTGTTTGTTAAAAAAGAAAAAAATAGCAATGTGTCTTTTCATGAAAAAAAAAATAGCTTTGTCATGTCAACAATGTTTCCCTCGAGCCCACTGCCTTTTAGCAGGCAATGAAGGGATAACGCCGCATAAACACTGAGGTAGAGGGCGAACGCAGCGGCGTTGCTATGACAACACTGACGACACCGTTGCCTCGGCGATGGTGGATTCCTACTCGGCGCGCGCAGACCAGGAAGTGGCGGGGTCACGAGAGGTATTAACAATTGATCGGCGCTAGTGAAAATGGATTTGGCTCATCTCGAGGCTAATTGATGGATGTTTGTCTCGCTGGCAGGATTCCCAGAAAAACACCGTTGCGCTCCGCTCCGAGCCTATTTTAGACTCTTCCCCCTTTGGGTAGTGACGTTGCCTTGACGACGGCCTTGAGAGCCTACCTCAATTTTTCAGTAGCGTTTTAAGAGCGAGGGGGGAAGAAGAAGAAAAAAACTATTTATAGACATGGCAGCCAAAGAGCAACGCAACTATTCTAAGAGCCTTTAAAACACATTTAAAAACCAGCACTGCTACCAATGTAGCCAATTTTTTTTTGTTTGTGTGCATATTTTATCTGTAATTTGGAGGTGTCAGACTTACTGTTTTTCCCAAAGCTATAAAAACGCAAAGCAAAGGACTTTTTGCAAACACAAACACGACGACTCACTTGACCGATTGATTCGGGAAGGACGTCTGAAAGAAAAACAACAACATCCTTTTAAGTAGTTTCGGGTCAAAATTGTAAAGAAATAAAAGAGCACGGCTCAGTACATGAACAAAAAAGTCATGCTTTTTTTTTTTTTATCAAATATGCATATTTGTGAACATTCATGCATATCCATAATGATCTATGCATAGATACACGTGTACGTAGGAATAAAAAGTCTACACACCCCTGTTCAAACGGCAGGTAAATAGATTAAAAAATATATATATATATAATAATCAACATTTAAAATACTCATTTTGCAAGAGAGAATTAAAATTTAAAAAAATGAAATTATGTGTTTGTCCACATTATAATCAGGGATGTGACTGTGTTCAAAACGAACCAATCACATTCATATTCATGTTAGATGGGCGTCAGCAGACACCTGCCATCAATTAAAGTCACTCTTATTCACTCTAAATAAAGTTCAGACGTTCTAGTCGGCTTTCCTGAAAATCAAACCAATGTTGACCTTCCTGATATTAATGGTGGAAAAAGTAGGTCTTATATATATATTTTTTCATTATGACAAAACCTGTCATCTGAACAGGGGTGTGTAGACTTTTTCTATCCACTGTATGCTTGAATCTACATCATAGAAACGCTGCCATGAAAAACCGGAAGGAAGTGGATATAAATAGGATGCTGTGGTTTGGAGGTGTAGCAGCACAACAGGAGGGAGGAAAATGGTTCCTCATTGGGAGGGGGGGGGCAGTAAAAACGTGGTCTACTGGGGGATGTACGAGTCTCGGGCCCATTCCCCCGCGTCGGCCCTCTTTTTGGGCTCTCTGTCGTAATGGTGGTGGTCCCGCGCCGGCCTCTGTTGTTGGTGGTGATGGTGGTGAGAGCGCTGCTTGTTGCGTTCATTGTGGTCCTGCTCGCGTTCTTTGGAGCGATGGTGATGGTGGTGGTGATGATGGTTGTGGTCCCGGTGGGCTTGCTGGGGCTCCCCTAAGTCCTCCTCTTCCTCCTCCACCTCTTCCTGGTCGGCGTCCTGCTGCTGCTGGTGGAGGAGCTGAGTGTGAGGCTCCACGTAAGCTGCGTCCTTGCCCTCCCGGCTCTCGGGGCTCTCCGAGTCCAGCGTCTCCTGCCGGGGGAGGCCCCTGCTTCGGTGGTGGTGGTGGTGGTGATGCCGGTGGTGGTTGTGGTGCTCGGTCCTGGTGGAAGAAGAGCGGTGCTGGGAGTGGGGCGGTCCTCTCCTGGACGACTCGGTCCTCAGGGGGCGCTCCTCCTCCTCGTCGGCGGCGTCCTCCTCCTCGCCGTCTGCCTGGTTCTGGTTCTGGTTCTGATGGTGGTGGTGGTCGTCTCTGGAGCTTTTCCGCTCCACTAACGCCTTGTCTGTTCGATGCTCTGCACCGCCACCCTGATGGAACACAAGGAAATATTAGTCAACCAATAATGTTGGAATATTTACTGCATTTTGTTTTGAATTTGTCCAAAGTATTGTTTTTCTGTTGTTTCAAAAAAAAGTAATTTTATCATGTGACTTTTTCAAAATGTTACAGTAACAATGTGAATTTTGCGCTCATTATATAGATACATATTTTAAAATAAGCTCAAATTTACTTTGTTTTAATGTTAATAAAAAAAAAAATTAACTCATTCACTCCCAGCCTGACTGACTGAAGCAATCACCTTCACTCGCCTTTACTGGATTTTGACGAATTTTGCAAGGCCCACCGAACATTGTGTTCTATAGCTATAAAAATATGGAACCTACCAAACGAAAGATTAAAGTCTCTTCTTTCATCAGGAAAAAAAGTATATTTGTATCCGTTTCCGTTTTACAGCAATTAGCATTAGAATAAAGCCAAGTTTCCTCATTATTCACAAATCTATTTAGAAATGTGAGTAAATGAGCTTTTTTTCCCCCAACATGGCCCTGGTTGATCTCTTTTGCTGTGCTGCCACCTGCTGGCCGTTTGTGTAAGAACTACCATTTCTTCAAACCATTCTATGCAGTTGAGAGGCTGCATCAAAGCCTTCTGAATGCTCTAGCATAAAAAAAGAAGAAAAAAAAGAGGAAAAAATAGAAAGGTTTTGGGAGCAAATGAGTTAAATTACTAACATTTATTTCAAAAATTATTTCAATTTTACAAGATACTCTAAAAAAGCAGAGCTTAATCACAATGTCATTTATTTGTCATGTTTCTTTTTGACTGGCTGGGAGAAATAGTGCATTTCGTTTTCAGTTCGTAATATTGATTTTTTTTTAATTATCAGTTCTACATTTTAATTCAAGTATTTGTTACATCAATATTACAAACTACTATAATGTAAATATAATATGAATAATATATATTTTACTAGAAATTTGCCATTATTGGGCAGCATTATTCAAACTTTTTTTTTTGTGGTACTATATTATACATAGTCTGAAAACCAAGTTTTTACTGAGCTCATCACAAAAGTACGTAGCTGGCGTTCAAGCTTCGATGGCATTGAGGAAATTGATCCGCTGTGATGTTTGTTACCTGCAGGCCGGAGGAGGAGGGCAAGGCGGCGGCGGGCATCTTGCTCAGCAGCGGGTCGGGGGCGTCGCAGCTGTTGGGGTGAGTGCTCTTCCAATAGGCTTCCAGGTAGTCGGCCATGTGCTCGCACGCGTCCTCCAGCTGGTTCTCGTCCAGGATGATGTCAAACATCTCCTGAGGACGGCCAAGAGGAAAAGCATATTGGGGGAAAAAAAATCATGTTAATAAACAACTAAGGAGTGTGACGGTTCGAGGTCCACTGTGGTGGCTTACGGGTGGGCACTGCGCCAGCTTGTCGGCGGCCACCATCTGGACGTTGAGGTGTTTGGCCTGAGACTTGCCTCGCGACTTGATGAGTCTCTGCAGCACCTGAAGGCAACACGCCACGGTGGACCGAACTCAATTGTATGGCCAGACAATCACATTTGAGAAAAGAAGACTTGAAAACAACACACCAAAATTGTATGCAGAAAATAAAAAATGTATATTTAATGGTGAAATATTTCAAAATATTAAAATATGTACTAGATATTTACCTGCTTCTTATTCAAATTATTTAGTATTTAAATCAAAATGAAAACATGTTTAAATTTAACAGCTTTACGTTTCAAAACATTCAAATAAGAATATTTCATTTCATTTTTATATTTAGCTGCAAATGTATTTTAATATTTTATGTTTTAAATACATATATGCATTGAAATAAAATGAAGTATGTATACATTAACTAATTTATTTTTCAATGTGTGAATATAATATACTTTTATGAATTATACAATTTAAAGTTGCAATATGGAACTTTTTCCTCCAAAATAACTTTACAATAAGCTATTTATTTGACCATTTATGACTGAAATGTTTTCTAATTAGTAAATTAAAACTATCTGTTCACAATGGGTACTCCTGCAAGCCTCTGGCCAATAGTTTTCAGACTGGATTCGGGTTAGAATTTCCCGCGCCCTGTCTGCGGATGTGACTTAATGTGTGTGGTGTGTATGTGAAGAACGGTATGTGCAGTTTCATTTTTCGTCAGCAGGTGGCAGTAGCGATTCGAAATGGAATATTTTACGTTCAGTAGCTTTAAATATGATGAACTATTTTATCAATAATGTAATGTTACATTGAAATATTACAAAAAATATTTGCTATCACACAAAATATTTAACTTGAATTATTTTTTGTTTCATTTGTTATCAGTCACGTTAAAATGTTTTGTAAAATGATGTTCTCTCTTGATCTAAAAAAAAAAAAAAGGAAAGAAAAATCCAAATCAAATGTGACGATGTTATTCATTTAATTAAATTATTCAATTTAAAAGTACAGTGGACCCCCGCATACTTATGGCTCGGCACCCGCCGATTGACCTACGGATGCCTTTTGTCGTCTCTTACAGATGAGCAGCAGCTTCCATATCGACACAATGTAAATATACAGGATGCCAAGATGGCTGCCTTCTTTTGAGCAACTCTCACCTTGGGGGAGGTGATCTTGACGTAGACGATAATGGGGGCGAGGGACGTCTTGCCCAGCTGCGACGGGTGGTTGATGGTGTCTGCGTCCAAGATGACAAGTTGCAGCGTCCGCGCGAGCTCAAAAATGCGCTCCCGCTCTCTCTGGACCTCGGCTAAAAAGGGGGACAGTTGAAAAATATTTGAAGGACATTCGGGGATGAAGGAAGGTGGCGGCTCAGAGTGAATGCGAGTGAATCACGTGCGCGTTACACAACCCAACCAGATGGCGTGCCTCGCTCTGGCGACAAAAGAAAACTTCGCAGCGAGAAGTTTGTCGTTTGGACAAAAGTTACATCACGACTTCTTATGTTCCTGCTAAATGAGCAGGATAGCGCGACAGAAGCGTTTTTTTTCTCTTGCCAATAAGAGCAGCCACTAGTCTGGTTTGAAAACTTGAATATAGCTAGCTTGAATTTTGCTGACGTGGGGCAGAATTCTTGCATCTGTTTTTTTCAAGAAAAACACGTTTGTGGAGGAATTAACAGGGAGCAAACGACATGTGAGAAACACGATGTCAAAATAAGAGATGCAGGTGGGCCTGACCAATATGGATTTTTTTTTCTGGCTAATGCAGATTCTGATATTTGGCTAGGGCTGTGCAATTAATTGAAATTCAATTACAGTTTTAATTATTACACTCCACAATTACAAATTCAGCATAATCGTAAACTATTATTAATACTAATTTTGAGTTGTTTAAATGTATATACTTGCACCTTTTTTATTTTAAAATGACAAATTTAATAAATCTTGTTTGGTTTAAAAGGAACTTACATAATAATAGTGTTGTCTCAGTATTTCTAGTGTACAAAACATTTTCTTGTTTTGTGCCAAAAAAATAAACGTTTGAATAATCGTGCTTTGAATTATTACTAAAATAATTGTGATTATTTTTTTGCTTCCATAATCAAGCAGCCCTTTATTTGGCTAAATAAAACAATTGATAACTGCTAAATCACTTGATGTCATGAAAAAAAAAAAAATCAGTTTTGGTACCGCAACGCTTACAACAATAAAGATGTGAATTAGAGCCAGAACAGTTGACTGTTTTTCAATACTGTGTCCTTAGTTAGTTAGTTAGTATTTGTTTAACTTTACAACAGAGAGAAAAATTTGCAAAAATATATATTTTTAATGATTTTTGTGGGGCTGGGGGAGTGTTTAAATGTTATTATAATTGTCCTACCTATGTTGCAAGACATTAATGTGTAAAAAACAAACAAAAAAAAAAACACACACACACAATTGGCAAAAACAGGCCGATTTTAAAAGATGAAAATGAGAGAAAATGGTACACAAAGAACAAAAGGCAGGCTTACCCAAGTTGGAGCGCGTGTTGGAGCGCTCGATGATGGCGTGCTTGCTGGGATGGTTGAGGACGGAGCGCTTGGCCAGCGAGATGTCCGCCGTGACGCGAGTGATGGAGATTCTGCGGCCGAGAACGAAAGCGTCAAGTGAGACCAGGACGAGACAAACGGCCTCGTTTTGTTCTTTCGTGTCACGTCAGGACAAAATGTGCGTGTGATGCTCAAACAGATGGCGCACCCGCGGTTAATCAATCGTCTGTTTCAATATGTAAATGGTGAGCAGATGTGGTACCTGTGAAATTGTGTGTATGCATGTATGTGTGTGTGTGAGGAGAATACTGCTTATGTGTGTGCGTGTGTGCATGAAGATGTGTGTTCCCTCCCTCAGACGAGTCCACGTTGAAAAAGCAGAATCCCGCTCGGCCTCAAAGAAGTCCACTATGGCCTATTAAGGACATGCCTATTTAAAGCAGCGACACACTCGCGTCTCCCCGGGCCAACTTGTTACTTACTCCCCTGGGGGAGGTGGGGGAGGAGGAATGAGGAAGGAAGCAGGATGAGAACTTACCGTCCCTCAAATCGGTGCTTCAAGAAGTCAAACAGTGCTTTTTGCATCATGTCGGTCACCTGTAAGCAGAAAAAAAAAAAGATTTAAATGAACATTTTTCAGGGAATTTTCTTTTTAGGGATTAAAAAAAAAAAAATCCAATGTCTGTCACTTTTATATATACGGTATAATTTAGAAATAGACCAGTATGGTTTTTCAGGGCTGACACCAATGCCGATTATAAGTAGTCAAGGAGACCGATAATCGATATTTGAAGCCGATATTCATTTTCAGTAAAAAAGGGGGGGAAACTGGCGTAAAAAAATTTTTTAAATACAAATGCCAATCTCGACTTTGTCATGTCTTAAAGAATGTTTATTGATTAAATTTTTAAAAAAAATATTTTAGACAATAAACACCCTTTTAAATTTCTAAGAAAATGTTCACCTCCCAAGGTTATCAGTAAGTCTTAAAAAGTTAAATAGAAACTTAAACATAGCTGTCTATAATTTTCTACAGTAAATATTTTTTTCCCCAAATTTAAAAATACCTGAAATCTTAAACTTTCACATTTCTTTGTTTCAATGCCAAACAAAAATTAAAGGTTCAGAAGGTTCTCAGGGTCAGCAGAATCTAAAACTAAAAAAACTAAAAATGTAAATAAATAGTTTCCTGAGATTAAAATGGTTTTAGATTGACCTTATATTGGCCGTCAGATTTTGAAAAAAGGCCGATACCGATATTCGCCAAAGCTGCTCTCATAATCATCAATGCTGTGCTGCGTTGTGGAAATTATGAAATCTCCTGCAGTTTACTGACCGTCTAATTTCCGTCACGAGTGCTCTATAGACTGTATTTTTTACAGCACACGCTTGAACGCACCTCGTAGCCCTTCAGTGACGGTCCAACCAGAACCACGGGCCGCATGGAAGGCACAACATCGTATGGAGGAATGTGTTCCGTCTTTAGGGAGGAAGCATAGCAATAAAAAGCTTATTTGGTTTCTTGTGTTTGCACAACAACAACAACAGCACAAAGGCATGTCAATGAGACTAATTCATTCATCAGTGAGCTCATTTCATGACGTGAATGTCGTTGGAAGCTTTGGCCAGAAATCAGTGAAGAAGGAAAAAAAAAAAAGATGGCGTGAAAGCTCAAGTGTGTGCAAGTTCACACATCATCATCATATCCATCGGAATGTTATATTCATACATGTAGAGCACGTTTGCGAACAAGCCAGTCGGAAGGCTGAGGCGCAACTTACCGACTTTTGCTTCTGCTTGGCTGCGGTAAGCAGAGAAAAAGAAGAAAAAGTTCAGAAGAAGAAGGAACGCGCATGCTCGCGGTGCTCGGCGGAGGACGAGGAGATGCGGCATTCGCTGGGCGGACGAACGCGAGAGAGGAAGGAAGAAGGCCCGCCGCCGTCCAGTTTACCTTCTTAAAAAAGGGCATTCGTTTCTCTTTTGCTAAAGGGGACGAGACCGTGTTTGCGCCGCATCGGGGGGAGCGCAGGATGACCGGCGGCTCGCTGTCGTCCGGGTCTAAGCCCGCGGCGTCTATGTCAACGGCTGTCAACGGTGGTTAAGAATCATGGGGACAATCAAAGGGAATGTCGCTTTGCCTTTGCGTGACACTTACCAGACGACGGAGGAGTCGACTTGCGGGAGTTGGAGACCGCTTCGCCTAAGCTGGAGGAGGAGTTTGCTCCCAGTTTACTGAAACAAGATGGAAATGACACTTGATGTGATTTATGTCATCATTTTTTCAAAGTCCTCGAGATAGATTAAAGATGGTTTAAAATTAAAAAAAAAAATTGGGGGGAGTTATTTGGGTGTGCTCATGCAAGAGCAATCTTGGCAGTGTCGGTGCGACCATCTGCTGCATTTGTTTGTTTTCATACCTGGAATGGAACCTGCCCTGTTTGGCTCTCTGCTCTTGGAGGACTCGAGTGTTTTCCAGCTTGACCGGACTGGGAATGAAACCGATCTCGCAGCCTTCCTTCACCAGACGTCCGATCCACCAGTCGTTGTTGAATTTCTACGAACAAATCAAGGCAAAGATCTTCAGCTGACACGCTTGGCCGGGAAAGGCGGCGTGGCGATGGGGTTTGTCACCTCTTTGACGTGGAGGAAGTCTTTGGCCTCGAAGGAGAGCGCCATGCCGGGTACGGGGACATCGTCGTCGTGACTGGGGCTGTAGTTGACGTTTGTGCGGACGGCAAACGCAACTGGTTTTGTCTGCGGGGGAGAGAAAATTAACCATCAGCCAACATTACATTACATTACATTGCATTTGCAGAATTTTCATCCATATCTCATTTTGGCCTTACACCGCACTCTGCTGTCGACTGGAATTGACGTCTGCCCTCGGGCTCGCATTGCCAACAAAATTATTATTATATAATTATTAGTATATTCCTGACCTAGCAGCATCTTAAAAGGTTCGTTCATGCAGGATATCAAAAGCATCGCATTGTAACCCGCCAACCCAATCGTATCTCCCCGTTGCCGCTTACGCAACGCGAGCACTCATTAGGGATGCCATATTTGACTGCGGCGGGCGCAGGTGGACGGATTGTTTTGGAGGGGCGGGGGAAATGCATAGGAGGGGGATACAAAAAAAAATAAAATACAGGCGAAGCGCATGGAAACCTCAGCTGCTGGGACCATTTGACTTGCTGTTGCTAACCAAAAAAGCAGCACCTACAGATAATCTCTTGGACGGATCAAATTGTGGAACAATACCACATTCTGCACATTCCATGGAGCGCAAGCGTTATTTGTGCGGGCGGCAAACGAGACGACGGCGTCTTTTTGTTGACATCGTGTGTTCCTGCGAGCAGAAGCATCTCAAGTGACAAAAAGCGTCACTGACGGCTTCGATGGTTTTCCGCTGCCGCGACGCACAGCGTTCGCCACGCTGCGTCGAAGATCGATACGCTTCACGTTTATGAGCAATGTTCACGCTTGAGGCCTTGAGCACCATTCGTTACTTCTTTTTTTAGGGGGGGGGGAAGAAAGGCTCATTATTTGCTCGTATCTTGAGTTTGTGCTCGCAAATCAAAGCCAAAAAATACATTGCCGTTATGACGGCACACTTGTTTCTCAAGGCGGGACTGTAACTGGATCCCTCCCAGAGCACACAAAGCACAGCTTATGATTAAGGCTGCGCACATCCCACACAGTTCCACCAATTCCATTTTGCAACAGAAATAGAAAAAAAAAAAAGTGGCTCAAATTTGCGAGATAGAGACTTTTCCTCCTGCAACACTTTCCTTAATTACCTTAGCCAATTCTAATGGCAAAATTCTGGCATACGCAGGTGGCGAGTCGTTATTGAAATGTGCAAATTGATGCAGATCCAAATTTGTTTTGGCTCTGGTGGAGGTCTGCACTCTGCTGAGTGAATCGAAAATATAACTTTATGATTTGCAATGGGGTGTTAAGTTCAACACTTTCTCACTTCCGCGACGTTATTGTCAAAAAAAACAAAGCCAGCAATTATTTAAAAACGTGTGGGGTTGACTACTTTGCTGTATTTTAAATGCAAGTACAGTAATCGGATATCATTCTGTTATGAGGAATTGTTGTATGAAGAAGCCAGATGTGTGTTGTCTGGTTCCTATGGTAGCGCTTCGGGTATGGCTGCTGCTGTCAGCCGTGTCGGGGCCGAGTACCTTTGCCTTGTCAAGCTGTGCCTGAGCTTGCGCCTCTGCCTCTCTGCGCACTGCCTCCTTGTCCTCCTCCAGAGACACATCAGAGTCTGATGGACGGCTGGTGTAGGAATCGGCCGAACCCTGTCGACGCACACAACAGACTTTTTTGAATTTATACATTCGCCAGACAAGTATTTTTGTTTTGCTTTAAAAAATAAATAAATCCAAATCTCCTTCTAGAATATGCAGACTCTTAGTTTCAATAGTTGTTTTGTTTTTCATGCCTAACTTACTCACCCCCAGCCATTTTCACTGAAGCAACCCTTTTCACTCCCGGCTATTTTACTGGATTTTGACAGATTTTGCAAGGCCCACCGAATATTGTGTTCTATTGCTATAAAAACATGGAACCTACCAAAAGAAAGATTAGAGTCTCTTCTTCATCAGGAAAAAAAAGTATATTTCCGTTTCCATTCTTCAGCAATTAGCATTACAATATAGCTAAGTTTCATTATTACTCACAAATCTATTTAGAATTGTGAGTAAATGAGCTTTTTTTCAACATGGCCCTGGTTGATCTCTTTTGCTCTGCTGCTACCTGCTGGCCGTTTTTGTAATAACTACCATTGCTTCCACCATTCTTTGCAGTTGAGAGGCTAGCATTTAAAAAAAAAAAACATTTAAAAAACATACAAATATGTCTTTGGGACACTTAAAACATTTAAAATAGAACGCATTTATACATTTTTGGGAGCAAATGAGTTAATCCTGTAGCACGTGCCCCAAAAAGTTGCACCTCATGGTCACCACTGGTCAGAAAAACAACAACAAATTGATACATAAATAAAAGAGCAAAGATGCTACCTTTACGTGTACAAAAATGGAGGGTGGGGGATAAATTCCTTAATCAAAATATAAATAAAAAGTAGATAAACCATCTGAAAGAGTACTAAAAAATTGCCAGCATAAAACCTTAAAAGGAAAAAAAATCCAAATAATTTAATAACATGCAAAAATATACAGCACCATTAAAGTGAGGGGAAATATGCGGTTTGTACAAAAATATTTTATATGGTAACTATTTTTAATTACCATTATTATTTTTTCAGTAGGGGAAAAAAATAATTCATGAGTGGAATTCTGTGCTCTTATTTTTGTAACATGGTTTCATGTTCTGGTGAATGTCACATTCACCCTTCAACAAAGCATATTAAATGCAATTAAAACAGACCAACAGCATAAATGGAACCCATGGCCACACATAGACATGAATAAAGAGGTTTTAAGTACAAGGCGTGAAAGCTCATCTGCGCCCGTACGCAACTTTGACACCCACACGAGGGCTTTTCATTCATCTCACTGCACCACCACAACACGCTGCCGTCTGAGTTAAAAATAGCTCCCCTCGCTTCACGCCGCCTCATTAGAATTACCCAGCCGTCGCATGCACACCACGGTGGATCGTTCCCTCGTCTATTACCTGATTCAGGGGATGACGGCGCGGTTGTGATTATGCAAGGATAGTCGGTCGTATTGGTGCGAAAAGCTTTCCACTTCCCAACCTTCGTTCGTGCCGCATTTAGAAACTCACAAACCAAACCAGGATGTCAACAAGCTGCTCACATTTTTCCAAGTGATGTGAGACTAAATGGTTGAGTGAATTCATATTACAGTATAAATTCAATCAATTCGCGCATATATCATAATATAAAAGAGTGTGGTATAACTTAATAAGATTAAATTGATTTTTTTTTTTTGCGACTGCTGACGAAAGCAGCGTTTCCGGCAATATTATCTGCTTATTTTCAGTCAAATGCTCCAGAACTCAATGGAAGGCGGTTCACAGTGCTGATGGTCAATGACCCGAAGGATACTGCGAAAGCAACCAGAGTCTAAGGTAAAGAAGTAGAATGTTTTGTTTTACATACCATTTACCGTAAAAAGCTGCAGTTCAAAGTTGATAACAGTGGGCCAGCCCACAAAGAGTCAAAACGTGCAAATAATTGATGGCCAATATAACTACATTGGATTTTTTTTTTTTTACCTATAAAATTCATGCGGGTATCAAGGTTATATTAGTTTTAGATGTTTCATTATAGTTAGCTTTTATTTTGTCTTTTGTATTTTTCAATCTCGGTTTTAATTAGTTTTTAGAACAGCGAAAATGCTACGCTTTAGTTCCGTTTTCTTAGTTTAAGTACTTTAATTTGTTAGTTTTTTTAATATATGGAGTATTTGTCGAGTGCAAGATTTTGTTAGTTGTCGTTAACTATCATAACCTTGGCTGCAAATAAGAGTTTTTTACGGGAAAAAAAAAAAAAGGTGTTGGTGGCCTCCCAAGTTTAGAGAAGAAAAAAAGATCTGGGAAAGCCCGGGTCAACATTATGAGGTATGAAAAGTGAACACTGGCAGCGCATCCCGTGAACCAGCAGGAGCATGCAAGATGACAAACAACTTTCAGAAGGTCTGCTTACGTAGGCATCGGAGCTCTTGACGCGACCTCCCTTGGCTCTTTTCAGCAGGCGGACCCAGGTGGCCTTCATCAACCCACGCTGCTCATTCACTGTCCTGAGCCACGACCGCTACACTCGGAGTACACTCGGACCACACAACTTCACGCCCGCCCTGCGCTGGCTACAGGTAGAAACGACGCTGGCGCCACATGGACGGCTGCTCCCTTTGAACGGCTGGCCGGGGGACGCCGCTTTCATTTCGGTTTTGCCGCAGCTGCGCTTGACGAGGAATCCACAGGAGCCGCCTGCCCCGCGCATAATCTCAACCGCGGTCTCCTCAGACGGCTGCAGCAGGTGCCGACTCCCCGGATGAGTCAGGTGACAGCGATGTGCCGCATCCTCCCATCTCCTCCTCCGTTGCCACTTTGCATGCAAACAGCTGAATGGTCCCGACTTTCCCCCTAACGAAGCCTCTCAGGTGCCGCCGCCGCCGCCGCCCTGACGCAAGCTCTGGCGCTCTGCATTTGTCACAAGCTGGCTTGTGCTATTTCAGTGATTCTGCCGCTCTGTCTCTGTCCACCCCTCCTCCTCCTCCTCCATCTCCTCTTCCTCCTCCCCACCCTCCTCCGTCACTCCCCACATTTTTTCCCTCAGTTACCCCCCTAACATCGCATCCATCTGCTCGCATTGCGGGGCTCTGGCCGGGCTGCTTATTGCACAAGCACAACAACAACTCGTGCACGTGTGGCACCTGCTTCAATAAGTAATGGGGACGTGAGGCTACAATATGTCCACCTTGACATGCTTTTAGTGGTGTGTGGCGTAACATGACAGCTTGTTGGCGTCGACAAGGTCAGAAACGCCCCCAACTACTCAAGTAAGAGTCGCGATTTCTACACTGGCGAGGCTGGATTGCTCTGCGATTACATCACCCAAACACTTGCTTTATTTGAATTGTTTCCATTGTTAAGAGTCCCAAAATTTCAAACTCGAGGAGTCCACCTTTTCCAGCGAGGCGGCTTTGCTACATAATATGTTGTGTTTATTTATTTTTGATTCAATTAGTTTGTAAATGGTCTCAAACTGACACTCACACTTTTCAGAAAGTGGCGCAAGCGTCAGTTTGCTTGTGTGGGGGCGGAGCTAGACGCACTGTTGTCCGCTGATTGGTCGACAAAAAACTAAAAAAAATAAATAAAGAGAAATTAATTGACGGATTGATGAATGTGTGTTGCGATTGTTTTGCTTCTTCATTGTCATTTTAAGATGTAATTGCTAGCTGCAGAGAAGACATCTTTATTTAAAATACAAAAAGGCACCGCGCAGAGCCTCAGAGATTCATCGCGGACCGCCGCAAAGCCACGCAGGACAAATGAGCATAATTAGCGCGTTGATTAAAACATTCCCATCTCCATTTGGGAGCAGACAAAGTTAGACTTGGCTGAGAGAGGTTACTAAAAATGTATCCGCCGCGGCGCTGATGACGCAGGTTGCTCGCACTGACTGGCCGCAGGGTCGCGTGAGTTCAGAGGTCATCCGGTGTAGGAGCGTCAGCTGCCGGACTACATTCAGGAGCCCTAAGCCGTACTGTACATCAAAAGCTGACTAATCGGCAACAATTCTCGCCAACTGATCAACACGCAGTTTTCACTAAGAGACCTCAAAAGGACATGAAAGCAAAAGCTGGAGGGGAGAGATGTGAAATGAGCTCATTAAGACGGATTCATCTACAGAGGAAGACAATGAGGATGTATAAGCAGTTCTTGAAGAAACCACAGGATGTAACGGACAGTGCATCAAACCATCGGTTTTTATGACGCTCGTCTTCATTGGGGTCGCGGGTAACCTAGCCTAGCCAATTTAGAGTCTTCAATGAATGCAACTTCTGTTCAGACTATTTTTCTATGCCATGAAATTCTCTCAAATGTAATGTTATTTTATTTTCGTTAAGATTTGTACCCGTGTCAATAAACCTCAATCAAATCAACATTATTGAATCAAAAAGTGAGCACATTTTTTGGGGGGGAATCCCTTGGTATTATTACAACCGTAGCACTTTTCCGCCATTCTCCTCCCACACCCGCAGTGACAGCACTAATGAGCATCGAGAAACACGATGACGAGGCTTTGATTCACTTTGTTCACCCTCTTCCGACGGACGGTTCTCTGGAGCTATGAAGGGACGTTTTCCCAACCTTTCGTCATAGAAAACAACCTGGTTCTTATGTGACCGATCAGGTTGTGTTGAATGTGCCGATTCAAAACGTCATCAGACCAACTCCAATTAAGTCACACTAGTCTTTCGTCTACGATGGCTTACCTGCATACTGTATGTGGAAAGACATATTGGTCAGGAACATTGGTCTCTGTAGACCACTATTATTGATGGCGGCCCTTCTTGGAAGACACTGAATGACTTCAACAAGCCGCAGTGACAAGCCGATCGTTCCATTAGCGTAGAGCACATGATGTGGCTTGTGACCCAATGAACCAGAGTCAGACCGACACCATCTGAAAGCTTCTGGTGTCAGTTTTAAAGCATCTAAATGATTCTCTACATGCGGACATGTGTCACGTGTCTGTCTGTTTTGAGAAAATCTACCGTCTTGTCTTCCATCTCCACATTCACATAAGTGCCTAACATCTCCGTCTTCACCTTTTTCCATTCAAGCCATATCCCATATTAAGCACGGCCTTCTGTCATCTCCCGCAGGGATTTTCCAGTGCTTTAAGCTCTCCGGCTTCTATGCCTTCGCTCAAGAGGGGGGCGCAGAGGGTTGCATTTTCTTAAAAAGTGACCTTCAGCACTATTGGCTTCCTTCTCAGTGTAGACAAAATTATATTTATATCTAGTAAATGCAATATCTTAAAATACTTTGATGGATTTGGCCCAACAAAAGCTTATTTTAGACTGCTAAAGATGGGGTTTTTGCTGGGTTGCTGTTCCATACAGTGAGACAGAATGAAGCAGGATGAAGTTGAATGGGCTCGATAATCAATTAACCGTTGATCGGTTGGTTGTGTGGAATTGGTTTTCGATTAATCGCAGTTGGTAATTTTACCAACTTTTCAATCAAAGAACGGAAGGCGGCGGGGTGGGGGTCACAAAACCCATATTTCCGATTTCAATCTTTTTTTGTTTTGATTTTAGGTTTTGGGATTTGCGCAATCACTTTTTTTCCCCTTCTAGCATCTACACAAATCATGGAAATCGTTTTTTCTTCGCAGGTCGTGTCAAAATATGTATGTCTATTTCCACTTGGGAAAAATGTACCATTCAGCAAACCATGTAAAGACGATCTTTAATAAATTTGCTGTCGCGCAACGCAAACTTAACAATCGACATCCGCCAAGTTGTGTTCTGTCTTTCTGACAACGGCCGATGCGGCCGGTGCGCTAGTTGGGCCTCGTCGTGACTCATTCTGGGGCTGCCTCGCTCTCCCTCGCCATCTGTCCATCACTGCCACTTTGTTGAAGTCATTGAAACGCTTGCCGCACAATGGCAGCCAACTGCAACGCGCTGCGCTTACTAAAATTAGCTATTAATTGAGCAAGCGGTGTGAGAAGCATGTGTGCGTGTTGGGAGAAAACAACAAGACAATAAAAGAAGGGGACGGAGTCTTGCCGAGTGGCAAAAAAAAAAAAAAAAAAAAAAAAAAAGAGGGATGGGGTGCAGCTGCACAGACATCAAGGTGACACTGACAGGCCTATGAAAAGTGTTTACCCAGCAATCCGAGTGTCAGCGCATTAGGTAAGTGCTTCGTCCCATCGCCTTGATGGACTTGCTGGCTGTCAATCACGTGACAAGATAAACGTGGCGAGCAAGACATGGCAGCGTGGCTACGACGAGTACCGCGAACCTCCGCCAGGGGGGCAATCCTCATTTGGATTCAAAGCAAATGTCAAGGTGACATCAATTGTTTATTTTTGTTCATGAAAACAAATGAGTAGAAAAGAAGAGATTGAGCTCGTACAATGTTGAATGCTGGCAACTTCAACCCTCCATTCCACCGTGACATGTCGATAAAAAGTTGAATAAAAGCCAGAACGTAAGGGCTCAAGAGAAATGAAAACCACTTTGGCGGAGGAAATGAAACCAAATGGCACTTTTAAAAGCTAAAAGCAGTGGGTTGGGCTATAATCATTAACTTAAATGTATGATGTTCAAGGACACAGGAAAAAAAAAAGAAGTGTTTTTAGGACTTTGAGCTGCCTATTATGGTCTAATCCCGAGTCGCTAATAAATATTACCTGCGACTGGCGGCTGCTGTCCCTGACCGGGGGGGGGGGGGGCAATGCTCTCATTAGCAGCCAATCCCTTTACTGCGAGGATCTTCTTTATCTAGCGGCTCGTTCCCTCGGCGGACATAGAGCGCCATAATAGGATGACGGCTGATGAAGAGGATACAGTTAAGTGAGAGAGGCCGGACCGTGGGGATGGGGTAGTTGCGGGTGCGGTGGGGCGTGAGGGGGGGGAGGGACTACGCTTCTATTTTACGCCTGCGTCATCAATATTCCGGCAGCTTCCTGGCGTACGAGGTGTAAGACTGCGAAATGATTGATGAACGCTGGGTGAGAGAGCGGAACGAGCGGCGAGCGAAGCGTCTCCAGTGAAACGTTAACATCCAACGAATGCGAGCGTGTTTGAGATTCATGCCTTCAGCCTCATTGGTTTTATTTCATGTGGATTGGATGAAGTGCGAGTGTGACGTGACTCGGTTTAGCGTTTTGCCGTCTTGCGTTTATATGATATAGCCGTCTTCATTGATTTAACACTTAACGAGGTCATAAAATCACAAATTTAGCTTCCCCAAAAAATCTTGAGACAATAAATTCATCAAAGCGCGGTGAAGAGAGTAAAAATGTCCGGAAGATCGTAGTGTCTTTATTCTGATAAATATTTAGGAAGCGTAAATTTTTAAGTTTCATGTGTAAAGATGATTCTTCATTCTTCTTTTTTAATCTTTTTTTCAAGAATATTTTGACAAATGAAACTCCTAATTCCAGTAAAAGCACCACACTGTATCTGATTACGGGATACTGCGTCTACTGTGTGAAAGCCGGCGTCAAAGGCAAAGGCTGTTATTTTCTCTTCCGGGTCCAATTGTGGCTTGCGTTCTGCTTCGATCCGTCACCACAGCCTGAACTCAAACATCCAACTGACACTAACAACGCCAGCTGAGAAGATGCGGCATGTGCTGACTTCACAAGCCGAGCACGTGCCGCTTGCAGAGGTTACAAAGTTCAGCGGTGCCTTGACAGACAGCTTGGGAACAAATTCCTGAGCGAAGTATTAAAAAAAGAGTGCAAAGTTTGTCGACCCAGGACAAAAGACCAAGATCACTCCGTTATAAAGTCCAAATCCAAACCTAGTTTAAGTCTTGCTTTGTACGCAACAAAGAAGCATAGCTCAACGTGCGAGTGATCTTTAAGTCGAACCGTGGGATGACGCCCCTTAAAATGTGCCCCAATAACCTCCATTCTGCCAGAGTCCAAGCCCTTCCCCTTACAAAGAGCGGAAGGAAGGAAGGAAGCCTCGGAAAAGCGTGCAAAAAAGTTTCCTCAAACTCACCAAATCGGAGTCCTCACTAGCCGAGTGAAACATTTCTGCCGGGAGAAGAAAAAAAAAAATCTCAGCGGCTGCCCATCTCTGCTGCGCAGCACAGGAATTCTTCAGCCCTTTTTGCTTCTGTATCCACCCCCCCCCACCCCCGCCCCCCAAAAAAAGTGTGAGCCGGGAGTTAAAAGATCCTTTTCGGTCCTCCTTTGGCCTACTTTGGAGGCACGGAGAGAGGACGAACGTCTTTCCCACGCTGGGAAGTGTACTCCTTCGCAACGCCACAAGCGTCCACCAGACCCAAAAAACAAGCCCCCCCACCCCCTTTCCTCCACAACCTCTGTCCCTCCCACACAGTCACACACATAACGGGTAAGCAAGGAAGATCTCTGGCCAATAGGGCTGGCCTAAAAATTCCAGAAAGCAGTTGCAGCCGCTTTTTTTTTTTTTTTAATGCCTGCGCGTGTGTGATCTGTGGAGTTTTTACACGAGTTCCACTTTGCCTAAGAAGAGGTTACAGGTTTTTTTTTTTTCAACTGAGCGTATAGCCTGAAACACATGGCCAGACCCATATATCAGGAAGTCATTATCCGCGCGACACAACGCCAAGATGGTCATGGTTATCAGAACCGGAGGCCACTGAAAGTTTCCATTTGTTTCGAGGCTAATGAGAGCCTGGTAGAATGTGACAAAAGGAAATATTTTTTGCCTAAATCATTTTAACTTACTGTCACAATATCTGTGAACGTGCTTGCTAAAAACTCTGTTTATCCCCCCCCCACCCAAAAAAAACCCCAATCTTCTCCATCGTAGTCACAAACCGAGGACCCCCTGATTCTAATCTAAACAATGCAATGTTTTAAAATGTAAGATGCCTGCAAAAAGGTGGGATCAGCGTTAAAAACGCATAAAAAGAACCTGTTACACAAACTACAACCTAAAAGCCAGATTTGTATTCCCCCCCCCCAGTGAGTTGTTTTATGGGCGGCCAAGGCTAAATTCTGGATTATATTCGATTTGATCAGGGTTAACCCCCCCCCCGTGTGAGGATTATGTTGCAGAGCGTGTGCTCGGCACGTGACAAAGCGAAGTGTAGTCAGCGCCAGACAAAACAATGGTTTCAAGAGGCACGTCAGCTCTGACCTTTCATCATCAGGCGGACTAAAGACGTCACTATTCAGCAGTTTCATTGTGTTGCTGCGATGTACTTTGCAAAGCTGGAAACTACACACTTGACTTAATTGCCTTCAATAAGCAAGTTACGACCTTCTAGTGGTTACACAATCAGAATACTGTATGTATAATTGTGAAGTTCAACACCCAAGACTTCCTTAAAATTGACCAGGAAGTCTGTGAGAAAGTGGCTGGAGATACTGACATGCTAACTTTGCTAGCTTTAACAAAAGCATCTTATCTAAATGACGCAAGATAAACGTTGCCTTGCCTTCGAGCACTGAACCGCACTTTAAATGACGGTTTACGGGACAGACCCGTCTCTCTCTTGCAGGCGACTTCCTGAAGTCTCCACAGGGAAGCGCAGAAAATAAAAGGCAACAAACCTCACACCGTAATTTGCTCACTTTATGTTCCGTCTGAGCGAGGATTACGGCATGTTTAGTGGGGGTTTGTGAGCCTTAGAGGTGTTGATGGATGGATTTTGTTTCGCACTGTAACCGAGAAAAGGGCAACCCCCATTGTTTTCGAAAAAAGGTAAATAGATAGATTTGACACATTGTGAGGCGTTTTAGCCTGTATGGTGTCAAAATGAAGGTCAGACTAATTGAGATCAAGCCTCGAGGGAGGAAAGGCCACATGCCGAGTGTGTGATTGACTGCTGATCAGGAAATAGGAGCTGGTGTCACAAGCTACACACTAAAAATACATGGGCGGAGAAGCGAAAAAATATAATAATATGTATTGATCTCTCAACAACAATCACCCTTCAATTCAACAAATCAATGCCTTCTGATTCCAGCGTTTATGGTAAACGAACTCCCGGATCACCTTTGGCGGATCGATCGGAAAACAAGCTCGCGAAGACGCAGAAAGACGTTCATGCCGACCTCCGCACAAAAGGCCAACGCGGGCAACTTACAAGCACCAGGCATGCTACGATTTGACAGCGAGGGCGAAATCAATAAAATGTCCTAACGTGATTCGCGTAGGAGAAACATGTCAACACATCTCAAATTGTGGTGGACTACCACAAAAGATGTCACATGTTGCTTTCTTTCTGACAAGACCTTAAATCAACATTCAAACATGTTAATAAGCCAATGTCATAGAACAAGTGTTTCTTCGAACCAGCCATGGACGGGGTGAGAATGATCAGAAAGCCACCTCGGCCTCAATTCGAGCCCCAAAAGCAATCACCCAAACGTACAGTGAGAGCATCAACCCTCGGTCACAATTGTTAGCTTAGACCACACACTTCCAAATCAAGGCCCACGGGCCAGATGTGAAATCGTAAGCCGGACAGAATTTTTCCTTGACTTCTGTTCAAAAATAACCATGAAAATAATAATAATAAAAAAAAATACATTAAAAAAAGCGCAAAACTACAACAAATGCGAGACCCCATCGATTTACTCCGACCTGCGGCTGTCCATGTCAAAGAAAAACAAAATCCGGCCATCAACAACCGTGTTTTCGTTGCCTGTCAAGCGTTTGTTTTAAAACAAGCCATGGTTGGCATTCAAAGTTTGTTAAAAACACAGCAATCACTGAGGTGCTCTCCAACAATCGTGCCAAGAGTGCAATTACGCAAATGAAAAACTCTCCATGAGGACTTAATGTGCTACCCTGATAAAAACTTAAAATTCTCCTGGAAGCAATCCCAAACCTGAACTTCGGTGATGATCTATTATGTCGCTATAGCTTTCCCGAAACGAATATTCAAAGAGATAAAAGATTTAGGAGGTTCAGCGCAAATGATTGTTTTTAAAGGGTCTGATCGTCTTCATGGCGACAAATAAACTTTAAACCTCCTGCCAGAGGCTATAAGACATTAGTAAATAACTTCAAAATACCGGGCTCATCTTTAGAATAGAAATGAAAGCATGGATGGAAAATCTTGACTGGGGTCCGACGGGACTCTGATTCACAACTAATGAAACCCGCCAGGGCCGGCAGCCGCCGTCTGACTGAGGTTACCTAGATACGGGACACGCCACGTCACTCGAGCCGCGGGACCATCTCTAATTACAGACACCGAGACGAAGGGGGGGCCCGGGAAGAAAGGAGGAGAATGGACAGAATGCACGAGAGGACAAGAAGTGCAATGGAGCGTCTAAGGGGGAACTGACAGAAAACAAAGAAGAAGACAACTTCCGGTGATGGACAATGTTCAAAAGGACATTTTGCAACACTTTGCATACCGTTAGGAGATCATTTGGTCAAGATTTGCCGGTCTCGTTGAGGCACTCGTGTGTGCTACAGTGAAGGAATATTTGGCAGCTAACACGAGTGTCACTTCACGGTCACTAAGCACATAAAGACTCTCACAGAAAAAAAAGTTTACAGGCATCACACCAGATATCGAAGCGGCTACGGGGAGGGGGGTGGGTTTGTCAGACACAACATAACTCCCAAGAGAACGATTGCTTGTGTCCACTTGATCCCGTACTCGCTTTGAAATGATTGCTTCTCTCTGTAAGGAGATTTATCGGACTTTCCAAAGAGACGGGATTTTCGAGTCAAAGCAAAAAGATGAAAGCTTACCTTTCTGTATAAAACAAATGTCATCGTAATGAGGGGGGAAATGAATTTGGGAGAAAAGTACTGTATTTGACGAATGCTAAAAACAGGTCAACTCTTCAAATCCTCGATGTTACCGGACGATTAAGGTAGCACAACAGTTCATGAAATTCTTGGCGGCTTATCAGTCCTGTTTAGGGACCATCAAAGTAAGTCTTTGGAAAGACTAGCTTTGTTTTTTATTAAGTGAGAGCTTAAGCTTGTAAAACAATATACAGCACTGAAGTTTTACGCAAAAAAAAAAATAAAAAATACAAATCCGATTTTGTTGTGCATGGTCCATGGAAGATCGCACTACATTTTGCCGATTAGCGGCAGATTGGAATACTTTTAATTTTCACTGTTTGAGTCACTAGCGTTAAACAGTGATATACAGAGAGTAGGACAGGTTTCTGCATTGTTGTTCTTGTTTTTTACCTTTGGCTTCTTGGACATGCTCGTCCTCCCCCAATGCCGGAAACGACCCGTGTCGCCGCTCGCCGCCTCGGCTGCGACTGCGATGAATAATGCAAATCCCCGCTTTTTTTCACTCAAGAGTAGCGTGACCCAGAGGCGTAAGCTGGCTGACGACGGCAAGTTCCTCTTAAAAACAAGCGGTGTCACCTAAAGTGACATATAAAAAAGGGATGGAAATTTGATGTGGCCATCCGCGAGCTGGTGTGGTCTGACGACGGCCGAGGCGCACTCACGCGCACACACGGTCTCGCGTTTAAGCCCTTTGGTGTCATGGTTAGCTCTCAAGTGTTTTTCCCGCCGGCCGAGCATTAAGCTTTAATTTCATAGGGTGACATCTGTTGCGCGGTTAACTCCATGACACTCAACTAGGAAGACTGTGAAAAAAAAAAAAAAAAAAAAAGCAGCATGCAGGTGACAGCATGATTTCTATTTTGCTCCTGTGAAAAGCTCTTGTGATACCGAGACGTGAACGTGTTGCTGGGTCGCGGCCACAGCGTTGTGCTGTGCAGCCGCGACAAAACAGACAGAGGGTAACATCTGGTGTCATAATCTGCCCGCCGTTGACCGCCGCTGCCTTTCGGACCGCAGTCCTCAAAGTCATTAGCCTTACTGGATGGACAATTAATCATTCGCACTCTTAGTGAATTTAAGAAACAGCATCTGATAGCACTTTTAAAATATGACTGAAAGTTGTGACATCTTCGGGTTAGCGCCCCATTAAGGGAATGTACTGAATCCATGGGATGGGGAGGAAGCTAAATCGTAATAAAAGCGGTTTTCGCTGGCTTTTGGGTAAAACGCGTTGAAAGCTATCAACAATGAACGAGCCTTCGCGCTCCCACTCCGGCGCCACGTGCGCCGGAAACATTCAGGTTCAGTATGAGGACGGCGCAGCGGCATGGCATAGGCACCATATGGAAGGAGTGAAAGGGGGGGGGGTCAGTGGAGCAAGAGTTTGCCTTGGGTGGGAAAGACAGAAGCACATCACTAATGACGCGCTGGCCACAAACATAACAACCCAAAGGTGTAGTATGGACGCATAAGCTCAAATATAGCGTGAAGCATAACTTGATCCTGTCCTCTTTGCAGCGAGCCCCCCCACCCCCGCCCCCGCCCCCGCTCCTGTGCCCAAGTAGCTGATTTCATCCCTGCAAAGCCACTCTCACTAATCTCCCCTGATCCTGCTGCACTAGCAAAGAATTACATGTCAAACACGTTTTTTAAAAATAAATAAATAAACCGGCTACAACATGATAATTTATCTAGCATTATTGTTACAACTCCTTAACGTAAGCATCGGAGAGTGAGGTTAGGAACGCAAAACTCGCCGGTCGATAAAATTCCTTGCACTGCCGTCCGAGTTGGCAAAACCGGTCAGCAGATTTGCTAAAGTGGACATGTAGTAGCTTGTAGTTATATAATAGTTAAATCTCTAAAGCCTCTCTTTGGAAAGGCCACCAGGCACAGGAGCATCAAAAAAAAGCAGCGGAAACGCACCGCCATCGTCCAACCGACAGAATCGGTTGAGCTTGTCCTCACACACGGCAAACACTCCGCTTACCCACGAGACATTTTTGTTCTTGGAGTGTTTGAGCATGGCAACGGGTGCGGGCCCTATTGAGAGGCGTCTTCAGAAGACCCCTCAGCCAGCAGTTGCGGGATCAGGGCTTGGTGGCCTTCCCGGCGAACCCGAATCGCCTGGCATCTGTCAAAGGACGCCGCCGCCAAACAAAAACAAAAAAACTTTCAAAGCCTTGCAAAGAATACAATAAAAATACAAATCCAGGGGACTCGTCTTCCTCTTCCTGACAGCAGGCAATGATGACCTGACGGACTGCTTATGTATTCTCAGCGAGTATGAATATGAAACATCCCAGCAGGTTTAACCCCGCCCAGCTGCGTCCGTGCGTCCCGGCACGCTACCAATCGTGCTGCAGTTTTGCGTGGCCCGGCTCCCGAGGGCGAGCTTAGAGACGGATCAGCATACTCGGCGGAGGAGAGGGCTCGTCACCAACTGGCAGGTCCGTCGCCACTTCCAGGCATCCCGCCCGGCACCCCCTCAAAACAAAAAGCAGCCGCATCCTCTGTTGTTGTTCCTTCTTCCTTCTCTCGGGGGACGCCCTCTCACTATACCTGTTGTCATGGCGCCAGTTTGCTTAGAGACCCAAAGCCGCTACACTGCCATGTTCTCTCGAGTCCTTCAATATTGAACTGTTGTCCTATGACCAACATCTCTCGGAACACGATGGACTCCACATTTCTTTCTGGAACTGAGGCATGAAGCGGCGTCGGACCTCGGGGACGGTAGCTGGATGAAAAAGGTCCAGGTTGTCACACTTTGTTGTGACACATTTTTGAGGAGATCAATGATAAATGCTGGATTTCACTTTCCTTTCTTTGGTCCTTTCTCGGGTCTCCTGACGGCCTCACGACTCTGGCTGGAAGTGTTCGGTTTAGGTGAACGGTAAGGGATTTTTTAATAGGTTTTAGGTGAACTAATGAATACACACACACACACTCACACGCATGCACAAACACATAAAAAAAAAAAAAAAGGAGAGCAATGATGATGACATGTCAAATCGGTAAAATTACCGAATGAACAATACTGAGCTCTCCAGAAAAAAAAAAGAAAGAACAAAAAAAGAAAAATGCTGGATGTAAAGTCTCCAAATGTATAGGAAGAAAACACCCTACCTATTGTACAAGCATTTTTACAATTTTTTTTTTACTGGAATTATCACATCATGGCAGTGTCAGCGTAGCTTAGCGAACCTGCATCTGTGAAGTGTACCGATCTGCAACTGAGTTTGAAGAACTCAGACTGGAACTGGAATCATACAAAAGGACGAGCTTTTAACGCGAGACTTCACGCGGCGCCTCGATCCACTTTTAACAGCCGTCGCTCCTAATTAATTGTTTCTATCCATATTGGCCGGCAGCCTTCCTCTAGTGCACAAGGTTGCCTACCATGTCCCGCTGCCCCCTAATTAGCTCCGCAGAACATCTGCAGCTGTTTTAAATGAGCCTCGGACCGCCTGGCTCCCCTTTCGAGGTTGAGGTTTAGTAGAAGTGCGAGTTGAGACTGCAAACAGTCGCATTGCGCTAATAATGATTCATGATTGCCCTTTTCCGGAAGAAAATATTTCATATTTGAGTCAGTACATTGTGAACCCGAGTCTATTACCGAAGTGCTTCTGTAGTCTGCACAAAAAGGCAAAATACTAATTATCGGCGGAATAATATCCACTGTAGTCGTCCACAAACGACTACTTGACATATTTGGAAGTAGCCTGCTGCTTCTTCCAGGACCAATGAAAGCTTTAAAACCCAAGCCCGCATTGATAAACTCGGGTCATTGTTCACAGACTGACATCAGTGTTTCCAGGCTAAAAGTGGCGCAATAGCCTATTCAGATATAGATCACACTTTCCACTCTTATATTGAAGCAATGAGATTATGGAGAAGCGCTACAAGGCCCGCTAGTTCCGAGACATTCCTCGGGGTCTCTGTTGCCAATCAGTCGCTCCGTTTCCGGACAGTCCCGCATTCTCTGGAAAAAATCAAAAAATGCTCGGTGGCAAGCCAGAGAAGTCCTGGCCCGATATTCCTTCCCAGGCGGCCGTCCCAGTGACTCCAGAAAAGTGGGAGATTAATCACGGCCAGACTGTGCAGTGTATGGAAGTCGACTATAATCGGGCTAATTAGTTGACAGAGGTGGAGTTTTTTTTAGAGATAAATTCACATTAAAGTCAACTCTAGAATCAAATTGTGCATACAGTAGTTTTGTTTACTTATGAAATATGTTGACAAGTATTTAAAAAAAATAATCGATCAACTAGTGCTGTTACTATCAAATATTTTTAGAATCGATTAATCTACCAATTATTCAATTGATTCATCGACTAATCAGATTCATTTTAATTTTGCATTAAAGCGTATTACAAATGTAAAAAAAAAAAAAGAATGTGTTCTGTAGTCATACTTGACTGACTGACCTCCATTCACAAATCTTACTGACTGAATCTGAGAGGGGGGGGGGGGGCCCCCAATGTGTTCCATTCCCAGACTTTCCATGAGTAGCGTCTGAGACGTCTACTCCAAGCCTGTCAGGAAACGGCGTGCTCCAAATTCCATCTAGAGTGGAATTGTCATATTTATGACGTAACACTAACATGTAAGTGGAGCGTCATCGAACTAGCGGCGGTTAACGGCATCTGGAGCGCCTCTTGGGGGGGGCCAGCACCAGTCGCAATTCCCCGCTCCGCTTCTGGGATGGCTTTATTACAGTCATGATATGAAATTTCAGCACGGCGGGATGGGCGCACTTGAACTGGGCGCGCGTGAACACCTTTACACATGCTGTAGGTTCGCCAGTCAAGTGTGGCCCGGCAACAGCTGGTCCGACACTAATCCACTCATCAGTTAAATTAAAGCTTACTCAGTTGTGCGGTGAATGTTGATCCGGTGCACTGTGGAGTAAAATTAATCACGGCAGAAGTAAGACATTTTCTGTCTTGGCTGCAGTGCGCGGGATAAAGATGTTTTGGGGACGAGAAAAAAAAAAAAAAAAGTCTCTTCTTGCAGCTTTCTTCTTGGCTGCGTTTGTGGGACAACACCTGGCGGATCGCTTGCGCACTCGCTGTCACGTAATCCACCGCGAGGCTGCGCTGGATTATTCAGGCGGAGGCTCATGACGACACTCGCAGATATGACATACACGGGCTTGTCGTCGCTGGAGTTTCACGGGGTGGTTGTAAAAGATAAAACACGCCCCTTAAAGGCACACTTAACTACAGCAGTTACACTTCCTTTCTTAACATTCCCTTCTATCATCTTTACAGCTTCTAAGTGTGTGACAATGTAAAAGTGAAACGAGGCCATCTAGTGGTAAAAACGAATGGAGAAAAAAAAAAGTATCTTAACTGCGGCACACGAAAGATGAAAATAAACATGCACCTGATTGTGCGCCTTCATTCTTTACCCTTCAACCGTGTTGCTGGTATAGGAAGCGTCAAACTTACATATGGAAGCGGTGCTTTCCGGCGATGGCCCAGCCCACAGCACGGCATGTAGGGGACCGGGGGCAGCGAGGGACAGGGAGGGGGGGGGGGGGGGGGGGCTACCTGTCGAGCGGCGGCATCCGTCCCTGCGGATCCTTGACCAGAGGACTTAAAAAGTCAGAAAACCCTGTTGCTGGCATCACAATGTCATAGCTGTCTTGTTACGGTAGCCGCTCATAAACCCAAAATGGGGAAATCCACTTGATCTGCACCCCCCCCCCTTCCCCCTCCCCAGAAAAAAAATCTCTGCAGTGCTACAGTTTTCTGCTTTCAGCCGCTTGCGGAGTTTCACTCACTCATCGTGGCGCACAAGTTGCTCCTCGGCACAAAGGCTTGTAAAGGGAGGAGGCGGTGGGGTGGGAGTGGGGGGTCCTTTATTGACCGCCGTCCCCTTGCGTTCTACTAGAGAGCGTCCATCCATATATGCCCCTTCTCTCTCTCTCTTTTGACTTTGCGTACCCCACCCTTCCAACTTGAATGCTGTGCCAGTCACTCCTCATTTCCTCATCTCTGCAATGTGCTGTCAATATAAGAAAGTGGAGCGGTGTCTGCTCGAACCTTCCTTTGTGGATTTTTTCTACATTTACTCCGGCTGCCTCCCCACATGCCAAAATCATGCATGTTGGGGTCATTGAAGCCTCCAAATTGTCCATAGGTGTGAGCGCCAATGGTTGTTTGTCTATACGTTTCCGATTGACCGGCGACAAGTTCAGGGCGACCAGTTCAGCCCACCCAGATCATCCAGCTCACCTGTGTCGGTAAAGAGGACAAACACTATAGAGAATGGATGAAAATCCTCAAGCTCCAGCAGAATTTTTTTTTAGCAACATTTAGGTGACAACAATTATCGCTTTTCTCCACAAGATGGCAGTCTAGCACTTAGCTCACGACTGCAGTCTGACGCCACTGCACATGTGACTAAGTCATCAAATGTGTCTATTGACACATGTAATAAGTAAAAAAAATAATTTAAAAAAACTTAAATAATTCATGCCGCATTTATTTATTTCATTTTGGCAGTCTTGAAACTCTATAAACACCCACACTGCTTGTAGAGGTTACAAAAAAAAAGCCCAGGGGAGGCTGCCAGGTCTGATAAGCAGCCCATCAGGAGGATGTGACATCATTCACTAAGCAAAAAGAAGGGGGAGAAAATAAGCGCCCGCAATCAGCGGGGGAATGCGACCGGGTTTTCCTGCCCTCAAGTGCACCTTCCATCAGTAGAATGCTAAATGACTTCAAGCAACATTCAGGCTTCCGTTTTGGCATCTCGGAGCAAATCGTTTCGGTCTGGACCATATTTGATATCACTATTATGAAAAGACCTATTTTTAGATCTGCGCCTAAGCAATCCTCTGAAAGTTCGGGCCTGTTTATTCTCTGCTTCGCTAGAAGCTTTTGTTGATTGCTTTTAGACAAGCGCTAAATTAGGAACGTTTATTAATACTCGGGGTCTTGGGGGGGGGCTGGATGGTTTCCCAGGATGAGTCAGATAGATAAAAAATAAAAATAAAAATCACATTTCCACCTGGTTATGGCTAATCCAGCCGAAAAGTTTTAATAGTATAAAAAAAATATTTTTATTTATTTTCTGTATTTATATTCTTTCTGCCGTTCACATTCCCAATAATATTTTTATTACTGTAGCTGCCATTCACCTCTTATACTGTACATCAGGGGTATGCAAAGGTGGTGAACCCCCCCATCCCCTAGCTCAGTGGTTCTCAACCGCGGTCCGAGTGTCCGTCCCCAATCAAATCAAGTAGCAGAAGTGACAATTTGATCCTGGAATTTCCATTTTCATGATTTCCTAGTGGGCACATTTCTCGGAATGAGTTAACTGTGTTTGACTCTTGCTACTTCCTTAGATCCGCAACAGCATATTCAAACACAAACTGATACAATTGCAAAACAGTATTTAGATTATCACCCAAACAAAAGGAGCTGTTACGGGAAGGTGTGCTATTTTTGGGACGCTCTCACTGACCCTGCATGCGTCACTCCTCTTCATCTTCCCTGCGCTCTCGGAACGACCTCCAATAACATTTCTATAGAATCTGACTGATACATTTTCTTTTTAGTTTGACTGAGATTCATCCTCATCATCATCATGTGTGGACTGTGAGGTCAAGATGCAACTCCCATGAGAAAAATTGGGCAAATTCTCACTGGGCACGGTTTGTGTGACGCAAGAGGCTCATTCACAAGTTGAGCGCATACAAGAGTTTGCGTTTTTGCTGCTGGTGCCAAAAAGTGAAGAGATGCGTGCCTCCTCCTAAAAAGGGAGAAACATTTAGCCGAGGGCACCCATCCCATCCCGTGCAGGTCTCTACATTCTACAAAGTCCAGACGTGCATAAGGCATACCTCGCCAGCTCTGCTTTATAACAGGAGATGCTAGCGCGGTAGCCCAGGCGAGATGCCGCCCGCCATCACGGGTAGCCGGAGGTGTTTACACAAGGCTTTCAGGGCAGCACACATCTCAGGACTGATGGATGATGATGACTGGAGGGCAGAACTTGTGCCCAGTTTGTTTTTACCGACACACATTTAGACAGAAACGCACACATTCTGACAAGGAGACAGGAAATGGGCCACCGGGACATATTCCGCTCGTCAAACCAACCTTTAGGGGATTTACTGTACTATAACTAATTAAAACAAGAAAACAACAATGAATGTGTGGTTAAAGCTGTTCGGATGCTAACTTTGCAAGTGCAGCAAGTGGGTGTGTACGAGGCAGGCAAGCGGTGAGAAGAGGACATTTAAATGCTCACTCCTTACCTGACGTATGAGGCTGTTGGCGGTGGTGTCCGAGGACGTGCTACCATCCGAGCTTCTAAAGCGACCTTTCCTGCGGGCTCCTTTGCTGATAAACTTCAAAAACGGAATAATAAAACAAGTATTAAAATGCAGCTAGTTTGATGAACTGACATGCAGCATAAATAAGCTTTTGGGGATGTTTGGTTTAAGTTGAATAATGAAGACTTTGTTTATTCCTATGTATTTTTGGCTTATTTTAATATTGAGGTGACAAGAAAGCAGATGACACAAAATGACTGACAAGAGCCTCGAATTGGAGGCAAAATGTCGGCTGAGATTTCACATACCTATTAATTTTAATTTAACAATAAATACAGCATTTAAAAAAAAAACTTGAATCCATTTATTTCTGTTGACACAAACAATAAGCAACGACAAAAAAAAAAGTCTTAAAAGTGACAATTGACCTTTACTACGAACTGGAAACAAAATGTCGCAGGTGAGGAGATTCACTAATCACCAGTCACCTGCTAGTTTTAATTAAACGGTGATTAAATAATACGCTCGTAGCACAATTAATTCGGAACAACTTTTAACAGTAAAAATCATGAAAAAAAAAGTACATGTGACACAAAATACGACGTTGACGGTTAACACTAATCAGAGCCAAAATGTCGCCGTATCTTAGCACTAGCCTGAAACTTTCACCTGCTAACTCGTTACCCCCCCCAAAAAGACGCCTTAACTTACTTGAAACTGCTGCAGCCAGTCCACCTCCATTATGTGCTCGTCGCTCTTTTTTTTTTTAGACGATACAACGACGAAAATCACAAAAATACAAACATAAACCCTTCATGTTGTTGAGTCATTCATCGCTGCTAGGCGCTCCTCTGCCGGGTCGTCAAGTTGGAAGAAGCGGGAGGAGCTTGAAAAAGACGCTCCGGTGATAATGACATAATGTTGGTGGATGTTTTACACAGCCCCGCCCCCTGCCTACATTGACTGCTCCATCCTACCACCGCCTCCTCATGTCAACAGCCCAGCAGAAAAAAAAAAGAAGTGAAAATTAAGCAAATGTGTAGAACTCTATTTCACTTTTATTAATTTATTATCAAAATGGGAGGAGAAAGTTAGCATGTTTTTCCACATTGCTGAGTCGGCGATCTCATTGTATTAGTTGTAATTATATGAAATGCACAAAACATGATGTATTCTCAGATACTTTTTCACATTCTACAGTTTTACAAAAACACAGTATATTATCAAATAATATGTAATGATACATTGCATTTACCTAGTAATTGGCTACAGTATTTATAGCCTTATCAAATTGTTAAAGTTCTTCTTTGGGGGAATTGCATTACTTTATCATAACCGTCTTACAGCGTCCCTCGAACGCCATCTGGTGGTGGCACTTTCATTTAACAACGGGAAAAGAAGCAATACACTACTACTACTCTTGCCAAGCCATTCCATTATTTTCAAGAAAATGACAATTGTTCAAGGAAAGTCACAATGTTTCAAGAATAAAGTCCTATTTAATGATATAAAAATGTCAGTCATTTTTTTCCAGAGCAAATGTCAGATGATTTTGTTGCATACAGACGATACAGGCAGCACCAATGACTCGTGCCCTGACCGAAATAAATGGATAGAGGAAACATGTTCTTTCTCTCAGTTTTCATTTTTCACGTAAAAAAGTTAGGCACGCGTGGGCCGGCCGACCGTTTACTCACCAAGCTCAGGTGTACAGCGGAAAGCCTCACAAAGGAGACGCCTCCATAAAATAATCCATGTTTATTGTTGTGATTATGATAGTACTAGAATTTGAGCTCATGTTCAAAGAGTGCGAGCAGCAGGAGGCAGGCCCAACCTGACAGGAGGCCAACATTCTGCAGCAGGAACGCAGTTAATGGCCGCCCGGTCCGCAAGCGACTCATCTCGGGAAGCTGGCGGGACAAAGAAAAGGAGGACGCAAACATTAGTGCGCAAGATGGATAAAAGAAGTGTAGACTTCCATTAGCATCTATTAGCCTATTATTAGCGTCAGTTTTATTGTTAGCTTTAGGAAGCTAACGTGTTATATTATTAGGTTATAGCTCACTTTAGCCAGATAGCATGTAGTTAAATGTTTAGCTCATTGCTAACTGTAGCTAGCTAACATGTGTTAGCTTATTGGTAGCTTTAGCTAGGTAGCTTGTAAGAAGCTTACTGCTAGCTTCAATCAGGTAGCATTTGGTAACATATCTCACCATCTCCACCAATGAAAGGTAGAGGAAAATCCCGGCGGTGACTGCAAAGATCCACTGCTGCACTTGCACCTGAGCCGAGACGAACAGCCCAATGTAGAGGCCCGCGAAGGCCGTCAAGGCGCTGATAAAATTCATGACCACGGCCGTCTTCACGGGGAGTCCGGAGCTCAACAGCACTGCGAAATCCCCTTCACAAAATAAACAAATAAGTTGAACAAATCTTGTTCTTGTACGAGTGGAGCAAGTCCTCACCCATCTCATGGGGGATCTCGTGGCACAAGATGGCCACGGTGGTCGCCATGCCCGTCTCGGGCGACGAGGAGAAGGCGGCGCCCACCACCAGGCCGTCCGCAAAGTTGTGGAGACTGTCGCCGACGATGACCATCACAGCCAGCAGGGGAACGCCGCCGCCTAGCGAAACCAGCACCACCATGTGGGGACGATAAGGACTTCACCGGAACCACAGCACTGAACCACTTACTTTGTTGTGAAGGTCTCTGCTGTGGAGTTTCTGCTTCTTCATCCACTGGTCCTTGCTGGTAAAAAAAAAAACACTTCAAGTAGTTTATTGCGTCCAACAAATTCCGTCTCTAATCTTCAGAGATGTATCATTCAAATTAGCATTGACACCATCCTTTTCGAAAGCTCACAAAACGACAAGCCTAATGATCCTTACCAGCTGTATGGTCGAGATGGACTTGCCCCTCCGGGACGGACCCTCGCGCGAGTGGCTCTAAAAGTGCATTAAAGAAGCAAAGCTGTGCTTGAGAATTCCAAGCGTGTTTTTTTTCTCAGGAACTTACATGTCCGTGCGGCGGAAGCAGGAAGAAGAAGAGCCTCTCCATGAGGAAGAAGCCGTAGATGCCGGCCACCACGCCGACAATCTTCCACAGGTAGTCCGTCTGCTCCGCGAGGTGTTCCTCGTCGTGCCCGTGGAGGCCAAGGATCTACAAAGATGAAAAAAGTCATAATAATCCTGATTCTTAACTCTTTGACTGCCAAGCGTTTTCAGAAAAGGGATGCTGTGGGTGCCAGCTGATTTAAGCATTTTGACTGATCTTTCAAGCTCCACAGAAAATGTTGTGTTACTACATACTACCAAGGCTTTCCTCCACCTGTTTCCAAAAAACCCCCCCAAAAAAACATAGTTAACGACATTTAACGTCTTTGGCAGCCCTCCTTAGGATTTTACTAAACGTTATTAAACGTTTTTGGCAGTCAAAAAGTTAACTAATGAGAAGTCAGCTAAGGGCATTATAATTACCGTAACGTTACAGCTTTTCACATTACTGTACGATAGCGCTAAGCTAGCAGATGCTCGTTGTTTAATTGACACGGTTGGTTGAGTGTTCACGACGGGCGCACCTGCGGGATGAGGTGAAGGAGGGCGTCGCCAGAGAGGGTCCCCACGGCCAGGCCCACAAAAAGCTGCAGGATGAGGTTGTAGGTCTCCTGGCAGGAGTTGAAGAAGATCAAGCAGATGCCGAGCATGGATCCCAGGGTGATGAGCAGCACCGCCGCCGTGCTGTAGCCGTACTCTGAAAAAAGATCAAAAGGAAAGATGTGAAAATCATAGAAATATCAAATAGGGCACGGGAAACGGAAAAGGTAAAACGCCTCACTCTCGAAAGCAGTGGGCTGCTGAGATCCTCTCGTGTTCCGCTCGGCAGAATCGCACGCATTGCCTAGCAACTGCTGGATGATGGCCGGGCAAATTTGTCCAAAGTGCTCCTTAGAAATGGGCAGTTGCGGGTCCGCGGCAAAAATATACACCAGCTGATTGGCTGAAAAACAGACCTGTTTGGATTCAAAGGACGAGACGACCTCGTGAACATCTTCTTGGTTCGTCTCCGATTCGTCCGAAGTGTTTACCTGTGCCCAGTTTCCAACTTCATGGCTGCAACTCTCCAACGAATGCCCCGACTCGGTCTGCGAGCTCCGCCTCTTCCTGTCGTGAGCGTGCGGCTTCTTTCCTTCGCCGCCAACGCCGAGTTGGTGAAGCAGCACCTCCAGATCTTCAAGAAAAAAAAACTAGATATTGAGAGAGAGAAAAATAGTTGAATGTTGTTGGATGATCCATCTCACCTAAGACTTGAAGTTCACTGGTGCGGTTGAGGGAGCGAAAGATGTAGTTGGTAAAGAAGGCCGGCGGAGGGAGGTTCCGCTGTGCGAAACAGGGACCCTGCAGGAGGTGACTGATGATGGCAGCGGACACTTTGGGTACGGACGTCATCGGGGCACCTTCTTTCGCATTAGCATCTTCAAGCAGATGAGTGCCGTCGATGCACTAGACGTCAAAGGAGCGATAAAATCACTTCAGTTGCTGCTCGGGATGAGAAAACCGTCATCTCTCACCTGAAGGTTGGAGACGGTCGAACCTTCTTGGATGGAGGAGTTGTACCGGTTGACGATCTGAAGAACGCTTTCAAGTTCACCCAAAGAGAGAGCACCGTTGTCCTTCGCCGCATGGAGACCGGTGAGAGCTCGCAGGTAAAACTCGTAGCTGCGGCGAGGTGAGGACGATGACCGGCACAGATCTCGCAGGTTCAAAACGTAGTAGAGCAGAAGAGTGGAGAGGCGCCGGAAGTCGTCCTCCGTCAGGTACGGCTTCCCGTCGTCCTCCAGCACGGATAACGCGACGTCCGGTGGCAGGCACTGGAAGAGGAGGAGGCTGGAATTGCTTACGTCATTTAAAACAGGAAGTCAGTTTGAAAGATTGTTCTAAAAGTCCCCGTTCCTATCTTGGTAGCTTTTAGCCAGAATCAGGTGTTAAGTACTGTAATTGTGAAACTTTGTCTTTTAAAGTTCTTATTTCTGGTTTGTCACCTTGTCCTAAGAATCAGGGGTCAACGTTGATCTTTTAGGGTACAATGGTGCCCTTGTTCCTACCTTTTCCCGAAAATCAGGTCAAGTAGGAGTCCGGTCTGACCTTCAAGGTACAATTTAGTCCTTGTTCCTGTCTAGTCCCCAGAAGTAGGTGCAGTAGGACACCATTTTGTCCTTGAAAGTACAATATATGTCTGATGATGTTTTATGTCTGATGAATTTTCACTGAAGCAACCCCCTTCGCTCCTGGCTGTTTTACTGGATTTTGACAGATTTTGCAAGCGCCATAGAATATTGTGTTCTATTCCTAAAAGAAACATTAGAGTCTCTTCTTTCATCAGGGGGAAAAAAAAAAGTATGTTTCTATCTGTTTCCGTTTGGCAGCAATTAGCATTAGAATATAGCGAAGTTTCATCATTATTATTATTAATGAGCTTTTTTCCAACATGGCCCTGGCTGATCTCTTATACTCTGCTGCCACCTGCTGGCCGTTTTCGTAATAACTACCATTGCTTCAACCATTTTCTTCATCAAAGCCTTCTGTTTTCGCTAGCATAAAAAAAAACTTTTAAAATAAAAAAGATATATTTAAAATAGAACATGTACGTCTTTGGGAGCAAATGAGTTAATTATTGGACTTCTATGTACATGGGGCTAAAAAGGCACAGGTGGTTCCAAGCTAAAAGTCTCATGTGAGCTTCCAGTGAAATGAACCTTGAAAGTGTACCCGGCGATTCTTGGAAACGGTCATTGTATTTGCGTTCAGGGAGATTGTCGTCGACCCAACGGAAACAATAACGGGGTTAGAGAAACAACATCGAGAGCACGCTTCTCAAAAACAAAGGAATTCCAAAATCCCATCGAGGACTCCTTTCGAGGATCCGGACGCCCATTGTCAAGCCACCTTGCACTGACGTAAAGTAGCTCCGAGTCGACTCTCTAAGAGTTTCGCGGTGTCAAACGCAGGGATGCCCCGAAGAAAGCTCACTCAGCATGAATGAGCCGTAAAAGGGCAAGAACTTAAGCCTCACATTCCAGTCTTGACAAACAAAAAGTTCTCAGGAATTAAAAGATGTTTTGCTGGAAACGGGCCTACCTTGTCGCAGACTTCCAGAGAGGCGCCAGTCCTCTCCGGACAGTTCACCGCCAGAAGAACGGCAGAGACCAGGATACCGACGTGGTTCTTCTGAAGGCGCGGCTCTTCATCCCGACTGAACGGCAGGTCCAAGACTTTGAGCACGTCCTGTAAATCGGACTCTGCTCGGACCGGTCCCAGCAGACACATCAGCAACAGCAGAAAACGAGGAACTGCGAATCCCTGCGAGCACATGTTGCTGTCGAGGTCTTTCCTAAGATGAGGTGACCATCCAAACGGCGAGGACGCGGCGGGGGGGGGGGCTGGCGGTCACCCTCCGCTTGAACTAACCCTTACAGTGCAGCCAAAGCCGGGCCTCTCGGTCCACAACAAAAGGATTAGTGCAGCCAGTCAGAGCACGGGGGGCAGGGAGATGGCGGTGGGGGGTGAAAGCATAATTAGTACTTAGGGAAAAAAAAATTACGTTTGGCATTCAAGGCTGGAGGAAAACAGTTAAATTAAAAACCAGGTCACTGGGAACGCTTTATGAGACGGTACATCCAGTACATCGCTCCCAAATATCATAACAGAAGGTTTTGTTAACGATCTCCGAGTCACTCCTAATGTTTTTTTCTATACAAAAAAAAAACACTTTTGAACATCCTCCCACTCCGGGTCAAAATGACCGAGCACAGCAAGAAATGTTGGCTGGAAAGCTGAATTCTACCTGCCCATAGGTGATAAAAACCCGGTCGTCAGCTGTTTGGGCAGAATTCCGGGTTCTGGAAAAAGGCTAATTATTGGAAGTAAGCTCTTGAGGATTAGTTGCCATGGAGAGAGTTGCCTGGTGGGCAAATTGGTTCACGCTAAAATTTGTGACTTGAGATGACACTTGATGGAGAAATATTTACCGTATCTTTTGATATCCAAGCGCGATAAAATTGGGCTGGCTTGGAGTTCTGGTTGACAGTTTTACCAGGGAGAAAATAACCATTTTAATTTTCAATCTATAATTTCTTTTATTGAATCTATTTACAATGTCAGACAGTGGAGAAAAACAAAAACATCTTTAGATTTTCTTGAAGCGCTGTTGTAAGAATTAAACTGTTGATTCTTCAAAATCAGAAAAATCCATCCTATGTACACATTTTTTTTTTTTTTAAATCACATTTTTTGGAGTGTTATTTAGTGCAGTTTCAGTACTCACTCAGATTATTAAAAGAGAAAAATCGAGTCATTAGCACAGATTATCCCGATGGCGCTCGCCTACGCTTGTTCGTTCTGCTCGATGTTGCCAACCAGGCTCTTGGTGTCCACCAGGGCTCGGATGGGATTATTGAAGTACAACTTGTTGATGAAGGTGGACTCCCCCGAAGGGGAGGCCCCGGCGGGCATCTTTTTCCGGAAGAGCAGGAAAGCGACCAGTCCTGCCAGGGCCAGGACCACCAGCACCACGGCTGCGCTGATGCCGGCGGAGCCTTTGGACACCTCTTCCACGATATGAGCTGTTTAAAAATAAAAAAAAATTTAAATATTGAATACATAGTGATGAAAATTTGATATTGTACGTTTTCAATACTCACCGACAGCTGGAGGCTTTTCTGTCGGCGTGATAACTGGAAAAATTGGCTTGGCGTTAGTTTCCAACATAATACACTAAAAAGGTATTTTATTTAAAAGTGCCTTTCAAAGGGTTCAATGTATGTGAAGGGGGCCCCCGGACAGAGCCTTGGGGCACTCCCGTGTTGATTGGGGATTACCGGAATGTCAAATATTTCAATTGAATGAACTGAGTGAAGTCACAGCCGATGGGAATCGACTCTACCTTTGGACGTTTTGCAGATGTACGAGCGGTATCTGCTGCAGCTGGTGGTCTTCCATTTGCCGCTGTCGGAATGGACGTCCACGCACGACTCGGACGACGGCATGCCCGCCTTCCAGTTGGTGTAGTCCACTGCGCTGTTGTCAATCCACGCCCACTCGCCTTCGACCAAAGAAGCGCACGCAGACTTACGCCGACGCGGTGCAAGTCGTCGGGAAAAAGGTTGGACGAGCGCAATTCTTACTGTCGTGGTTTTTGTACAAGCCGATCCAGAAGCTCTTGGCGCCGTCCTGCAGGAGTTCCAGGTTTTGTTGGATGAAAAAACTCTCCTGGGGGTCCTCGATGCTTGCCAGGGATGTGCCTGACGAACAGGTTTTTTTTATTTATTTTTTTTAATACCACATCCGTCTGAAGCGTTGGTAAAAAATCATCCCGGCATACCCATTTTCAGACATTCCACGGAGGCGTGGGCCCAGTTGTCCACAAGCGAGCTGAAGGCGTAACAATGACCACGGAAGGGGATCCACATTGTGTTCTGTTTCGGGTCCGGACAGTTTCCGGCCAGCTGAGGAGGCTCAGTGGGCGCCAAATCTACAAAGAAGAAGAAGGGATTTCAGAGTCAATTAACTCTTTGACTGCCAGACGTTTTCAGAAAAGGGATGCCGTGGGTGCCAGCCGATTTAAGCATTTTGACTGATCTTTCAAGGTCCACAGAAAATTATGTGTTTGGACTATGGAAACACACATACTACCAAATGAAAGATTGGACTCTCATCTTTCATCAGCAAAAATAAGTTTGTTTCTACCTTATTCCGTTGTTCAGTAATCAACAATAGAAAATGGTTAGTTTCACCTCTGTTTTGAAACAAACGTCTTTTAACGTCTTTGGCACTCCTCCATAGGATTTTACTAAACGTTATTTAACGTTTTTGGCAGTCAAAGAGTTAAGATGGCGGCAAATTCCGAGTCTATGTTGTTGTTTGCGCGGACCTGCTGAGCTCTTGCAAAGCGAGTAGTACGTGTCGCCGCATGCGCCCGTCTTCCATGTTTTGTCCACGTCCATGTACACGCAGGCGTAGTTGCTCTTGGGCTCGTCTTTGCCCCATTTGGTGTACGACAGGAGCCAGTTGTCCACCCACTTGTAGCGACCTCCCGTCTGTTCAAGGGAAACCGCAACCAGAACCTTCTATTAGGACATTTTTGTAGAAAAGAGGACAAATATGGCCGGTGCGGTTAAGCTAAGGTCTCGTGTCTACCACGTTGCTGTTGAGGCCGATCCACACGGGCTGGTCGAATCTGAGGATCTGCAGCGAGAGGTAGGCCTGCGCCACGGGGTCGAGTATGCTGGCCAGCTCGGCGTCGTCCGCCTGGCACTGCCGGCGCGCCTCGTCCCAGCGCATCTTTTGCATCACCAGCTTGTACGAGTCGTTGCCCAGCTTGTGGAAGGACTTGGGCGACACGGTGGTGGCCGCCGGCGCGATCTGGGGATCTTCGGAGATGGGTGGCGTTAGTTAGCCAAAAATACACTCAACTCAACGAAAGGTTGTAACTGAAATTGTTTAAACCGTGAAAAATAAATGTAGAAAACAATGATGATTTTTTTTTTTACTGAATATTATATTGAGAGTCGCACATTTTTTAGGTAAGTGGAGAAAGTTTATTTCTTTTCCCCAAATATATTTTGGTAAAACAGTTTAAAAAAAAAAATAATAATAATAATGACAGCAGAATAAAGAAATTTAATACCAAAATAAATAAATAATGAAATTCTAGATTTTCAAACAGAGCAAGTGCATTTAAAGCATTAAAAATAAATATGAAAATAACCATGCTAATTCATCCTTGCAAACAGTTTTTTTTTTTAATCTATGTAAAAGGACGAAATACGGCAAGCAGAATTTAAAAAAATTATTTTTCTCACAGATGTTACAAAATAGTAATTGTGACCTGAACATTTAAATTGACAAAAAAAAAATACTTAAAAGAAAAAAAAAGTTTTAAACAAGATAAGATTATATTAGACTATTGGTATATTTTACTAAATTTTCAAAAATGGCCACTTAATGTTTAAATAAGTAAGTACATAAATAATGATGATTCAAATAGTGAATAAATTATATATATAATTACTTTTAATATGCATTTTTAGAAAATATATAAAAAATAAAGCTAGTAAGAGAAAACGTTTAATACCATATTATTTGATAAAAAAAATTGACGAAAATCAAACCATATCAATAAAAAAATATATACATCATTTTTAGAAAAATAAAAAAGTTAAAAATAAGTTTAGCAAAAGAAGTTTGATAACAAAATGACCAAAACCCTTTCCCCCCTAAAACAGTCAATGCTGTATCATCAAAAATGAATATTAAAATAAGAACTCTTGTTAATTCATTGGTGGCGCTACTGACCGTTGTTCCTTTTACAGATGAAGCCGCGCTTTTGGCCACAATCGTCCACTTTCCACAGTCCCATTTGCTTAGGAACGCTGCCCACCATCATCACACAGTCGAAAACCTGCCGAGAGGACGAAAAAAAAATGTTAAGCTGTGCCTTGAGATACAAGATGCGAGTTTAATGCTAACTCCATTGACATGCTTCCTTTGAGCAACGGATATTTGAACACAAACGCGTAGACAGTTAATTGAATAATCATCACGGGCAAATATTCTTCATCCTCCTCTTTGAAAAGAAATTAGACAAACAAAAAACCGGAAGACCTCGTCCATGAAGGAGTAGCGTCCGTCCGGCGTGGACGTCGGATGCCCTTTGGCCCAGTTTGTGTACAGCACGCCTCGGCCATCCGTCCACACAAAGTGCATCTCCCAGTTGACGTCGTTCATGCCGAGCCACAGGTCGTCACCGTACGTCAACATCTGCGTGGTCAGGAACGCTAGACCAAGAACATTTGAGGACCGACCGTGAAACGCAATTTTGACGGATGTCTTGTTTTAAGGGATTTCAAGTACAGGCGCAACTTTTTTTGGTTGTCGTTTTTTTGTCTTTGGCGTACCTTGCTCCCTCTCGCTGACGACAGACACCAGGTTCCCTCCTTGGTTCTTGCAGTACTCCCTGGCGTCCTGCCACGATTTTTGGTCGGCGCCCACAAACTTGTAGCACTGTGCAAACCAGATAAGAAGTCAAGATGACCAAAGAAATAAATCACCAGCGAGAGTTTTCACATGTGAGAGGGAGGACTTCGATGTTACAAAAAAATAACGCTCACTTTCTTCTCATTTGTACCTTTCCACCTTATTTATTTATAATGTGCTGGTCGGGGACTTCAATCTGCACCTCTTTCATGCTAAATGTTTTCAAAATGTTCATATAATGGTAACAGGGATGTGATTTGACCAAAGTGAAATTATCTGAAAATTTAGCCGGGGGTCTGGGGGCCGCTGGCACCCAGCTAGGTCCAGGGCAGTGCCCTGGTGGGGGGACAAGGGGGGCGAAACCCCCCGGAGCTCATGGGTTTTCCGTGTTTTTAAGTACTTTCAATGCACTCACATGACAAAGAAATAAGACAAAACAACAGCATAAATTTTCAATGTATATTGAACTATCCCATATAAAATGGCAGTTTTAGTCAACTCAAAATCAGTCACATTCAAAAACATTGGACTGCCTTTGCTTTTAAAAACTATCACTGAGAATATCATCATATCTAACTAATGTGATTACTAAGTTAACACATAAATAATGTTGAAGAGTTCAAATTTCATGAACAAATAATTGTATCATGACCAAATGAAAAGTAACTCATATTAGAGCATACCACAAATGTCTTTGTTATAGCAGAAGATGTTATCTGTCGCAGTCATGTGCATACACAATGAACTACTTAAAAAAATTAAAAAAAATCGGATTTTTTTTTTTTGGGGGAGATAAAAAAAGCGGAATTACGCGAATTAGCGGAAAAATCACATCCCTGTGGTAAATATATACCCTCAATTATTTTTACTGAAAGGAGTATTTAAACGATTGGCAGTTGTAAACATTGAAACTGTAGCAGGCTAAGTGTAACAAAAAAAAATATGTACAGGACTTGAAATGTTCTACAAATCAAGTTGACTTTTCCCAGAATACCTTGCCTTGGAAAGCCAGCCACTCGGGCGCGCAGCCGCCCTTGGGCTCGGCGGTGGGCGTCACGGTGGTATTGACGAACACGCTGCTTCGTTTGCATATGGACGGCAGCTCCATCCCACAGTTGATGTCGTTCCAGAAGCCTTCGGGAAGACACGCAGCATTCAGGGCTTCACTCCTAAGCCATTTCCACTGAAGCAACCCCCTTCGCTCACAGCTATTTTTACTGGATTCTGACTGGTTTTGCAAGGCCCGCGGAATATTGTGTTCTATTCCTATATAAATATGGAATGACTTTTTCAAAATGTTACAGTAACAATGTGAATTTTGCGCTCATTATATAGATGTTTTAATGTTAATAAAAAAATAAAAAAAACTCATTCACTCCCAGCCTGACTGACTGAAGCAATCACCTTCACTCGCCTTTACTGGATTTTGACGAATTTTGCAAGGCCCACCGAACATTGTGTTCTATAGCTATAAAAATATGGAACCTACCAAGCGAAAGATTCGAGTTTCTTCTTTCATCAGGGAAAAAAAAGTATATTTCTATCTGTTTCCGTTTTGCTGCAATTAGCATTAGAATAAAGCCAAGTTTAATCATTATTCACAAATCTGTTTAGAACTGGGGGGGGGAAATCAGCTTGTTTCCCAGCTTGCCCTGGTTGATCTCTTATACTCTGCTGCCACCTGCAGGCCGTTTTTGTAATTACTACCATTGCTTCACCTGTTCTCTGCAGCTCGGAGGCTGCATCAAAGCTTTCTGTATGCTCTAGCATAAAAAAAAAAACATAAAAATGTCTTTGGGACAAATGAGTTAAGAAATGGCAGAAGAAAAAAAAATTTCGAACCTTTTTAAATCTCAACTTTAGGTTCTGGTAAAGCGCTGCCGCAACAGTGCGCTGAGCTTACCCATACTCTTGTATATGGACACGCAGTTTTCGTCATTGTTGGCAAAATTGGGCTCATTTTGTTCCCACGCGGTGTACGTAACCGGAGTTTCATCCAACCAGCTGGAAGGACAAAAAGAAAAAGTTTAAGTGGCAGTTTGGAGCTAAACATCAAGATTATCACTTATTTTAGAAGTTTTCCCACTTTGTATACAACTTAACTCTCTTAAAAAAAAAATTTGGGTATGGTATTTCTTGACACTTTTGACACGATGACACTTATTTTACTTGTAAAATTACCGGGACCACTTTTTGTCTTGAAAATATTTACACCAATGTACCTATTGTGCAAAATGTATTTGAAATTACCTAAAGGACTGGTCTAGATTGACAATGAGGCCGATGTAGTACTGATTCTCGGAGCCCTTGACGATCTGTTTCCACAGGAACCTTCTCTCGCTCTCCCCCGTGATGACGGCCAGCTCCGCAAAGTTCTTTTTGCAGAAGGCCCGGGCGGCCTCCATGGGCTGCTGATCCGCGTTGATGAAGTACTGCGAGTCGTTGTAGAGCAGCCAGCCGTCCTCGGTGGTGTTGAACGCTGCTCGGCGGGGAGAATCGGCAGAGCGCATTTTTGAAAATGTCGCCGAAACGGCAGTTGTTTGTTTATATTCAAACGCGCCGCGATAGCTTGCACGGCTCGTAATAACGTTGGTCATTTTTGATGGATTTTAAATTCATCACAAAGAAAATGTACGTCATATTCATGACAGGTGTGATATTACTTATTTTGGGGGTAACGCAGATTGGAAAAGAAATATAAGAATCCAGAAAATATGCAGAATAATTGCATTATTTTAAAATTATGATTTTTTGGGGGGGTAATATTTAATTTTGTAAAATACATCTTAATTTACGAGAAAATATGCAACTTTATTCCTGACAAATGTTCATTTGAGAAAATAATATAACTTTTTTTTTTAACATTATGCCTTTATTTTTGAGAAAACTTCCATTGCAAGATTACGACAATTTTTTTGGCCAAATTTACGTTTTTGTCTTACTTGGCATGATGATGACGGGCTCGGGTTTGGGAGTCACTCCTGGAAATATAACAACGCATCAAAAGGACTACAAGAAGTGGGAATTCAAGAATTGTGTGCGTGCACGCGCATTACCTTTGCGTAACTGGCAGAGCCAGTCGTTGTAAACCTCGCAGTGTCGGTCATTCCAGTGTCGTCCGTAGTAGGATTGAACTTCTGTGCAGTGCTCGGCGTCGTTGTAGTTGTTGGGCTCCCCGTAGCCCCAGTTCTCAAAGCCGTACTACAGAAAAGGTTTTTTTTTATCATTAACTCATTCACTGCCATTGACGGCTATAAACGTCAAAAAATCATTTTAAACTATTTCTATTAGTTTAACATTTTTTTCCACTTTTGTTAACTAGAGTATGAAAACCTAGAATTTTTTTTATTGTACATTTAGAACAGATATGAAATTTGTGATTAATCTCGAGTTAACTAGTGAAGTCATGCGATTAATTACAATTAAAAAAAATGTAATCGCCTTTTGCCCCTATTTTTTGATAATCTTTTTTTTAAATGAATTTATGGCAGTGAATGAGTTAATAGTAATAATAATGATCATTTGTGACTTTTCAGCAGAAAAAGTATCAGGGCCACATTTTAAAAAAAAAACATTTATGAGACTCGCCGTAATCTTATGAGAATATTCAAGAAAAACGTCCACATTTTAAAAAAAAAATTTCTTAAAAATGTAAAAAGTTCTCAAAATTATATAACTTTATTGTCGTACGATAAACATACAAGCTTATTATAAAAAAATGCTCTGAAAATGTGTTGCTTTATTTGCATAAAATTTCAGTTTTTTCGTCGAACATCTGACAAAATGAACGAAAATGAACTACTATTTTTTTCTCAAACCTTTTTTAAAAAAATTGAAAATGTAAAAAGAAATTTGGGAAACATGTCTTAATTTTTGTAGGATATGGATTCCCCCCCCCCCCCAAAAACAACGTATACAACTTTTTTCTTTGTGATGTTTTTTCCCCTATGATTTTTTTTTTTTACTCAAATACATACAACTTTTTTTCATAAAAATGTTAAAAGTTTTTTCCTAATAAGATTAAAATCTTTTTTTGTAGAAGCTGTATGACTTTTTTCTCTTGAAAATATGCAACTTTGTCCCCAAAATTAGCAACTTTTTTCCCTTTGTAAAATGACTACCCGTGCAACTTTTAAGATGGAAAATTAGATTTTTCAAAAAATTTTTTTTTTTTTCTTCAGTAGGCCCCGAACACTTCTTGTTACAAAAAGCAACCTTAACAAAAAAGTGGGGTACCCACAGGTGATCCGTCAGTCCAGACGAAACCTTCATTGGTGCTGAGTAGGCTGAGTCCGATCCAGGCTGCGTCTGACGAATGAAACCTTAACGGCAGCAAAACTCCTTAACACATACCCAACGTTGACTGTGTGTGCGCGCGTGCGTGTGCGTACTGCGCATTGCTGAGGTCCTGAGCTCCGTGTAAGCTCATCAGGTCTCCGCCGATGGCCCTGCAGAAGTCCTTTGCTTCGAGCCAAGTTTTCTTCAGGTCCTTGTTCTTTTTGTATAGCTGTTGGAATAGTTTGGGATTTTTCATTATAGTCAGATTTTATTTTGTTCCAAATTGGTTTTTTTTCCTCAAAAAGGCTTTGTTTTAAATAAGTTGATATTGTTTTTAGTCTGCACGCTCTCACCTTGAAGCAGACGTTCCTGTTGGCCACGGGCGTCCAACCCGAGGCGCAGCTGAGGGCGGGTGTGACGGGCGGCACGGTGGTCACTTGGGCTCCCTCCGCAGGGTTCTTGCAAATGAACTTCTCCTTGCCCTCGCAGCCGACCACGTCCCAAAGGCCGGCCGACGTGCCCGTCGCCAGGGCCACGCAGCCCGCCTTGCGGTCTTGCAAGGTTCAAAAGTCAAGTCAAGTTCAACCACATGTTAATGTCAAAGGTCAGTCGAGAAATACAAAGAAAATGTTGTCATTTAACATTAAAGAGAAAAACAACTTTGATTTGCTTTGTTTGTCATTCCGTCCCCAAAATTTTTTTTCAAACAGCCAAATTATTAATAACTCAGCTATTTTATTATTATTTCCTAAGAGACTACAATCTGTATCTGGCTTGCACACATTGAAATGGGTGAACAATGACAGTATTAATTTTGTATTTAATTATTTCAATTTTATTTTCTACTTTAGTTAAAGATGATACCTATAAATATAAAATAATATAAATATAATTAGTATAAGATTTAATTTTATTTAATATAAATATTAAAAATAAGTGAACAGTATTGTTTTAGTTAACTGAATAATAATTAATAATTAAATGAAATTCAATCTTACAGTTGACAATTTTGTGATAAGTGAGAGGGTGGTTGTTCTTTTATTTCACTGATTTTAATTTTAATGTATTTGAATCTAATTGAAAAAAATATGAATATATATATATTTTTTTATTCTTGTATCTGGCATGCTGATGATTTATGCATTTAATTATTTTGAGTATTTAAATTGTTTAGTCATCTTGATTCTAAAAAAAATATGAAAAATTACCTTTTGTAATTACATTTTGAATTTAAAAGATCAGAAAAATATATATATTTTTAAAATGATTTATTTAATTTTAAAAATGTAATCCTATATGGATTAAATGTTCACAAAATTTTTAATTTTATTTGAATGTATTTTTGATACAATTTAAAAATGAATACTTTTATGCAATTTAAAACATTAATTAATCAAAGCCATTTTTTCATGTTTTTTTTTTTTTTTACAGTTTTAATTATAACATTAAAACTAATTAATTCAGTTTAACTTACAGAAAATAGTTACAATTGGAGTCTTGTACCTGGCATGCCCACGTTGAAATGAGTGAAGGAAACTTTCCTCCGGCTGGTCCAAGTGAACGAGTGTGTGTCTTCTTTTTTGAAGAGTCCCGTCCAGAAGTATTTCTCCGGCCTCAAGCCCACCAGGCTGGTCAGGAAGGCGTTCTCGTACCTTTGGGAAGAAGAAATAACATCAGTGAAGCGCTGTATGAGAAAGTGCCGCGAAATCCTACCTGTCGGCCACATCGACGAGGTTTCCTCCATCCTTCGAGCACGCCTGCTTCGCCTCATCAAATGTTTTCTTCTCGGCTGCAATGGTGTAACAATAATAGCCGTACCTGAGTGAACCCTAAAAAAAAAAAAAAAAATCAACAACAATATTGTGAATTTTGCTGAAAAACAGCATTTGAGATGTTAGCGGCTCCTCACGAGCTTGCATCCGGGGTTGCTTTCACTGTGGGTTCCTTCTGCCGCTTTTGACGAGGCTTTCTTTTTGCAAATGTATCCGTAGGCCTTCTCGCACATTTGGTCGGCCCACCTGCCGTTCTGAAACAAAAGCGGACCGTTTGAGTTGTCACGGTTGCCTAGCGGTTCTGCGCTCGAATCCCTTTGTGCATGTTCTCCTGATTTCTCCCTCATTCCAAAAACATGTTGATTTAAAACAAATGCTACCCCCCCCACACACATACCTTTCCCCGGATGAGTACGCAGTCCTCCTGGAGGTTGGTGGCGTGAGTGGGCTCGTCCATCATCCACTGGGTGAAGGTGACCTGCGAGCGGTCAGACCACTCGAACAGCATCTGGCTCCTCTGATCGTTCAGGCCGATCCACAGGATATCCGTCGCCACTGCAAATAATTGTTTTGCTACTTTCCGAATGGTTTTGGGACTTGTTTAAGCCCGCGACGACGCCGGCGCATCTTACAGAATCCCGACTGGGCGATGATGAAGCTCTGCTCTTCGATGTTGCGAATGCTGGCCAGGTCGGCGTCATCCCGGCGGCAGGCGGTCAAAGCGTCCTTCCACATTTTCTTGCTTCTCTCAATGAAGTAGCAGTTGCCACCGTAAGGGACCCAGTGGTTGGGGCAGAAGCTGAGCTGGTTAACTGCAGCCAAAGATTACATTCATATAGTTACAGTCCATACATTCCGTGTATGTGTCTTGATTTTTTGCATGTTTTACGCATGTCAGGGCTGTGATTTGACCAAAGTGAAATTATCTGAGAATTTAGCCGGGGGTCTGGGGGCCGCTAGGTCCAGGGCAGTGCCCTGGTGGGGGGACAAGGGGGGCGCAGCCCCCCGGAGCTCATGGGTTTTCCGTGTTTTTAAGTACTTTCAATGCACTCACATGACAAAGAAATAGACAAAACAACAGCATAACTCAAAATCAGTCACATTCAAAAACATTGGACTGTCTTTGCTTTTAAAAACTATCACTGAGAATATCATCATATCTAACTAATGTGATTACTAAGTTAACACATAAATAAAAATTTTTTTTTTTTTTTTGTCGGGGAGATAAAAAAAGCGGAATTCCGCGAATTAGCGGAAAAATCACATCCCTGGCATGTCTACCAAATGTCATGCAGCTCAGTAAAAAAAATTTCTGAACACTAAAATGTCTGCTTCAAACCAAAATGGCAGACGTTTTAAGACTTTTTCGCGGGTCTACTCATTGTATGCATGTCTACCATATTTCAAGCCGCTCAATAAAAATGTCATTGAAGTTTGAATTTTTCAAAAAGCCCTTGAGAGCTCTACCAAGACCTCGGAACTCTAAAATGGCTACTTTGAATCAAAATGGCCGACTTCCTGCATGTTTTGAGAAATGGGTTCTTACTGGGCGGCGGGGGAAGACTACTGGAGTTCCCTTTGCGGCAAATGTAGCCCAGCTTCTTGGCGCAGGTGCTGGTCTCCCATTTGGAGGCCTTGCCGGCATTTAAGGTGGCGCAGTTCATTCCGGGATCGGATGAGGGATGACCTGTTGGGAAACATCCATGGCAAATGTTAATATGGCATGCAACGTAACTGGAGGGTTGGATCCATTTGAACCACATCAATTTAAACTTGAATGCGGACCCGTTTTTAACTCATTTGCTCCCAAAAACGTATAAATACGTTCCGTTTTAAATGTTTGAAGTGTCCCAAAGACATATTTATATGTTTTTTCCCTTCTTCTTCTTTTTTTTTCTATGCTAGAGCATACAGGAGGCTTTGATGCAGCCTCTCGACTGCACAAAACGGTTGAAGCAATGGTAGTTATTACAAAAATGGCCAGCAGGTGGCAGCAGAGTATAAGAGATCAACCAGGGCCATATTGAAAACAAGCCTTTTTACCCATAGTTCTAAGCAGAACAGAACCAGATAGAAATATACTTTTTTTTTCCTGATAAAAGAAGAGACTAATTTTTCTTTTAGTAGGTTCCATATTTTTATAGCAATAGAACACAATATTCTGTGGGCCTTGCAAAATCTGTCAAAATACAGTAAAACAGCCGGGAGTGAAGGGGGTTGCTTCAGTGAAAATGGCTGGGAGTGAATTGTGAGTTAAGGGGAAAGTCAACCCCCCAAAAAATTATTGACAATAATATGTTCTTTGCAGCCCCACTAGTCTAAATACAGTATTCTGATTAATGTTGCAAAATCCAGCAGTTTTTATCAATATCAGAATGCGGCCATTTTGCCATTTGCTGTCCAGTGAAAATGACATCACAGTTGCTTAGGTCTCAGGTAACAACCAATCACAGCTCAGCTTCAGAAAACAGGTGAGCTGTGATTGGTCGTTGCCTGAGCCCTGAGCAACTGTGATGTCATCTTCAGTTAACAACAAGTGGCAAAATGGCCGCCCTGAGATGGATAAAAATGGCAGGATTTTCCTGCATAACGCAAATGTAATATTAATCAGGTCACATATAACTTATTATCAAGAAAAGTTTAAGGTTGACTTCCCCTTTAAGTTGGAATTCTTCCATCGCATTACAGGTGACAAAGTGAGCAACATGACTCAGCAGAAACGATATCAACGAGATCATTGCTTTGACCTCTCAAACACATCGACTCATTTTTACCAGACGTTGCTGCCTAAATTGTCCTCCAGTTCTGGAATGACAAATATAGAATGAGTAGCCTCGACTGACCTGGTGCCCAGTTTAAATATCGGAAGGGGTTCCCGTTGCTCCACTGCCATCCCGCCTCGAAGTCCAAACTGTTGAGTCCGATCCACAGGGCGCCTCCCAACGTGCTCGTCAGTCCTGCGTGGAGTCAAAGTCAGTGAGTCCGGCCGGTCCACATGACGGGAGTTTTGTTGGTACCTGAAATGTAGGACTGCTCGTGGAGCTCCACGATGCTGAGGAGATCTGCTCCCTGCTGCTGGCAGCTCTTGCGGGCCTGGTGCCAACTTAGCACGGACTGGGCGTTGCGCTGGTACTGGACCCCCGTCACCGGGTCCGTATCCCAGCCAGACGACGCTGCGGTTCAAATGACACCAGAGAATGTAAGGACAATTTTATGTGTGTATGTGACGTGTACAGGGCCTGTAACTTTATTTTAGTTTTGTCAACACATTTTCAAGGTTAAAAAAAAATTGGTAGCATTAACTGAACATGGATTACAAGTTGTCTACAATTATTTATTTATTTTACTTTAAAATGGGTCAATTTGACCCACAATGTAGAAAGATGGTTCAACTGAAATGGGTCAACCCTCTGATTATTACATCATGGGTCAAATTGACCCCTCTGTCATCTTGCAGTTAAAGTTGCGGGTCAAATTCACCCATTTAAAGTTGAACTTGAAATTGGGTCAATTTGACCCGCAATGTAGCAAGAAGGTTAAACTTAAATATAGGTCAATTTGACTTTTTATATCACTTTTTATACATTTTTTGGAATCAATACATCATATATAAACAAAATGTATACCAAAAGAAATGCCAAAGTGTTAGGTATATTTTTTGTATTTATGTCATTTTCATACTTTGTGTCAGTGCAGAGTTATAAGCCATCAAATAGAGGGCGTGAACATGTGACATGTTGCCCCACCAATGGGTAAGTTGTCACACTGTATGGGGTAAGATGTCACACTGGATTTTGCAACTAATAAAGCAAGGACAAAATGATCCTTGTTCTCCTGTTGTTTGTTTTTACTGTACAATGGGTCAATTTGACCCGGAACATAACAGGAGTGTTAAAATGCACATGTGCTGATTTGCAGTCATTTTGCAGACGTTGCGGAGGGGATGAGAGGACTGTGGGAAGAGGAAAACAAAGGCTGCTGACAAGTCAGGACGGGGATGTATGTTGTTCTGCCATGGGGGTCATAAACCTCAATTGTTAGCACTGACCTCTTCCAAGGCAGAAAACGAGAAAAAAAACATCGTGTTTGGAGTCCGGGACATTTTGTTTTAGTGTATTATCTGACGTTTTTGCGCCTACCTTTGGTGGGACAGAAGCCCCACTTCTTCTCCGTGTTGTAGTTGGCCTTGGTGGCGCACCAGAGCTGCCCGTCGGAGCGGCCCGCCTTGGTGCACTCCGAGAACCACTCCTCGCCGAATGTGAACGGGAACAGGCACGGGGTGCCGAAAGAGTTGCCGCCGATGGTGAAAATCTCTGCGGCGACAACAAATATGCCTCATGTTATGCTATAATACGGCACGAAGGATCAGGAAGTGTTATGCTTTGCCTTTCAGAATAAGAGCATAATACAGGAAATGATATGTTAGCTAACTTAATAGCATTTTTGATATTTTTTTTGGGAGGTGTGGCCTATTTGTTTTATTATTATATGTTTGGATGCAGTTAGTTTTCATGGAAAAGGCGCGTGGACTCAAATTTTTGGGCAGCAAATGCTCAAGCACCCCCCCCCCCAAAAAAAAGGGTTTCCATCACCCAAAATACAGATACAGTACTATTAAAAACGGAAAAAAAAACACTAATATACAGTTATTTTTTTCTGTTAACACAATCAATAAAACTATTAAAGGCGGTGAAGGGAAGCTACACTGGTTATAAAAAGTCTACACACCCCTATTCAAATGACAGATTAGTGAACCTAAAACCTATTCGAGTGAATTGAGAGGAAAAAATTGCACTTAGACTGCAGCAGACCCACCACAGGTCCAGAAACTAAAAACCCTGCCACAGTTTGGCTTTAGCCCTTATCGCTAATTGTTTCCGTTGTGCTAGCTAGCAGGTAAACTAGCTAGCTAGCTATCCAGCATGGCTAACGCCAAACTGTGGCAGGGGTTTTTACTCATTGGACCTGGATTTGCCACCATTTGCCACCTACCTTGATAGCCTTTGGAGCACAGGTCCAAGTGCGTCCCGTAGATCTTCCATCGGCTCCACGCTCCCGAGCCCTTGTAGATCATCAAGCTCTTCTCGTTGCGGTTCCCCCAGTTGAGGTACAGGCCTCGGTCCCGCAGGCCGAACAGGGTGTCGTTTTTGCACTGCCACTGCTGCAGCTCGCTGGCCTCGTCGCATTGGAACAGCAGCACCTTGACCCAGTCCTTGATCTCCACGGCGCCCAAGCACAGGTTGAGGGACAGGCTGAGCAGGCGGTTGGCCGAGGCCCAGCGGAATTGCTGGTCTTTGGCGCGGGGCTCGCAAACGGACAGCGTGATGGACGAGGCGTGGATGACCTTCACGCACTTGTTGTGATCCTGGTTGAAGATCAGGAAGGAGCTGCTGTCTGAAGCACAGGATGGGGGGAAAATCACAGCTTTTCAATGACACTACTAGTGCCTGTGTGCTAGTATGCGCGTTGTCTTCAATTGGCAGACAATTCAAGAGCACTTGTACATTGGTTGTCTTACTAGTGATGTTTTCCCCACAACTGTATGACATTTCTACGCACTAGTAGAACAAGGGTCTTGCTAGTGACATTTGCTTCCATTACTGCGTGACATTTCTGTGCACTAGTACAACTATGTCTTACTAGTGAAGTTTCTACGTACTAGTAGAACAAGGGTCTTACTCCTGACATTTGTTTCCACTACTGCATGAGATTTCTGTCCACTAGTAGAACGACTGAATTACTAGTATAATTTTTTCCACTATTGTATGACATGTACAACCATTACGTCTTACTAGTGACATACCTAAGACACTAGTATTTTTTTCCACTACTGCTTGTCATATCTGTCCACTAGTAGAACAACTGACTTACAACTAGTGCAGTTTTTTCCACTATTGTATGACATTGCTGTGCACTAGTACAACCATCACGTCTTACTAGTGACATTCCCAAGGCAATAGTAGAAAAGTGTCTTACTAGTCACATCTGTTTCCACTACTGTATGACATTTCTGTGCACTATTATAACAACTTACTAGTGACATTTTTTCCACTACTGGATGAAATTTCTGCGCACTAGTAGAAAAAAATCTATTATTTCTGTGAACTAGTAGAAAGATAGCCGTACTAGCAATGTTTTTTTTCCACTACTGCTTGTCATTTCTGTCCACTTGTAGAACAACTGACTTACTAGTGCAGTCCCCCCCCCCACACTATTGTATGACATTGCTGTGCACTAGTACAACCATTACGTCTTACTAGTGACATACCTAAGGCACTAGTATTTTTTTCCACTACTGCTTGTCATATCTGTCCACTAGTAGAACAACTGACTTACAACTAGTGCAGTTTTTTTTCCACTATTGTATGACATTGCTGTGCACTAGTACAACCATCACGTCTTACTAGTGACATTCCCAAGGCAATAGTAGAAAAGTGTCTTACTAGTGACATTTATTTCCACTACTGGATGAAATTTCTGCGCACTAGTAGAAAAACTATATTATTTCTGTGAACTAGTAGAAAGATAGCCGTACTAGCAATGTTTTTTTTCCACTACTGCTTCTCATTTCTGTCCACTAGTAGAACAACTGACTTACAACTAGTGCAGTTTTTTCCACTATTGTATGACATTGCTGTGCACTAGTACAACCATCACGTCTTACTAGTGACATTCCCAAGGCAATAGTAGAAAAGTGTCTTACTAGTGACATTTATTTCCACTACTGGATGAAATTTCTGTGCACTAGTAGAAAAACTATATTATTTCTGTGAACTAGTAGAAAGATAGCCGTACTAGCAATGTTTTTTTTCCACTACTGCTTCTCATTTCTGTCCACTAGTAGAACAACTGACTTACAACTAGTGCAGTTTTTTTTCCACTATTGTATGACATTGCTGTGCACTAGTACAACCATTACGTCTTACTAGTGACATTCCCAAGGCAATAGTAGAAAAGTGTCTTACTAGTGACATTTATTTCCACTACTGGATGAAATTTCTGCGCACTAGTAGAAAAACTATATTATTTCTGTGAACTAGTAGAAAGATAGCCGTACTAGCAATGTTTTTTTTCCACTACTGCTTGTCATTTCTGTCCACTAGTAGAACTGACTTACTAGTGCAGCCCCCCCCCCCCCACTATTGCATGACATTGATGTGCACTAGTACAACCATTACATCTTACTAGTGACTTTCCCAAGGTACTAGTTGAAAAAGTGTCTTACTAATCACATTTGTTTCCACGACTGTATGACATTTCTGCGCACTAGTAGAAAAACTCTTATTAATTAAGCTTTTTCAACTATTTCGACTTTGGTGCACTAGTAGACCAACTGTCTTACTAGTGTCGTCAATTTTGCCATACTGCATGGCATTTCTGCGCACTCGTAAACTGTTCAATTTAAGGCCACATATGCAAGTAAAAAGTCATCAGGAAATGAAATAGTCAAGTCAAGAAAAATCTACTCAAGTATACTCAAGTATTTGTACTTAGTTACTTCCCAAGCCCAAACACAAACTCCCAGTTTTGCATGCAAGAAGCTGAAAAGCGGCGACAGCACGTACCGACGTTAGCCGCCACGGCCCGCAGGAGGCAGAGCAGCAGCGCGGCGAAGCGAGGCCTCATGATGGTGGTTGTCGGCAGGGCGTCCAGTGGCGAAGTGGCGAGGTGAGCGGCCGCCACCGCCACGACTCCTCTTCCTTGGACATCCTGTCACATGGCGCTCGCTCAGAGAGAGAGGCTGAGCAGGCGGCAGGAAGCCAGCAGGGATGCACGCACTACTAGAGGGGAGAAAACTCACACTCGGATATTATTAGGGGCCAATCACTGCATTTGATTGAGAAACTCCCGATACGGCAGGTTGTTGCTCAGTCATAACAATCACGGGTCAATTTGACCCGGCGCGTGTTTAATGGTCCAGGAGAGTCAGATATGAAATAAATCTCAAATCTCATTATCAATCTAACTTGCAAATATGCTGCTTTGTTTCAAAGGTTCACAAAACTGTTTATGGGTCAACTTGACCCGCTGCCCTCATACCCCCAAAAGCATTTGTCTTTTTTTATTTTTAATTCCCCTATTTTGTGAATAAAACATTTTACGGGTCATTTCCATCCTTTGGTCCGTATCCATTTATTTTATTCACTTTTCCCCCTATTTTATAAATGGCGGGATAGTAATAAAATATAATTTTATGGGTCAATTTGACCCAGATTGAGTTTACCCATTCAAAAAAAAACTATATTAAAAATAAAGATAATAATAATAATAAAAAAATCAGTTAATATTTGGTTGGAACTATTGGAAATGCACACGTAAAATTTTACGGGTCAATTTGACCCGCAATGTAACAAGCGGGTTAAATATAGGCTCTCCGTGCTCCGCAAGAGGATGCTTCCAAAGATTGGCAAGGAATGTGAGTAAAATGCTGATGCGGCAAACTGTGAAGAATGTAAAGAGCACCCCCCCCGACCCCCTGTGCAGTTTCCAAAGATGACACAAATCAATAGAAAAAGAGCACGGGGGGAAATCCTGCTTCCTAGTGGGGAAGTGCTGGTAATAGTCCCAAATATAGGTTGAATTAAAATAAGATCCAGCTGAAAAGTATTAGTTTTTTAGAAATAAATATTTATTAAAGAAATCCACAAATACAATACTCTTGACAACCCCCCCTTTCCAAAAAATATCTTGACCGTAATTGCAATTTGAACTCAGTTGCTAACCAAAACAGCAGCACCCTTCAATGCATGGAAACAGCCAAATCGGTGTGAAGGCTAAACGGCTTCTGTGTGCTAAGCATAAATTAGCATAACTTTTGACTCTCACACTGACTTTATACGACCTTGACTTGATCAGCTAGGCTCGGTGAAGATCCAGGGCGATTTTCAAGCAACAGCTTTCAGGCCAATACACTACACTTGAGAACCGCTTGAAAAAAAATGCATACGTCTACTTTAATTAAAGATTATCTTATACTAGCTCAAATTAGCATTCCAACGGACTCTGACCAGTGTTATAATACGTTATATTTTTCATTATACTTAGTTTGTATTTTGCTTTTTAGAGGACATTTGTTCATTTTTATTAGTTTTTTTTTCTAGAAAATTATTTGTTTTATTCTTGTTTTTATTAGTTGTAGTATTAGTTTTTTTTTTTTTTTTAAAGGTCAATAAGTATTGTGTCACAAAGCTCCAAAATTCCCTAACTGTTCCAACACTAATATCGAAATGAAAACATTTATGATAAAATAAAACCCGAGAGCTCATGTATGAAATTAATTGACAAAGAGGGGAAAAAAAAGAAGAAATTTTCACTGTAAAATGTATGTAAAATTTAGTTAAGAGTTACATTTCTTTTCTTTTTTTAAGCACTGTCTTTTATTATTTTATTGAGTTAACGAAAAAAATTTTTTTGTTAGTTTTCATTAACTATAATAATCTTGATTGTGATGCATGTTTTGTTATTGTGGACCTATGTGACATTCTTCCCAAAATAGTATTTTATTATTATTATTATTATTATTTTTTTACAAGTACATCCTCTGTGTGTTGAAGATCCTTAGCTTGGTCATGAAGTTGAAGTAGATGAAGGCCAGGCACACCAGCAGATTCTTGAGCAGGTAGAGCAGCGGCGTGACCAAACCGAAGAAGGCCAGCAGGCCGGCTCGCACCAACACGAAGGGCAGGTCCTGGAGGGCCACGCCCAACGCGGACAGCAGCGGGTCGTGCGGGGCCACGGCCACCCGCAAGCAAGACAGGCAGCAGAAAACGTAAATGGGGCAAACCCAGCCCGAGTAGCACACCAGCGGGTGCGACGCCGCCCGCGTCATCTCCGCCGTGTCCAACCAGAACATGAAGCTGTCCACGAACACGTCGGCGCGGGCGTCGCTGGCGAACAGGAAGCGCAGAGGGCCCGAGCGGGCGTACGCCGCGCGGGAACCGGAGTCCGAGGCGCTTAGCGCTCGCCCGCCGTTCCCGGGTATTCCCGGTACGGTGCCGTTGTGGGTTCTGTCGCCCCCACGCTGGCCTACAGTCCCCGCCGGCGCCAAGGGGGGGCCCGTGGCTTGCCCAAGCCCGCGGGGAGCGGCCCTTCCGGGACCCATTCCGGATCCCGTAAGGGCTGGAGTGATGGGTGTGACCTGCTCCACGTGTGTCAAAACTGAAGAAGGGATGTCGGCATCTCTCGCCATGACGTTATCTGAACACACAACCGTAACAAATATCACAATGCGAAATGCTAAATAAGATCAATAAGAGCCAAAATAGAAGATCCAGAAATTAGCCTCCGTGACTTTTACAAAACAAGGGCCTGATCCATATGGATTTTGTTTTTTAGGCTCATTCCAACATTTAGCAGAAGAAATGCGTTGATGAGGCGGGTGCACGTAAGCTCACCTTGTCCCGTCAGCCGGCAGTGCCGTATCCGTTCAACCACGTCCATGCAGATGAGGGAGAAAAGGATGAGCGACACGGGCAGCTCGCCGAATGTGTCGTGACGCAGATTGTTGCGGATTTGGACCTACCGGGGAAGAAAAAAAAACACAACAAAGTTAAGATGCGATGCTGCTCCTTCTGGTGTGCCCACCTTGTCCACCAGGAGGCAGTAGAGACTTGCAGACACAAACAAAGAACAATATTACTTCTTCTACTACAGTCCAATGAAAAACAGTAAATACTAAGGGCGCCTTCTTATACCACGTGAAAACGTACTTCATCTGCTATCTCCAAATGTCGTTTATCAGTACTTTTGTAAACCGAGAATCCCCTGTATTTTTTTAACACTTTAACACCAAAATGGCTCCGCGACCCACCAGTTGATAATCACAGGCCTACTAAGTGCCATTCAGCTCTTGACATTAGCCTGAGTCAGGATTTGAGAACAAAGCCGAGCAAGCGGGAATCGGCGCAGCATTCTTTTCTCACATTCGATAAACGAAGGAGCAAAAGGTCCGTGCGGGCCCTGGGCCACGGGCCAACCAGGAAATGAAAATGTGCCTGGTGGACACATGAAGTGACAAGGAGGACAGGAAGAGGAACCCAGCTGCTTATCAGCGCCTCCTTATCCTGGCATATGACTCCCCGGGGACTTTCTTCTACAAGTCATCACCTTTGTACAGCCAACATGCCTTGGCTCCATTTTATCATGACCCCCCGCTATTTGCGAAGAGCCGCGAGTAAAATGATGCTTCCCTAACATTTAAACCTATCAATCATTTAAACCGTAAATATACCACAAACAATGATCCCAAGACATAATTTTTATTAAAATGATAATAATACAATAAATAGCTTGGAGATTATTTGTTTTGTTTTAAGTGCACGTGCGACAAAGACTTTCTGAACTTGATTCAACTCACTTGGCAACGAGTGGCAAGTCTTCAAAAAAGACACTTCAAGCTTTTAAATACCACTCAGTCTCGCAGATATAATTGGGTGCTAAACTTGATATCAACCAAAGAAAATTTAATTACACAACTAGCTCTGCCTCATGTTCGTCCGTTTATCTTAATGCTAACATTTATGTAAAACGCTATTCATATGCTAACTGTTAGCATCGATTGTTTTACAAACCTTTAAGCAACGGATATTTAAACAAACACACCATTTAGATCGATCATATAACAATACTCACAAATATATATTTTTGTCCTCTATGAAAAATGACAGCATTTCACTGATTCAATCACAGTACTGTAGTAGTAAAAAATAAAAATAAACAATTGTTCTTCTTCGTTTGTGTCAGCATGATACGCTGTACTGCCCCGCAGTGGCCGAGGCGTGCACAGCGCAATTGAACTGAAAAGCAGCATTAAATCATGTTGTTTAATTTTTATAAATTTTCTCGTTGGGCTCCTACGCAATATTTTATGTTGATATTGTTGCAATTGGACTGAAAAAAAAAATCATTTCTTTTTTTAATCAAAAGAGCTTTTGTCTATAAATAATACAAGTTGTCAGTTGTTCTTAAGCCTTGGACTCAAGGGGAGTAGCTTTGAACCGGCGTTGGGTGCAGATTAAGCCCTCCTGTTACGATGGTTTCTTTGGTGCCAAAAATGTTCACGGGTCAATGTGACCTGCTGCCTGTTTTATCTTCTAAAAAATACTTGATATTCAGTGAATATATAGCGCATTCAAGTAGATTACTGAAGAATTCCATACATGAAAAAATATACAAATATTTATTTATCTTAATATACATCGCCAAAAACTACCATCAGTGTTATTATGAGTGTGAATGTTTTTTTTACCGAGCAATCTGGATTTTTTTTTTTAGGCCAATGCTGATTCTGACATTTAGCAGAATAAAATACAGATAAACGAGTCGATTAATTTAAAAAATACATATAATGCATAAAATAAATTATTGTTTGTTGTCACAGGCAGAAGATTTGACTGTTACAAAGCTTTGCCTTTAACCGCCCGCCCTAGTCCAGGGTGTACCCCCTTTCTCTCACCAAATGTCAACTCAGGTTAATTGAAGACTCTAAATTGTACATTAGGTGCGAATGTGAACAGTTACTCATCCAACAAGGACAATAGAAAATGGATAGATGGCCTTTGTGGTACCTCAGAGCTCGCGATGAGGAAGGCAAAGCAGGGCATCGTGGAGAAGATCACGTAGACGAGGGCCACGGGCCTCCTGGACGCAAATAAACATCTGTAAGGACAGGAAAGACAAAAAGACGGCGGCTGCCACTCACCACTTCTTCCTCCCCAGCAGGAATCTCTTCTTGGCGAACACCATGTACTTGAGGGGCACCCAGACCAGGAGGGTGACGGACGTGACGTAAGCCACCGAGGAGGCCACGATGAGCCAGTAGGCCCCGCCGGTGCTGCCGCCTCCTTGGACCTTGGCCACGATGGCGGCGAAGCGCTGCATGACCACCAAGAGCGGCACGCACAGGCCGGCGAACTGCAGCGCCTCGCACACCACCAACTTCAGCGTCCGGCCCGAGCCCATGCTGTGAGGACACCGGGGTGGGAGACGCAGGGGGGGGGTGGCGACCGGTCCCCACCATTGTCCGCCCTGCCCCGCCGCTAGCATGTTCCACACAACGCGGGCCCGAAAGTGCTTACGCCACAGTTGTCATTGTGTGCCTGGTAAACAAAGCTTGACAAGGATGTGAGCGTTGATGGGGTACACACACACACGATTGTCTGATATCGTTGAAAGATTATCTTCAGCAATGTGATGTTAGGTAAGTGATTTTTCTACCCTGATAATCGAATAATCGAGCCAAAATTGAGCACAGGCCTGATTGTCAAATGTGTCAGAAAGATTATCCTGAGCAATTGATTATCCTGCGGTGTGAGGAGTGATTTTCCCTCCCTAATTAGGCCCAAAAACATTCGGGCCTGTTCAATATGTCAAGCAGGAACCACACACACACACTAATCATTTTCAGCAACAACATAGCCTCCATTTTGGGGGGGTGGGGTATTAGTGGCATTGCCATTCATTTCAGGGAGGAAAGATTATTTACAGTTGTTGGGGGTTTTTTTGCTTTTCAATCGACAGATCAGCTGAAGAGTTGATAGAAAATGGAAGAGAGAGGGAATGAACAGCAGGAAAGGACAGCACAGCTCGGGAATCAAACCGGGGTCGTTTAAAAACAAAACAAAAACATTTTTAATCGTGGATGTCGAACCGCGAGTATGAGCGGGGCCACTGTACTAGTGGCATTCGCCGTTAAAGGTTCTACTTGTCCGCCAGGTGGCAGCAAACCAGCTTGCCGCCTCACCCCCACTTCTCCCTCCCCCCTCCCTCCAGCTGTCACCTAATTTCCCGGACCCCCCAAAGCCCCCCTCACCCTCACCGTCACCCCACCCCACCCCAGCCCGGGCACCAGCATGGCGTCCAGCGAGGACGACGGCGGCGCGGCGTCGGAGGAGAAAGAAAACAACAACAAGAAACGCGGCAAAGGCACCGTGGCGACGGCGTGGCTCACCTTCTACAACATCGCCATGACCGCCGGGTACGTGCGTGGCGGCTCGCTGGAATGAATGGAGCGTGCTGCGTGTCCAAATAGGGCCGAGCCGAGGGTGTGAAGTGTGAAGGGCCGCGGGGGCTGCTGGTATAAGTTTAGACGGCGGCGACACTGGAGCGACGCTGGAAATGCTCAATGAGCACTTTTTGTTTTTATTTTCTAACTCATAGTACAAGCGCGTGCTGGAAATACACCCGGCGTTAATAATATATCTAAAAAGCAAAACAAAAACATCACCAGCATCTTCCTAAGTATGCTACCCAATTAAACCATTCTGTTAAATTATGTTTATGAGATATTTAGTTTTGTAAATGTAAATAAGTGGTGTGGACCTTCACCGATCTCAATTGTTATCACGATTTTTAAAACTGTTTTTAAAGTGACAAAACAATTGTAAAATATGAAGTACTGTAAAATAAAATAAATGAAACGATAAACATAGAAAATATGAAAACATTTTTACTTAACATTACAACAAATGTAGAAAAATTAAATAATGAATGCGGAGGAAAAACGTATTATGGTGTTAATAGTGTGCAATGTTTAACTACGACCAGCAGAGGGCAGTTTACTGTTTGAATGGCTCCCTTTCTAAAAGCGAGCAAGAGCCGAACGTTACGTTTCTTTTTTCCGTGTGTTTTACAGATAAAACAAATTAAAAACTGAGACAGACAGAGACAAATCATTTCTGCATCATGGAACACAAACCAAAGTGGGTTAGGGTTAACACTTTGTTTTGTTTACAATCATACAATTGGGGAGAAAAAAATGAAGCTATACATAAATAATATGTAAATATCAAACTTCCTTATTTGGTAGGGGTGTCAATTTACTCAACTGCAGATGTGTTGTTAACTTGGCATACTGGAAATCTTTGCATATTTATCTTTGACCTAACTTGGATTAACTTAATTTCAAGCATTTAATTTTTTTTTTAATTTGTTGCGGTCAGGTGGTTGGTCCTGGCCATGACAATGATACGCTTCTACATGCAGAAAGGCACACACAAGGGCCTGTACAGAAGTATAGCCAGGACCCTCAAGTTTTTCCAGACTTTTGCTTTAGTTGAGGTAAGATTTGTTTTTGTTTTTTAACCATTTGTACAATAATTAGCGAATCCGTATTTAAATATGGTACTTTCCACAGCTGTAAATACCGGAAGAGCTATAAGAAATATCTTGAAAATACTATTACTTCCTTATTTTTCATGTATTTTGTGTTCCAGGTGGCACACTGCGCCATTGGTACGTGACAAATGATATCTATGCCCGTTTCTGTCTGAAATGTTCGCCTTTGAATAAACGCTGTCGCCGCAGGCCTGGTTAGAACGTCTGTGATTGTCACCGGGGTGCAAGTGAGCTCGCGCATCTTCATGGTGTGGTTCGTCACCAACAGCATCAGACAGGTAAACTGCGACCTAAGAAAAATAAAGCCTAGCAGTTTGAAATCAGGGCCCAACCCTGCGCCTCCTTTAATAAAGATCCAGAACGAAGAAAGCGTGATCCTCTTCCTGGTGGTGTGGACCCTGACCGAGATCACCAGATATTCCTACTACACCTTCAACCTGCTCCACCACCTGCCGTACTTCATCAAATGGGCCAGGTGGGGGCGCCGTCGCGATGAGCATGTTGTGTTTTAGCTTCTGTGCTAGCCACTCTGTGCTAATATGGTGCTGCGATGTCGCTAATCATTTGAAACTTGGAACACCTGACGTGTCAATTGATTGGCTTTCAAAAGTCATTCATTAGCTCAAGAAAAATCGTCATGAACGTGCATGTGTTTTCAGATACACCCTGTTCATTGTACTGTACCCGCTGGGCGTGGCGGGTGAGCTGCTGACCATCTACTCGGCGCTGCCCTTCGTGCGCCGCTCGGGCATGTACTCCATGAGGCTTCCCAATAAGTACAACGTGTCCTTCGACTACTACTACTGCCTGGTGGTCATCATGTTATCCTACATCCCGTGTAAGTTTCACGCAGGCTACTTTCAGCACAACACATTTCATTCGGTTCTCCGTATAATCAAACACTGACTTGTCGTGTTTAGTGTTCCCTCAGCTCTTCTTCCACATGCTGCGGCAGAGGAGAAGGGTGCTCCACGGCGAGGTCATCGTGGAGAAGGACGACTAAGTTGGAGGCAGCCTGACCTGCCACGTCATCATCTTCACCATCAGCCGCCACCGCCGCACATCTGACAAAAGCGCGGGAAGGAGGCACGGTTGCTGTTTGCAAATGGCCGTAAAGAGACGCGCTGAGGGCTTGATGTGGGGGAGGAATAACTCGGATTGTAACAGTGTCCCACGTAATTGACAAGAAAACGGGAAAGCTCAAGCTCAAAAACAATAAACCTCCATGAAGACAAGGCTTTTTGTGTATGTTTGTTCGAGGTAAAGCACTTAGCATTTTGTCTGCATTTGTTGACAATGTTTACTTGTGTGTGTGTATGTCGCTACTTCAATTCCCTCCAAAAAAAAGGTGCTAACACGAGACTGTTGATTGATGTTCAATCAACAATTCTGCTTATAGGAAAAAGAGGCCGCAATTAATCGGGGTAGGGTAGAAGCTATGGAAATGTGAAATCATGTGCAAAAATCAATAAACTCAAACGTACAATATTCAGAGTTTTGTGATCACCTTTACACCGACTCAATAAAATTGGAATTGAAACACTCTCATGCTGCTGATCAAATTGCCTGCTTTTAATTTATATAGACTATATAAATACATTAAATTAAGATACAAAACCTATTGCGCGTGTGCAAGTATTTATGCAATGTATGAGCTGATGAATATGGAAACATACAGTTTGGGAGTTTACATTCAATTTTACATCAGTTTATCAAATGTTTGTTCCTAGCTATACATGGCTGAATAAGAAGCAATAACTTGTGCACTGTTTAGATTTCATGTTCAAGTTCAGCCCTTTGACTAGCATCGATTTAAGGATCAGAATTGACACATCCAATATGGCCGACACATTTGCGTAGAGTTAGGGTTATCTCAGTAGCGGGCCAACCGGCTCAAGGCGGAATTTCAGCGTTGATTTGAGCTAAAAACTAATCATTAACGGTGAAATTGTGCGTGAGAACTTACCACCAATAATCGTGTCACGCAGTAATATCGTAAAGAGCAGACTACCATTTAAAAGCCCGCGCTCAAGTCAATTTCGTCTGCAGAATACCCCGGAAGTGAATGAGTGGTACTAAAATCATGCTGTGAATACCACTAGGTGGCAGTAATATCTAAGGTAGGGTTCCAATCCATAGTTGTTTTAGGTTACGAGAACCAAAAATAAAGCGGTTTGACAACTTGACTTTGGTGATATGGAATACAATAAGACTAATCACATCTACCGGTACTTCCTGTTTTTCAACTAATGACTGGGCAGCTTGTCTGCTCCAGGGCTGTTCAACAGCAACAGATGAGCGTGCTGAATAAAAATGACCAGTCACCAAAATTTAATTAAAATAACTTGGATTTTTGATTGTTTTGTATTAATTCTGTATATCTGTTGTCATTTTTTGTTCATTGTAAAAAAATAATCTAAAGTCGTACAAAATAAAGGTAGGCAGAGCTGCAACTTTAGCACAGATTAGCATTAGCTAACAAGGTTAGCTCTAGCAGCTAGCTTCTGAGAACCAGCGCATACTCAAAATGTGGGCTAACGACACAAGATTTCCAGAGCCCACCAAGAGTCTCAGGCCATTTAAAAAAAAATAAAAAATTCCACTGTCCATTTTACTTCTGAACAATAAATCAGAACAAAAACATGCATTTGGTCTTTCCTCACTTAACGGTGTTGCAAAGCCTTTTAAGAATAATCCTGCTGACTATGTCACATTCATTCCATCTGGAATGTCCTATTTGTTCCAGGGGCCAGTCGCACTGTGCTCAACATTGTGTTTCTGCTTCCAAGAGACAGACAGAGAGAGAGAAAAAAGCACGATTCAGCACATTTTTACAGATTCTGCTTGAAAGATTACTCAAATTCAACAAGGCCATGTCTGAGGTACTTACCATTTTTCATTTGACTGTTTCATAGCGTTTTCATACAAATATTTACCGATCACTGCTGCGTTAGCGCTGGTTACTTTGAAGCTCCAATTCTACACACACACACACACACAAACAAAACAGCCTTTCCAGATTAGCACTTTTATTTGATAAATTGGCTCTCGTCTTTGTCACAAACATGTTTTACTTCAACCACACGCACGCAAGTATCCCAGAACTTACTGTGTACTCATTATGGAATTGACCAAAAACAAAACAAACACACACTTATTCATCATCAATTAGCTTGCAAAACTAATGCTCAACTGACTGTTAGAGGTGAATGCAGAGTTCCATTTAAATTATGGAATCACCGGGAGAACTATGCCTTTGAACGGTTACGACTTGGTATGGTGTCAAAAATAAGGGAAGTGACATTTGAGCCAGCGTTGATCTAATAATCATAACAATGAAGAAAGGGCTGCGAAACTAAACAGCGGATTTGAAAAAAAAAATAATTGAAATCTTCCAAACTACATCAGATTTTTTTTCCCTCCTCCTCCTCCTCCTCCTCCTCCTCCTTTCGTGGAGAGTTCAAGTACATCAAGCGCTCCTGGGATGACCGAGCCTGTTCGTATCCGTAAGGCCACTTCATTAGGGAATTGTATGAGCCTCATCACCCCGACAGCTCGTATCCCGTTCACCGCCACAGGAGCAGGATTTACTGGGGGGGCCGAAGCAAGAGAATCCACGTGGTCGAGGTAGTGTCGCCCCATCCCCCCCCCCCACCCACTCCTTAAAAGTCCAAATTCACCCCTCCCCACCCTGTATGTGTGTGTGTGTGTGTGACAGCGCAGAAAAATAGATCCCTTCCCCCCCCCCACACACACACACACGTTTGTAAAATCACCTCAATGAAGTCCAGTGAGACACACGCGGTCCACAAAAGTCCTCGCCGCTGAAAGCCCCCCACCACAGCCCCCCTCCACGTGAATGGTAGGTGTGATGATTTAAATGTGTGTGTGTTGGTGGCGGCGAGTGCAGTAATACAACGTTCAGCCACTTTCTTCCTCCTCATTGGTTGGCAGTGGGGGGGGGGAGGGCGGGCCCATAATGTCGGCGGCGGCGGTGTGGCGCGCATGTCTTACTTGTCCCCCAGGACGGCGTACTGGTTATCCAGCTGCAGGTGCTGCACGGGCGCGGTGGCATTGCCGTCCTCCCGGCCGCGGCCCTTGTGTTTCACAACCTCAAACGTCTTCTCGATCTCACGATCCCTGCAGGCCGCAAACAGGAAAAAAAAAAAAGAGGGTATGTACAAAATGGTGGTCATGGATTTTTGGTTTTAGGGAAAACTAATTTTCTCCACTTTTTGGTTAGAAATTCGTGAAACCGAATCATGTTCAAGAATGGTAAACGCTAGAAACAAACTTTTTTTGGGGGTGTAAGACGAGAGTCCAGTGTTTGTTTTTATAGGATTGTTGCCAAATGTCACAAAACACAATATTCTGTGAGTCTTCAAATATCAGTCCTAGAACTTTTACATAATCATACAATAATGTTTTTTTTCTCCAATTCATAATTACTCTTAATATTAACCTAACCTTTGTCTTAAAACACCCCCCCACCAAAAAACCTGTATACTTTTTAAGTTATAATTAACCAACCACCATTTAAATATAATATTTTCTGACTTATAAAGACATATATACTGTACATAGACATATAAAATACTAATATTTCTTAAAACAGGTTTTGTATAACCTAAATTTATCATCCAACTTTTAGTACTTTTACTTACTTTTTAATACAAACCCTCAACTTCTTTTTTCCCCCCAATACATGTTCTGATTTTGATTTTTGCGAAATTGTGCAGCATGAAGAAAAAGTAGCGCCACCTGGTGGACAGCATGAGTTTGTTACAATAAATGTGTGATGATATTTTAAACAGGATTTTATTTTTTTTAAAAACCTTTTTTGTGGTGGCGTGGAAAGCTGAACAAACGTGTGTGCAATTACTTGCGCGTCTCCACGTGCTTGCCGGTGGCCATCAGGGAGGGGAACTGGGCATCACTGTAGATCTCAGGGGGTCCCTGGTTCGGGCCTCGTTTGGACGAGGTGAGACGAGCACCGGGGGGACGGTACACGCCCGGTGCTTTCGACTCCGGCATCTCCACGTCCTCTGCGGAGAGGAAAGACGATTCATAAATACTTTTATTGTTGTACTACATTTTCCTTTTAATGAGAACAATATGTTTCAAATGTCCCAAAAAACGAAACCGCAATATATTTTACTCAAGGTTATCACATCAGAACGGGGTGTTGGCAAGCAAAGGGTTACTACTGACCGGCTGGTGCAGCCGTCGCAGGAACAGGAGTGGACTTGTTCCAAGGGCCGGACATTTTGTCCCCGCCCGCGACGATGAGGACGTCCCCGTCCTCGTCCTGCTCCTCATCTTCGTAGTCCTCTGCCTCCTTCTCGTCACTTGGGAAAACAAAGACGACGTTGCGGCCACGTAGAAGCGCTTTGGGGGGGACGTTTCACCCTCACCTTATCTGCAACGCTTGAAGCCTCAGGCCGCTGTAGTCTACCTCCTTCTGCTCAAACTCTTTCCACTCCTCGTCCTCCTGGCCGGAAGGGGACACAGGCCACTGAACATGCAGTACTGCGCTAGCGGGACGTCATCGATACCGAGGGGCCCAACGCTGCATGATTAACGAGTTTGGGCAGCGGCTTAAGAATGTCATTGTGCGCAGTTAGCACTGAAATCTAAGTCATTTTAGCTTTATGGTTTGGAAGTGCTATTCATACTTTACTATTGTGTAAGCTTAGGTTAGCTTTACAGTACAGCAAAATTAATTTCATGCATGCGTATGGTGTAGATAAGTCGACAGCCACCCCTCCCCGTTTAAATCCCAGATTTTTATTAAATCAAAAATAGGGTCCAACCCTAATATATTTTTTAAAGCCAATGACCGATATTTGGCAGAATAAAATTCTGCTAACCGGTTAAAAAAAATTACTGATTAAAATAACTTTTCTTCTTCAACAACAAAGATATGAATATTGAAAACCAGACAAAACTTTGTTTTATTGTTTGAACGTCACTATCTTTTTCTTCTGCTGCAATATGCTAATATGTAAAGAAGAAACAGTTGGCAAAAAAGAAAAACATTTTTTTTGTCAATTTTAAATAGCTAATATCTGATTAAATCAGCTGGCCACTAATCTGTTACACCCTAAGTAAAAAATGAGACAGCATTTTTATTCTATGACTGTTGATTCAGCCGGATTTGCATTTTAGTGTTGTACGGTGTTTACTGTTTTAATGTTATTAATGTATTGTTTTAACTGCATTTGCTTTGTATATCTATTTTTACTCAATTTACATCACTTTGTATGCATTGATTGTTATTTCTAAAGTGCTCTATAAATAAAGTTAAGTTGAGAACAGTATGACGTGCTCCGACCCTACGAACGTGCTCGGTCGCCACCGTATGAACCGGGAAGCGTCGTAAAACGAGGACCACTGTACCGACGTCTTACTGGGGAGACTAAATCAACTAAAATGGCGGCGGCTCGCCCTTCTTTTTCTCCTCTCGGCGATTAACAAAAACACCAATCGATACGGTAGTTTGACACCAACTAATAAAAAATAAAAAATAAACGACCGCAGTGCTGCTTAGAGTTACTCAATCTGGCAGCTAAAGAAGCTAAATGCTAAGGGTGGTTAGCAGCCGGTCGTCACATGAGCCGCGAGGAGCATATGCTAGATATCTAGTCGTCATTTCTTCCCAAAACGACTCCTTAAAAGTTCATTTCGCAACATTTAAGTGTCAACGAGGTGCTTTAAATGACTTGTTAAGGATCTTAAAAGTGGTTGCTGACACACAACGACTCGACCACGTTACCTTGTCCATGTTGGCGTCAAGACCGTCGCCTTTCGACGACTTTTCATTCTCCTTCTTGCCCTTTTTCAGGCCCGTCGATGAGGTGGCGGATTCCTTGGCCTTGCCCTTGTCTTTCTTCTTCTTCTTGTCCCGTTTGGCGAAGAAGTCGTCCAGGCTTTTCTCACTTGACACATCCGCCATTTTCAACAGAGAGCCGCTAGCTTTTTTTTCTTTTTTTTAAGCACGCCGGAGCAATGACACACGCCGAGGGGGAGAAGAGGAAAAAAAAGTGGTTCTTGTGAGGGGGGACGGTGGAAGGAGGAGCACGGTCGGCCGCTACTAAACGCTCACGCGGCACACTTTCGTCTGTCTTTCGTGTCGTTTCACCTCCGTTAAAGGCTGGTTTTTCAAAAAAAATGCTGGTCTTAGTGCCGAAGAGTCGTCAGCTATGCTGTCAGGCATGCCATGCACCGCACGGGAAATCTGACAAATCAGCATCGTGACCCGGTAGTAGATGGACATGAGGCCGGAAGTGTTACGACTTTATTTAAATGATTTTAAAAATATATATATATTCCCACTATGCATTTTGCATCATCGGTTTTATTTGAATCTTATTATGGTAATAAAACTACTAATAATAGTAAATAAAAAAAATAATTAAAAAACATGTTTGCGCTCACGTTTACGAATGAGTTCCATTCCAACGCCGGCGACGTAACTCGATTTTGTACGTGAATCCGTAGTCTGCAAGCGCTCATTTCACTATCTACATTATGCGTAATTATATAGCAAGCAATGTGGAAATTAAAAGATGACAAACGCAGACCTTTAATTTCCAATGCAAATTATGCTGTTCCACAGTCTGCTAATTAAACAAAAATGAATTACAGAAGCCCACCTGAGCCATAAACCCGAGCTAAATATAAAAATGTAAAAGAAAAATATACAATACAATATTATATGCAGCAAAATGATCACCTCGTTCGTCAGACTAATGTTGTAGCAGGTCTTCAAATGTATATTATCCAGCTGAGTGTTATTCCAAATCTTCACGGTAGGTGTGACAACATACTGTACAAATTGGCTAGCACCTGTTAATTAAAACCAACAAAGAAGACGTCGACGAAAAATCCGTCGGCTAAGCTAATTGTCAGAAGCTAACTAAAGAAGAAGGAAAACTCGTCAATAACAATATATATTGTGAAATTTGTTGACAAAATGTTCTTCTGACTGATATTTTTGTAGGTCGTTAGCTTATTTATCCAGTGTTATATCATACAAATGTAAATATGTAGCGATGTCGTCACAATAATCAACAGCGAGACAAGTGTATTCATGACTTTAAAATGTTTATTTATAAAAAATTAAACCATTGATTTGTGTGTCTTTACAGAGTATAGCAGAGAGCACGTTTTGTCTTATAGCCCCGTGCAATGGAACCTGTCAGCTGGGTCTGGACAGAGAAGACATTGTGGTGTTCTTTCTCCCAGTTACACAAAACATGATTGATGTACAAAACATAAATGTAACTCTACAACATCTGATATGTGAATTAAATACATTTTCTATCGTAGTCCAGCACTACAATAGCGTTTGGTCTGACTACGTAAAGTCAAACAAGACAAACTAGCACACTTGTTAGCCATCAAACTGAATTACGTTAGAAAATATGCAACAACAAAAAAAATCTGAAACAAAATAAAAACTATGGTAAATTGGAAAAGGAGCTATGAGCAAACTTGAACGTGACTTGAAACACTAGAATTAGAACACCTAAATTTTTTTAAATTAAACTATACTGTGATTATGCAGAATGCCTGATACAGAAGCTGATATGATATTCAGAGAGGTTTATTTTGTTTTGATTATTTAACCTTTCTCGTAAAAATACATGTGACACGTGTGCTGTCCAAACCCAGACGCTCGATTGGTCAACACGTTGGCTCAGTTTTCACTAGCTCGCCCGCGTTCATATTTGTACATTATTCACACCATGTTAAGAAAAATGATCTCTCAGTGTCGTCAGATTATTAAATTAGCCCGGGTGGGGCAGAAAAATAAAGCATCCGCTACCTTCACATCACACCAGGACACCACTTCAATGATGATTAGAACATTTAAAAAAGAAGGGCAAGTACCGTTTATGTAACTTCACGTGTCTCCCATATGACCACACAAAAGAAAATTGGGATATCGGGCTTTGGGGGTATCAAACGGCAAAATTCACAACTGGTGTTTTTTTCATGTAAACTTGTATTAAAAAAAAAAAAAAGCTATACATTTTCATTGTTTTTTTTTTTTTAACTGTATGCTTAGCACAATGTTAATGTTCGAACGTGCATAATGTTACATCAAGTTGTTGCTGTCCAAATTTGGTCAATTTCCTTTTCTTTTTTTTTTTTTTTAGCAAATCTTCAGAATGATCCAATGTTAACAAAACATTTTTTTTTTTCATTCCTGAAAAATTATGACTGCAGCGAAATACTTTCTAGGGAATTGGGAGACAATTTATTTATTTTTAAATACATAGGGCTACTACCCTAGTATACTTTAATGACAATCACGATGGTGGTACTTAGAGGACTAGTTTTTTTTTGTTTTTTTTAGGTTGTACTTGATGTAAAAAGTTTGAACCACTGTTATAGCGCATTTCACATTCTTCTTAAGATTTCACCCTAAAACCCAATATCCCTAAGTATTTGTGAGTATTAAAGATAGATATGCACAGTTAATTTGACCGCATACATATCCCCAATTGGACATAAAATGATAAAAAAAATAATAATAATTAAGATCTGCGCGGAAGTGCAACAATGATGCATTATGTGTGTGTGTGTTTTTTTTTTTCTTTAAAGCTCTCGACATTCAAGTGTATGTGAAGGTAGCAGGATGTCGTCTCGCTATTATTTACACTCCAAAAAACAACATTTTACAATCTAGTTAAAATATATTTCCACGTGTTACAGCTAGGACTTCTTTTTTTTTTTGTTGTCTTTGGGGGGGGGGTTAAGAAAAAAAAAAGAAAAAATTTAAAAAGCTAAAAACACCAACGAAAGAATGTTAGCCGGACAGGAGCAAGCGTGGGGGAAGCGTGGTCTCCATGGCGACTAAAGGCAAGGCTGGATATGAGGGAGCGCTATCCTGGTCTCTTGAAAATGGGACTTTTCTTGTTGTTGTTGTTGTGTAGTGTTTACTGATGTGTTAAATGTGAGGTGTTACGTGGGAACAGCCGTCTCCAAACTGCGGCGCCCTTGTCGCAGCTTGCGCTTGTTGCTATAGAGCGCCATCTCCTCCAGGGCCGAAGTGGCGGGCACCGGCACGTCGGCCTCCGGGCCGGTCACGGGGCCTCCTGGACAGGGAATACAAACAAACGTGGATGGTTAAGTCTCACAGAAAAAAAGTCTGGAGTTGGGAGACGATGGCGGTAAAAGCGGAAAAGATTCCCTGCGAGATTCCCAATGCTAAAAAAAAAACAAGCAGGAGCAAAAGCAGATGGCGATGATGTCATCATTGTACAGAGGAACCTCGAAAAGGCAAACTTTTTCAAATTATACACTAAAATGGGATTTTAAAAAAAAATGCAAAAATCATAACTTATAAATAAAGAAACTAATTAAGTATATTTTTAAAAGGCCAAAAAAAGTTATTTTTGATTTAAATTTAAAATACAAATATTTATTGTTGGAGGGAAACTCCTTTTTTTTTTTTTAGTTGAGGAAAAAAGATGATAGAAAAACTATTTTTTTTTTTTTTTTGGGGCTTACATGCATATATTTTTTTATCGTTTGCAAAAAAACAACTAAGATTACTACGTTGTTCCAAAATTCTTCTTTGTGTATTATATCGTCTGTGTTATACTTCCCCCTGGTGGCCAAAAGACAAAGTGCACAATGTGCAATCAAGCTCCAATTAATGATACACGTTTTTATCAAATCAGATCCTGTAAAGTGACATTTTTCGGTATCAAAACCACAATCCCCACCAATATTTTTTTTTTTTTTGAGGGGCAGAAACAGATTAACGAACGGCATTTCTATTCATTTCAGGAAGGAAAGATGATGAGAAACGAGTCAAGAAGTCAAGAAACGGCTGTAGAGTGCCGCCAATGCAGCTTCGCAAAACACTAGCATAACGCCACTCCTGGTTAGCATGTTGTTAATTTGGGCTTGTTTTCACATTGGTGTCAATCAGAGGCTACTAAGCTATCGCGTTAGGATTTAAAAGCACAGCAGTCCACCCCCAAACAGTCACACACATTCCTACCACTAGGAGCAGCTTATTCCATGTAGACGCCTGAATCAAAAAGGACAGGAAACACATTTCTCACTCTTGTCCAGGTTCTTCATCATCATCATCATCAAAGTAAATAAAAGCGAGGCCGCACTCACCCGGATGCTGCGCGCCGTCGTCGATGAACTGCATGTCGTCCGCCGGGTCAGGAGACTGCGAGGAAATAAAACCACGGGTGAATGGAAAAGTAGCAGAGAGCGGAATTTAGGAAAGCAAGCTAACCGGGGGACGTTAGTTAGCTCGTCAGTGCGGCGCTATTAATGGAAGGTCATTGGCACAACGAGCACAACCAGTCAAAGTACCTAAATTGACCTAGAAAGAAAAAAAAAGGTTCCATGATTAGCCTTTGGTTCCACCAAGTAGTTACAGTCAGTTCAGTTTCCTAATAGTACACTTTTTTTTTTTTTTACTATTCTCTAAATATATAAACTATCAAAATTTCATTCATTCAACAATACATCTTTAGATTTTTGTAACTTTAATTATTTTTTTTCTATATTTTTATATATTATATTATATTTCTTATGTTCCTTTCAATTCATTTGTTTCTCCCTCCATTTTCCCCATAATACACATTTGGATAAAAACTAACTAAATAAATAAATATATATATATAAAAACACAATACTATATATTGTATTTATTTTTTCCAACATGGAAGATTTATCCTGATACCCCCAAAACACACACACACAATTGCATATTTGAATTGAAGGATTAAAAAAAAAAAAAAAAATGCAATATTTAATGTGAATTTTGAACAAATAATTTTTGCAATAAATAAAAATAACCCCCAACTTGTAATGTTTAACTAATTGCACATAATCAGAATTTTGGAACTATTTTCAGTTTTTCTATAATTTTCTAAAAATTTCTTACTCAACTTTCATTTATTCTGATCTAAAAAAAAAAAAAGTCGTTTTGTAGCCAAAATGTACATTAACTCTTTGACTGCCAAAAACGTTAAATAACGTTTAGTAAAATCCTAGGGAGGAGTGCCAAAGTCGTTAAAAGACGTTTGTTTCAAAACAGAGGTGAAACTAACCATTTTCTATTGTTGATTACTGAAAAACGGAATAAGGTAGAAACAAACTTTTTTTTTCTGATAAAAGATGAGAGTCCAATCTTTCATTTGGTAGCATGTGTGTTTCCATAGTCCAAACACATAATTTTCTGTGGACCTTGAAAGATCAGTCAAAAATGCTTAAATCGGCTGGCACCCACGGCATCCCTTTTCTGAAAACGTCTGGCAGTCAAAGAGTTAAGTTGTCCCCACGGCGAAGCGAACCAAATTTGTACAGCTTGGTGGAAACATGACTTTTGCTATACCATTATCAAAAACAAAAGCAACCACATCGTGTGAATAAACCAAAAGCAGACAGACAAGCAACTTTTGTTTTGTTTTGTTTTCACCCCCCAACAAGAGCATCGTTTGAAGAATTGCCTCCCACCCCCCCCCGTAGAAACCCACGACAGACAAGTTATCCCTCCTCAGCGAAATGCAAATGAGCACAAATGACGTTTCCGTGGATCCATCAACAAACCGATTGGTTAGTGAATGCTGAAGATGCTTTGTGAGCGACAGATGGGCGGAAGGGAGCGGAAGCGAGACTCAGGCCTGCTTTTGTTTATTGTTGCCTCTTGGATTAATTCCGAGACACTACAACGCAGGCAAGGTTGAAGAGGTTGGGGAGCGCGGGATGGAGGAATCGGAGGCTCAGCGTGCAGCCGATACCTGGATGTCGTATACCGGTTTGGAAGAGGGAATGGCGGCAAACTGGCGGTAGTCAAACCTCTTTGACGACAGGGACTAGAAGGATGGCAAGACAGGATGGGGGGGGAGGAAGAGGAAGGATGGATACAGTGAAGAGGGATGGATGGTGGAGAGGAGGGAAATGTGTGTAGGTGTGTGTGTGGGGGGGGGGGGGGGGGGATTCGAACCGGCGGCGGTGAAAGCATGTGAAAGGGAGGGAAACACGTGTGGATTCTCAGATGGCGGATTATTGCCAATGAAATTAGATCACCTCCATCATCGGCACTTTTTTTTTTGGGGGGGGGGGGGGTGCTGACTTTAATGACTTACCAGTCTGCCGGGGGAGGTGAGTCCTCGAGGACTAATAAGCTCTGGGAAAAAAACAAGAGTAAAAGACAAGATGCTGTCAAAAAAATACTAAAAATCAGTCTGGTACTAAAAAAGTTTCCTACCTTCCATCGGGGTGGGCGAGGGCGTGGGCGCCGGCGAGGGCGTGGGCGCCGGGGAAGGCGACTCGGCCAGTTGGTCCAGGGTGCTTCGTTTCTTCCCGTCCCGGGACTTGGCGATGACCATCTGAGCTTTGAGCGCGTCCTGTTCCAGAGACTTCATCCTGCCGAGGGAAAAAAAAAAAAAAAAAACACACATGAGGCAAGCGGGTTGAGGCTGGAAGGCGGGACGAGACCAGGCACACGCGCGCGCACACACACACACACACACACACCTTTGGGTGGGTGTCAATCATTTCAAATCTGGGTGCTCCTTGTCCTGGTTTGCTGTGATAAAGGTGCCGTCAAATTTTGGTGTGTGTACATAATCTGCACACACCTTAACTTCGGAGCGACCCAAATTATGAATCATGATACGGCGTTTGACGGTTTTAAAATGGCAGCAATAGCGTCATCAATCAAAACATCCAAGCTAAACTTCAGCAGTTTACGAGAATATTTCCCTGTTTGTGCTGTTTTATATCCTATCCTATTTGAGTGTGTTACTAATGCTAATTTACGTTAGCCTGTGAATGGCGTTCCCCATTGTGTGCTAGCATTAAGCTAGCGGATTTGCAGTATGCTCAAAGTACTTTCAATGAACATTTATGATCGATATATGTTCAGATTAGATATAAGAGCAAAAATAAAAACTGCCAGTGTCAGTGGTAAAAAATACGGCTAATGGCGCCATTCACCAAATATGGAGGACAAAATAATACGTCACCACACTCAATACAGACCCGAATGCTTCGGTGGATTTGATTTTAAAACAGTTGGAATGGAGCGCATGGAGCATAAAAAAAAAATTCATCGACAGTAAAGGCTATATAGCTGCGTTAAAGACAAGCTAACAATGCCAAAATCTCGCCACATCTTTTTTTTTTTTTGAGCTGGGGCAAAAAAGATGCAGCTTACAGCCCAAACGTTGCCGTAATCGCAAACACAAGGCGGAGGCATTCCAGGAAAAGGATTTCCTACTCTGCCGGCAGGCTGACCCTTCACACACAAACTTGCCGCAGACGAGTGTGCATTAGTACAAATGCAACAGCAATGCATGGAAGAAAAAAGAAAAAAAAAAAAAAGACGTGCAAGGAGCAAGACAACAGCAACAAAAGAACCTTTCAGACCCAAAGCCCCTCCCACTTTCACGATGCCGTGCCAGTGTCCCCCCCGGTGGCCGAGGGGACCCACGGAGCAGACCTGAGCTGGGAGGCGGCAGAGGAGGAAGCATCGAAGGCGGGGGCCGCGGCCCTCACTCGAGCCTGGTAGAGCCTCTTAGCCAGGTCCTGCTCATACTGCCTAACATCGTCCTCCAAGCCCAAAGGCCTGCGCAACCCGGGGTGACCGACAGGAAGTGGGATGAAGGAAAAGACCACCAGGACAGAGGAAGACACACAGAGAGAAGAAAGTGGGGGGGAAAGGAATTCTGACGCAAATAGTGGAAAAACCTTCAGTGCAGTGTTGCCTTGAGATATGTACAACAAATTGAAGTTGTATCTCAAGGCACAATTTTCAAATTGAAGTTGTATCTCAAGGCACAATTTTCCAAATTGAAGTTGTATCTCAAGGCACCATTTTCAAATTGAAGTTGTATCTCAAGGCACAATTTTCCAATTAAAGTTGTATCTCAAGGCACAATTTTCAAATTGAAGTTGCATCTCAAGGCACAATTTTCAAATTGAAGTTGCATCTCAAGGCACAATTTTCAAATTGAAGTTGCATCTCAAGGCACAATTTTCAAATTGAAGTTGCATCTCAAGGCACAATTTTCAAATTGAAGTTGCATCTCAAGGCACCATTTTCAAATTGAAGTTGTATCTCAAGGCACAATTTTCAAATTGAAGTTGCATCTCAAGGCACAATTTTCAAATTGAAGTTGTATCTCAAGGCACAATTTTCAAATTGAAGTTGTATCCCAAGGCACAATTTTCAAATTGAAGTTGTATCTCAAGGCACAATTTTCAAATTGAAGTTGCATCTCAAGGCACAATTTTCAAATTGAAGTTGCATCTCAAGGCACAATTTTCAAATTGAAGTTGTAGCTCAAGGCACAATTGTAGTTGAGTTTTTCAGCCACAGGAAAAAGAAAACAAAACAAATACGGAAGGGAGGGAGGGGGATGGGGAGTGTCGGGGGGCTCTTGAACGGAGCATTTACCGTGCCGCTCTCCACATGGCTCTCTTCTCGGCCTCCAGGGCTCGCTTCTCGGCGGGGGAGAGGTCCTTGTCCAGCGCCACGGCCAACTCGGGGCTCTGCATGCGGAGCCTATCCTGGTGCCGGCGCTCGGCTTTGGCGGTGCGAATGGGAGCGGCGGTGGAGTCGACGCCGTACACGGGGATCAGACTGGGGGGGGGGGGGGGGGTGTCAGGAAGAACATGAGATGAGCACTTTGGTGGCAAAATGGCACGTTTGGAATGGAGGGTTTTTCTTACCCAGTCATGGAATTGGGCCGCTGTTCCAGTCGGAAGCTGTCGTCCAACGAATTCCTCGCCGTGTCTCCTTTGCTGTCCACCGACGAAGGCCTAAAGGCGAGAACAACATTGACATCAGTAAGAGACAGAATCAAACATTCCCACAATGTCGCCTTGAGAACCAACGCCTTTCTACCGTGAACTCCCGCTGTAGCTGGGCGGCGTGGCGCAGGCCTTGGCCGGCGTGGACACGGGTTCCACGTCGTACTCCACTCCGTCCAGCAGCACCTTGCCCGTCACCTTCATCTGTGCCACGTGCTTGGCCAGGTCCTCCTCCTCGTCCTCGTCCTCTTCGTCCAGCAGGTACTCCCGTGCTCGCTGCTCAAATTTGCGCTCTGCGTCCAAACAAATCAACAAACAAAAGGTTTTTACAACAAACTTTTACATCAATACATTATTATACATTATTATTATACATCAATAATCATCATAGGCAAAAAAAGCAGGATCGAAAAAAAAATTCACAGTAAATAATTGTCAGCAAAAACTATGTTGAGCTTGAAATACTTCCTGTTTTCCTTCCTCTTCTTTCAAATTTAGTCTCAAAGTTTGTTACTGCCATCTAGTGGTTGACAGTAGCAACAACAACAACAACAAGTATCTGGAACTCCAGGACCAACCTTCCTCCTCCCTCATCTTCTTGAGGTCGTCCTCGCCGACCAGCGAGACACGAGGCCTGGGCTTGTCGGGCGTCTGCTGCTTCACGTCGATCTCAAAGTACTTCTGCCGGTCCCGGAAGGAGCGCTGCTCGGGGCTGTCCTTGCCGCTGGGCGATGGACTCTGCAGGGTAGGCCAGCGGGATTTATTATCAGAGCTCAAAGTTTTCACATAGGACGACGTGGTCCCAAACTTTGATATCGGCAGGATTTGAAAAGTGAAGCAGCAGGAAGCAAACGCGAGAAGAACCCAGCACCGGTTGTCACAGGTGGGAGTAAGTCATGTGATATGTTGGGGCGTTACTGTGGCAGAAATTGCATCGTAGAGATTGAAGACAGAATTAAAAAAAAGAGTGTCAATGCAGCCTGGAACCCGCCACCGGCCCGGGCCAAGCACACCAACGGGCTGTTGGGGGTCGTCAGCGTCGGCGGCAGCTACCTGGGACGGCCTGGAGAGGCGAGGCACGGCGGCCATATTGGTATACCCCCAACGGTCGGGCGAGAGGGCAGATCGGGCCGCAGCCCCGCCGACCCCCTCCTGACCGTCCGTGCCGTCGTCAAACACATCGTTGTTCAACTCGGGCTGGTTGGACGGAGTAAAAGGCATAAGTAGTGCTTTGCCGCCACCTTGTGGCCTCTATAGGCAACTGCAACTTTTTTTTTTTTTTTTGGGGGGGGGATTAATCACTTGCGGCAAAAATGTGCTCTATAAAATGCAGCATGTTTTCTTTAAATAGATAAGAAATAGCATTAAGGTATTCCTGTGATCTGATTGGCCGTTAAGTGGCGAGGAATCTTCTCCCTGCAAAAGTCTCTGTACACACTCGATTAGGCGACGGATTGGACATGCTAACGTCATGAAGCGACTCACCTCTGGAGAAAGCTGCTTGGGATGGAAATTGTTCCTCACACCAAGTAATTCCTAGTGGACAAAGGAAGAAATTATTAAACAAAAAGAGGATGGAGAACAAAGACTGATATGGAGCAGGACACTTAAAAAAAAAAATAATAATTTGAATATGTATAAATTCAAATGGCTAATTAGTGAACATGCAACACAAGTCGACATAACGGATGAGATGATCCGACACCAGCAAGTACGAAAACTGATGATTGCATTCCACACGTCACAGCACGTCACAGGCGCCTTCGGGTGTGGGTGGCGCGGCATGCGTTGTCATGGCGACGCGGCACCGACACCCGGCATTGGGCCTACCTGCTCCGAGTCCAGCGCCGCCAGCGAGCGAGGCACGGCGGCAAACGCCTTGTACGCCTGCTTGGCGTTCATGGGCAACTCGTCGTGCGAGGTGGGGGAGGGGGCGCGAGGCTGCAGGTGGGGGTTGGGGGGGGGGGTATGGTGAAGGAGCCGAGGGGAAAAAGAGGAAGAGGAGGCGGGGATGACAGACAAACGAGAGGGTAGACGATGAAAAAAACTATCCAAGTCGACTGTGTGAGTGGACGGGTGAGGAATATGGCGGCTGGTTGTGCGTGTGAAGGACGGGGGGGGGCGTGGGGGGAGGGGGTGTGGGGGGGTATGCCAGAGAAAAGACAAGACAGTAGGGCTTGCAAAGCTCAAAACAGGAAGACTTTGGACATACATAAGAAATCAGAAGAATTAAGGCATGTATGGAATCAAGTCTTCCCCTTTTCTTTGGTTTGTGTCAAAAGTATAAATATATATATTTTTTTGCATCTTTACAAGACCTGCACCGCCGTTCAAAGAGAGGTGTAGGAATGGAAAGTCATTTGAGCATTTCTAGGATATCCCTGATATCCATCTGAGGCTCCGTGTATTTGTAAGACAAGGTGAGTTTTAATGATTTAATGCTATTTCCACAAAGGAACAGCGCCCATATTAGTCGGCCACGCGTCAGCTTGTACTAGCGTGTTATTGTGGCTTATAAATTAGCTACAGTTATAAGTACAGTATATAAGTTTCAGATAAAAAAAAAAAAAATTCATAGAAAATTTTACAATGTACGTACATGTTTACTAATTAATATTTTCTAAATTTGAGTACAAAAAAAAAACAAATTATAGATTCATATCATGATTAAATCGGTATTGAATCAAATCGTGACCTATGAAACGTAATATAGATCGATTTTCCTGAATAGCTGACATTATAAGAAATATACTACTAACATCTATTGCAGTGGTTCTCAAAATGTTTACACCAAGTACCAACACACACACATAGAAAAAAAAAAAAAAAACATTGGATCTCCAAGTATCACCTTAAAAAAAAAAAAAAAAACATAGTGAACGTCTTTTAAAGTCTTTGGCAGTCCTCATTTGGATTTTACTAAACGTTATTAAACGTTTTTGGCAGTCAAAGAGTTAATGACCAAATTAAAATACAAAAACCATAGTAGGCCAAAAAGAATAATAATCCAAATAAAAGGTACTGCAGTATATATAAGTTGAAATAAAACGTAAATGTGAATTCTTAATTAGATAATAATAAAAAAAAAAAAAAAGTGATTTTTCATATACCAAAATAGGAAAAAACTATTTTTGTAATACGCATTTGTTCTACTAGTGTGCTTAACTACCTCACTAGTGACGACCAAGAGCAAACTAGTACACGGACCTCACGCTGGATATCACGGATATGGAATCACGACTCAAAACGGCTTTTCATGCGCAGGCCCCCCCCCCCCCCCGAGAGTGCAGCCCTACGTGGAGGTGAGGGGTCTTACAGAGGTCTGAGAGTTGAAGGGGGAGGGGCCATGCTGGAAGGGGCTGGGGCTGAGGCCGTCCGGAGTGGCCGGGGAGGTGCTCGGCCGCACGCGCCCGACGGGCAGGATGGCGCCCGGTCGTGTCTGCGGACGGAAAAAGGGGCCAACGGTAAGATATCGGGAAAGAATCGTTTTTTTTGGTCAATTGACACTCACGGAGGATGACGTGTGGTCCTTGGTGGTGTTGGGGGTGGAGGTGAAATGAATGCTGGCCTATGGAAGAAAATGAGGAGTTGTGAGTGGGGGTGGGATAAACAAAGTTCCTTTTTTTAAAAAAAATTATTGGACATATAGGCCAGGTCAAAGCGATGACAAACGCAACGCTGCAAAAAATAAAAGATGACGTGACTGCAAATGAAGTCGCGAGATGCTCGACGCTCACCGGCTGGATGGTCGGAGAGTAGGAGGCGTCTCTGATTGGACTCTCGGTCCTGCTGTAATCAGACGAAGGAGCCTGGGGGACAAAGAGACACTTGAGCGCGTGAAATTAAAAAAAAATAATTGTTGGATCTAGAGCTGCAGCTGTCGATTATTCCGTGGGATTCAAAGTTTGCAGATTAAAACGGATGTTGCGTTATTTTGTACAGGTGAGGTGTAGGTATTATTTCCTTTATCCTCATTTTGTACTGTAGTATCTGTGACTTTTTGAGTATATATGACTTTAAAAGGCTGAGCCTGGTCTGGTGGGTGACGTGGGTGTCGAGTGAATGAGTGTAGGCTAGTACGCTATATGAGCTAACATCCATACGTTACTTTCTATGTTTGTCACCATTATGCTTATTTATAATGCAGTAACATTAGTCCGTGTGGAAAAATGATCCTTGCAAACGTACCCTTTTTTTTTTTTGTAATTTCATTATTTGAATAATGACGCGTAGAGATAAACAAAAACTGAACCCGCAGTCTAAATCCAATGCTAGCTCAATAAAATGAAGCTTCTACAACAATTCCAATCTTCACATTCTAACAGTTAGAAGGAATTTGCACAGCAATGAGATGCGTCCATTTCTTTCACGGTCTGCGACAGGACACGATAACACGGGTAGACACAAAACGATTCATGGGTTAGTCTCATCCACCGAAATCCAAGCGGGCAAAAGGACATGCACTTCGTCGCGGGGCGTCTTGTGTGCCTCAAACAATCCTTCACGGCAACTTACGCTGACCGCCGCAGCTGTCGCCACACGCGCATTCCGGCCTGTCTCGACCGAGTCCGTTGCAAATGCAAAAGCATGCCGCCGCCAGTCTTTCAGTGGGGGAAACAAAAAGTGAACTTCCGTGGAGGTCTTGGCTCAAAAAGTGGATACAGTGAAGCCCCCCTGCTCCTTCGCGGTTCATTGTTCCGCACCCCCCCGGCTATGTCACAGTTCGTTTTTTAGCTTTACTGGAAGAGATAGCAAAATTAAGAAGAAGAGGCAGAGAAGGTCTCCAACAAATCTTCACTAACTCTTTGACTGCCAAAAACGTTAAATAACGTTTAGTAAAATCCTATGGAGGAGTGCCAAAGACGTTAAAAGACGTTTGTTTCAAAACAGAGGTGAAACTAACCATTTTTTATTGTGGATTACTGAAAAACGGAATAAGGTAGAAACAAACTTTTTTTTTTCTGATGAAAGATGAGAGTCCAATCTTTTTTTGGTAGTATGTGTGTTTCCATAGTCCAAACACATAATTTTCTATGGACCTTGAAACATCAGTCAAAATGCTTAAAATCGGCTGGCACCCACAGCATCCCTTTTCTGAAAACGTCTGGCAGTCAAAGAGTTAACAGTCATCGTCCCATAGACGGAGAATATGCTAAGCCTGTGAGTATTGTTGCATGCTCTGTTTGAATACATTTTTTTTTGTTTTGTTTTTTTGGGGGGTGTGGGGGGGGGGGTTCTGGAACGTCTCCCCGCCAAAAAACAGAGTCTCACTGTATTGTCACACAACATGCCGGCTCCACAGCACACCGGGGCAAAAAGCCGTCTTGCCTTGCTGAACAACCAAGGCTGAAGTTGGCCCTGCTTCCCGTAGCCCACCGGTGGTCCCGAAAGGATCCGCTGGCCGGCCGGCAGACCCTTGCCTTTGCGGTTGGCCACTAAAAAGGGGTTCTCTTTGAAGCAGATGGGCTGAGAGTCCACCAGGGGCTCCTCGCAATCTTCCGACAAATTCAGGGTCGCCGTCGAGCCGGCGCTGTCGTCGTCTTTGGAGGGGAATAAAGTGGAGGGCGAGGCCCGGTCCGCGTGGGGGTTTGCGGGGGGGCTTAAGCCGAAGCCCGGAGGCTCTAACGGGGCGCCGTACTGGGCTTGCAGGGGGGCCTCCATGGGGGTGGTCGGACTTAGAGGAGGAGAGAACTGAACGGGGAGAAAGGAAAGCCAGATGGAGGACACGTACAGTGGAAGGACAGGAAATAGGAAGACTTCAAACAAAACTAACGGAGAAAAAGAGTTTTGGAGGAGAAATTAGATTTTTTTTTTTTTTTTTTTATTGACCTCATTTGAAATTCAGTGGCCTTGAAAATGAAATGAAACCACATTTCAATCATGTGCATCCAAAGGACACTCTAAAAGTTTAAAAGTCCATTCTTTACCTCCCCCAAGACCGCGCTTTTATAATCACAAACCTAACACACGCGCGTTAAAACTCCGACTGTTGGCGGTGATTTACTCATTAAAAGTTGGCCTTTCATGACGTCGTCATTCAAGACGCGTGCAACAAAACCGACCGACCCCTTAAGTCAAGTGCCTTAAATAACCAATTTATCAGAGCAACGAGACAGTTCGGCACCTTCCAAGACGTGATTGACTCCGAGCAGGAGCCGCAATCTATATTTAGCACGACGGTAAAACCCCGTTTATCACTGGGGATACGTTCCGGACCCACCTGCTATAGGTGGAAATCTGTGCTATGGCGAGATCATATAAAAACATATTTTAATTAGTTTTACCTTGCCGAAACACATTGAAATGTCTATTAGAAAAATATTTTGGGGAAAAAAATGCAAAAAAAAAAAGTATAGAAACTACTGTACATATTGTAGTGTTTGTATACATGCGTGCGCCTTTAAGAGGCGGGGCCTGGTGGGGTGTGATTATGGTCATTGTGTTTACATGTTATTGTTCTCTAACAAACGGCTAAATACCGCATCGTCATTTTTTTTTGAATGAAAATGAACAAAATCACTTAATTTTGGGGGGGGGGGGGGACTTTTTTTTTTTCAAATAAAAAATATTAAATTAAATAATTAAACAAATAATAATAATAATACTAACAATAATATTATTATTATTATTTTTTTTTAATCTTTGTTTTTTAAAAGCTAACTAATACTACATTTTTCAGATTTTTTTTTATAAAACTGACAAACTATAAAGTAAAGAGAACATTTTCTTCTTTCTCAATTTCAAACATGAACTTTCACGGTCGATTTTAAACGTATTTATTTCGATATTTTGATTCAGTTGTTCGGAATTGTAGTTCACTTCACTTTATTACACAATTTTTATTGTCACTTTTTTTTTTTTGCACCGACAAATACTCCATACACAGTATAAAATCGAAAATCTAAATCTAAATCTAAATCTAAAATTAACAAACTTGCTCTAAAAACGAATTCAACCTAACTAAATTTGAAAAACAAATCAAAACTAACAATAAAAAAAACAATCTTTTGCTTTTTTAATAAAATCAACATTAAGCTTTTAAAATCAACCTTGTGAAAATCCAAAATTTTTTTTATTTTTTTTTAAATGAACTACTATGATTTCTAGAAAATACAAACAAAGTGAATGGATTTAAATGAAATGACACAAACCCGCCGGACCGACATCTTCGTACCTACTGTCGAATGTTGGGCTCCGCGGAGCGTCCTGCACGTCCAAGTCAAAAGTAAATCCTCTTGGAAGTCAAAGCGAAAAACCCCTTGCGGGACAACACCCTTCCCAACTGTCCGGCCCTCCCAAAGTGGCCTGCGTCCACTTCAGCGCCAGATGCAGGTTTAAAATATCACAAGAGGGGGCAGCTGTCCCCCCTTCCCCCCCAATCTTGCCACCTCTCTTTGTCACACGCATGAGCACAGCCGAGCCTCATTTTAAAACAGAACTCCATCTGCTTTGTTTTAGTCGTCTCCTTAGTCCTCCAAAAGGGTGGGGGGGGGGGGTGTCCTTGGGACAAGCATGTTTGGTCCAAGGTCAGTCGTGGGGGGTGGGGGCGAGGGTTTACGTACAGAGCAAATGGCGGGTTCAAGAGGATAGGGCGTAAAACGCGAGGGCTTCCTTGAGGAGGTTAAGGCTATTTGTACGCGGGTCTGTGACTTACCCTGTTGATCTTTTGGAGGCTGGTGGTGGGCAACGCGGCCAGGGTTTTGTAGTCCAGTTTTAAAGGTCCAGTGCCGATGTTCTACGGAGTACAACACATTACAAAAATTAAAAAAAATTTTTTTTTTTTTTTTTTTAAGTACCGGTATAATTAACTCATTCACTGCCATTGACGGCTGTAGACGTCAAAAATTCATTTGAACTATTTTTATTAGTTAAACTTTTTTTTTTTCACTTTTGTTAACAAGAGTATGAAAACCTAGAATTTTTTTTATTGTACATTTAGAGCAGATATAAAATTTGTGATTTATCATGAGTTAACTAGTGAAGTCATGCGATTAATTACAATACAAATATTGAATTGCCTGTCGGCCCTAATTTTTAATAATCTTTTTTTTTTTTTTTTTTTTAAGAATTTATGGCAGTGAATGAGTTAATGTAAAACTTTTTTTTCATTTTGGAATCTTGAACATTTTGAAGTTAGAATAATTTGAATTGTTTGTGTTTCTTGTGGGAAATTAGTGAAAAGTGTTCATTTTGAAAAAAAATGACTTGGGGAATGTTTTCAGCAAAATTCTAGACTTGATCAAAAAGTAGGAATTTTTGGAATGCTGACCATTTTTTGGAAATTGCTTTATGGAAAATAGTAGGATTTTAGGGAATCTAGTGAATTTGAGGCAACTAAGTTCAACATCCATCCATCCATTTTAAACCGTTTATTCCTCATAAGGCTCGCGGGGGGATGCTGGAGCCTATCCCAGCTGGCTTCAGGGTTCCGTACTGCTTGCCAGCCAATCTAAGTTGAACATTCTGCATTCATTTGGGAACTAGTTTTGTTTCTTGTGGGAAATGAGGAAATTGGTGAGGAAACTGTGAAAATAGTTTGTGGGATGAACTGGATCTTTTGACGACGGATTGAAGCGTTTACACAATCTTGTCATTTCCAGGGTCTCTTTTCTGAGCTTAACTCCGCCCAGGAGTGTCTCACCTCGGTCTCCTCTTCAAGCAGGCGAGTTGCCTCCTCTCGCTCCAAGCGCATACGCTCCTTCAACCCAGAAAGGAGGGGGGGTAGGGGGGGGAGGACAGTGCGGAAGGAAGAAGTACACACACACACAGGCAACATTTGACGGGAGGTGAAATGACAGCGAAAGCAAGAAATAAGCGACGGCACGGATGGGACGATGGGAGGATTTCACGCACGACCAAAAAAGGACAGAGCGGGGAGAGAAAAACAGAGAAAATAAAAGTATAGAATCATTCATTCAACTTTGGGAGCAGAAAAGCATGCGAGGTGGGATATTGCTGACAAACGGCTCTCGAAATGATTTTGTTTGTTTCTTAAATTTGAGAATTTTCTCAGTACTTCAAAAACAGCCAAAAACATTGAGCTCCTCCTCATCGCGGTCAACTCACCACTTTCTCCATCTCTTCCCTCTCCCACTGCGACGTCTCCCGCACCATCTCGGACTCCTGGAGAAAGAGCGACAGTCGGCCTCCTTTTTAAGTGCGCGCAAACTCCATTCAATTCTGCACGCCTTCGCTCCGTGCCGGGACTGAATAAACGGCCGCGCACTGGTGCTTTCGAGTGCTCTGATGCATGAGCGCCGCGCAGTAAAACTGGCGTTGAGGCTGAATTGCTGCCGTGGCCGGCACACAAAAAAACGCTGAACAAAAACATTTGATTCACAGCCTCCACTTGGCCGCCGCGCCAAAGCCATTCCCGGTATGTTGATGACTGGCAAAAAATAGTGTCAAAGTCGCCTCTTGCAATGCATGCTAATGACTTCCTGGTTTCCCGGCACAACTTGTGACTTGGGCCTGGCACATATTTTAACCCTGGAGAACCAAAGAACCCTTTTCTTCTTTGGAAAATTATGAATTACACATTAAATGACTGACACCAAAATATATGTTTTTTCAATTTTAACCCTTTTTTTGAATTAGCTCAGAGTTGATAATTTATCAAAATACAATATATACTCCGAGGCATTCTGCAACATGATATGAAATAGATTTAAAAAAAAAAAAAAAACAGGTCTTTGTTATTTGAGTAGCAGAATTTATAGGGGCCAAATTTGACCCTGTGGGTTCTCCAGGGTTAAAACATGTCACGGAAGGGTGTCCACTTTTTCTTGTCATTTCAAGTTCTAGGATTTGGCATCAAAATTCAGTCAAATCCAATTGCTCGTCAAACCCCGATTTTTGAAATAGGTTTTAGGTGAACTAATGAATACACACACACTCGCACGCACGCACACACGCACGCACATACAGTCTCACCCACATACAAAAAAAAAGAAAAGAGAGCAATGATGATGACATGTCAAATCGGTAAAATTACAGAATGAACAATACTGAGCTCTCCAGAAGAAAAAAAGAAAAGAAAAAAAATTAGGAAAATAAACCCCGTGAAAAAATAAAAATATATCCAATGAACGGCTTCATGGCGATCGTACCTTTTGCATGATGTCCATCTCTTCGGGGCTCAGGTCTCTGTCTATAGAAGAGATGCTCTCCAGACTGTTCTTACGAACGATGCCTGACGCAAAAGGGTTGGCGATGATGCCGGGAGACGCCTGCGGAAAACATATTTGCTTTGAGCGCGTGCGTTCGGATCGCTCGGAGCAAACGTAGAAGCTTTTATACGAACGTGAGGCTCCTGGTTGGGACTCGCCTCCGCCGCGGGCACCTTGCGGGGGTCGAAGCCGTCGCACATCAACATGACCAGGGAGTCGCCCACCGCCCGCAGCACTCGCACCGCCTCCGTGTGCGTCATGCCCAGCAGGCTGTGGTTGTTCACCTCCAGGATGCGCATGCCCACCTGGAGGCGGCTGTCCCGGGCGGCCGCGCCGCTTGAGCTCACCTGTTTTGAAAGGAGACTTATTATGTATCATATGTTCACTTCAATTTTTTTTCATCAAACTCAGAATGCAAATAAAAAAGTTCCAAATCCAAATCCAGATTTCAAATTAAAATTTCAGGATGAACAATTTAAATTCTAAAAATTCCAATTTCATTTTTTTTTTAACATTCAAATTTAAGATTCAAATTTGAAATCTAAAAGTAAAATTTAAAATTCACATTTAAGACACCCAAATGTCAAATTCAGCATTGTAATTTGAAAGCAAAAAAACAACAACAACAAAACAACAAAAACAAATCTAATTAAAAATTTCAAAAAAGAATGCAAATTTTGAATTCAAAATTCTAAAAATTTCTAATTTCAAAATTCTAAAAAATTCTAATTTCAAAATTCTAAAAATTTCTAATTTCAAAATTCTAAAAATTTCTAATTTCAAAATTCTAAAAAATTCTAATTTCAAAATTCACTTTTCCAGCTTCAACTCCTATGTAAGATTCAAATTTGTAATCAAAAAGTCAAATTCAAAATAAAAGTTTAAAATTTTAATTTGACATCCAAATGTCAAATCAACATTAAAATTTGAAAATCTGATTTAAAACTCACTAAATATAGAAGATCAATTCAGAATACAAGATAAAATAATCTAATTCAAAATTCAACTTACAAATTCAAGTAAAGCAAAAAATGTAAATAAAAATCAATATCCAAAATTTCTAATTTTAACCTAAATATTATAATTTCTTGAAAATGAAATTATATCGGTACTACATCCAGATTAAAATTGAATTCAAGATTCCAAACCAAATTATGATACAAATTTGAATCCCAAATTGTTAGCCCAGAAGAGTCGTAAGCATGGCGACTGAGGGGCGGAGCTAGATGGATTTGCGAAAGGCGAGCGGCTACTGCTAGCCCAGCAAGTCAAGGTACGGCTGTCGTTAAAATGTTATCGAACATCTCGATATGGATCAACGGCTACCTTGGATATGAAGATGCCCTCGTCAGTCGAGTCGAAAGGATTTCCCGCGTGACCTTTAGCCCCTCCGCGTATGCTGATCCCCAGTTTCTCCCCCGGCTGCTTATGGATCACAATTTCCTGGAAATGCCCCATAAAAGCCTCACATCAGCATCTCCAACAACACTCCACTTGTTTCGAGTTCACGGCGGGACTGACCTGCATCCCTGGCGGCGAGGGATCCCTGCGCACCAGCATCTGGATCTCCTGCTTGTTGGCCAGCAGGGCCCGCACGGCCTCCTGGTGTGTGGCGTGGCGCAGGTCGATGGCGTTCACCTCCAGGATGCGGTCGCCCACGCGCAGCCCGCTTTCACACGCCAAACCGTTCGGGATCACCTACAGACAATTTTTTGGGAGTTTTTAACATCTATGTTTTTGGCGAAGTGCGGTGAAAAAGTTTTACCTTTGAGATGAACACGCCGGGTTCGTTGACGCCGAAGGGGTGGCTGGCGTGGTCGCTGCCCCCGACGATGCTCAGGCCGAGGGGGCCGCCTGACTTGACCAGCGTCACTTCCTGTCAAGGCAGATCATTCTAATCATGATGAGAATATTTTAAAAAGTACACGTCTAATAGGACTTAAAGGTTTCTATGTGCTGCTTTAGACGTTTCTAGTTATTAGGCTGCAATCTTTATGTCAATGTTTACTTTAGTGTTTCCCAACCTTCATAAAGGAAAAGCACATTTCGTCAGTGTCGGGCGGAATCCTAAGATTTTGAGATGGTATTTTATGCACACACCATCCCAAAATGATGTTCAGTTGGCCACCAAAAAAAATGCAAATTTATCACGTTGTCATTGATTAAAGCTATTCAATCTTGAGGGGGATTAATGCTGCACTGCTTCTGCAGAGTGAGTAAAAACACTTCAACAAGACTTCTCAGACTGTTCAAGTGTCCAAGAGAGTATATATAATATAATATTATATAATATAATATAATATAATATAAATATATAAAAATATATAAATAAATATATATATATATATAAATATATATATATATAAAAAAAAAATATATATATATATATATATATATATATATATATATATATATATAATAGATTTGTTCTCAAGCTATTTTCAAAACTTTAAATGTGTTAATTATGCGTAGAAATAACAGATGACATGGGGACAAACCAATACTATCAATTTATTTCATGATAAAATATTAAACCGACCATATTTGGGCATATAGGGTTTCCGGCTGAAAAAAATCTCACGTTACACCACGATAGAAAAATATTGCAAAAAGTACACGTTAATTATATTTACCTTCTGTAGATCTAGTCAAAGAGCATTTGCCTGTCACTTTACATAAATAATTTTCGAACCGACGACGTGAAAGCGGATAACGTGGTTGGGAATCACTTGTTCACTCTACAATCCATGACACAATTGGTTTTCATACCATGCACCATCCTCTCTCGAACTGGACCGGCAAGTATCATGTAGAAGCCAAACGGAAAAACCTATTAACCAGCTCATTTCGACTAAACCCGTGAGCGACATTCCACCTGGCCCCGCCCCCTTACCTCAATGGGATACTCATCCTCCATCCGGCCCAGGTGGTTCCCCTGCAGGCCGTCTTCGTCCTGGTCCGGGGAGTCGGAGGGCTCCGGGGGCGGCGGGGAGTGGGCCCGCTGCCGGGACAGGCCCGGAGAGCACGGGGCGTTGGGGTCTCGCTCCACCAGGAGGGCGATAGTGGGGGAGGTGCCGGTAAGGAGCGCTACTGCCTGGTCATGTCTGGCCTCTGTCATGTCTACACCATTGATCTGGATTTACAGTGACAAACAGCTGCAGTTTTGTGTGTGTTTGTTTTTTGTTTTGTTTTTTTAAATAGGAAAATGGTGTCTATGATGTTATAAAAACAGAGAAGTAAAACAATTAAAACCCTGGAGAACTCACGGGGTCAAATTTGGCCCCTATAAATTCTGCTACTCAAATAACAAAGACCTTTTTTTTCTCCTTTTTTTTTTTTTTTTACAAATTTAACTTCAAAAGTCCAGAGTGCCACTTCTGACCCCTGCATGGTGCCATCTAGTGGTTGAATAATGCACTTACATGAGCCAGAGTGGTGGTGACAAGATGGCAAAACAATCTTCTCAGCAAACCATCAGATGGTAAAATTGTGGTTTTTTTTTGTTAATCTATTTCATATCATGTTGAAGAATGCTTAGGAGTATGTTTTATATATATATTTTGATAAATTAGCAACTCTGAGCTAGTTTAAAAAAAAGGGTTAAAATTGAAAAAACATATATTTTGGTGTTCAGTGAATTTATAGCAGTCATTTAATGTATAATTTATAATTTTCCAAAGAAGGGTTCTTGGGTTCTCCAGGGTTAAATAGGTAAATAATTAAACAGTACGTCATGATTTAATTTTAATGCTGGAATTCAATTCATTGTGTTGCTCCTGCTGGACGTTTTCCATGAAGTTCGTTTTTAGCTAGCACGGCCTTCTCAAGGCAACAATTTTTTGCAATACACAAGATGTAATTCCATTAAATCCGGCACGGCGTCTATTCTAGCAGACTGCATTATTTGAGGAAATATAGCATGTAAATGAACCGGTAATTTATTGACATTTTGTGTGAAAGCCAGAAAAGTCGGTAGACAGCGAGCAAGCAGGAGCCGGACTTAAATAATTCTGCTAAAATACGCACACACCCAAAAAAAAAAAAAAATGTATTTGCCGCTTGCCTTTATTTATTTAAAAACACAAGTGGGAGCGCGCTGACTCCAAAAAGATTTGCTTTAAAGCCAACAAAGGCAAGTAGCGCAGTTTGTTAAAATAATGCGTTCAAATAAGAGGCTGATAAGCTTTCAGCAGACAAGCAGAGGTCAGCGCTGGCCCGACAGTATCGCCGCTTACCGTCGGCTGAAGCACAGACACCACGCCCACCACCGCCGACACGCAAGGTGGGGAGGGAACGAAACCGCGAGCATGCGGCAAAAAGGGTGGGAGAAAGGGAGGAAGGAAAGTAGAAACTGCAGGAGGAAGGGAGATTTGTCACCACGGAGCAGAATGAAAGGTCACGTTCACTCGCAAAAACGGCTCCGAATAAACCATTGCATTCGCCGACTGCTGTCAAGTGGGAGGAGTTACGATGTGTGCAATTTGTCTGTGTATTTTGGGTTTATTAAATAGATTAAGTCACACAGGTAGAAACAAAACTTCCATAATCCCCTCCAAATGTTTGGAGTGTTTAAAATGAACGCTGTAAAAAATGCAAAAGTTAGGTGGGTCAAAAAAGTCACAACACAGTAAAAACAAAACAAAACACACAGATTAAAAGTAAATTGAAAAGTTAGGAAGTACCCTAAAAGGTTGGGCCGTTGAAATAAAATTACCACTTAAACTTAGTAAGGTTGGGCAGGATAAAAATAAAGCAATTGTGCAGGTTAAAGTTGAGAGGCTAAAATAAAACCACCATAAAAACAAAAAAAAATTGTGTTGGTTCAAATAGACTAAACTGACGTCCCCAAAGGCTGCGCTGGTAGAAAAAAAGTTTGTAATAAAAACAAAAAAACAAAACAAATTTGGTTAAATAAAAAAAAAATAAGACCACCATAGTTGCATTAAAAGTTGTGCAGTTTAAAAATAAGGCTACCGTGAATACTCCAAAAGTGGTTGAGGTTAAAATAGATTATCCAAACCCCCGCAACAGCGGCACAGTTAAAAAAATCAAACTACCGTAAAGCCCCCAAAATTTCATCTGGGCCGGCGTCCTTCTATTGAGGATCTCTGGATTAACACGTTATCAGCCTCACAGTTAAAAATCTCCCGGGCCTATAAATACCGTACAGGAAGTCCCTTTTGCTGAAATGGGGTCCGGTAGGCAGGAAACGACTACTCACAGAGATGACCCTGTCGCCGATCTGTAACGTGCTGTCTCGGTGGGCTGCTCCCCCCTCGGCAATGCGAGAGATGTAGATCCCCTAAAAGCAAAAAACAAGCGCGTGTACAAACAAGTTATTTACTTCCTCGGCAGATTCAACTGACGAGACTGAATGAGTTGAACAATTTGACCAAATCAAAAATGATGAAACCCGAGGCGAAAAACAAAGTGTGTCAACACGTGTGTGGGCAAAGTTCACAGTCGATCCTGCCAAAATGACATTCGGACTTACAGCCGGACCCGCCTCAAATCCTAAAAGCTGTCTCTCTCGCTCGGGTTCGAAAAGGGAGCCCTTGAACACTTGCCTACCCCGATATATGCCTCGACTACCCCGTCCACTTACGGTGAACCTATCATGTGTCCGGGGGCTCGCTATTCATATCTCCGTCTCCCTGGCGACGGCGGAGTAACGCCGCCGCCAGAATTGGAGCAGCTCAATGACTGACAGTTACAAGAAACACTTTTTTTTTTTTTTTTTTTGGAGTGACCCGGCCTTCCCAGCTACCCACAATGACACAAATATAAGAAAAATAGGCTAACATTAACAACCATGCATTTACATAGCAGACTTTTGGCCATTAGCGGTTTATACATTGTATTATTTACTCATGTTACATATACAAGTTCTGATTCATTCATTTATCTCATTACATAATTACACTATTAATGGTGAATAATACAATAAAAAAATATTAGTCAAATGAGACCCTTTAGCATTAAAGTTTACCAACCCTTAATTTTTTTTCATCCTCCAAACCACTAGGGGGCAGTATGTTACTCAAAAGTAAGTAAGAAGATTTCTACTTTTTTTTTTAATGTTAAATTCAAACTCTATTTTATTTTAAGTGTCAAAACCCGCCAAAGTTGTGAAGGTTAAAAATAGTCTAACCTAAACTTATCTGAAACTGTACACGTCAAAAATAAATAAATAAATAAATAAAACTACCGTAAAATGTTACACAGGTTAGAATTATGACAACAGTGCAGGTAAAAATAAAACAAACATAAAAATAAAACAAAGAAAAAGACGACCATTAACTCTTTGACTGCCAGACGTTTTCAGAAAAGGGATGCCGTGGGTGCCAGCCGATTTTAAGCATTTTGACGGATCTTTCAAGGTCCACAGAAAATTATGTGTTTAGACTATGGAAACACACATACTACCAAATGAAAGATTGGACTCTCATCTTTCATCAGAAAAAAAAGTTTGTTTGTACCTTATTCCGTTTTTCAGTAATCAACAATAGAAAATGGTTAGTTTCACCTCTGTTTTGAAAAAAACGTCTTTTAACGTCTTTGGCACTCCTCCATAGGATTTTACTAAACGTTATTTAACGTTTTTGGCAGTCAAAGAGTTAAAGCTCCAAAAGTTGCGCAAGTAAAAACGTGATTACCGTAAATACTCCAAAAGTTGTGCCGGTTAAACCAGACTAACCTAAAAGGTGCATGTGTTTTTTATATTGTTAAAAATGGAATTACAGTAAAAACACCTTTGTGTAAATCACGCAAAAACCCTCGTAGGTTAGGGATAAGGGCCCGTTCAATTCATTGATAAAAAATTGGCCAATTACTACCAACATTTTTGCTGAATTATTGCCACATTTACAATATAACTAAAATAAACACAAAGATAACAGCATCCAAACTTTTTTACCCCCCCCCCTAAAAAAATCAGATTTTTGTCGATTCTACTCTCTGTTGAAATGCTGAAGTCTAATCGAAACACGGCTCTTAGACACACAGCAGTGAAAGTTAGCAATACCAAAATGTCTCACCGTGTCCCCGGTTCGGTACGGCGTGGAACCCTTCCCCCCGGCGATGCTGAAGCCCAGCCCCCTGTCGTTGCGCACCAGGCAGGCGGAGAGGCGCTGCAGGGGCCCCTGCCCGTGGCCGCCCTCGGCGCCGAAGGCCAGCCCGCTCCGCCTCTCCCTGGGGAAGTAGTCGTCCTCGGGCCTGAGCGGCGTGGTGGTGATGGCGTTCTCCGGCTCCACCATGCGCTCGCGGAGCACCGTCATGGAGACGGCGGCCCCGGAGCTGCGCAACGCCTCCACCGCCGAGTGGTGCTCGGCCGAGTGGAGGTCCACGCCGTTCACCTGGGACCGGACCGAAAAGTTGAATTCATATCTTGTGAAAAGTTTTTTTTTTTTTTTTTTTTCTTGTCACGGTACCTCGAGCAATTTGTCTCCCACTTTAACTCCAGCTTTGGCCGCAGGGCCTTCCTCAGAAACTCTGGAGATGAAGATCCCCTGAAGTCAAAGGGACAACAATATTCAAGATTAATAATACGTCACTTTGGTGCGTAGCGTCCGGGAAGCGCGTCTGACCTCGTCGTCCCCCTTGTACGGCGTGGAGCCTTTCCCGCCGGCGATGCTGATGCCGAGGCCGCCCGTTTGCCGCAGGATGGTTAAGGTGTGCTGCAAGGTGAGCAGGCCCGGTCAAAAAAACGGGCAGGACTGAAGGACAGTCCCCCCCGGCAACTTTTTACACTTGGGTCAAATCACGTTGCGGGAGGCGTCCCTCCATCGGCCAAAAATGCGCCATCACTCGGACCCTGATCAAAATCGAACCCGCCTGGAGTCGATTTCTGTGAATATTTGTGTTTCTCTTCTGCTTGTTTACTAATGTTAAATATTGTGTCATTTCACTTTTGTATTTGCATATATTCGGTTTTTCAGGATGACTTTTGAGATATCGGTCCAGAAACTACAGATGAGAAGAGTAAAATGTTGCAAATCATACTTAAGATGCTATTTGCTAACATTCCCAATTGAATAAAATGTCATTTCTTGAAAATGGGCATTTTTTTTCATCCAGACTTGAGGGGTACGTGGGCCTTAAGACTCCAAGACATAAAAGCTCTCGTCAGTGGGATTTTTGGGGAAGTTTTGTCATCTCAGGCTTCAGAAATGTGAGCTTTACACGACTCACAAAAAGTTCACTTTTGGGGTGAAATTTTAAGATGGGCCGAAAATGCTCGAACCACACACTTCTACGTTTGACCTTCTCCGAACATTTGAAATTCACAAGTTTAATCTGGAATTTGGATATGGATTTTTTTTTTTGTCAGATTCTGATATTTAACAGAATACATTTTTGATAACTGATTAATTTAAAAAAAAAATAGAGAGAGTAAAAGTATCAAATCACTTTTTGGGCACACTTACAACAATAAAAATAAGTTACAGGTAGATTTTTTTTTTTACTATTTTACAATACTTTGTCCTAGTAGTAGTATTTAACTCTACAATAGAGAAAAGAAAATCAGCAAAAAATGGCAGATTTTTTGGGGGAAGGGCGGATTCTTGAATTTCATTATGTTTGTGTTAAATTGAAATATAATAATAATAATAATGAATCCATGAAAATTGACTAGGACATCCACTTTCTCGTTGTGAATTTTGCCATTCAGCTCCTTGCTAGGGAACAAAAAAGCTGAGGTACTGAAAAGGTCAAATTAAGTTCACAATTATTGTGCATTTTAGGTTCATTTTGAAATTTCACCCCAAAGCCCGATATCCTTTTTTTTTTTTGTGTGTGTGTGTGTGTGAATAGTATAAATATAAAACCTAACAATGAATGTATGTTCACAAGCCATGCATAAAAACAGGAAGGGCAAAAAAGGAGGTAAAGAAAAGTGTATTCTACAACTAAATAAAAAGACTACAAGAACCATGCTGCGGCGTTGAAAATCCATTCGACATAATCCAAAAAAACAAAACAATGACACTAAAGACACACAGTACACACAATTTCCACTCCAATCATTCCATTCAAGAGGCGGGAGCGTCTGCATTCATCCAAGGAGTTGTTGTTCTGGCTCAGTCTGCCTGATCGAAACCAACAACTAAACAAAATCCTGGATGCTGACGTCCCGGCCGGGTCGTCCGTTTGCGGGGGGGGGGCAACACAAACGTGGACAAGCCGAGAAAAAGCAAGCGGGAAGCAGGAAGACGGCAGCAGAGGTGGCAGAACGTGAAGATGGACTTGAAAACGGACACGTGGGATCAAGTCGTCACTTTTCAAATGATTTCATATTTTCAAATTAATATTTTTGGGTGTCCGAACAACGAATGGTGAACTCGTTCCTCTGCATTCAGGTTCTGCCACGCTGGCTGATTTGTGGGTTAGGGGGTTTCTCTAGCTAGCTTGATTGGCTTTGATTACATCTTGGATTTTCAGCGGCGTTTTTTTTTTTCTCCAGTGAGTTGGGGTGAGCAAAAAAAACAAGTAAGACAGGAAAGCGAAGGTACAGACCTCTTCCTCCTCAATTCGAGCAGGTTCAATCAGCAGATTATTGACTTGATCAAATGACACCCCCTGTTAGGGACAGGAACCAGCGACAAGCATGCGGATTAGTTAGGCAAAAAAAGAAACAAAAAATGGCTGCCACTCGCTCCCCAAAAATAAAAAATGAAAAAAAAGACAACACAGAGTCACGATGACACTTTCCAAAGATTGTGGCATCTTCACTTGGAAGCCAAAGCGCGCTCGCACCGCCCCAGCCACCAGAAGTCAACAGCGGCAGAGAAGAGAAAGCAAAAGCGGACAAGGGAAGGCAAATAAATAAATAAAGAAAGAAAGAAATAAATAAATGCTTCCATTCAGGAAGCCCAGCCAGCAGCTTTTGCTACAACTGAGAAAAATCATCTTTGGGAAATTAATTGTAATCTAAAACGATGTAGTTCGGAGTTATTTGTAATAAATCAATGCATATATTTAAACACAATACAATAAAAAATACACCCGGAAAATATATAACATAACATAATTTTTTATTATTATTATTATTATTATTTATTTATTTTAAATCAGCCAATCTTTGACTGCCAAAAACGTTAAATAACGTTTAGTAAAATCCTATGGAGGAGTGCCAAAGACGTTAAAAGACGTTTGTTTCAAAACAGAGGTGAAACTAAGCATTTTCTATTGTGGATTGCTGAAAAACGGAATAAGGTAGAAACAAACTTTTTTTTTCTGATGAAAGATGAGAGTCCAATCTTTCATTTGGTAGTATGTGTGTTTCCATAGTCCAAACACAACATTTTCTGTGGACCTTGAAAGATCAGTCAAAATGCTTAAATCGGCTGGCACCCACAGCATCCCTTTTCTGAAAACGTCTGGCAGTCAAAGAGTTAAAAGCTCTGATGTGATTGTGACATACCACATAAATCTGACATCCCAGTATGAATTAAGTCATTTTTTTTATAAACAAAAGGCATATTATGACGTTTTTTTGTTTTAGAATAAAAGCAGATTTTTGTTGTTGTTGAGAAAACAGCATTTCTTTCCTCACTATTCTCTCCAGATAAGAACTAAGCCCCATCAACCAATGCAAAAAAAATAAAAAATCAACCAGTAGCTGACACCCCTGAATGGATTTATAGTGGTCAATAGAGACCACAAAATGGCGGCAAGGCACTACTTTTGTTTCCAAATAAAAGGCGCATTAGTCCAGGAATAAAGTGGTATTTTTGAAATTCACTTTCTCACCTGAATGCCATAATACTGTATTCTGACTTTATACTGGAAAATAAAAATACAACTTTAATCTTGAAAATGTGAATTTATCAAAACCTAAAAAAATTAGGCACACACACACACACGCACACACACAAACTGATCATCATTTTGACGAAAGTGAAATCTCGCAAACAAACTGTCGCCCATTTCAGTTCGTTTGATTGTAGAGCACAAAGCACGTGAAATGACGCCATTAATTGGAAGCGATGGCCGCTAACACGTACACAGCAAAAAGTTTAGTGGCGCTGAAGGGCAAGATTCGGCTTGAAGCTGCTCGGGAGGGGGGAGCGGAGGAGTGGGGGTGGTGGGGTTAAAACTAAAACTATGGATTTGTCATCACACATTTGTTGAGATTTAACCCAACATGGAAGATTTGAAAAGTTGCCGACACAAATATGTACACGCACACAAAAAACACACTTTTGTCCTCCTACCTTGACTTGACTGCAGTTGACGTGGTATCGGCTGTCGTCCATTTCCGACGTTTCCATCCTACGCCGTAATCGAGGGCTGCCGACGCCCTCGTCCTCCTCCTCCTCCTCCTCTTCCTCCTCCACGTGCCCGTCCCGCTCGTCCTCGGCGGGCGAGCCGAGGCCGTCGGGGTTGAATCCCTGCAGCAGGGCCGCCACCGTCTCGGGTTTGGGCAGCTTGGTGATCTTGAAGTGCTTCTTGTAGTGCGGCGTGTCCTTGCGGATGAGCCGCTGCTTCTCGGCGGGGAGGGCCGGCCTGTCGTTGTCGTCGTCGTCGTCCTCGTCGCTCCTCTCGCCGTCTTCCTCCGCGTCGTCGTCGTCGTCCCCGCTGCGGATGATGGGCTCCTCGGCAAAGTGCACGGTGGGCTGGGGGGAAGAACAGGTTTCAGAGAATAGAAAGGTTTAGGCTGGGCAATAAATACATTTGTATGCATTACAGCAAATACTGCCCTCTGCTGGCCAAGGTGAAAATAATCATTACAATCGCTCATGAAAATCTGGTCCATATATTTGTGAAATGTAATTTTAAGGCAGTCTCACCTCAATGTACTCCACCTCCATCTCATCCAGGTCGTCCTCCTCGTGATGGGAGTGCCCGTCCACCACGTCTTCCCTCTGGGGTGGCGCGGCGCCGTCTCGCCTGTCCTCGTGGGAGTTGGCCGACAGAGTGCTGTCGGACACCTGCGAGTCGTGGCTCCGATTGGAGAGGTCGCTGAGCCGTTTCTCCTGAAAACCCGCAAGGTGTCGGTCCAAGAAACTTATCGGACAAGACGTCGGCTGATGAGGCTTTTGTTACCCGCGCGTCGGAGGAGGGATCTTCTCCTTCGGGTCTGGACGCGAACACTTCGTTCCGTCGGTCCTCGATGACTTTTTTCATCACCTTGAGCTCGCTGGGATGTGGCGTGGCTCGACGCTGAAGGCCCTGGGAAACCCACAGCGAGCTAAGTGGATGGCGTTCTTACGTTAAGTCACATTGCGTTGTTCCCGTTCCCGTTCCCTCACCCGGCGCTCGGCGGCGGCCTCGTCGTCGTCCTCCTCCTCGTCCTTGGCCTCTTCCTGGAACTGAATGACCGACACTCTGTTCAGGTTGCTGTCCGTCCAGCTGTCGTCCACGCTGTTCTGCAGCAGGTTCTCTGCGGGGAAGAGGTCAGAATTCAATGCTGGAATTCAGCCGACCCCCCAAGCACGGAGACGGAACAAAAAAATATTTGATTGGTCATCATTTATCAGTCATGATTTTGAAAATCAGGCGCATCCGCTTTCAGATCAATGTCAAACTGCCAACGCGCCTCCCGAAAAAACAATAATATTTGTAATGGGTTTTTATTTCTATTTAATATAATTGTATAATTTTGTACTTTATAAAAACATTCAATTTAATTCCTTATGTGTGCGCATTGGCTTATATGGAGGCAATTATGTTATCAATCATGCGGCTATTTAAAAAAAATATCTGCAGAATAAAAATTATGAAACAACGTGCACATACACACTCACACGCACGCACACATACAAAATAAATAAAAAATAAAAAAAATAAAATAAAAAGAGAGAGCAATGATGATGACCGATGGGACCCGCATACAAAATAAAAAATAAAAAATAAAAAATAAAAAATGTAAAATAATAATAATAATAATAAAAAATTTAAAAAAAGAGAGAGCAATTATGATGACATGTCAAATCGGTAAAATTACCGAATGAACAATACTGAGCTCTCCAGGAAAAAATAAATAAAATAAAAAAAATAAAAATAAAAAAATAATTAAATAAGAATGAATTGGATAAAGAAATAAAATAGAATACAAAATAGTATGTTATTTTTTTTAAAAGCATTGTAACAGTTTTTCATGGTGTTTTTCTTTTTAAACAAACAAAAATATGCCTTGCAACAAAAGGAGGTGCGCTTCATTCCCACCGAGGCTGGGCGAAGGCTGCTGAGGCAGCAAATAGCAGGTCAGCACTTTCTCCCCCGTGCGGTCGTCATCTTCGGTTTGGAACTTCAGCATCGGCTGCGACTGGTTCTCTGCCAGCCACATAGCCTTCAGATTGAGGTTTGTCAAGGCAAAAGGAAGATTTTGTAATCTGGGATCGGGTCAAAGTGGGAAAAAAAAGACAAATGAGTCAGGCGTTACAACAACTTTGACGTGATTTTGATTACGAATGGCGGGCACGGCGTTACCTGTTCCCGGCCACGTCCAGCACGTGCAGCTCGGTGGCGTCGGCGAGCTCGGCGGGCAGCTTGGCCAAGCGGTTATCCCGCAGCGAGAGAACGTTGAGGCTGGAGCAGCCGCCCAGCTCCTTGGGCACGCCGCCCAGCCGGTTGCGGTCCACATTCAAGTTGGTCAGCTTCTTCAGCTTGCCCAGCGAGCGAGGAAGCGTCTTTGGATTGAAGCCCGAGAGGAATTCAGCGCTAAATTCACTCATAATCAATATTGAGTGAAGCCGCCGTTACCTGGAGGAGGTTCTCGGTCAGGACCAGCTCGGTCAGGTTTTCGCACTCTCCGATGGAGTCGGTCAGGTGAGTTAGTCTGTTCTGGTCCACCTTGAGGATGGACAGTTGCTTCAGGCAACCTGGGTGGGGTGGGGGGGGGGGGGCAAGCAAACAATCATTCTAGTAGTGTACTGACTTGTTTTACTAGTGAGGACAAAGAGTGTCATAAGAAATTCTCATCACTTGCTAATGATCTGTAATAGCATCACTCGTACAGCAGGTGGCAGTGCTGGCTACTTAAGAGACATGAGCAGAGTCCAAATTGAATGGTTGACTTTGAGGAAATGTATTTCATCTATTATTTGCACGTCTGCAGAAAGAACCTATTCTCCCCCCCCGTTCGCTTTCATTAAGTATTTATTCCCGGGGCTGAATTTGGTCATTTTGTTGGAGCGAGCGTCACACGGATTTTTTTTTTTTTTGTCACCTATGCTGTCCGGAATGACCTCCAGCAGGTTCTGCGTGAGCAGCAGGTCGGTGAGGGCCTGGAGGCCGTCCAGCTCGGAGGGAAGCTCCTCCAGGCGATTCTCGGACACGTCCAGACACACCAGTCTCCGGAGGTTCCCTAGCTCCTAAAAAAAATAAAAAATAAAAAATAAATAGTGGAAAATTTATGGTCAAGTTGACAGATAAGAGTTACAGCACTTGAACAGAGATGCTATTTATTGTTAGCATTAAGCTAGCAGGCTGAAAGACTATAAGCTATGTGGTTGTTTGGTTTTAAATACTGCAAAATGATGTATATTTCTCAATGAATAATGTCGATGTCGACAGGATTGCTTGTTCAAATAAACTCACCGGTGGCAACGAGGACAACTGGTTCCGGTCCAGCCAAAGCTCCCTCAGGTTGGGCAGCGCGCCGAGTGTGTCCGGCTGAGAAGTTGTGCAAATAAGAGATCGAGAGCGAAGGAAAAAAAAAAAAAAACACAAGTTTGCTGTCAGTCTGAAAACTCAACAGGCATTTTTTTTGCATGTGCTACGTTGTTACGCGTGGAGTTAATTACCAACACTTCCAGTTCGTTACTGCCCAGGTCCAGCTGTTCCAGTTTCACCAGGAAGGACAGCGACCTGAGAAGCAGCAACATGTTCAAAAAAAAATGAGCACGTGTATGGAAGCGCACGCTCAAAACGTAACGCATTGCGTTTACACACGATGACGACATACCACGCGTTTCAAATGCGCTGGCAGTATGCAGGGAATGTTTTTTTTTTTTTTTTTAAGATCTGAAGCTACGCCGTCTACAGGTGGAGACGGTGACATAGCTGAAGGTGGTTGTGCAACGTAGGGCTCCGTTCGTTAATCTGGCCCACCAACCACGCTACAGGACATTAGCAAGAGCCTTATAAAATTTGTTGTGAAATTTGTCCTGAAGGGTGTTATTTAAAATGTATTCATTTATTTTTCATTCATGCGTTATACATTTCTCTTTAACTCTTTGACTGCCAAAAACGTTAAATAACGTTTAGTAAAATCCTATGGAGGAGTGCCAAAGACGTTAAAAGACGTTTTTTTCCAAAACAGAGGTGAAACTAACCATTTTCTATAGTTGATTACTGAAAAACGGAATAAGGTAGAAACAAACTTTTTTTTCTGATGAAAGATGAGAGTCCAATCTTTCATTTGGTAGTATGTGTGTTTCCATAGTCCAAACACATAATTTTCTGTGGACCTTGAAAGATCAGTCAAAAATGCTTAAATCGGCTGGCACCCACCGCATCCCTTTTCTGAAAACGTCTGGCAGTCAAAGAGTTAAATAATTGATTATTGGATTTTTTTTTCACAATTTAAACTTATTTCAAATAGTATATTTATGACATTAAATAATTGTTTAATTTGTTTAAATTTAATTATAGATAAAAAAACATGAGAAGGATTTTGATTATTATTCAAATGAACATACAAATTCATAACATTACAGTAAATTGTGCATTTTGTCAGAATAACATTAGAATGTTCATATTATGATCGTTTTATCTGAATAAAAGTCATAACAATAAAGCCTTCCTTTTTTAAGAATAAAATCAAATGAAAACAAGCCATAATATGAACGAAACGGCCTAATTTGATGTGGATTAAGTCAAAAATAATCGATGCTTAATTCAGAATCAGAATCAAGTCGTAATATGACAGAAACCACAAAGTTTTAATATAGTAAACGCCTAATTGTATGAAAATAAAGTCGCAATATTCTGACATAAAAAGGCTGAATTTAATTACGACAGTCAGTCATTCACATATAACATTTTTTTTTTAGCTCATTGATGAATGGCTGCCCCCCCGCCCCCCCCCCAATTAGATAATCGTCGACACCTACGTGGGCAGACACTTGAGCAGGTTCTCCCTCAGCTCCAGCGTCACCAGGTTGGCCAGACTGTGAAGAAGAGAGGTCGGTTAGTCAGATGGCAGCCAGGTCTGTTCGTGTGGGCTTCCTGGTGGGGTGGGGGGGCTCATCCATCTGTCTTGGGTGGGCCCCCCACAGCCCGGCTGCCAGTTGAGTAACATGGAGGGGGGGGAAAAGCCAGCACAGGCTGGCTACATTTGATGTAATGTTGATTTGCTCAAGCACCTGTCATATGGAAGATCTCAATGTTAAAACGTATTTATTCCGTTTGAATTCATCGTGTGCTCTAATGACCGGATTAGCCGATGGGTGAGGTTAAAAAAAAAAAAAAAAAAAAAAAGGCAGGCGTTGAATAGCCTGTTAGAACAGAAAAGGCGTGTCAGTCAAATGAAAAGCGCCGACGAATGAGCGCGGGCATACTTTCCCATGTCGCCGGGCAGAGTCTGCAACGACACCTCGTTGAGCGCCAAGTGAGCCAGCGCTCGCAGCTGAGTGAAGCCATCCGGCAATCTGTGGCACAAAGGAAAAAAAAGGGGGGGGGGTGTGATTCCATTGAGAAATACAGCATACTACCAATTCTTAACTAAAATTATGGATTGTTAACTATAGATTGATAGAGTAAGGCTTTTGTTACCATGACAACCAGGGGTGGAGCTAGGGGGTTGCGACTAGGTGAGTGGCTACCGCCAGCACAGTGTGAGAAAAAAGTGAGCGTCCATAAAAATAGTGATATCATGGATTTTATTTTCACTTGTGGATGCAGCACTTCATCATGAACTACAAATGTATACCGGTCTAATGGTTCTCCCACTTTTTAGCAAAAAATCCATAAATATCATGAGCGACATTAAAATAAAGTAGCACAGTCAGCTTTCTGCAAAAAAAACCGACACATTTTATTTCTAAAAAGTCAATTTAATAATACTGAAAGCAAATGTGTGTGCATTTTCGCATTAACACACCGCTTACCGTCAGGCTCCTGTTCAATTATTGCACACAGGATTTCCTGTGTGGTGGGAGAGCTTAAAAGCACCACAGTTACATACTTAGTATCGAGCGCATTCCGTGCGTTCGGACACGTAGGTGCGTAAAAGTCACGGCGCATCTAAACGACACGGCCAAACAACAAAGCGGCGCCCGGATTGTTTCCACGCTGCTGTTTATTGTGTTACTTGCGGCGACTGGGGCCAGTTCCAGCCGGCTTTACCTGGAGAGGGGGTTTCCGCTGAAGTCGGCGATCTCCAGGGCCCGGCAAAACTTAATGCTCTCGGGGATCTCGGGAATGTCTGCGGGAGGACGGAGGAGCAGATATATTAGTTGGGCTCGGTCGGAGGAAAGCATTTGAAGTTGCTGCTAAGCATAAGCAGATGGCCTGGCGCGGGATGTCACAGGAGAGAGCAAAAATCAGGAGATGGTCACACACGGGGAGCTACAGAACTTTCCTGATTCAAAATTTAAAAAAAATAACTAAAAAAATGGGGGGGAGGTGCCATTAATACATTCAGACTCCGCCCCCAAAAAACAACAAATTATGTCATGTGTTTTTAATTTAAAAAATATATTAAAAATATATATATTATTGTTAATATTATTATCTCTTTGACTGCCAAAAATGTTAATTAACGTTTAGTAAAATCCTATGGAGGAGTGCCAAAGACGTTAAAAGACGTTTTTTTCAAAACAGAGGTGAAACTAACCATTTTCTATTGTTGATTACTGAAAAACAGAATAAGGTAGAAACAAACTTTTTTTTTCTGATGAAAGATAAGAGTCCAATCTTTCATTTGGTAGTATGTGTGTTTCCATAGTCTAAACACATAATTTTCTGTGGACCTTGAAAGATCAGTCAAAAATGCTTAAATCGGCTGGCACCCACGGCATCCCTTTTCTGAAAACGTCTGGCAGTCAAAGAGTTATTATTATTCTATCAATATTACATATTATATAAAAAAAATAATAATAATAATATTTTTTTAATTAATAAAATGCCAATGTACCATTTCTGGATATGTCCAGCTCCACCAGCTGCATGAAGTTGGCCACTTCGGGGGGCAGCCTCTGGATCTCATTGTCGCTCAGGCCCAGCTTCCGCAGGTTCAGCAGTCGGAAGAAAGGCTGCAGAGGATGACACGGAGGAACGTCACACGTTGGCTCATAGGACACAAAGTTCAGGAGACGAGAATAATAAAGAAAAAGAAAGAGAAAAAAAAGTTGCATTGTTCAGGATGTGCTGTGTGCATCCCGGGTCATTTCCTGTTCATTCCCTCTCAACATCAATACAGGAGAAGCCGCAATTGTTGCGTCCGAACAATCACCTCACAACCATTTTTGGAAGAATTAGCACATCTGTGTTATGAATACATTAAGAATAGCAATGAGTGGGGAACTCATATTTGGCAGTACTGTACGCACTCCTGGCTATGCTAGACAAACAAAAGGGGCTTTTTGGTAAGAGCAGAAAAGCAGCAATGCTAAAAGTGTTTTGACATGATTCAGTCCCACCAAAATCCCACCCGGTGCCATCTGTGTGCGGTCTTCTGTCCGGATTGGACCGACCCGACGCCGTCCGCTGCCATGAAGCCCCACCGTCAACCCCCGGGGGTCGAGTGGCATCCACAGAGGACCCACTGTCTGCCCTCTCCAAAACTCCTGGCAAACCCGCGCTAGGAATTTGTATAAAGTCGTTATTCCCCCCCCCCCGAATGATTTGCTTGGAGTCTGGATGGTAATTCGAATGAAACTCAAGGTTGTCGGCGGCGGCAGATTTTTTTGAAAACTGATTTTGGAGGGGGGAATCTAAATGCATTAAAATGTTTTGAGAGATCCGAGCATGTGCTTGAGTCAGATAAGAAGGGGAGGGGGGGGGGGGATTTCATGAGTGCTGTTTGTATACAAGCTGACGGAGGGAAGTTAGCTGGCGAGCTTCTTCGCGATGGACATTTCCTGCTCTCAAATTCGGTTGTGGCTACATTTGGAAAACCGACGGATGGGCGGGGCAAAAGGGAAAAGGATGCAAGGCGGGTAAGGTCGAGACACCTGAGCCAGACGCAGATCGGGGCATTGGCTCGTTATTAAAAGCCAGGATCGACTTGACTGATTTGTCAATTGTCTCATTTTATTTTTTTTATTTTTATTTTTATTTTTTTTGTCTCATTTTAAAGTTTGCAACTCAAATGTCAATATAATGCTACGGAAAGCTATGAACTTTTTTTTTTTTTTTTTTTTTGGTAGCAAAGAACATAACAGGGGGTTTTAAACCTCATCAATGTTCCTACCAATCCAGACTAAACCGATCATCTGCTAAAATAAAAAAAAAGTGTGTGTGTGTGTGTGGGGGGGATAAATTACGAATCAGTGCATTCCTTGGCGCTCTTGTTATCATCCATTAGGGGCTGTAATGATATTATGAGCACACACACACACACACACACACACACACAAAGATGGCCATTCACTGTGAATGAAACACTTTCAGGAAGTAAACACGAAAATTGAAAACAAGTTGAAAAAACAAATTTGAGCGTTGAATGTCCTGGCATCCAACTCGAACAATGTGGCATATTTTCTCAGCCTTCTTTTTTTTTTTTTAAATCCAGGTCAGTGGGTCACAGTTGGAATATAAAAGTTAGCGGCGGGATTTAGCGGATCGCCAAACAAAGCCACAGACGATCCCCGGCGCTCTTAAAACGGGACCATTTGCCGAGTGAGGCGGCGCGTCTGTGCGAGCTGCGGAGGTTTTATAACGCGGCCCGTTTGATTAGGGAGGAGGTGAGGACGTGAATTGTGGGTGGCGGGAGGAGGAGGAGGAGGTGGTGAGGTGGGGAACGCCAAGCATTAAGAATAATATTGTATTTTGTAGAAAATATTTTTGGAAATGGCACGCGCCATTTTCACCATTTTGGAGTGAGAATTTCCACCAACCGATTCATTATTGCGGTCGTAGCGTTCACTTTTGTTTTGCGCTATCATGTAGCATTTCGCCGGCAAGGGAGATCTCCTGCTCTGTAGGTCTTCACGTCAACACTCGGCAGTGTTTACAAATTCTCAAGCGTTTCTTTGGATGAGCCTAAGCGGGACCCGCGGGTACTCGGCGCCGCACGTGCATGTGAACACGGATGAGTAAATTCACACACAGCGGAATTATTTGTCAAATGGCTCCCAAAAGAAGCAAGTTTTCAAGCGGCTAACCAAGGAAGGGGACTGACTGTGTGCGGTGGCTCCACAGTTTGCTCTGTTCAACAACGCTCGGGTCACAGAGGATGCAGTGTTTCATTTAAGGGGAATCCGGGAATAACTCTGCGAATAGAAGAACTGGAGGTCCGAGGTCCGAGGTCAGAACCTGCTACTAAAAACCCCACCAACCTACTCCATCAAAACGCTATCAGAAAACTTCTAAACACTGCATTTATTTTCCCCTTTAATTTGCATACTTCACTTCCTGTGGAAGTAGAATTCCGATTTACAAATAATGGACATTCCCGAGGCTCCAAATCCTGTGGCAAATCCTAGTGTGCATATCCCTCCCCCCCCCACCACCACCACCACCACCAAACTGTCCATCCAATACTAAGCGCTCCTCGGTGATGCAGCCTAGCGACGCACATTAAAAACAACAATGCAGCAGCAGCAGGAGGAGGAGGAGGAGGAGGAGGAGGTGGGTGGGGGAGGGGCTCGCTCACATGCTTTTTTTGAAACAGGACGGGACTCTTCACGCGGAAATGGCCGACTGGATAACTTTACTGCACACTATTGTCATATCCACGAATGATCCCGGATCGCACATGAACAAAACAGACCGTGACGCAAAAATAGATTGAGTGTAGCGGCGGTTACAGGAAGTCAAGCACAATCCCCGCGTCAACTTTTCTGTAGAAATTGGCGTGTGAATGCCGACGAGCTGACGCTGCACTGGAATGCTGCGGAATTCAAGTCAATTGGGAATTTTATTAGGAAAACTTGGGAATTCGCACTCAACTTTTGGAAAGTGCAAAATAGTTCCCTACATGTCTTGAATTTTGTGAATATTTAGATGCTATGAATGGTTTAGAACAGGTTGTGTTAGGAATTGATTATCAATAAAGTTTTCAGAGTTTTTTTGCTCTTCAGCGTTGGCAATAAAAATAGTTACGCCCATGAATGCCACCCTAACCCCTCCCCTTTTGCTCCTCCCTCCCGATTCCCTCCATTTTCTTAGGGACAAAAGCCGAGTCACGGAAGACTCTCGAACCCCCAGCCCCCTCCATGGCCAGACCTTGCTGACCGGCACCCCCCCGCGCCTCCTCCGCCCGGGCCTGTCCGAGGGATTCCTCCATTGTCTAAAAGGACACTGCGGAGAAAGGAGGGCTAAAAATGGAGGGGTTGGCCACTTGAAAGCGGCGAGTGGAGATGACTGATAAACATGGGAAGTTGTTGAGCGAGGTGGATCATTAATAAAGGGTAGACTCTCACGGGGAGGGTGCTTGGGGAGGGGTGCGGCGCGGGGAGCGGTTGGAGGCTCACTAACTGAACTTTAATCTCACCGGTACTTCCACTTACAAGTCACAATTGGAAATACAAAATATTAGACAAAAAAAAACGTGATTCAATGACAACTCATATGTTGGAGCGCTTGTAAGTCAAAGCACTCTCGTGAGTCTGGTTCTCGGGTTTCATTTTCCTTCTGCTGCATACGCACACGCACGAAGATGATGATATAGTCACGCGAGTCCAAACAGTGTCTTTGGGTGGCCGTTTACAAAACAAGTGTTTGCGTTTCATTTAAGTGGCACTTTTCAACCACGCCGGCTTTTATCCAACTGCAGTCGCCCTGACGGGCCCGCATAGCGAGACGGGTGCGGTGACGCTGGCCTGACTGGCAATCCTGTCTCGGAACCACCCCGGTACCTGAGGATGGTAGGGGGGGGGTGTGCACGTGGGAGATGGTTTTGCTTGCTTTAACCAACGGGCATCCCCTTTTCAGGCTGCACTTTGTAAAGTCAACAAAGAGCAGAGTATTTGGCGGATAGGACTTCCAAGAACCCAAGATCCAAGTCTTCAGGACCCGGGACACTGGCCAACGAGTGGTCTCATTTGGTGCCAAGTCCCCATAGGAAGCTTCTCGGATATCATCAATATGATGACTTGTCAAATAAATCCATACATCCAGGGACAAAAGGTCCAAGTGTTTCATTACGGCCATAAGACCTTGGCACTGACCAGTGACTGGACTTCTTTGGTACCGAGTCACTAAGAGAGACCCTCAGGCACCATGGGCCCAACGGTACCTTTCCGGTCTTTGCTTGTCTGACATTGACCAGCGAACTTGACTCCCGTGATACCATCTCTGAGAGGAAATCCTCGGGTACCGACGGGGTTCGGGACAAAAGTTCACGTCTTTAAGATCTTACTTTATGGGTTTGAAGACTTGGACGTTGACAAGTGAGTGGACTTGTTTGGTATTGAAGTCCCTGAGGAAAGTCAACATCAACCCGGTTAATGAACAACCAAAGTGACAACCAGGACCCTCGCGGCCTCCTTTCGCCTCCCGTGAATAGAATAAAAGCCCAAGCGCGCGCGACGCGGAGAGTCCAGTTCACCTGGCAGCTGTCGGTGTGCGATCGGCACACAAAGTACGAGATGTAAATGTAAAGCCTGTGACGCGCTGCTGTCCAAGGAAGATTGAGAGTGAACAGGTGGCGGCGGCGGCGGCATTGCGGGCTTAAGAGGCTACTTACTTGCCGCAAGTACACATGGACCAGAATGAGTACCAGGTCCATCTCATAGATCTCTTTTATGATGCTTTGCTAGCTAAATAACACTTGAAAACACACTCCTTTTTTTTTTTTTTCGCGCATTTTTTCGGTGCTGGATTTCACTTTCCTTTCTTTGGTCCTTCCTCGGGTCTCCTGACGGCCTCACGGCTCTGGCTGGGTTCTGAAGTGTTCGGTTTAGGTGAACGGTATGGGACCCACATACAAAATAAAAAATAAAAAATAAAAAATAAAAAATAAAAAATAAAAAATAAAAAATAAAAAATTTAAAATTTAAAATTTAAAATTTAAAATTTAAAATTTAAAATTTAAAATTTAAAATAATAATAAAAAAAAAAAAAAAAAGAGAGAGAGAGCAATTATGATGACATGTCAAATCGGTAAAATTACCGAATGAACAATACTGAGCTCTCTAGAAAAAAAAAGAAAAAGAAAATACAATAAATAAAAAAATAAAATAAATTGAAAAATGTAAGGATATTTTGCCTTTACAGGTGAACCTAATTTGACCTTCTCTAAACTAGGATGTCTAACTTGCTGTTCCCTAAGAAGAAGCCGAATGACAACATTTGCATGTGTTTGATGCATGATTGGATCAAAAGGTCACAACAAAAGGCATAGACAAGGACGTACTTGGAAATTTTCATGGATCAAAACTAGTGGTGTGCGCTGTATACAATTTGGATCCCATAAATTAATGCGCAGTATCAAATATGGCACTCCTGGTGATTTTCAGCCATTTTCTATAAATAGACCAGATAATCCGCCAGCGATGCCGTATCAAGGGACTAATCGCCGCTTTGGTGACTAAAAATGGTCGCTGTGGCGGAGGAGCTGGTACCGCCACTTTTGGGACACCACGTCCAAAAAAAAAAAAAAAAGTCGGTCAGCGCTGCGGATTTGCTAACCAAATGACATTCAAAGCAGCTGGACTGGACGGCCTTTGAACTTTGTGCCCGCTGCAGGTTGTGCGCGTTCACCTTACAAGCGGGCCGCGTTTCACCTGACTCGGGGCAATCGCAACTCTTATGCAAGACGATCAATAGTGCATAACTGACGGCTTCTTACAGGAGACAGAAGTGGAGAATGCGCAACAAAAGTGCTGAGTGCGCCAATATCAGAGTTCCCGTCACCGGCTCGCATCCTTGACGTCTCATTGGCTATGTTAAGAATCGATCCACTTTACATAGTGGTGCGATTTATAGTTTGTCGAAAAAGTCCACTCAAAATCTGGTGGACTTTCTGTAAAAAAAATATGAAACAAATAAATACATTGTTAAGTAACGTCAGAGCAGAAATGAGCTGATTTTAGCCATGCTAGTTAGCCCTGTTATCTGCTCTGTAGCAAGTCAATAATATTGTATTTATTTCACCAGTTGTTGTGATGCGCTGGTCTACACCTATTTACTCATTTGCTCCCAAAAACGTATAAATATGTTCTATTTTAAATATCACCATGCTCCCAAAGACGTATTTAAACGTTTTTTTTTGTTTGTTTGTTTTTAAATTATGCTAGAGCATACAGAAGGCTTTGATGCAGCCTCTGAACGAAAAGAAAATGCTTAAAGCAATGGCAGTTATTACAAAAAACGGCCAGCAGATGGCAGCAGAGCATCATGCTACGTTCAGGCCGAGCCGAAAATTTCAGCGACGCTACGCTGGTCTCGCGCGTGTTTGTTCGCGGGGGTTCTCAATGGGATTTGTTTTCGCTCCGCGCCGCAACGGAGGAAGAGGAGGGATTTTCCGCACAGTGTATCATCAGACCGTGTGGGACCACACTGCCCCTAAGTGGCAAAATTGGGTACAACGTGAACAGCGCTCTCACTAAAAGGCACACACAAACAAAGGGAAGACAGTATAAAATAATTGAAATAAAATCAATTTTGGGACATTTAAAATGGATTCTGAATCGTGCTAAATGAGAATCGCGATTCTTATGAGAATCGTTTTTTTGGGCACACCCCCGCTTTCTAACAAACTTTTTATTTTGCATGCATGTCTGCATATGACGTAACAATTTTTATTATTTTTTTATGCTTGAATATAAAATCCGCCCACTCAATTATCCTCAATTCCCAGTTCATTTCCATAGAAAGTTTTAATTTTAGGATATTTCCAAAAAGGTCATGGCGTGGAAATTTACGAGAAACCTTTGACCCCTTTACAAGCCTACAAATTGGAAAATTCACTTTATACGGCTGTGAATATCGAGTGATTCCAAACGCAGCCGGTGTCAAAGTCGAAAACCACCATTCATGTTTTCATCCACACAAAACGACACGAGCGGTCGCTCACGAACCCGGGCCGGCGCACAAAACCCAAGTTCCAGCTTTGGCACAATGGCCGCATTGTTCAGGCAGCGGCGTACACATCACTGAATCATCTTTTCCAGTAAATGCCAGTGAATGGTCTCCCCCCCTTTTCCACGGGGCGTCACATTTACATATCTCACAATCTTTCCATTGTGAGTGAAAAGTTAAGAGTCTCTTATCTGAAGGGCGGGACACTTCAGTTCACGGTTTGGGGTCCTCGATGTGGCCGACTCATTTTCAGGCCATGTTGCTTTTTTGCCGCCAAACGATGTCGCCATGAAGCGATGATGTCATCGCATCATTTTGGAGTAGATCTCAACTTTTTTTTATGACAAACACTACAACAGTTGTTTGAAAAAAAAACTATCAAAATAAAATATTTCCTTTTTTTTTTTTTTTTTACATCTAAGGGTAACAGCAGACGAGAATTGCCCTCTCTTCAAAAGTCACACACTCGCTCTTCCCACACTAATCACTACCAAAACATGCACAGGGAAAAAGCACTATCAGCACATTTTTCTCATACTTCCCTTTTTTGTCCCCAAAAAACAATGGCTAACTTAATTTAAAAAAAATAAGACAAGACTTGCATTTAAGGGACGTTCATGTTTAAAACTGTGTAGGAGTGATTTGTGTGTGCTCCACGTGCGAGTTTGCGTTTGTCAACGGGGAATGTGCAATCATGGCTAAGTTCAAGTGTGTGAGAGGTAGCGAGGGCGGGGGGCGGGGGATGGGGGGGGGGCAGGACAAACTCCTGGAGATTCCAAGCATGCCTGTGTCAAGTGCTGTAGTGCAAACACAACCACGCTGAGCTAATTACACTGAGAGCAAATATAAAGCCAGCACCAGGTCCCTCTTGGAATTGCAGCCATTTTGGATATTTATTGATAGGAAAAAAATTGGCCTGGAAAAAAGTTAGAAGGAAAACAATCTGAGTACGTACTAGGGGTGTGCCCAAAAAAATCGATTCTCATCTAGTACGATTCAGAATCGATTTTAAATGTCCCAAAAATCGATTTTATTTCAATTATTTTATACTGTCTTCCCTTTGTTTATGTGTGCCTTTATTGGGAGCGCTGTTCATGTTGTACCTGATTTGGCCACTCAGGGGCAGTGTGGTTCCACGCGGTCTGATACACTGTTAAGTTGTAGCCACATTAGAGAGTGGAAGGAAAAAGTCACGATCAAGTTAATCCGATAAAAGTGCCGCGGGTAGCGTGCTAATTAGCATTAGCGATTCAGACTGGAGTAGATCATTACGATTCCTTGAACATCTATAAATTGAAGCAAAAATCATTGTCAATCAAAGCATCTTAATCGAAAATCGATTCTGAATCGAATCGCAGGCCCCAAAAATCGGAATCAAAGATTCCCACCCCAAGTACCAACTACATGGTGCCATTTTCTCCTAAAAAAAAAAAAAAAACACGAGCACAATGAAGCTTTTTTTTTTTTTTTTTAACTTTCCGCAACGTCAACACTCGCGTGAGCGCTCAGTCGACGGGTTTCGTGTGAGGCGCCGTGCCCGGGTCGACACGTCTGAGCGACAATCATCGCTGGGAATAGGACAGGCGAGAGGGGGGTCTTAGGAATTGCCCGTTACTGCTTTGTCACGCGTGGCTGGTGTGAGCGTGACAAGCACGCGCGTGAGAGAGTAGCGCTTTGTGGCCGCCGAGAGAGTCCTGCTGTGCGTTGTGTTGTGTTGACCTCTCGCACTCACCCGCTCTCACATACACACACAATATATTCACCCACCGGCAACTCTAGTAGAAGTGCAAAACTGGCTATGTGGCAAACAGACACACAAGCTCTCACACATAATCTCTCACACACATTTACTCACCCACAGACACACTATCACTCATACACACAGCCTGTTTTCATAGTCTTTGCTCAATGGACGCTCATTTTAAAACAACAACAAATCAGTGAGTAGGCGAATATGCTTGCTAAGGGTGTGCCCCCCCCCCCCAAAAAAAAAATCTCGATTCTCATTTAGTACGATTCAGAATTGATTTTAAATGTCCCAAAATCGATTTTATTTAAATTATTTTATACTGTCTTGCCTTTGTCTGTGTGTGCCTTTATTTGGAGCGCTGTTCATGTTGTACCCGATTTGGCCACTTAGGGGGCAGTGTGGTTCCACGCGGTCTAAAACACTGTTAAGTTGTAGCCACATTAGGGAGTAGAAGGAAAAAGTCACGATCAAGTTATTCCAATAAAAGTTGTTTTCTTTTGGGCAGTGTGGAGACGTTCTTTTGAGTGATAAAAGTGCCGCGAGTTGCGCGCTAATTAGCGTTAGCGAGTCAGACTGGAGTAGATCATCACGAGTCCTTGCACATCGTTAGATGAAAGCAACAATCATTGTCAATCAAATCATTTTGAATCCAAAATCGATTCTGAATCAAATCACAGGCCAAAGAATCTGAATCGAATCGTGAGACATTCAAAGATTCCCACCCCTAATAAACACTATTGCTACATTTAAAAAGAAAAAATGCTTTGACTTGACTATATCCTTAAAAAGTAAAGAAAAATGTGCTGTTTTCATAAACATTTTCGATCATAATGAAAAGAATGAATCAATTTGGTAGTAGAAACATTTTATTTGCTTTAGTGGACCACAAAAAAATGATGTGGTGGGCCGGATCTGGCCTCCGGGCCTTGACTTTGACATACGCTACAATAATATTTGTACAAAACTTGCTTGACTTCCTTTAAGGCTTCATGTTTGTCATGCACCAAAAGGTACAGTCATAAATTTTTTTTAAAAAAAATAATTTAATAAGGCAAAAAAAGTCATTAGAAAAGCAACATTTTGTGCATGCTAGCTACATTTTTCAGATAAAAAAAAAAAAGTGATATCTTGTAAAACTAAGGACTGTGAAAACATAAGAATTATCAATCAGTGCGCTTCAATGTCACCAAACAGTTTTAAAGATGACATTTTTAGTCATGACATTAACGCACGGTTTTCACATCAGGATTTCAAAGCTTTGTTTCACTAGGCCACTTTTTGGAGCGGACGAAAGAACGTCAAACACCCAAGCTATAAATATTATGAGTATTGTTTCTTATCATAAGCGCCACGATGAGGGCTTGGGGGTCCGAAATAAAAAATGACATACTCTTTTTTTTTTTTTTTATACGCTAAAACGCTCACACAAAAACAGGGCATTCCACGGCCGGCTCCGATTAGTCCTGCTTCCTGTCGACGGGAACACAAAAGGAATCAACACGAAAAAACGCGCACGTCAACAAATCAACGCGGCCGAACCCTGGACGCTGACAGCTCTGCTTGACCCGTGCCACAACAAACCGGGGAAGGGGCGTTTTTGTGTGACTCTGCGGCAAGCGATGGAGTGCGGTTCCGCGGGCTACAAAGGTTAGCGCTTCATCGAGTCGATATCTGTTTGACTTTGGCATCCACGGCACTCACATGATGTTTGACAAAGAGAATCAAAAGAGTTGGCTCACATTTGAGTTTAAATATGCTTAGCTCTGAGCCTCGGGTCAAAATGTAAATGTTTACTTTAAGTCGCTCACTTAAAGTGATCCGGTTCACTTGCGGCGCTAGAATCGGTAAAACGATACAAAGGAATCGTCCGCTCAATGGCTTAAGGTTAGCGGATTTTTTTCTGAAACGCCGCTGACTCTTATGCTGCGGTTGTGGCGGTTCACTGATTCCACTTGGCGGACTTACAGGCAACACGCTAGACTTGGACGGGTTCCGTCACATCCGTTTATTGACAAGAGTTAGCGAACTCATTGAAAACATTGTTGACGGATCCAAACTAATCGAAACACACCCGTGACTCCCGACGATTCGGTCGCCTCGAGTCGCAGACTCCATTTACTCGCCAGAAACCCGACGGACCAATCAAATCACTGATTGATGTTAGCGGACTTGGATCAGTTCTCTGACTCAAAAAATTCCGATTCGCAAGCTTCAACTGGAAGCCTGACCATAAACACAGTTGATTAGGATGGCTTGATCTGATTGGTCCACTTATTTTATCGCATCAATTCAATAATCCGACTCTTTTACACAAACCAGCCTTACGAAAAGTACCAAACGACTCCGAGCCAATCAATACATCCGACTCATCATTCTTGATCCGATACAAATATTTAACTGATAAAACGCAGGTGACTTCGTAAAGAGACTAAATAAATAAAGTAGACGCCGGGTAGCAACTGGATGAGCTCGTCATCCGTTAGCCTCCGCGCTTTGTCGTTAGCCGCAAGTGCTAGCTGGGCTCACGCGCGTCTGTGTGTGCTTTCGACGCCTGCGGCCGAGAGAGCCGCCGTCACCACAGACTCTCCTCGATTGGCAAACAGCTGCCGTCACCGCCGCCGCCATTAATTATTCACTGGAGCTTTGCTCCCGTGTTTACCTTTGTCGCTGGCTACCGGGCGAGCGCTTGGGGAGGACAGATGGGTGGAAGGATTGTGGCGCATTTTGGATTACTTTTGGTTTTGTGTTGACTCTTTGGTTTTCACATTTTTGCATGTTTTGATTCATTTTGAAAGGCAGTTCGCTAGTTGTTCCCCAGAATTGCTTAGTTTAAGGGTATTTGTCAGGTGTGTGATTAACTCATTCACTGCCATTGACGGCTATAGACGTCAAAAATTCATTTCAACTATTTCTATTAGTTTAACATTTTTTCCCATTTTTGTTAACAAGAGTATGAAAACCTAGAAAAAAAAGATTCATTGTACATTTAGAACAGATATAAAATTTGTGATTAATTGCTAGTGAAGTCATGCGATTAATTACAATTAAAAATTGTAATCACTAATCGTAATTAATTGCATGACTTCAATAGTTAACTCACGATTGTACAACGTACAATAAAAAAATTCTAGCTTTTCATACTCTTGTTAACAAAAGTAGAATTTTTTCGTGAGTTAACTCGTGAAGTCACGCGATTAATTATGATTTTAAAAAATTCATCGCCTGACGCCGCTATTTTTTAATAATCTTTTCTTTAAAAAAAAGAAAAGAAAAGATCATTTAAAATTTAAAAAAATATACTTAAAAAAAAAAGAATATTAAAAATTAAGGGCGTCAGGCGATTCAATTTTTTCGTAATTAATCGCATGACTTCACGAGTTAACTCACGAGTAATCAAAAATGTAATATCTGTTCTAAATGTATATTTTTTTTTTAGGTTTTCATACTCTTGTTAACAAAAGTGGAAAAAATGTTAAACTAATAAAAATAGTTCAAATGAATTTTTTACGTCTATAGCCGTCAATGGCAGTGAATGAGTAAAAAAAAAAAAAAAAGCCATAGACAAAAAAATTTGCATCAAAATTTCAACGAACATCTTAAAATTGACCTCTTGTCGCATTTTTGCGCCATGGGAGCCGAATTTTTTTTTAATTTTGAATCTTCTGATGTTTAAGAAATAATTCAGTCTTAGAATATTTTTTTGGGTGTGGGAAAAAAATGTAAATAAAATAAAAATCCTCTCGATGGACGAATCAGTGGCACCCTTGAAACAAATCATCGACTCGTGGCTGAATGATCCTCCCACCAGACCCCCCAAAAGACTAGAGGATCAGAGTAGCTCAGTTCCTAGATCACTTCCTCCAGTATGGAAAAGACCCCTCGCCCCCCCTCGCCCCCCTCCCCTGCTGATAATCCTCTTTAGGAATAAATTATAGACCTCTCGCACCACCACCACCACAAATTCGCTCACACACACCAGATCGGTAGGGGGCCTAGGACAGTGGCAGGCAGGATGTGGGACCAGCTGGTCATCAGCTCAGACAAAAGAACCTGCTGAATGCGCTCGGACCTCTCACATGTGCTCGCTCTGGATCTCTCTCCTGCCCCGCACCGGGGGCGCGCTAACAACAATTCACGAGTTGGCGTTCGGAAACGACTCCAGTACTTTTTGATACATGAAATCCCCCCACAAGGACTTCTTGCTCAGTGTCGGATTTGATGTGGGCCACTCGGTCCCGTGTTGCCACTTAAGCGTTTGAGAGCTTTACGGCGGCCATTGTTGCGCCTGCAAGGCCGTGTAGAGTAACAGGAGTGGGAGCAAAACAGGCGTAGAACCTGTTCAGCAGAATCTATTGGGGACACGCCCATCAGGAATTTGTTTGCCCATTTTTGACAATGGAGAAACCTCAAAAACAACACCCGCTACCGCACATACTACTCGTGCGCGTCGCTACGACTTATTGACCGACTTCCGTGTCATCTTTTTTTTTTTTTTTCGTTGCCACTTTAATACTGTGGACAGCGCAGAGTCCGACTTGAGTTGTGACACTTGATATGATGAGGACGGAGGTTGATGAAGGAGGGGGGGGGGGTGGTGAATGGACTCCTTTGTAGCCTGTCATGAGACTGGAGAATAAGATCACTTCCCGCTACCTCAACGGGGTCTTTGAGTCGTTTTGCGATCGGGTCGGCCTTCAATGCTTTGGCAACATCTCTTGGACAAACTGTACGCCGGAAAAGATGCAAATTTGGGTGCGAGGGGTAATGCACGGCAGTCCGTCGTGAACCGGCGCAAATATTGGTGAGAAATATACGTGTGGGCTATCAATGCAAAACAGTAAAGTTAGGGGGCGGGGCTATGAAATATTTTTGAATAGGGCCCCGAATAATATGGATTTTTTTGGGGGGCAAATTTGGCTGACTAAAATCCCGATAACTGATGAATCGGTCAATTAATTAAGAAAATAAATAAAAAATTATTTTTGGTCTCTTAACACTTAAAATGACAGAACAGAAAAATAACAGGCAGAACATTTGACTGTTTTACATTACTTTTAGTATATAAATTCACAATGGAGAGGGGGGGGAAATACAAAAATCTGCCATTTTGGGGGGGGTCAATTTCGTTTTGGGGGGGTTAGAATGTAATTATTGTTTGTCTTATGTTTTAATGTGTTCATGTGTAAAAATAATAAATAAAAAATCAACAACAACAATCGGCAAAACAAAAATTGTAAGTAACATTGGCCAATTAATCTGTCAGGTCCTAATTTTATAATTGATTATTCTACTGACTAGACTGACCCATTGATTGTTGTAGTTATTGCATAAAAACGGATTTGGCATTCTTAAACAACAATACAAAACATGAATGGTGACTGTAGACACTGTAGTATCCGTGACTGAATGTGTGTGGCTTTTAAAAAGCAGGGCCAAGCCTGGTGAGTGATGTGGGAGTCAACAAATGACAGTAAAGTTGGCTCTAGTTGACTCATCACCCCCCCCCCGAACTTTTTCATGGAATTTGCTCCTAAAATGGCTGCTTTGAACCAAAATGGTCAACTTTCTGTTCACCTCTGCAATTTTTTTCTCGAGACCTCACCATGCATCTTGTTAAGATAAAGGCGTCCGTACACTTCCCAGGCCTTTTTTTTTTAAAGCAAGTTTGAAAAAAAGTGTTTGTGGTATGATTAGAGCAGAGGCATAATCTAGGATTGGTGGGGGCGTGAATGGCAACAAAACTTAAGCAACTATCTGGATGTCTAAATCTCCATCTGTTCACTTTGCTAAAGCGCAAACAATAAGAAGCCGCTAATTCTACACTGCATGACTGTAACGCTGGTCACGAGTAATTACTCTAGCATTTGCTACCTGTACTGATTACTTTGGGGTAGGTTTAACACATTCAAATGATGTCATCAAATACAAATAAATCTGTACACAAAATAAGAGCACCTGAGCACGGGTCATACTCTTGACAAACTTGCAAGCGCACTATAATGTCGGAGGTAGTGCTCGGACACACCTGTCATTCATTGGTTTCTTTTTACTGCAAAGCTGTGACAATTCATCGAAAAACGCAAACACTTTTAATGTCTTTATTGAACAAGTTATGGGGAAAAACACGCCAAAAAGGTCATGCGCGAGCTGCCAATGGCCAGTTAACACTCCCGACACCCATGTCACTCACCAGGCCAAGCCACGCCTTTTCAAGCCATACACACTAAAAGTCACACATACAGCAGGGGCGGGAGGACGGTGACCCCAAGCGAGTTTAACAAATGTAAACTTCTGTCATGTTTCGGGTAGTCGTTAGGGAAGTTTTGCCATTCATGGAGGCCTTCAATCCACTTTTAGACCAATGTAGACAACACAACAACATTTCCCATGCATGTTTGTCCTTACCCAAATGATAAACAAACTTGTATGACATTCTACCTGATGCTCACGTAGACTTTTTCAGTCGCCCCCCCTCAACAAAAGCTTACCTTGGGCAGCTCCTTGAGTTGGTTGGCATCCAGCAGGAGCTCCTCCAGGCTGCGGCTGTATCGGAACACCTCGTCCGGGACCGCCTGCAGGTTGCAGTGCCGCTTGTCCACCGACTCGACGTGGCGGTTGCATCGCCACAGCGGGATACACTTGAGCATGTCGGGGAGGGAGCGAGGGAGGGAGGGGGTCCCCCGGGTGGGTGTCACTGGAGGCTCCGCATCGGAGGGCGAAGCGTGCTTAGGCGGCTGGATGGTGGATGGTTAGCGGGGGCTGCTTGGCTCTGGAACCCGCGGGCCGGAATCCAATTAAAAAAAATAATCCCCCGGCCAATGTCAGGAGGAATATTGTCGTAGTCTCTCTGGGGTTTATATAAACAAAACATAAAAAGACAATATGGTCTCACTTGAGTCAAACAGTTCCTTCGAAGTTAGCGCTCATCGCCACCATCCTGGTGTTTCAGCACCGGGAAAAAACGCTTGTCAGGCGGCGTCGAGAAAGCCACCGCCGCCGGGGGGTGGTGACCGTGTGGAGCGAAACGAGTCAGGGGAGGTTCGACACGGTGTCCATGGGGATACTAGTCGCCTCTCACCGGTTTGTGTTGCTAGCAAGCTAGTTGCGACTAGCCTCCATCGGCTAGCGTCTATTGTGCCTAGCCAGTAGCCTCCGTTAGCTTCCACAAGTACCGCAAAAGACGTGTGGAAAAATGCCGTGTACTTCCGTGTAAAAATCACCAAGCCAGGATAAAAGTCAACGTGTCGAGTTTTTTGGGAGGCGAAATGCCTCACAGTGAGTGGTTAAGCTGCCTCCAAACACTGGCGCGCGGCGCTTCCTTGCCACTGTTGAGCTTGAGCCAGGCCGGTTTGGCGTATGGGGGGCTGGGCTACGTTTGAGGCCATAGGACCGCCGCGTTCCGGCCCCCCTGACGCGGTATTGACGCTGGGTCCTGGATGTATGGCGCCATCTAGTAGGCCAAATGGTGGAACTTCACCGTGTCAATGCAATTGTATGTTAAAAAATGCAGTGCGTTGGTGCTCAAATTAAAATTATTTTATTTATCACTCGAGGGAGCCCACATATCACACTGAAAAGCATTGATGTTTTGTCGTACTGTATGCAGAGTATTAAGTACTTGCAGTCAACTGCCTGCCTACTTCGTCCCAATTTTTTTTTGATAATCTACTACTCTACTTGTGCGGGTTTTTTTTACACACACACACGCAATTGTTATGTTTTCATTTTATACATTTTTTATCTCCTTTATGCATTTACATATAACATTATTTTGTGTATTTTCCATTAAGAATGCATTGATATACACATATAAAGCTATCTGATTAAAATGTGCTGTTTAGTGTTATCGTATTAGCATGAAGTGACGTGCATCACACAGCTTGTGGACAAATATCCTTTAATGTTAAAAACAAACTGTGTACATGGTCCATTGATTTTATGAAGGGGAAAACATGTAAATGAACCAAAGCAAAACAAAAAACAAGTTTATTGTCTGGGTTACAAAAATGTGGAATTTGCACCACGGAGGAGTCTTCACATGTCACAGAGCCAAACTCCCAATGACGCATTAATAATCAGCTATTCTTTCTTTTTAAAAAAAACAAACAAACAAAAAGACCATTACAGAGCGGGCAATGGGAATGAGGGGTACGAGCGCGGACGCGGTTCACGCGGACAGATCGCTGCTGTTAAAACGGTCTTGGTCGTACACCTCAGCGACAACTTTGCGTCCGCCGAACCAGCGGTCGTTGAGCGCCTGGATGGCTTTGTTCATCTCCGACGCCATGGAGAACTCCACGAAGATTTTGACGATGATGTCGGCGTCCTCCTCCTCGCCCTGCTTCTCCTGGTAGATGATGACGCGGTTGACCGAGCCGAACTTGCCGCACTCTTCCGTCACCTCGCCTTCCAGGGCATCGTCGATGTCCTCCGGGCCCACCATGTTGCGCAGGACCATGACTGTGGACTGTGGTTGTAAAAAAATCAAATCAAAACAATTTCAGAATAATAATTAATTGGATAGGTGGAATTGTTTGAATCTGTCGAGAAATTTGGAAGTATGCGTCTATTTTTTTAAATCTAATATTTTACATTTGTTGTATATTTTTCATTATATTCTACTATCGTATTTTCTTTAGTTGCGTGTTTGTATCTATTTTTTTCTTCTAACAGATGTATTTTGTCCTCTATCAGTCCAATACTGTTGCGTTTGGTAGTTTTTAGTTTATTTTTCATCCCATTTCTCTTTGTAGACAATTTTTTATTCACATTTGTATATATTTTGGATCTTGATATAATTTCTAGTCCAATATATTTATCTAATAGTTTTTTTCAATACTGCATTCTCTCATATTTGTGTATTTTTCAACAATTAATATATCTCTCGTGCAATAGCTTTGAAATTTTGGTTGAGCATTTTTGTATATTTTGCATTATTTTGTAATATTTTTTCTTTGCATTTGTATATTTTGATAATTAGTCTTTGATCAAATTTTTTTGTCTAATATTTTCCAAGACTATTTTCTTTTTAGTCGTGTACTTTTCATCCACTTTTTTGGTATTGTCTTTTTTCCTCCAATTGTTCCAATACGTTTGCATTTTTGTCTTAAGTTGTACTTGATATCGTATTTTCATTACATTTGTCATTTTGTCATATATGGTTTAATTTACTTTACTTACTAATTTATTTTCCATTTTCTGCCCAATATTTTTTAGCATATTTTAGTCTAATTTTCATTTTCTAGTATATTTTTTCCTTTACATTTGTGTCTTTTTCCATCACAAATGAGTTTGAATGTTTTTGTCTTTCAATTTCTATCGAATTTTTGCCTATCATTTTTAACTGGCTTACATTTCTGCGTTGACGCTATTACAGCAAACAGCTGACTGTCAAACGTCCGCATTTTGTCACCTCTGACTTCCGAAGCAGCTTCTGCATGACCATGTGTCTGGCACTGCTGCCCGAGATGCTCATGTGCTCCTGGTCGCTCAGCATCTCCTGGCCGGTGCCATCTTGTTGCATCTCCTCTTTCTCCTCCTTTTTCTCCTGCAGCTGACCGGCGGCGGCGGCGGCGGCGGCCACCAGCGCTTGACTGGAGAGGACGGGCGGCGACGCCAGCACGGGGTTCACCAGGCCCACCTGGGGGAGCACCGGTATCGGGGGACGCACCGGAGTCACTCCTAGAAGAGAAATGGCAGAAGGAAGTTAAGCAACTGAAATGTTTTGCTTACACATTTTGCCAGTGTTTGTATTTTCTGTGAATTTGTCATATATTTTTTTTTTTTTTTAAATAATTGAACACTTATTTTTCGACATTTTTTCTTTTTGAATTTAAAAACTTTTTGCTTTTATATTTGGTGATTTTTGCTCGATATTTTTAATAGAAAATTTGTATACTTTGTCTCACTTGCTTGCATTTTCAAAAACATTCATCATTATATTCACTGTAGTCGAGACTCACCTGTGATGACGCCGGGCGCCTGCGCGGCCATGACGGCCTGCGGTATTCCCATCTGCTGACTAAGAAGCTGGGGCGCAGCTAACGCCCCCAGGACTGACGCGCCGGCTACAGCCTCCTTGAGAGAGGGGGTGCCCGAGACATTAGGTAAGGGAAACACACAAGAACACAGCACAGAGGCAGCACAGTCAACAATCAACACAATTTGTGGCCACAGAGAATGCTCAGCCCCTCGACACGGGAAGACGGGCTCGGCGTTGGAATAATTCAAGCAGCTATCAGAAATTCCGATGAATCAATTTAACTCGAGCTTCCAATAAGAAGACTCTTTGCGTGCACACCCCAACTCTGGATTTGAGGGGCATCCTCGTGCTAATCAAAAATGGGGGTCGATAATTCAATCTTTGCTTTTGAATGTGCAGTGTTCCCCTGCGAATCGCAGCTCTTGACAGCCAAGATTAAATGAACCGGATTGTTGCCGATTAAAGTCCTGGCCCTGCTGGGCATATGGCGCCTTCACAACAAGTAGTCCGCCAACCACCAGGTGGCGATGCATAGTCAAGTTTACATTAGGCGAGCAAAGCCATTTTTTCTAAAATGATACTCAATTTGTTGTTTTCAAGTTTCCTGTTGCGTTGAACTGTTTGCAAATTGTTAAAAAGTAGAACAATTAAGACAGATGTTATTGACAGCTCAACAAATAACTAACAATTCCTTTGTTTTCAAGTCCTGTATAATATACAAGCAATGCTTTGGGATCCACTATCCTGCCAAGGAAGTGTTGACCCGCCATCTTGCGGTATTTATGTTCATGCTATGCATTTCAAAATATTTGTTTTGCCGCTATCAAATGTATTTTTAATTCTCGAAACAAAACTGGGAGTCGTGCTACAATTTGATTCTCTCCCATGTCGATTACCTTGTGAATTTTCACTCATTCACCGCCTCCCTGCGAATAACAGCGGGAACACCGCATTCAAAATGGACTCGACTAAACTGGCCTTCGCCCAGTCACTTCAAATAAAAGTAAAATGGCCATCAGTTATTTTTATATTTACCTGGAAGGCCATTAAATCCCTTTGGAAGGGATTCATACTTGCCTGGGCCGTAATCTTGGCAGTGGCCGCCGCCGCGGCTACGGCCGCAGCCGGCGGCAGACCACCGGGGGTGGTGGGGGTAAGCATGGGCATGGGAGGGGTGACCGCCTTGCCCACTCGCAGGTACTGACCCCCTAGGTCAAAGAGGTTCATAGAAGACACGGCGTCCACGGCCGACTGAGGCTTTTCGTACTCTGAAAGTCAACAAGATTGTAGTTAGACGGTAATGGGGATCGGGGTAGGGACCGACGAACCCCCACCCCCCCCCCAACCCGGCTCCCGGCTCACCGATGAAGCCGAAGCCTCTGTGCCGTCCGGAGGTGGGGTCTCGGGCTAACGTACACGATTTGATCCTCCCGAAAGCCTCAAACACACTTTTGATGTCGTCGTCCGACAGGTCGGGGTGCACCGAGGCCACGTAGATGCGGTTAAAAGCGCGCGCTTCCTCTGCCAGCTGGTCAATGATGGGTTGCGCCTGACCGATGTTACTTGGCCGCCCAACCTATAGCACAGATCATACCAGCAGGGCTACTTAACGGGGGAAGGGTTGCGATGGGAAACCGAGGACACACTCCGAATCTCTGACCTAAATTCCCTGCAGCTGGCTCATCACACACTCCATCTTGTGGAATGCAGATCTCTCTCTCTCCGAGTCCTCTTACAGTGTTGCCTTGACTTAATAGTTTAATGCCGTTAAAATGTTGCATCTTTTTAACAGAAGAATATAGTAAAATAAATGAGAACGGCGAGAAATTATATATTTTTTTATAACGTCAAAAACTGGAGTTTAATGTAGTGATCTGAGATATGGACGAAAATTGACGTGAAATTAATGTCAATTTTCTGGAAGATAAGACGCAAAGAAAAAAAATGTCGCTTGGATGGCTACTGTTTACAAGAAGATGGAGGCCATGGTTTTACTCTGTGTGTTTTGCAAATTAACTCTTTGACTGCCAAAAACGTTAAATAACGTTTAGTAAAATCCTATGGAGTGCCAAAGACGTTAAAAGACGTTTGTTTCAAAACAGAGGTGAAACTAACCATTTTCTATTGTTGATTACTGAAAAACGGAATAAGGTAGAAACAAACTTTTTTTTTTTCTGATGAAAGATGACAGTCCAAGCTTTCATTTGGTAGTATGTGTGTTTCCATAGTCCAAACACATAATTTTCTGTGGACCTTGAAAGATCAGTCAAAAATGCTTAAATCGGCTGGCACCCACGGCATCCCTTTTCTGAAAACGTCCAGCAGTCAAAGAGTTAAGTGAATGGGGGGAAAAAATACAGACTTCCATCAAAAGCAACGATACCATAGCTGGAAATGATCTCTGTGCTAAATGTCAATATTATGTATATGTCCATAAACAAAATAAAATTCTGCTATATCATATCCACATTATATAAATCATTAGTCATGTGTGTGCCTTTAAGGAGCGCGCCTGAGTGACATCACTAACTTTGCCGGTTAGTCTGCATGCAAGTGCCGTGTAGGTCATTGTGAGTGCATTCATTTTATATTGTGTAGGACTGTGCGTTTCGTTCAATAAACAGCTGAAAGTGTAACTCCAATTGTGGCTTTTTTTTCCTCCCCTCCTTACTCCACTTCAGCAACAGCTTGAGGGGAAAAAAATGGGGGAATTCGTAAGTCAAGGCACCACTGCACTTTAATCCTTAAATCAGGGGTGGCAAACATTCACTTTTTTTTTCTTCAAAATTTGGTACGACGAAATGTGGGAAAAAATACGACGCACCCGAGAAGAAATGAGTATCTTCATCTTACTTTTAGATTGTAATCAGGTTTTGTTTTTAGTACCGCACGTTGGGCCAAATCAAATGCTTTTGTAGGTTCTCCACCCCTGCCTTAAAGCTTGTCACTTGAAATGACTCAAGGCCATTTAAACTACTTTGTACCCGCTACCATTATCTCTGAATGACTAACTGCCCCTCTCTCTCTCTCTCTCTTTCCTGTTTTAGTGTTTATTTGTGTCACGAGCATCTAGACGGGACTGGGATCTGTACTACAGATGGGGCGGCCAAGCAACACCAACCAGGCGCAGCCCATCATCGGCACAACTTGGCAACAGAGCAATGCAGCGCGCCGCTGGGAATCACACTGAGCGCTCAACGTGGAACAGGCCTTGATACAAGTGTGGAAACAACACATTCGACACATGCACGCACACACGCAAGTCACGCACCTGGAAGTCAAAGACAGACAAGGCAAAAGGACAAATTAAAAAAAATTAGCTTTTGCATGTTGAGATGACGGTTGCAATTTGAAGAGCTATTTCATCAATAAAAGTGCACTTTACTCAGTGTATTCAAAATGGTATTGTTACAGTGGAACCTCAATTTTTCCAGCTTGAAAAATTTGAAGAGCAGCATTTCAGGTGTTGTACAAAATTACTGTGTTGACAGCAGCAGCTCATCACTGGACCTCATTTCAAGCAGCAGCAAAGGATTAACTCTGTTGGACAGTGTTAAGAGAAGACGAATATCCATGGGCGGTTACCGTGAAGTAGGCAAACTAGTCGAAAACTGCCAAAGTGGTGTCCCAGAATTTTCGTCAGGCTTTAGTGTTTCCGTGCCATCACACTTGAACTAAGTTGAACTAAGCCAGCGTGCAGCATGGGGCAGTTATGATACATTTGTTAAGTTCAGACGTGTTTGACTGCACATACAATAGAGCTGCATTTAAAATTGTGTAACGTTTTCTTTTCAAGCATTGATCCCCCCCCCCCAAAAAATGTATTCAGGTTTTTTTTCATGAATTTAATTGCGTTGTTTAAACTGTGCTTGTTGCTGAAAATTTAAGCCTGTTAACCAACACACTATCATAATTTATGGTGGTACATGGAGTCAAGTTTTTAATTGTTCTAACATGGTAGGGCTTTGCAAGTAAACCAAATTCAATCACAATTTCAATTATTACCACAATTACAAAATCAGCATAATAAAAAAAAAAGACAATATTAATACTAATTTTGAGTCGTTTTAATTTATTAATTTGCATTTTTTTAATATTTTTAAATAACTAATTTAATTGTTTCGTCCAAAAGGAACATGCACAATTGTAGTGCTCCAAAGAATTTTCTGTTAATATTTTTCACATTGAAACATTTTCTTGTTTCGTACCAAAAAATAAATGATCGTTCTAATCGTGATTTTAATTATTACCAAAAATAATTGTGATGAATATTTTCTTCATAGTTGAAAATGAGAACCACTGTGCCAAACGTCTGTGAACAAAGAACTCGGATCTTCTGTGACAGCTGCCACGCACTTTTGTTGAAGACAGAATTGGACCACACTGGGACTTTGGAGGTTCCACTGCATTTGACTCAACTTACCATTAGCATTCAAAGACGCCAGACAACTCACCTTAATGTTTCGCCCACCCAACATGACGGAATTCATCTGCTCCAGAGCCAGCTGGGCAGCCTCTGGCACGTCGTACTCCACAAAAGCAAAGCCCTGCGCGGCCCACCAGATGCACAATGAAAAACGCACGCGCTCTTTCCCGTGAACAAGACGACCACTCACTAACCTTGTGCTTCATTGTCACAGAGTCCCAAGACATGTCAATGCTCTTAATGGGGCCGAAGGGAGCAAAGGCCTGTCTGATGGTGTCCTCGCCAAGCTCATAATAAATGGAGCCCACGTACACCCGGCACATGATGGCGAGAGCGCGCTGCCGCTGAGCTGCCACCTGCCCACCAGGGAGGGGGGGAAAAAAAGACAGCGTGTCAGCATTAGAACGAAAAGGAAAGAGGGGAAGAATATGCACACGCACACACAAACGGGAAATAAATAAAAAAAAATGTGTATTTTTCTACTGTGCTTTGGTTTCCCAAAAGTAGCCTGAGGCCAATTCAAGTTAGGGGAGAGGGGGGAGCGGTCTGAAGATAATGATAAGGTAATCAAAAAAGGACAAACCGTAGTGGAAGACGGCTTATTATGTACATGTATAAGTTATCAAATGACTTATGGAGGCAGAGAAAACACTGAAGTGATTTGACATGCACAGCCCTCACAAACATTTGGCTTCAGAAACTGACCTGTAGTCCAGGGATGCAAAAAAAAAAAAAAAAAAAAACTAACCGTGGAGTTCATACGAATTCCAAACAAAGTCTTGAGGATAGCATCAGACGGCGGTCTTAATTTAACAAAGAAAAATCTATCGCGTTTTCCATCACCAAGGAAACAAGAGCTTAAAATGTGCCTTCCAGCTCTCGTCTAAGTCCCGCGAACAGGACCAATACTAACCATCCGCTATCCCATGCGAGGATGGTGTCAGAAACCGTTTACAGACCTTTAAAAGCGCAAGAACTGAATCTAGCTTTCTTTCCCAAAAGCTAAAAACGGAAATCCCCCACTGTGACTTCCCTTTGCTTGAAAAGTGTCTCTCAAAGCTTTTGTCAATCATTACGGCAGGTATACTACAAGTACGCTAACAAAATATTCATTTTGTTGCTGAGATCAATGCAGGGATTGGTGCCAAATCAACAGTCCTTTTTTTTTATCCATTGGGAATGCGCACAGAAAAAAATTTAATAATCTATTGACCGATTGTAAAGGTGAGAGAGGATCTCCAAAGCCCATAGTCACTGCTGCCATCTGAAAGACAGTAAAGACGAAAAAGGTGCTGAAAAGTAGGTTAGATATCCCTTAGCTTTTTTTTTTTTTGCTTTTTCTTTTCTTAACTTTTTAAAACAAAAAAGGTTATTACACGTAGACAGACAAATGTGCTTGTGCCTACTCTAAGAGCAGACTCTTCCACTAAACAACATACAGTTTGGCGACTTGCCTCCTCTATTTCAAATCACAAAGTCAGCACATTTAGCAAACAAGCTTGCTTTGAGCAGAACACAGTAAACACTTTTTAAAAACCCAATGCCTTCATGGGGACTTCCGCCACCTGAAAAAGAACACAAGAGGCACAAGCAGGACACGCTCTACACATGCTCTTTCTTTTTCACTAAATGGTGGAGAAGAGGGGGGAGTGGGGGGGAGCATCCAAATGAGATTTTTTTTTAATCAATGGAATAGGAGATAGCTGAATAGAAGATACCGTCAAATAATTTAGAGCCTGCGCAGACGATATTTTTTATTTATTTAGGCAAACTAACGCGCAAGGAAATAAAATGTACATCTCACCTGCAGATTGGTGAGCTGCTGTTGCTGATGGGCAATGGTCTGTTTCACCAGCACACTCTTAATGCTCTGCTCCATGGCATACTTCTTTGCCTGGCACACAGGAAGGAAACAACATTAAATCCTACAAAGGTTTCATTTGTAAAAAAAAAAAAAATTGGGTTAAAATAAGGGCTGCCAAACTGCTTCTCTACCCGCTGCAGCGCCTCCTGCTGCTCCGGGGTGAGCGGCGGCAGGCCAAGCTTAGAGCCTGTGCCCTGTCCATTCTCCATCGTCATAACGTCGCCTCCCTGTAATAATTAAGAATAAATTAATACCATGGTTAACATTTTTTCAGATGTTTATATGTATAAATATTTCTGGGGAAAAAGGCTAATAAAACTGAGTGAATATTTTTAAATTAATAGAACAACTTTTAAATGATTAGTTATTTACAATCTAATGTTTTAAATTTTTTCATTATTTCTCTTAAATCACAGTTTAAAATAAAGTGTTTCTTTTGTCTAGTTATCGTTATAGTTATTTCTTACTGTGCATTTTAACAACTTATGCTGTGTTGTTTCTTACTGAGCATTTATCCATCTAGGAATTTGTCAGGTTTGTTTTTTGCCCTAGTATCAATCATTGGTAGCTGTTATCGGCTGCCTTCACACGCATGATACATTGATACCGATATCTATGATAATTGTTTTCCAAAATAAAAAAAGTTATTGCCATGTTTTGTATTTAGGTAGAAAAGAGAGAGAGTCTATTCTGTCATTTGGCAGATTCGGTTTATATATAATTATTGAACATAATATCGTGCGAGTATTGAAAATTTTTTAAATTTTCTAAAATGGCTGGAAGTGAATTCGTTTTAATAGATTGCTACACTTCTGGTGTCATATAAATGAACATAGCTTTGACATTTTACACACATTTATTTATATAGATGTGTTGCAGTTGGGACCAGTCAAAAGTCCTCACCTACAAACCCGCTAAGCGTTTGGCTCCACCACACTGAGTAAGAAAAGCCCCAGAGGGGACGATGATGAGGGAAGCTTCAACAACTCAACGAATTCTAAGCGAATGAAACGAGTAAAAGAGAAAGTTTCAGATTGCAGTAATAAACAAATAGGCACGTTCACAGAATGACTACAAATGTGTATATAGCATGCTAAGGCTAGTCTTCATTCAATGTGTTGGATACAAAATGGGCACAAAGATAACATTTAGCTGAGCAATGGTTAGCCCAAGATAGATAAGAAGGGTAAACAATACACACAAATGGTCAATCTGACGCATCGAAGATAAAAAAGAAATGAGACTATTTAGGCCCCATTTCGAATGGTGCTCATTGCTGCTAGCTGATTAGCAACTAACTATTAGCCATTCATTACAATGGCGCGCAAAGCAAACCGCATTTCTCGCCGGCTAAAAACACAACTGAGCACTACGAATAGGATAATTCGACAGATAGAGTCTTCGCACTTGTTAAAGAGCATCCGCTTGAGTAGAAATTCGACTAAAAAGGCGACATTTGTCGACGACAAATATTTACCGCAGTCTCCGTGACCGCCATGAAGCACACCTCCTTGGAGAGGCCCTCGCTCTTCAATGATCGCGAGACTTGTGGGTGTGTATGGAGTTCTTTAGTTGTTCGCTAAAGACAACTCTCGCGATAGGACAGCCGTCATGACGGAAGCAAGCCCCATAAAGCAAGCGGAAGTCGTGCATAGCGACTTGTATTAAATACAATATTTGGATCTAATTTAGGCATGTGCATGTAATACATTAATAATACCTTTGGAGTTAGAAAATATATAGCAGTTATATTGATGTTTTCCTTTCTGACCTCTTTCCTTTTTTGTATCCTCACTTACACCCTTCCTTTGGATTCCTTCCTTTGTTCCTACCTGCCGTCCTTCCTTACTTAAAAAAAAAAAATCTTTCGTGCCTTCCTTCCCTTCAGAGCACTTTTTTTCCAGGGCATCGTTTTACCATCATAACCTCTTTATTTTATTCTAGCATCTATAATTCGACCCTTACTTTGCACACACAAAAAGTAGTTTTCTGAGCAATTTTTTCCTTCCTGACTTTTGCCCTTCCTTCCATCACATTTTTTTTTTTAATTCTTGCATCCATACATCTTTTATATATAAATAACCCCAGACATGATCAGCAGGTCACAAGTTTTTTTTTTTATTTAATTGCAATTGCTACAATATATTACAAATGCTTAAGTAGAGCACATCCAAATGCAAGTTTCAATTAATAGCCTTGACTGATAAGACCAATATGAATGTTTTTTTCTTCCTCCCAATTATTATTGTACCATTATATATGCAAACATTCATGATCATTCTCCGCCCCCTAGAATTGAACTGTTGTTGACAAAGGCAAAATGCAAAGTTTTGAATGCTTGCAGGCTTTCTTTTTAAGACATGCAGCTGACAAGATGGTAGAAGAGCAAGAGTGGCACTGTTTCACGTTGGATTAGAACCCATAGTAAACTCTTGCCTTAAAGCCACGTACAAATATACTGCACAGCCTGTATGGAAAGTAAAAAAAAAAATGCGTGAAGATTCCAGACTCCCGTCCGCAGAAGTAGGCGAAGTAAAACTCAAAGCGGTCACTGTACAGCAGTCTGTTATTAAACTGGGAATTTAAAGAACAAAGACAAAATAATTGCAGACAATTTAAGAACATTGATGTCAAATTGTAGTTGGGAAAATCCATCGAAAATGTTTTTGCTGGAAGCGAAGGATTTATTTTACTCGACACGCCTTGTTGGATTTTAGTTTCAACGTTATACAGGAATCTCAGTGAAAAAAATTTTTTTTGCACTTTGACACCTACATTAGGTTAAATTGGTCAAAAATGACTGAGTTCCTGTATAATTTTGTCCATGTGTCCTTGAGACTTTTTGGGGTCCAGATATGATACACCAAATTTCGTGTCGACATGAGAGGCTGATTATTATTATTTTTATTTCCATTTTTTTCCCAGGCACCTTTATCATCAAATTCCCTCCAAAACATCTGCATCAAACCAAAATAGGCGACTTCCTGTTTAATTTCAGGCCTTGGGACCTTCAGACTTTTTTATGCATTCTGGTTTACGATAGACATAACCAATAACCAATTTAATGTTAATCAGTGAAACTGGTGCCAGGCACAATTTCTTTCTAACTTTCCAAGGAGGCACTACTTGAATGAGTTTTTGAGGAGACAGCGATTCTAAGAGGGTCCTAATAATAATAATAATAATAATAATAATAAATGTGACGCATACAATATCAGTATGATACTAATGTTATGACAAAAAAAAAAAAAAAATTGGACAGATTATTACTTACTACGACAAAAAATAATGGAGCAACAGAAAAATAAAACAAAACAGGTATGATTAAGTCGACTGCGTGATTTTAAGTTAAAAGTGTGTCGAAGACTGAAAATGATATTTACATCCAACGCACGAGAAGCAAGAGTCAAGTTGCAGTTCATTTGGACATTCATATCATGGGAGGAAGTCTGATAGACATGTAGTGCTTTTCCACCATCTTGTGGCATCTATAGGCAATTTTAGACCTTTTTTTTTTTTTTTTTAGCTGGGTTGTCAATTATTCATGAATGAGCAGTGGAGCACTTGTACTGAGGAAAATTATTTTTTTTTCGAACCATTTATTGATATATACTACCATCCTCATTTAGTCAATCAGCCTGAACTCCATTTTATTTTGTGTTTTGTTGCCATAGCAGGCACTTTGCAACAAGTCTTTGGCACTCAGGACACTTATCAGAGGGGAAAAGCCCTTAAGAGCACTGCAGGCTAAAAAGAGAGTCCGAGGGGACGAGAAGAAGGAAACATCAGAGAGCATGAATAAACATGACCACCTTGTGCGTTGCTTTTCAATAATAAATAAGTCCACAGTGAATGAGTGTTAACAGCGCATGATGGATGGAGTACTTATTTAAAAAAAAAGAAAAAAAAAAAAGAAGAAGAAATATTGCCCTGTCAGGGTGGACGCTGGAGTGCAAAAATGACACGTAGTAAAACATTCGTTTGACAAGATGGCCGGATGAGCGGAATGGTGGCGTCCGTTACGGAACCAACACGTGTTAAGGCAAATGTGCCCTTTTGGAGGGAGTCGATACAAACACAACCGTGATGGTCTGGTCCCTCCTGTTCCCTTTTCCCGGCTGCCGTGAATTCTTCCTAGAGCCTCCTGCAGTTTTCTTAACATCTCTCAGTGTTGTTTTTTTACTCCAAACAGGCTCCTGCTACCTCCGTTTCCCAGCCATAAAAAATGCCCCTCGAAGTCCCCCGGGCCTCGACTGACATCCCGTGACTCCCCCCCCCCCCCCCTTCCTTCCCCTCACTGCGTGCCCCCGGAAGGCAGCGCTCGTACCCGGTGTCGCTTAATGGCGTCCTCCAGGAACCCGGCCACCTTCTCGATGTCCTCCTTCGTGGCAAAAGAAACAAAATCGTACTTTAATGTCATTTATATTAACAGAAATTTTAAACATTTTTTATAAACAATGGAAGCAATAATCACAATGGCCACTGAAGGGAAGCAAAAAGTGTGACAAAATGGATTAATTATTTAAATTCTACATCTATCTAAAGACATTGAACATAAATTAAAAAATATATATATGTTCAAAAGTCACGTTTTTGTGCACCCTATTGGAACAGCTGAACTTTAGTTGGTACAGGTTATAGGTCACATTATTAACTCATTCATTGCCATAAATTAATTTTTTAAAAATTGTAAAAAAATATATATATATTAAATTTGAGTTTTTTTAATTGTAATTAATCGTATGACTTCACTAGTTAACTCACAATTAATCGCAAATTTTATATCTGTTCTAAATGTGCAATGAAAAAAAAATTCTAGGTTTTCATACTCTTGTTAACAAAAGTGGAAAAAAATTTAAACTAAGAGAAATGAGTTAAAATCAATTTTCGATGTTTATAGCCGTCAATGGCAGTGAATGAATTTTTTTTTTTAAAAGAAGAAGAAAATATTATTAAAAATATTATTAAAAATTAAAAATTTTACTAGTTAACTCACGATTAATCAAATTTTTTATATCTATTCTAAATGCACAATAAAAAAATTCTAGGTTTTCATACTCTTGTTAACAAAAGTGGAAAAAAATTTAAACTAATAGAAATTAGTTCAAATCAATTTTCGACGTTTATAGCCGTCAATGGCAGTGAATGATTTTTTTTTAAAAGAAGAAGAAAATATTATTAAAAATATTATTAAAAATTAAAAATTTTACTAGTTAACTCACGATTAATCAAAATTTTTATATCTATTCTAAATGCACAATAAAAAAATTCTAGGTTTTCATACTCTTGTTAACAAAAGTGGAAAAAAATTTAAACTAACAGAAATTAGTTCAAATCAATTTTCGACGTTTATAGCCGTCAATGGCAGTGAATGAATTTTTTTTAAAAAGAAGAAGAAAATATTATTAAAAATATTATTAAAAATTAAAAATTTTACTAGTTAACTCACGATTAATCAAAAATTTTATATCTATTCTAAATGCACAATAAAAAAATTATAGGTTTTCATACTCTTGTTAACAAAAGTGGAAAAAAATTTAAACTAATAGAAATTAGTTAAAATCAATTTTCGACGTTTATAGCCGTCAATGGCAGTGAATGATTTTTTTTTTAAAAGAAGAAGAAAATATTATTAAAAATATTATTAAAAATTAAAAATTTTACTAGTTAACTCACGATTAATCAAAATTTTTATATCTATTCTAAATGCACAATAAAAAAATTATAGGTTTTCATACTCTTGTTAACAAAAGTGGAAAAAAATTTAAACTAATAGAAATTAGTTAAAATCAATTTTCGACGTTTATAGCCGTCAATGGCAGTGAATGATTTTTTTTTAAAAGAAGAAGAAAATATTATTAAAAATATTATTAAAAACTAAAAATTTTACTAGTTAACTCCCGATTAATCAAAATTTTTATATCTATTCTAAATGCGCAATAAAAAAATTCTAGGTTTTCATACTCTTGTTAACAAAAGTGGAAAAAAATTTAAACCAACAGAAATTAGTTAAAATCAATTTTCGACGCTTATAGCCGTCAATGGCAGTGAATGATTTTTTTTTTAAAAGAAGAAAATATTATTAAAAATATTATTAAAAATTAAAAATTTTACTAGTTAACTCACGATTAATCAAAATTTTTATATCTATTCTAAATGCACAATAAAAAAATTATAGGTTTTCATACTCTTGTTAACAAAAGAGGGGGAAAAAAATCATAAACTAATAGAAATAGTTCAAAAGTATTTTTGACGTTTTTAGCCACCAATGGCAGTGAACGAGTTAATAATTTGTTTATTTTTAAATCATTACATTTCTATTAAATAGGCACTAAAAATCAATGTTGTGTACCTCATTTATGAAGGCGTAGTGAACGAGTTCGCTGGCAAGGTCTTTGGATGTGTCAGCTGAAAAGGCGCACATGACATCGTTAAAAAATCGAGCCAATGAGAAAGCAGCATTCTCCTGAAGTGCTAATTAAACCTACTCGGAAGGATGTCACAGCTAAGCTGCCGGTGAAGTTTGTCGTCCATCTTGAGAAATAATGAAAGCTGGAGTAGAGGGAGAGAAAAAAAAGAAAAAAGAAAGAGTCCGTATTAAAAATGAATAAATGATCAATAATAGATGTAACATGGAGCCCCGATAAGAAGAGCCTTACGGGAATGTACCTGATGTACTACGTGACTCACATGAGTTTTGGTCCCTTCCTCATTCGACTCCAGGTTGCAGTGCATTTGAATGACCTGATAACACACATCATGTATTATATGAAACATATAAGATTTTTTATTTTATTTTTTTTACACCTGTGCAGGGCTGATAAGGTCTTTATGGTACTTAAAAAAAAAAGCGCAACCATTTTTGCTTTTCTTTAACATATTTAACTTATTTCAACATGTCCAACTTGAGGAGAATTTAATCTAATTTTGCTTAGTTTCCGCCCTCACAACTTTTTTTTTTTTTTTGCGTTATTCAGCCATTCTAATCGTTTCTTCAGAGCAGCTATTGAAATGCACGTCGGTGTGTTTGACAGGCAATGAGAAAATATTTGATAGTGGATTAAAAAAAAAAAAATCTTAAATATTGCCATGGTCCCAAAAAACATATTTAAACGTTTTTTTTTAATGTTTTTAATGCTAGGGCATAAAGAAGGCTTTGATGCAGCCTCTGACTTGAAGAGGTCGCTTAAAGCAATGGCAGTTATTACAAAAAACGGCCAGCAGGTGGCAGTAGAGTATAAGAGATCAACCAGGGCCATGCTGCAACAAGCTCGTTTCCCCACTTTTCAACAGGTTTGTGAATAATGATGAAACTGAATGCAAAACAGAAACGGATACAAATATACTTTTTTTTTTTTAAGTATCTCTCCTTTTGTAGGTTCCATGTTTTTATAGCAATAGAACACAATATTCTGTGGGCTTTGCAAAATCAGTCAAAATCCAGTAAAACAGCGGGGAGCGAAGGGGGTTGCTTCAGTGAAAATGGCTGCGAGTGAATGAGTTAATATATTTTCATTACATTTTGTCAGCACATAATGTCCTCTGACATATAATATTAAATTAAATTAAATTGTGTTCTTATAGGCTGAAATGAATTTCATTTAAATTTAACAAAAAAAATACATTATGTACCCTTATAGCAACTCAAAAATAGAATTGAAGACGCAAATCATATTTTTTAAGCAATAAAATGTCACTGATGAGATGTGAAGGGCTCACCTTCCTGCTCTCCGTCTCCTGAGGTTCCGGCGTGGGCGTCTTGACCGTTTCCACCTGCTCCTGGGACAAAGAGAGGGCGCGAGGGACGGGATGTGGCCGGGACGAGGCAAAGTTCATCAAGGGGTAAATCCCGTTCCTGAAAAGCGGCGGACGGCCGTCACGCTTTAAGCATCTCGGGCTAATCCATCGAGTCGTGTTTCAAAAGTGTTCTACTCACTTGACGTCCTCGAGAAACTTGTCCAGCTCCAAAGGGGACACGTGGGAGTACCTGTCGGATATAAAGAGCCAGCGTGGTTAACTCATTCACTGCCATTGACGGCTATAGACGTAAAAAATTCATTTAAACTATTTTTATTCGTTTAACTTTTTTTTTTTAAGAGTAGGAAAACCTAGGGAAAAAAATTGTAAATTTAGAACAGATATAAAATTTGTGATTAGTTAACAAGTGAAGTCATGTGATTAATTACAATTAAAAAAAATGTAATCGCCTGACGGGCCTAATTTAAAAATATATATATTAAAAATAAGGGGCGTTTGATCGTAATTAATCACATGATAATTTTATATCTGTTATAAATGTACAATTAAAAAAATTAGGTTTTCATAAAAAAATTAAATGAAAAAAAAGTTAAACTAATAGAAATAGTTCGCATGAATTTTTGACGTCTACAGTCGTCAATGGCAGTGAATGAGTTAAGCAGGTGGTATTTATTATGAGTTACCCAAAAATGTATTTATTTATTTATTTACTTGAGCTGAACTCCCAGCCTGTCGTCATGCTTGATCTCTGCCATGACGGCGTTAGGGTCGAAGGACTTGGTCCTCTCTTCCACGCAGTTCTCGGGAAGCAAGTCTAAGAAGAAGAGTCATTACCGGCTTTATAAAATAGAACCACTTGTGTACCATATCCACCCGTGCGGCGGACATATTGCCCGACGCAAACGTCCCATTTAAGTGAGAGAGAGAGAGAGACTCACACTGGTTGTTAATGAGGCAGTGGGCGGCCAGCAGTTTGAGGGAGTGAACCTCGAAGAGGACGCGGTGGAAGAGGAGGTCGTGGGCGGTCGGGCGCAGTTTAGCGTCGGGGCGCAAACACGACTGCGTGAACTCCTGCAGGTAGCAAAAAAAAAAACCTATTACAGCATCTTATAAAGGTCATTTACAGTAGTAATAGAAGTACGATTCTTCTTTGTTTATGTCTGCATGGCTGTTATACTGCCACCCGGTGGCCAAGGCGGGCACACCGGAATGAGTAGCACGATGCAAAAACTGTTGAATTCTTCACATACTGTTTTTGGTATTAATCCGTTTTTTATAAAGTACAATATTATAGAGTGAAATGAAACCCGAGTCGGCTCGTACCCTCATGAGGGGGTCCTCCAGGGATTGGCCCGCGTTGACGATGGCCTCCTTGGAGACGGCAGCATCTCCGTTGGCCTGGATCTCCAACACCGCCATCTAGGAGGCACCGATCGTATGTCAACACACACCCCCCCCCACCGGCCCGTGCGCACGCATTCGGTGTTGTCTCACCTCCAGAGCGCAGATGCCGAAGGAGAAAATGTCTATGGCGTAGTCATCCTCGCCGGCTGGGAAGAAAAGACGAGGCGGGGAAGGAGTGAAGGGAGCGTGTGGAGACGAAGGGGGAACATGAAGGATGCTGTTAATGTTTAAAGACCCCGAGCGCGCGCAGTCTTGTTCTTTTGAGTTTGGCTACGACCAAATCGCAATAGAATAGAGAAGAATAGGAGCCCGTATCCCTGGCGGACATCTTAAAAAAAACGTGTGAAATATATAGCCTAGTGCTATTTAACAAACAAATAGATTTAACCTCTACTTAGAATTAATGAACGGCACATTGTTTTATTTTAAATGTGTTTGTAATATGACTTCTTGCATTCATAACCTGTATACTTTGACTTTGTATATATATATATATCAATTGTGTATTTTTATAGATTTCATTAACCACACAATTATATCTAATATTCTGATATTATTTAAATGTTATGTAATATTTACCTGTATTATATACAAAAATACATTTGTTTGATTTTTAATTTATTTATAGGTGCATACAATTCATTTCTAATATTTAGAGGATATTCCAACACGTTTTATTTATTCGACTTTTTTTAATTAACATTTTTCATTTATTAATTAATTCGATTTATTTACATTTCTTGGATTTTTAATTTATTTATAGGTACATACAATTCATTTCTAATATTTAGAGGATATTCCAACACGTTTTATTTATTCGACTTTTTTTAATTAACATTTTTCAGTTACTAATTAATTAGATTTATGTTTGTAATAAATTCATCCATCCATAGTGTTCATTTTATATACGTAATACATTTGAACTTATATTCAGTTATTTCTGTATATCTTTAACTTATATTTTTGTAATTGTAATATTCATCCTTTAAAATTCTTAAACACATGCAATGTGTTCATATCTAATATTTATATTTGATTTAAACATAATTATTTAATACAGTTCATTTTTATATAGGAATATTATTTTCATTATTTACTTATATATAAAATCATCAAATAACAAATATTAATATGATCCTCTTAAATATTTGATTTGATTTATAAGATATTTTTTTACTTTAAATATATTTCTAACTGTGTAAATATATTTATTGAACACAATGCTTAAATCATGTCCACATAATTCATACTTTTTTTCTGTGGGTCTTTTTCTGCACGCTGCAAAAGCCTAAATAAAGCAAAATAAACATCCTGAATAATTCGCTCAAAACTATGTTAAACTTACTTCCATATTCCGGTGCAAAAAAATGAAGATTCCTCTGCTCGTCGCGATGTTGCCTGCCCTTTCCCTGGACGCTGGCATCCGGGAATACTGGCAAGAGGAGATCATATTATCGAATACACAACCTTTGAGATGAATACAAACAACGGACTCAACATTTCTTACCATTCACAAAGAGCCGATGCCAAACTGCGGAGAGAAAAAAAAGATCACAAAAGAACGTAAATGATCTTCCTGCAGTAGCACGGAAAAGCCTGCAGGGGTCAGACCTGAGCCGATCTTGATGAGTCCGTTGTGCTGGATGAAGATGGTGTCGCACGTCAAGTTTCCGTGGATAATTGGCGGATCACACGAGTGCAGATAACTGCGGGGGGGTTGGGGTGGGGGTGGGGGGGGGTTACAAGGGTAACACATGTCAATAAAGGAGCTGGTGAAATAAGGATGAAGAAACGTCGTCATCCAGTACCTGAGGGCAGAGAGGATCTGCGTGCACCACCTTTTCCAGGCCTGGAATATAAGAACACAGAAACAGATGGATGGAATTTTTTGGGGGGACTGAAGCAGGTCAAAGCACCGGGGCCGCCGCCCCGCGTGACATAACAGCTAATCCTGTTTAAAAACGTGGATTTGAGTTTGGAGCGGACAGCAGGAACGCGAGGATAAAAGACCAACAAACCTTCACATTCATGGTCTTGTGGTTCTTCTTGGTTTTCTTGAGAAACTGCTTGAGGCTGCCCGACGACATGTATTCCGTGATGAAGATAACCTGCGGATGGCGGCAAACGTTCGCACATGAGGCACTTGGACAGAAATAAATGTACCCCCCCCCCCAAAAAAAAGTGGAAACCTACCCGAGCCTGACTTTCCTTCATATCAAGCCAGTACTTGTGAAACTTGACGATGTTGGGATGCTCCACCTGCATCAGGTTCTCAAACATCTCCTTGATCTTCTCCTGCAGCACAGCAACAAAAACAAATCCAGTTTTTGAGAAAAGTCATAAAGTTATGAGCAGTGGGCGGTAATTAAGTTACTAGTAACGCATTACTGTAACCTAGTTACTTTTTACAATAACTTATACTCTAATGCATTACTTTTTTTACAATATGGAGCGTTAGTCACTTACTTGATAAATGATTTAAATGACTAATTTAATGGTAAGCGGTTCAGAATTAAATCATGAATACTGTACTGTACTACTTCCTGTTTGCGACGCATTGTGGGCGGGTATCGCATTCGGCAGTCATGGAGGGTCAATTCGAGCGCAAGACGAGTTTTTCCACGTGGAAATACGCTCATTACTTTACTTTAGTTGAGCATAAAGGAACAGTGTATGTTCTTTTTTTTAAAGTAACTAAAGAGTTACTTTAATAGTAACGCATTACTTTTTTGTTTAAGTAATCATCAGAGTAATTGAGTTACTTTTAAAATTAAGTAACTGTAACGAGTTACTATTTTTTTAGTCACGAGCACAACACTGGTTATGAGAATAACCAGAAAATGATTAGTATGAATACTGAATGTAATTAATAAATTTAAAAGACAAAATTATGTTGCATAGTTGCAGGAAAAAAGTTGCAATATTGCAAGAATCAAATCTGCCCTTTTTTTTTTCTTTTTCTTTTTTAATGGTAATGTAAAAATTGTTGTTGTAAAAGTTGTAAAATTACAAGAATAGAATATCATAAAAAGTTGCAATAATCAGAAGATGAAGAAAAATGGCATCATGTTATGAAAATAAATCTGTAGCGTTATGACAATAAAGCCTATAAAGTTGCGAGAAACGGTCAAAATATCACGAGAAAAAAAAGAAGCAATTTTATGAAATAAAGTCATATTTGGCGTGAAAAACTGTCATGTTATACAAGAATAAATTTGTAATGAAATGGTACGAGAACAAAGTAATATTACGAGAAAATGAGTTGAGAAAAGTCGTATTTTTCCAATTTTAACCGATATTCCGAAAATTAAACCAGAACAAAGATGAAAGGCTGAGGGGGGGAAAAAAAAAGTTGAAATAGTAGAAGAATAAATCCATAAAGATACAAAGATAAAGTCACAATGTAAAACAAAATTCCAAGTCTGCGTACCTCCTGAGCTTTGAAGACTTTCTTGTCGGAAAAAAGTACCTCGTTCCACACCACCTCCACGCCTTCCTCCGTGTCCATGGCCAGGGAGGCGCTTTCCACACCCGGGACATTGCCTTGGCTCACCTGCGAGAGGGCGGCGGAAACAAAACATTTGTTACAACACAGATTCTCATCTCGGTGGAAAGAGAGCGCCCCCTTGTGGTTTGGTGCGTTAAAGTTGCTGGCTGACAAAATAGCCATAAAAAATGATGACTTGCAGTCAGGGGGGTGATAATAACCCAACATGACCACCGTTAAAACCAAGCCGTTTCGCACACTGTAAATCCCTTTGCTGACATTAAAATATAACCGCAGAATGTTGCAATAAAAAAAATCGGCATATAAGAAAAAAAAGCCCCCAACCGATTAACTCACTAGCCGATTTATTCAGCTGATATTGGCTCTTTTGAAATCGGTAACAAAACCTGTGATTTTTTTTTTTTTGCTCATTTTTTTAAACACATTGAAACGAATAGATTTACATTTAAACATCCACAGTCTCCCCACAAATCAGCAAAAATAAATAGAATTTAAAAAAAATTAAAGGTCGATTTTTGCCAATTTTTGCCAATTTTTTTTTGTAACTTTATTGTTTTAAACGTTAAAGGACTTTGTGTTCTGCAAAATATCGAAATCGCCATAAAAAAAAATCTATATTGGTCGGACCCGAGTCCCGAGAAACATATGACTGCAGTTTTCACAGGAAGGCTGATTTCAATCAACCAATCAGAGGCCACCTGATGTCAAAAAGTCAACAATGCTGCCTTTTTTTTAGCTGAAGAACCCCACGGAAAGCCCTCACTTGAATCGTTCCAACAACCTGGCGCTCCTCTATCAGCATCGACGTCAAAATGACGAAGGCGGCGAGAAATTATCCCGACCTCTCCCTCCTTACGCCCGCCGTTAGCGCTAAATGCTAGCCATTGATAGACGCCGCGGCGGGGCTCGCCTTTCCCGACAGTCAGCGCGGACGCGTGGACATGAAACGGCTTTTCAGTTCGCAGCTCCACAGGGGGGACCATTGTTCGTCCGGGGGGGCCCCAACCGGCAGACCGCCGCCACCGCTAAAATCTGCTTTCCTTGTCCTTCATTAGTTCCCCGAAGGAGGTTACTTTTCCGAGGAGGGTTACAAGAAGGTTACAGAATTGTGTTGGGAGAGAAAATCGGCACTGGGCCAATTCAGGTGGATTCGTTTTGAATGTTCCGACATTGCATGAGTTGAGGGGTAAGGTGTGTCAGAAAAGTTCCAGGACTGGTGTCAGTAAAAGGTCTCAGCAGCTGTTTGGGCATTTTGCGCTCTTATTTCTCCCCTCCTGTCCCCTCTTAAATCAAGTCCTGTCTGCCAGTCGTGAATATCAACCACAATGTTTCAGCGAGAAGTCTTTCTGAGAGTGATTCCGCTTGCTTTAAAGAATGACCTCGATCAGCCACTCAGTGGGAGATGATAATCTGATTATTGGTTTGCGGATCGAGACGCCGACTGGCAAGACACAGCGAGGAATTCCTTCTCTTGACAGGCTGCCAGGGCCGAATCGTGTTGAGAAACACTCGGGTCGCAAATCTGCGGCGGAGGGGTTCCGTTGCGTGGTCGCGCTAGAATAAGACTGGTAAACAAGCACCTGGGGGGGGGGGGGGTCCTGCCCTCTGATTGGCCGGCGCAAGGGAGGCGGTTGAAGGGTTTCGGGTCAGAACGGCGACTTGCGTTCCGACGTTTGCTACGTGACATGGACGGCGTGAGACTGGATCTTGAGGGATGTCGACACACACAAACGTGTCAAATCCCATTTATGCTTCCCACGCTCCGTGATAAAAAAGACACGAGGCTAAAAGTCGTCATATTAAAAGAAATACAGCTGCAATAATGCAATTATGTAAGAATTAGGTTTTAACCCTATATTTACCTGATCCATGAAATTTATGAGAAAATTCTGATTCTTTGTAAAAAAAAAAGAGTATTTATTGGTCCTGTTGACCAAAGAAACAAAAAAAAAACACATGACATTTGATTTGTGTCATATTTGATACATCAGGTCACGACGCTTTAAATTCGTACATTTATAACTGTCAAAAATGTAATAATAAACACACATGTTAGTATTTCCAAAAAATCTGAAAGAACATTTCCCACTATTGATAAAGCAGAGGTGGCAAACCCAGCCACAGTTTAGCTTTAGCCCTTGAGCTCCCTAGCAGGTAAACGAGCAACATGGGAGTTAGCAAGGGAGCTAGCTAGCTAGCACCTGGGGCTAAAGCCAAACTGTGGCAGGGTTTTTGCTCCCTGGACCTGGATTTGCCACCCCTGTTAATAAGTATAGCCGTCTCCCCTTTCTCAATTGGGATGATCTCAGCTGGGCGATACTGCCCTCTAATGGATTATCCGTGCAATGCATGAGTCGGATCATATACGTCAGGGTTTTAATGGTATGAAAAATATCATACTCATGAAATAGAGGGCTCAAAATGTCTGGTATTTAATATGATACGTTTGGCTTTATAGGGTTAAATTTACATAATTGAAATGAAAAGCCTGACAATAAAAAACAAAAAGAGGTATCAAACATCCTTCACATCTAAATTTCCCCGAGTGTAAAATCGCCACAGGAGGAGAAATGATCGCTTGTCACGGTTCCTTCTTTTCATAGCTTTCGCTATCTTTTCATGCAAGTGAGATGCGGCACTCGGGGCCAAAAACGAGAGCTGCCGAGCTTGAAACCACTCGAAAATCCAGCTTGACTTTGTGCAACCTGGAATGTCAAGAGCGTCTGTTTATTTATTTCCTCGGTTTGGCAGCGGTTATAAAACGCTGACGAGAAGTTAAAGGCTGTAAGGATTTCAAAGTCATTTAACCCGCTGTTGTGTTTTGTTTCTTTTGATAAAATGTTGATTATTACCGATGGCAGAAAATACAGAAATTAACGCCAGCTCGTCAACATTAACACTTGTTATTTTTAAGAATATTTTTTTTCACAATATTTCTATTTTTTTCCCCAAATATGTTCAATATTTTGCATTTTATAATGTCATATCAAAATATTCAGTGAATTATTTTGTATTTGTTTTTTTTTCCTTGTATGCTTTTGTCCAATATTTTGGTACATTTTCTAATTTTCCCATATTATTTATATCTATTTTCTAATATTTTTATATATTTCATAATATATAAATAAATATATAAAGTACATACATGTGTTCCATATTTTGTATTATTTCTGATTTTGTAAAAAAAAAAATTTTTTATCTAAATATTTTGTATTTTTTCCAATTTTCCCATATTATTTATATCTATTTTCTAATAGTTTTATATATTTCATAATATATAAATAAATATATAAAGTACATACATGTGTTCCATATTTTGTATTATTTCTGATTTTTTAAAAAAAAATTTTTATCTAAATATTTTGTATTTTTTCCAATTTTCCCATATTATTTATATCTATTTTCTAATATTTTTATATATTTCATAATATATAAATAAATATATAAAGTACATACATGTGTTCCATATTTTGTATTATTTCTGATTTTGTAAAAAAAAAAAAAATTATCTAAATATTTTGTATTTTTTCCAATTTATTATCTTAATACTGTAACTTTTTCCCTGACAATTCTGTATTATTGTCTGATAGTTAGCTTTTATTTTTTTAAGTTTTATGCATTTTTTAACTAATGTTTTGTTTAAAGTGTTTATTAAGTTTTCAGCTATTTATGTATTTTATTGATTGATTTTTTTGATTTTTTTATAAATTAATTATTAATTTATTTGTCATAAAATCCTCGGTTGTGTAATAAAATTTTATTTCATTGTAAAGTGAGCAATGACAATAAAGATTCAAATTCCACAATATCATTTTTTTTTTTTTTTTTTTTTTTTTACACATTTGTATATATTTTTTAAATATCTTAAGTCAGTTTGTTTGGCATAACATTATAAAAAACGCTGATAAGAAGTAAAAACCTGGTGTGGAAATAAAGTTATGAAGGGAAAAACGGGCAAGAGGTGAAAATAAAAGTCGAGAAAACATCAAGAGGGGCACTTGGGGGAATGAATTCCTGCAAAAAGAACCAAAATATCCCGAGGTGGCGGCTTGGGCGCTGATCAAATACCGAGACGGCGGTTATTGCGCAATCTCAGTGAGGGGAAAGTCAAGCACAGCGGTGAAAATCAAGAATATAGAAAAAAAAAAATGCTCAAGTGACTTTCCAGAGGCCTGTGAGGCTTTGTCATACGCAAAGTGACTCGCACCAGCAGACAGGTGAAGTGTGCGGTTGTCACGGCGATCGATGAAAGCAGCTCTTTGTCACGGCGACCGGCAGAGCTTCGGCGACCGCTCGTTTGCATCACCGCCGAGCCGAGCCGAGCCGAGCCTCATCCCGCACCGCAGGCCGCAGCGCATCAATATTTCAGTGTCGCTAGACAGACTGTGCCCCCCCCACCCCCACCCCCATGAGAGCGTCGCAGGGGGGCGGTGCCTTGTATGCAAATGAGCCTTTGTTGCCGTTTCGCTTCCCCGAGAGAGCTTTAAAGATAAGTAAAAAAAATTTTAAAAAAATGTAGACAAAAGGAAGAAATTGTCAAGATGTTGTTACTTGGAACAAAAAAGACACAATTATATTTTGGAGTAACATTACAGGGATAAAGTCATAACTTTATGAGAATAAAGGTGTAAAATAAGTTGGGATTTTGAGCTAAAGGTTGCATGTTTTCAGAGAATGAATCCGTAACGTGTGAAAAAAAAAAACGGCAACACTACAAAAGCCTAGCATTAGCAGTTATATAATATGACAGTAATATTTATCAGAATAAAGTCACAACATTGCTAGAATAATTTAGTCAAATTTGGAACGTTACATGTTAATTGTCGAGAAAACAGTTGTCACATTGAGAAAATAAAATTGCAACGTTGCGAGAAAAGTAGTCACGAGTTACGAGATCAGTCGTATATAACAATAGAAGTTATAACATTAAAGCTTTTATATTTACAAAAATAATGTTGCGCGTCTAAAGCAGTAACGTCACAAGAAATGTTGCAACATTTACGCGAAAATGTCGGCGTAACGGCCTAGCTGGCGTTATGAAATATTCAGAAAAAAAAATCATAACATTTTAAGGCGATATTCAATTACAATTTCAATTATTACACTCTACAATTACAAAATTGGCATAATCGTAAACAAAAATAAAAGACTATTAATACTAATTTTGAGTTGTTCATTTTTTTTTTACATTTGCACTTTTTTTTTATTTAAAAATGACTGATTTTTAATAAGTCATGTTTGGTCCAAAAGGAACTTCCATAATTATAGTCGTTCAGAGAAATGTATTTGTCTTCATATTTTTTTTTTATGTTTAAACATTTTCTTGTTTTGTACCAAAAAAAAAAAAACGAATGATTGCCCTATAACCGTGATTGCAATTATTACCAAATTAATCGTGATGAATATTTTCTTTTCATAATCGTAAAAAAATCGTAAACATGGTAAGACCGAGGGCGGCTGCAACCAAGCAGAAATTACGGAGTCCAATAATAATAAAAAAAAATCTACATCCGAGTCATATCTAATTTGGGTGTTGGAAATATCAAATTTGCACGTTGAAAACTGTTAATCTCTCCCCTAAACACATCAATGGCGATTAAAAGCTGAGTGGACTCGTAGTAGTGACGAGATAACGAGGAGATGAAGACAGAGCGAGCTGTCACGGCTCGCCACCCGCCTCCTCGCCACCCGCCCCCTCGCCGTGTCCCGCCAGTGCCAGCGGCCTGAGCCACTGACCGTCTGCTGACCTTCGCCTCCATCGCCCTCTCGCTTGCTCTCTGCCTATCTGTCTCTCGCTCGGATGTCACATGGGCGGCTCACAGCCAATCTCAGAGAGAGAGAGAGAGAGAGAGAGAGAGAGAGAGAGAGAGAGAGAGAGAGAGAGAGAGAGAGAGAGAGAGAGAGAGAGAGAGAGAGAGGAGGAGGAATTGGCGAGCGGTATTCACTGGAATTTTACTCGGAGCGAAAGTTGGAGCTGAGAAGTCCAGCGGCATGCTACGCCGCTGTAGCTTCTAGCTAGCTAGCTAGCCCGCTAGCCTACAAGCATAATGCGAGTTACACCTTCCAAACAAATATTCCTCCCACAAATTCACTATTTAAACATCATACACAACGTATATAAAAGTTCATTTTGCAGTTAATGTCATGCTTCTATCTATCTATAGCATACTCAATATTGGAGTAATCCAAAAGTAATCCAGTTACATTACTTTGACTCATTCGCTGCCATTGACGGCTATAAACATCAAAAAATCAATTTGAACTATTTCTATTAGTTTAACATTTTTTCCCATTTTTGTTAGCAAGAGTATAATAAATAAATAAGTAAGTAACTAATAAATAAGTAAAATTTGTGATTTATCGTGAGGTAACTAGTGAAGTAATCCGATTAATTACAATTTAAAAATGTATCGCCTGACGAGATGATTATTAAAAATTAGGGACGTCAGGCGACTAATGTTTTTTTTTTTTTTTTTTTTACTTCAATAGTTAATCACAAATTTTATATCTGGTCTAAATGTACAAAAAAAAAAATCTAGGTTTTAATACTCTTGTTGACAAAAGTAGAAAAAAAAAAGTTAAACTAATAGAAATAGTTAAAATTATGTCTTGACGTTTATAACCGTCAATGGCAGTGAATGAGTTAATGTTATGGTACTTGGATTACGTTACTAACGACACTTTTTTAGCAGGTAACTTGTAACTGTAATGGATTACATTTTAAAAGTAACCCTCCCAACCCTGATAAGGGGACATGAAATAAAATAAACATAACAGTTGGCTTGAATTTAAAAAGAAAGTTTAAAAAAAAAATGGCCAAAAACCTTTTCGACAAGGTCACGAGCGTATATTATCACATCACGTCACACATCTTGATTTCCTCAAGGAGACCTCGATGTTGGGAATGCGGCCGAGCGAGACGGCCGTAATGAAAAGCAGCGCGGTGGCGAAGGGCTCGGGTCGGCTGGCGTTTGCGGTGGCGATTGGCCTCACCGCGCCGTTGTGGCCGTGACAAAGCTGCAGATTTACGAGGCCTGGCGGCGGCGGCGGCGACAGCGGCGGCGGCGGCGGCCGGGACGTGACGAGCATTGTGAGTGTCAAGCAGAACGTATTGCGTAAGGAATTTCACCCTTTGTCAGTTTTTGTCTCCCATCTGCCTGCGGTCGGACGTGCATATGTAGACAGACATGTAGCAACTTCGGATCGGTTTGCACATTTCTTGTCCGGAAAAGCAGGTTGAGCAGCATTTTGTGCCAGGTGAAAACAATTAAGTGGATGAAAAGGACGTGCATGTGTTTTCATGTAATATTTTATAATGTTTGTCTTTTTCCTAATATTTTTCGCCCATTTTTTTGTTTATATTTCCCCAATATTTTTTGGTAGTTTTGCTCGAATAATTTTTGTTTTGTTGTAATTTTTATGCATTATTTGTGTCTTTTTTTTTCTATTATTTTTCTCTGGCAATTTTCTTTTTCTTTCACCAATATGAATGTTGACGGGAAAATTTTTATTATTTTTTTTCTAAAAATATTTTTGCATTCTTACAATTGTCTAGCTTTTGTGTAATATTTCTATTCTTCTATTTTTTTTGTATTTCCCCTTTTTTTTAACTCTTTGACTGCCAAAAACGTTAAATAACGTTTAGTAAAATCCTATGGAGGAGTGCCAAAGACGTTAAAAGACGTTTGTTTCAAAACAGAGGTGAAACTAACTATTTTCTATTGTTGATTACTGAAAAACGGAATAAGGTAGAAACAAACTTTTTTTTTCTGATGAAAGATGAGAGTCCAATCTTTCATTTGGTAGTATGTGTGTTTCCATAGTCCAAACACATAATTTTCTATGGACCTTGAAAGATCAGTCAAAATGCTTAAAATCGGCTGGCACCCTTTTCTGAAAACGTCTGGCAGTCAAAGAGTTAATATAATTTGCTTTTTCTTTGCCTAAAATGAATGCTGAATCTTTTTTAAATATATCTTTTCCAAATATTTTTGCATTTGAATAATTTTCTACTTGTGGTCTAATATTTCTATATCATCTAATATTTGTGTATTTTTGTTTAATCTTTTTGTATTTTTTTTTTTTACTGTTTATCTCTCTCCAATATTTTTCTTTCTGTAATAATTGATCATTGAATCCTAAATTGTTTTTTTTTTAACTTCTCTTTTTGCATTCTTCTTATTTCTCTCTCTGTTGTAACATTTTACTTTTAGCTTGCGCGTATTTCTTTTCTAATATAGATCTATTTCGCCACCTTTTTCCACCGTCCTGTGCGTAAAAGATACTTTGGTTTCATCATGATGACTTTCCCCCGGTTAGCAGGTTTACAAACTGCCTCCCCCACAATGCGGTTGGGAGGACGACGGAGGTTTTACTGATTGGCCTTTTTTTTTTTTAGCCAGCAGTTTCCATGTTCCTGGGAAAACAAGCAGACGTGTTTTTGTTTCTCTTGCCTAAACTGGCGCACTCGCGCAATTGACTGTTTGTTCTTGGAGCCAGCCTGTGTTAAAAAAAATAAAAATAAATCTTCAAAAAAACAAAGAGTGTGTGTGTGTGTGTGTGTGTGTGTGTGTGTGTGTGTGTGTGTGTGTGTGTGTGTGTGTGTGTGTGTGTGTGTTTCTAGCAAAGAAAAAACAAAAGGTTGACTCGGGTTCAATTGGCTCTGCACAGTCGTCACATTCAGAAGGCGCGTTGGTTCCATGAGTGGAAGTACAAACAGACGAGCAGGAGAAAAAGCAGTGTTTTGTTTACACGCGGCAATTAGCGGAGACCGTTGAGATGGCCGCGTGCGGCCGAGATATGATTACTGTGACGTATTTAATCCTGCACGGGGATTAAGATGAGGAGTCGTCAGTCGTCTTTCGGCTTTAAATTGAGAGAGAAAAAAAGACACGAACTGAAGAAGACGACAATAAGTGAAGTGACGATGATGACAAAGAAGAAGTCAGACGCGTATGAGTGATACCGCTCGTAATTTTTTCGAATATTTGCCTAGTATTTTATTCTCCCGATATTTAGCATTTTTGGTTTCGGTTGGTTTGCTTTACTATTTTGCTAGCCTAATAACATTAATTTAGCACAAATACAGTATGTGCAAAAAAAAATGATAAAAAAAATCTTAATGTCTGTGTAGTTGTGTTTTTTTTCTTCTAAAAACTAAAAAAAAAACCTGTTAAATACTTTAGTATCATCCGTAAAATTTTCAATATATAGTATTTTGCTGTAGTATTTTTGTATACTTAAAGCTTTGGCCATTTTTTTTTTTATTATTGAATATCCATATACTTATTTGTTTATGCTGGGATGTTTATGTATTACTTTTTATTTTTTGATATTGTCTCTTTTTTTAAAAAAATTTAAATATGTTTATATTGCACTTGTCATTTTTTTCCATTTTCGAACAATGGTGTATTAGTCTCCTAATATTTTTTTAATATCATATTCTTTTTAAATGATTTTTTCCCTGAAATGTATGCGTTATTTGTCTACTATTTTTGTATTGTATGTTTTAAAATAATATATTTATTAAACTGTTCAGATCTATTAACCACAAGGTAAATATCTACAAATTTGCTGACTTTTTTTGCTTATCGGTGAAAAAATGTGTTCAAGATAAGTATAAAACATATCATGTTCAAACTTGAAATGTGAAGCAGTGTTTCTCTCCATAGATATTGTCAAAGCCGCTGCGTCGCCTAAGAGGTTTATAGTGCTTATCCTCCCTCCAGAGACGAGACGGAGCTGCCGCAGTCAATCCCGACTGACTAGCGACTACTTCCCGGGCACGTTCCCGCACTTCCCTGGCATCCTCTTATGTCCTTAATGCAACAAATCTCCAGCATGGTTGAGATGGCCGGGAATAAAAATGAACTGGAGCTAAATGCTAACATAATGGCGCATTCAAAGTCTGAATACAAAACCACAATTTCCGCTGGCATCGCACAATTTTGATGATTTCATCCCAGGGGGGGCGGCTTAAGGTGGACGTTTTTGATGCCCGAGCGACGCGTTCCTGCGTTATTGGGTCTTGTGGAAATTGGTTTTCTTATCCGAGGATCATCTGAGAAGCGTGAGAAAGCGACTTTTGCTTTCCGTTGCAGGCGTTCTGCTTCTTCTACGGACTCTTAGGACAGTGTAGGCTTGCTAATCAGCTTTGCCTTTAACTAGCATGGGTTGGTAGCATGCTAGTAGTTAGCTTCAGCTTTAGCTAGCTCTATCCATTTTTAAATAATTAGCCGTTAGATTAGCTTAGATAATAGCCATTTCTAACACATGGGGATCTAATAAATATAAGCAAGCTGAAATGTTAATAATAATGACATTTGAATTTAGCTGCTAACAATAAACAATTTTTAGCACCCTTAGTTAGCAGATGTGCTACTTGAGCCGCTAGCAACTTTTTTTTTTGGCTCCTTAGCAGACTAGTACTTACTTTACAAACTATACATATGAAATGAACTGAATGTCCGCTGTGTCACATTTACGCATGTAGTATGACATGGCAACTAAGATAGCCACGTTTACTCTCAAGGGTTTTAAGATAAAGGCCGTCGGACTGCAAAGGAATGCAGCAACACTTCAAGTCGTGTCCCCTCTAGCAGAGGAATCTCATTAATGCCTTGCAGGGTCTGAAGGAGGTTTTGTGTTAGTGTATTATTTAAGCAAGGACGGCTTGAGAGCACCTGGTCAAAGTCAAAAAAGCAAGTACTTACTATTGACCATAATGGCCCCCACCCGGAATGCATTCTTTCTGAAGCCATACGGCGGGCTCTAAAAGGGCATTAGAGTGCATTCACATCAACTTGACTGCGGCTGCTGACTGAGTTGGAGTCCGCATCACCGTCACGAGACGCTAATGCGCAACTCATCCATGCCGGAAGGTTCTGCCCCGTTTTTCATCATGTCCAATCGTCATAATGGTTTAAATACTTCAAGCCTGAGAGCTCTACATTAAAGTCTATCAATAAAACGACCTCAACGAGATATGGGTGAAAACATCCAGATAAAATAACTGCAATTTCCCGATGAACAAATACGCATAATTATTTAATTGAGGGCTATTACGCGGATTAACACATCACAGATGCACAAAAAAAATTAACCCTGTAGTGGCACAGTAAGTGAAACTTGGTGGTACTACAATGAATAGTAATTGTTTACTAGCACACTTGTTAAGTGCTATGATCTTCCTGAAATTCCCCATTATCGCTAAGCCGTCCGTTTACGAGCTAGCTTTTATCTGCTCGGAAAGAGAGTGCAGCATTTCGCAATATAAACGTTGCAGAGAGCACAAACTTGACACATACCAGAGTATGCGGCGCTAAGACGAAACAAAATTCGAAGCTAACGTTAGCGTGTCTGTTTATCATTTCAAGTCACATGAATGTGTAACTCTTACACATTACAATCGCTCCAATCTCGGTTTTGACAAAAGGCGCAGCCGAGCTAAGCTAGCATTAGCATGCGCGTTCGTTTGAAAACGACAGATAACAAATAGGAAGTAGTAAATGCGAAATAGTAAATATACTACAATGCAGACCGAAATGCTAAGCTAACATTAGCCTGCGTATGCCCACATGAAGCCCTCGAACATCTCGCGTGTTGTTTTGGTCCTCCAAACTGATTATCACCAACTTCTGTTACATTACCTCAAGCAAGCTACTGAGCCTCATGGCCACTCGATACATTCTTTGTTTTGAACGTGCCGCGGCACTGAGACATTCCGCATGCAGACCAGCAGCACAAACGTCCATGTGGCAAATGTCAGGCTCAAAAACTACAGAAACATCGCGTCGGTACCAGTGAGATTACAAACACACAAAAATGTTTCATTTCTAGCCAGTTAGCATGTACATTCAATAGCTCATTTAGCTTTTCGCACAGACAAGGTATATTAGCATACACATTCATTAGCTGCTCATTCAGCTTTTAGCTTAGCTTTAGCAACTCAGTGACTTACATTTCCTGATAATTGAGACATTTTGATTTTTTTGAAATTACCTCAAAGGGAATTTATGGAATGTCCCACAATTCATAACCATCAATTCATTGACTTGTTTGCCTTTAGGTCCTACACGAGCACATTGTGTCATTAAACCATTCAGAAATCTGTCGGTTCAGCTATGAAGCTCAAAAGTCATGTGACCAAACACATGGATGGCTATAAAAACGGATTAGCACAGTAGCACTTATCGGCATCTGCATGAGCTTTAATTTAAAATGAGAACTAATTTCCTCTGATACATTGTGTGAGTCACTTTGGCGAATGTCGCCATTGGGGAAGATACAGAACAGGTGACTCAACCATGCTCGATTTCCTGACTCTACATTAAAACCGAGACTTGCCGTGGCTACTTTTTGCTACTTCAAACGAAGGATTGGAGGAGGACTGAGCCAGCAAAGGGACCAGAACCACGTGAGCGTGTGTTTATTTAAACGCCCGAGCCCAAGACCAAATCAAGCGGCGTGTATGGCGAACTTTGACACACTGACTTATTTACCAAGCATGTGATACACTGAGCCTGCTGGATGATACGTTTCCAGGAAGCTTGCTTGACATGCTTCTTCCTACTTTTTCCTTGTCACTTGTTGCTGGGCAGAATTCATGGGGCAGACTCTAGTTGAATCATTTTCTGACAACAAACAAATATTAGCATTGTCTGGCGGTGTTTAGCGAATGCATCACAACTCTTATCGATAGCTGGCTGGTGCTCTTAGCAGTGGGGGTTAATGGAAGCACTAAAGTTAGGTAATCAATGGGTGGAACAACGCTCGGGTGGGGTTGCGAAAGGCTGAGCGTCCTTTCTGGCGTGGACGTGCGAGGTCGGGTGCCGGCGGCAGCAGAAGAGTGCGAGCCAGAGATAACCTTCGCGTTGAATGTCTTGGCTTTATCACGAGCCCCCTGCCCGACGCGCAATCGCCGAGTCGTACAAGGCCGTCCGCTCTTGCTGCCTGATAATCAAACTCTTGTTTAAATAACTTGTTTTCTTAGTTATATTCTTTTCCCTTCTGATCTGGCAAATCTAAAGCAAAAAAATAATAATTGCAAGCTATTCGGCACGGCAATGTAGAGCTAGAGTTGTTCGGAGTTACTTTCCTGGTTGCTAGACAAAATTTATATGGCACAATCATTTTGATGTGCATGTGGTTTTCGTAAACACTGAATTCAATTTGGAGTCATTAACAAGCCTAACATACAAGAATTCTCAAAAACGATTTTGAGTCATGAACGTCTATCAAGAATCTAATGCACAAGTAAATGTTTTCATGAAGAATTAAATTGCGCTTTAAACAAGCCAAACAATTGTTTATGTAAACATCGAAGACAATTGCGAGTGGTAAAAAAAAAAAAGTTTTACCTACGTGATTTTGTTGTAAATTTACCGGCTGCTGTGTCTATCCTACGGATGGAAGGATTACAATTCGTTCTAACTAGCAATGGACGTTCGATGTATTGCTCTGCGGGAAGTGTATAATAATTACCGAAAAATCCCACGATATTGACAATTCCGAGCTTACCTCACAAGTCAAAATGGCGGTCTTATTCGGTGAAATGACGCTCTCTGCTCATTGGAAAGCATTGGACTTTGGACCTTTGTAATTTGATTTGTGAGGATTATTTGGATTTAAAAAATTTGATGAAATGTCGTTTGAATACAATAACAATCTGCCTGGTTTGTTCTCGCCATTTGTTTTCACCGAATAAAAGAAGCATTTGCATTGCGTTACACCGGGGAAATATCAAAAATGCCCGGATGTTCGGAATTGAATACTCATAGGAGCAGTGAAAGCGCATAAAGTGAAGTCAAAATATTAGAAACAGCTCTGGCCTAATGACAAGAAAATGCATGTACACCATTTCGAACTCCAATCACAGTAAAACATTGCTAAATTACAAACGCTCACTCAAAATTGAGCATGACCGTATGGCGAAGTATTGTGTTTACACGGTGCAGGGGTACCTAATGAAGTGTCCATGTGGAGAGTGGTGTGTTTGCAGGCGGGATGGGGGCGCCGCGCCGCACACACCAACCATATATTTAATCCCCCCCCCCCCCCCCCCCCCCCCCCCCACCGCCAACCAACCTGTTCTTTGCGCTTCTGCCATCGTCCACAAGGGCTTTCCTCCACGATCTCGCTCTCATCCTCGCTCTCCTCCTCCTTCCCCTCCGATCCCGATTTCCTCTCCGGGACGGACATCGTCATCTTCACGCAGTCTACACACGTTTACAGATTTCAGCCCCCCTTTCCTCCGCCTCTGACCTCCTCCTCGTCCGTGTGTTGGTCGGGGATGAGACCCACGGGACGACGCTTAGCTTTTCCCTGCGCCGGCGTTTCGCTGTCTCACAGTCGGTGTCGAGAAAGGCTTAAAACAAGCTTCCCGGTTGGGATAGACGCCACACCCCCCTTGCGGGTGAAACACACACACACAAAAGCAGACACACTGGACGGAAGGGTCGCTATCCGAAACAAATCAGGGAAATGTTGCTTCTTAGCTTCCCGAGGACGGTCCGAGCGAGGCGGGGAGACGTGGAGAGCAATCCCGGGGGAGGCGGTGGTCGCATGGTTGGTCGGTTTTTATGGATGGGGGTTAATGTTCCGCGTCATCCTCCGAGTGGAGGAGTGTGAGCCGCTTGCGTCCAAAGCCGACCAAGAACCGCCGAGTGGAGCACATTTACCGTAATGGCGTTTAACGCGGAGCCTGCGCAAAATGCTATGAGCACCTGGAAGACGGAAGGAAAACATACGGGTACTTTGGTGGTCGAAATTAGACATCCGGGTACTTTTGAAGGCGGAACTTATACATACGGATACTTTAAAGGCGTGTGAACAAAAAGCTGACATTTTGCTATTGTTAAAGCAAAATAGCGCCTTTTATTAGCTTTTTTTTTTTTGCATTTGGGCACGCTTAGTTTCGCAAACAATCACCAGAACCACTTTTTCACACGAAATTGAAATTAATTGTATATCAGTGGGTTAAAAAAAAAAACTAATAAAATGACTAATTGGAAATATGTCATTTATATATATTGGTTAAGTGACATGATACTGTACACGAGAGCATCCTTCCATAAACCTTATGTTGATGTTTTTTAAAGACAATTCATCTTCAACCCATTTATTTTAAAAGGGAAGGTGTAAGATGCATTTAACATGAAATGAACGTGTTTTGGTATCATAGTTTAGGAAATATTGGGGCTTAAACTATTAATATAGGTAAACATAAAAATCTTTGGGAGGTGTCTATGAGTCACAAATGTTTTTTAATCATGTCTTGTAATTAGCTAAAAAGAAGAGAATATATAAACGCATGTTGATAATTTAGAACGTCATCATGCAGAATTTGGATTTTAAAACCGTCATTATCTATTTGAGCATAATTTAGCAGCATTATGGTAATGGTTTAAATCAACATGAGGCTGGTATGACACCATTCTGCTATCTAGTGGTCGAATGGGGGGAAAACACACCCTTGGAGGAAGATAACTACTGTACGCTACTGTACTGTAATGTAATTCTTTTTTTTCTTTAATTTTATAGGGTATTTATTATGAAATATACTTATGCATTTAATTCAAATTGTTTATTTAAAGACAATTTGTTTACAGTGACAGTTTGTTTAACTATACCTTGCTGATCGGATTTTATATTTTGTATGTAATTACATTTTATTGTATGGTATTAGAGCCACTGTCTGACATTTTTACCATCATTGCTGCTTTTTACTATGACCACTCACGTAATATACATGGTTTCCATTTAACAATTTGTTACCATTGTGCAGTTGCAGTTTTTGCAGTCGATACTTTTTGGTCAGTCAGTGAGCTATAATCACACACGTGTGTTGTAATCATTCTCCCTCTATATTTAGCACCTCTATTTATATTTAGGGAGGCCCCCGCTTTGCCGATCTGCCGTTAATGAGATTTGCTCTTGGCACAAAACTGAATGGTACACGGTGTGAGCTTCCGCAACCGGTAGGGGGGCGAGGCCGCAAAATGGCGCCTCCAGCATGACAAGGCCAGGGGGTAATGATGTTGTAATGAAGTGTTTGAATAGGAAGAAGGCAAATGTTAGACATACACGGCAGAGTAACGTTGTGCTGCGTAAAAATGAAGGAAAAAAAAGAAAGAGAGAAGCAGTTTTGTATAAAATGGCTGCCAACAGTATTTGGGTAAAACTAAGCATAAGTATCACTACTGTACATGACTATTGTACTTAATTACAGTCAGTAATGCAATCAATATGTTACAACACTGGAAAAGGTAGTCATGAAGCAAAAGTGATCCTAATCTTTATTGGACAGCCATTTTGATTTAGTAAATGTCATTTTTAATGTAGCCATATTAAATTTTGCACATAAAAGTCTTACATGTGAGTATAAAAGCTATTTCATTTGCAATAAAATAAGCATGAACTCTCTCTTATCTAGGCTCTTATCTATGAAGCTGTTTTTTTTTTTCATTTTCATAACATGTTTAATCCATTTGCACCGCTAACAGTGTCAGGCCTCCGGTGTTGTAGTTCATTTGTTTGCAGTGCTCCGTCCTGGTTGTCACCATGTCCTGAAATTTCAGGAGAAAATCCATTTTTAGCAACTATCAATGGCAGAGCCCTATTTGTGTCTTTGGGTTTAAAAAGAATATTTCTGAATGTTATAGCGTACCTGAGTGAGTCTGGGTCTCTGGATGCAGTGAACATAAGGCGCTGGATCTGGTCTGATTTGGTCTTCTTCCGTCTTGTAACACACCGCGCAGTCCATCAGAGGCTGCAATGACATCATCAAATTAACACAATGAATATTTTTGCTCAACATTATTATTTTTTTTTTATTCTGTACTCACTCTGTCGTTCCGGAAGGGACATCTCTGCGTCCTGGACGTGGGTCCTTTGGCACACCGGGTGGGCTTCAGTTGAAAGTGATGGTAGTAGTACTTCACATCAAAGCCACACTGCAAAGGAAATGCATGCAAATCAGTAAAATGTATGATATGTACTGTATGTAAGTAGCAAAATATAATTGAGAAGCACTGAGAAGGTACAATTGGGTTATTATGTACTATATAAAACACTGTTTACATATAATGTTGCTTTCAGGGTACTCTTGTTCATTCCAGCAGTCAACTTTGGTTCTATTTGATGTAATCGGACGGGAGTGATAAAAGTGTCTTTGATCAATAATTTAATCAATTGATACATCCCACAATAATTAGGATGAGTCTGAAATTCACAATTTGCTTTTCAACTGATCGAATGTAATGTCAAACAAGCGAAGTTGAAGTTAGAATTTACAAGGATCCTTGAGTGCAACACAGCTCAGACGTCAACATGTAAGTCCAAGTTGCGTTCAGGGTACCCTTGTTCATTCCAACACCCATATTTTCCTCTTAAAATATCCCATAGATAAATGTGTGTATAAAAAATATGGTGAATGGATATGACACTAAGATCTCGCTTTTCTCGATTCTCTCTCTAGATATTTTTAAACAATCTCTCACGATTCTTTTTTTTTTTAACAAGGTTGGTCTCCAGAGTGAGACCCTGAGGTTACCTCGGCGTCCAACTTATCCAAACTCCTCAGGAAGCGAAAATGGTGCTGCACGCCAGCGTGGGAGTTGAGATGCTCCAAAGCCAGGTCCACGCCTTTCTTGTAGTCCGCCGGGAGCAGGTCGTAAGCGTCCTGGGCTTCGGCCGGCCGCCACACGGCTCCCCCGACGCAGGCCAGCAGCAGCAGCAACACCACCGCCATCTTACTGGAGAGTGCAACTGAGTACACCGAGGGGTGAACAACCTTTTGTGTGGATCTGCTGTGTCAAAACAAATCCTGGACTCAATAGAGCGGCTCCCACGCCAACATTTTTTTTCCTCCCTCTTCCTGGAAACCCACCACCCCCCCCACCCCCCCCCCCCCCCCCACCCCCCCCCCCCCATCCTCCCTTGGGGGTTCAGAGCGAGTCCAGACAAAAACATGCTCTGAAAACAGGCATGCATGACAAACGCTTTCGTTATGACACAGTTGGATTACTGGACGTCATTGGTCCCTCAGAGGGCACAAATGGCATAAATCCTCTTTCACAACTTGGATTTGACGTGACCCGCCGCCAGCTTACAATTTAGAAGTCGTTTGATGTGTTTGGATGGATCGACTGGCGCTGCATCATTAACGTGCTGAGGGATATTTGACATAATTGAACCCCAAGTGGGATTCCCGTGGACATATTTGAATTGTTTTTCAGACTAATGATTCTTCTTCTGTAGGCCTACTGGTTTTCTCACTTTTTACACTAAGTGGCAGTGCCACTTAAAAAAAAAAAGTTAGTTCTCTAAGCAATCAGGACCAATATTAAAATAATTCCACAGAAACCAAAGAATCCCTGTATGTGTTTATAGTAAACAAATCAAAATTCATCCAAACAAATTTAGTACCTCACGGCCGAAGATATACTTAACTTTAGTGTCAAATGAGATATTGTGCCGCTGTCTAATGGCCAATAGTGGAATTACACCCAACAAAAAGAATGGGAGGAAAAACAAGTTATAAACGATTCCAATTTTAAGAAATCTCCCCTTCACTTGTAGTAGAATCAAATGCTAATGATATTACCCAAAACAACCGTTGCTTTTGTTTTCTTCTCAGTTTTGTTTTTTCAGGGCAAATGTTTAAAAGGTTATGTCACAAGTCAAAATGGCGGCCAACTCGGTGAAAGGAACTAGGAAGCTTTTTGCTCAAGTATTGGACTTTGGGTCGTTGTAATTTCATTTGTGATGATTTTTTTTTTTTTTTAAATATGATGAAATAAATGTCGTTTGAGTATTATAACAATTTGCCTGGTTTGTATGCTCGTCCCAGGCTAAAACAATAGCCGTTTGTTTACACCGTGTAAAAGGAGCAATATCAGAAATGCCCGGATGTTCTGAATCGTCAATTAGAACACGTTTTGGTACACGTCTATAAATAAATAAGAACGAAAGACATAAGATATTTTGTTTTTAATGCTTTAGAACTGATAAAGCAATGAAAAATGAAGTCACTCAAACCAACAAGTCTGCAGAAGATGAACTTTGGGTATTCGGACACTTGCCAATGTCAACTCCAATGTTGCTTTTGTGCAGCGCTTATCTACATTATAAGATTGACTCAACAGCGCCTCATGAGGAGAAAAGTGGTATGACAAGTTTCTTAAGCATTGTTTTTTCATTTTAATTCAGTGACATACGAATGCCCCAAATTACTACTTTGCTTGATCAATTTTTGTGCTGCTTTGTCAGTAAAACTTGAATAGCCAAAATGTTGGATTTGCTGTTGCTGGAGTGAAGAATAAAAAGAAAAAAAAGAATGGAGCAATGAAGGTACGGTGATGGCGTTTATTGAACGCGACAAACAGTCCAAGACGCAAATACAAAACTTTTCAGGAGACACTGTAGACTACAGCTCACACCGATGAACTGACTGACCCGACATCAGATGCTGACATCACTTACTAGGCCACACCCCTTAAAGGCACTCATCAAACATGATTCCTTTTTCTTTTTTTTCCCTTGGTAATGTCCCGCTCCTCACCGCCATGGCTGTATTACTTTGTTCCGGTGGAGGCCAGAAGGTTTGTGGCACCGTTGCTGTACGCCAACCTGTTGCAATGCTCCATTCGGCTAACTCGCACCTCCTGCCCGCACATCAAAAACACAAAGAAAGTTGGCAAAATGTTAAAAAAAAGGAGCTAACTTAGCAAAGAATATCAAGCAAGTGACCCACCTGAGTCACGGAGGGCTTGTGGAGACAGTTAAGATAGGGTTTGGGCTCTGGTTCGATGACCCCTTGAAAGGTCTTGTAGCAAATGGCGCAGTCTATCATGGGCTGCATGCCCCGCCCCAAAAGAAAACAGGTGAGAACAAGCGAGCCAGGTTGTCATGTTCCACGTTTTTGTTTTGGTGTTCTACCCACGACGTCATTCCTGAAGCTGCAACCCGCCGGGTCCACAGTTCCTTTCGGGCATCTGGTGGCTTTCAGGTAGAAGTGGTGGTAGATGAAAACCACGTCAAAGCCAGCCTGGGTAGGACAATGGGATGTAAAATGTTGGGGTACATCAAGTTTCCCTGTAGTCATTTCTATGGTTTTAAAACAGCATGTAAAGCATAACTGTAATGTGTTTCAACTCAATTACTCACTAGCGCCCCCAAAGTAACAGGCAAAAGTGGTATTACAAGTTAGTTGAAGTGTCGTTTGACCATTACATTTAAAACAGTAATGATGTGATACAAACACATAATAGTCTTTATTAGATTCGTTTTTATTTGTTTTTGAAAGTAAATATAAAACACACAATTATGTGTCTTAATGCTTTCAAAACTCTCAATTCTTCTTTGCTAGTTGTTGACTACCCGCTTTGTCACCACCACTAATCATTAGCGCCCCATCGGCGGAGGTGGTGTAAAAGTGGTATTACAAGCTGGACAGACAGCATGTTACCATTCTACAATCGATCACACGATGGACAGACAAGAACCGACCTCCACGTTTGACTTCGTGACGCTCCGGAAGAAGAGAAAATGGTTCTGGATGCCGGCGTGTTCGCTGAGCTTCTCCAGGGACATGTTGACGCCTTTCTTGAACGTCTCCTCGAGCTTTCCGTAAGCTTCTTGTGCCTCGGTGGAGGAGCACAGCAAAGCTCCTCCGACGGTGAACAGCAGAAACAAAACGGCCATCTTCTGTCGTCCCAGATTTGTTTGTGTTGTGGTGGTTGGTCCACCCTCCCTCCTTCTGTACCGGGAAAAACCTGCCCACTTTTTCCTCCCCCAAATACAGAATGAGGAAGTGTAACTAACTCTTTAGCAGATGTGGAATAAATCACAACCAAGTTAAGCAGAAAGCAAGCAAGTCAGACCCACTTCAGAGATCTATCAAACTGATGCCGATGTGCTGAGCAACAAATACACACAATTCAGTCACCCAATGTGGCGACTGACAAATAAATGGACCAGTGACATGGGGAATAAATAGAAAATAGCTTTTATTTGTCATCAATATTTGAAGCGTTCAATGTACACGGGAGCTTCGACAGTGGCCTCTTATGTTTCATCATCATCGAGACATACACAGAACACCTTCACACCATTCACAAGCAAACATTAAAACGACACGTGTATGTATATGTGTGTTTTTATCTATCCCCAATAAGAACAAGCAGTAATGCTTGTAATGCAACAGCTAAATATGAATCTCTTTTAATTCACCACTTCATGGTCCCGCAGGCACTTTTTTTGGTGATGTCACAAGAAACTTGAGTAACAGGACACCATTACTTATTTTAGACAAACAACAACAAATTGAAGAGCCATTTGAGGACAAAAGGTGGAATGTTGGTTAGATGGATGGACTGTTTGGCACTACTAAATATTCTCGAAAACAAACAAACACAAACTAATATCCCCAGCAACTGCGCTCTGTGCTTGAATAACGATAACAAAAAAATATATTTTATTCGGGACAAACAAATACGGAACTGATGTAAGTAGTGTCTTGAAAAAAATGTTCTGGTGGCTCTTTTGATTAGCTAGCTTGATAAGAAAACCAGCGAGCTAAAATGGACAGACTAGCTAGCTTGACAAACTAGTTTGAAAATTGTAGGTGGCTCGAATCGATCCTGTAAGCTAAGACAAGACTAGCTCTCTTTGACAAGTTAGGGCGCAACTACCGGTAGTTGCCTATTTGTCTATATTTCCTCACAAATTAGCTTGTTCAGCTAGCTAGACTATGATAAAATAATAAATAAGTAGCTTGTTTGTATACTTGTTATGCTAACTAGCCTAACAATATCTTAAACAGAACAAATAGTAGCTTGTGCATTAGCTTGTCAAACTAGCTTGTTTAATATAATAATAGCTTTCATTTGCTGAAGGTTAACTTGTCAAGCAAACATCTTTACAATTACTGTTTGAATAGTCTAATTAATATCTTGCCCAGTTAGCTTGTCAAGCTAGCCAGCCTAACTAGTAAGCTACGATATATCGAGCTAAGTCAAGCAACATGTCGTGGTAAACCAGTGTACTTTGTGTTCATCGCAAATTTAGAATGTACAGTGTATGTCATATGTGATGTATTTGAGAACATTTGGGGGGGGGGGGGGGATAATTTCTGGTCACTACAACTTAGCGCAGCAAAAAGCGGAGGGACCGCCTCTCAACTGCTGCGTTTCAGCCGTTTGATTGTAAAACACAAAACGTGGAAAATGACAACAAAACTACTTGTAGGTTTCCAGTCGCTACGACAAATAATAATGTTAGGAGATTTGACAATTAAAAACAATCACACAGCATTACAGTTTTTTTTTTTGATTTGGTGTCTTCATTTAAAATACAAAAAAGTGCTACTAGCGTCGAGTAAAGTGAAAAGCGAGGCGTCCAGATGTCCTCTAAGTACACACTCTAGTAGTTCCTTCATATAAGGCACTTGTTGGTAAGGCAGCAGTAAGTCAGTGTGCGAACACAGCGGAAACTTTCCCCGTACGTTCGTCACATATTCAATGTGAATCAGAGCAAACCTTTCAGGGTTAAAAAAAAAAAAAAAAAAAAAAAGCAATCATATTGTGTGTCGATCGGGCGTAAATGTTTCACAATTTTTGAATCCCCTGAAATACAGTCAATTAATAATATATATATTTTTAAAGTACACTATAAGCGCTTGTTGTACACGACACGCAGGCAGCAGGTGAGGACGTAGGTGCGAGTGCCGAAGGGGGGGCCTCCCAGTGGGTGGCGCTACGAGTGACGGGGGCTCACACGGGCATGTGCATCTCGGAGTACTCATCGTGACACTCGCGCTCGTCGAACGTCGGCTCGGCGTTGTCCGCGTCCAGCTGGAAACACAATTGAGCTTTTTTTTCAAAAAAAAAGACATCAAAAGAATACGTGACAGAATAAACGATCATAAAAAAACAATTGCAAATGAAACGGTGCGCTAGGGTTACGTACGCAGAGCATTTCGCGGCAGGTGAAGATGCGAGGCAGCAAGAACATTTTGACAGGCACGGTGAGGATGAGCACAAAGGGGAAGGCTAGCGATGCCTGCGTGGACATGACGGCCCACAGCACGGCCAGGCACACCATCTGGATGCACGTGAACAGATGCATGCGCAGCGTTCGAACCTGTAGGAAATGGGAAAAGTAGAATTCGGTTCATCCCCAACATATAAATTGACTTACCATACCCTAAGTTTGGGTAAGGTTGGTGAAGAAAACAGTAGCTTCAAGATTAAAAAAAAAAAAAAAAAAAAAAAATTGACAGGCTAACTTTTCGGGCCTAGGTAACCTCACTCCATTCACTTGCTAAAATTCCATAACATTGACATAGTTTGGGGTGTGTTGATCTAGGTTAGAAAAAAAAACGGGACCAAAATTTAAGGGGAAATTGACTGTGCTACCTTCACCACCCAGGGGAACCTCACTCCATTTATACTGTTTCAATGGCAAGCTTTCAAAAAAAAAAAAAAAAGGTTTATTTAAGACCCTTATTTAAGTTCCTCCCAAGATAACAAAACTGACACACCAACCTCGCCAGGCTGAGGAACTTGACTCCATTTATTTACTAAGATTCACATGTTGCCATGACATCGAGAAAGGCTGGTCTACAAAGCACATGGGGGAAATTGACAAGCTAAGTAGGGAACCACATTCCATTCTCTTTATCTCCGTTTCTATCACAAAAAAATCCCCAAATTGCAAAACAATAAAGATCCTAATAAGAAATCCAGACAAACAAAACTTCCTAAGGTACCAAAATGGAGGTGAAATTAACTCACAAACTGGGGAACCCCACTCCATTCACTTTCCACCCGTCAGTTCCTATGACAGGGTGACTCAACGTTTTTTTTAAGCGCCAGTCCCAAATTTGAAGAAAGGATTCTCTCCGGGACCAAAACTTCCCAGTATATGAAAAAATATGCTAACTTTGTCATCTGGGGAACCTCACTCCATAATGTATATAGCAATATCTTTGAAAAACTTGAGCTCGTGACCGTGAGTTTATTAGTTACACAAATCCCTAGAGCACCAAAAACTGAGGTGAAATTATGCATGAACTGGGAACCTCACTCTATTGACGTTACAGTCTGTTTCTACAGTGATTCCCCAAATTGCTCAGATCAGGACCCAAATTAGAGATTCTGCTCCTTCCAAGAGTCAGAGTCGATTGACATTGCTTACGTTGTCAGCCTGTGGAACCTCACTTCAGTCACTTTCCACCAGTCTATTTGTACAATATACCTTCAACCATTCTCATAATCACTTGAATGTGGTTCCCACCTTGCGAACGTAGCTGTGGTCGGGGTGGTACTTAGGCGGCATGAGCAGCAGCAGCATCCGCTCACTCAGCTGGATGCCATTGAGTGACATCACGCCCATGTAGAGGAAGATCCCGAAGAGTACGGCCAGGGGAATCTTGCGCAGGAGGTCGCCGATCACGATGGACAAGCCTGCGGACAGACGGGACCGAATCCCAGTAAAGACACCTTAGTGTGACCCAGCCTGGAGCCATCTCGGGGTTTGGCTTGTCTGATCGGGGTCCAAAATCGGGTTGACACCCACCGACCATGATGGACACCAGGAGCCCCGTGACGCGCTGCTCCTTGACCTCCTGGATGCGGGGCTTGTCTCCCGGGGCCACAGCCTTGCTCATGACGGTGAGGGCGTTGACGTGCGTCACCGAGCGCACGGTGGCGGCCGCCATCCACGGCAGGCCGAACAGCGCCGAGGCGCCGCCCAGCGCCACGATAAGGAGCAGATCCAGATGGAAGCCGGAACCCTTGACCAGCATGCGCTCTTTTTTGCTTACGATCAATCTGTAGGGAGAAAAGTATTAGGGCTGTCAATATTGATTTTTTTTAAAAATTATTTTTATTGTCTTCTGTACATATGCATTATTAACCAACAAAGTTAGCCTATGTAGAACGGTTAGCAATCGCGATTAGCATTAGCGCGCTAGCGATTAGCATTTAAGGCAAACAAACACTAACCACCATTTAGTTCACACATACACCATGAGTTGCAATGAGTGGATATAACTATTAATTGCATGAGCATTATTAAACACCAGCAAAATTAGCCTATGCTAAACGCTTAGCATTTAGCAAACGCGATTAGCATTAGCGCGCTAGCGACTGCCACCATTATCGCCATTTAAAGTAAACAAACACTAACCAGTTAACAAATTACAAAATTAATAGTGTCTTAAAAGTCACTGAATGCTTCAATAATAGTCCATGGGTAAACGAGTAAGCAACCTGTTAGCCACATTGAGCTCAATAACTTCCTGTCCACTGAGTGCGTCTTCAAAAAAGGTCCGTGTAGAAACACGCCTTTTATGGTGGAGTTTCTAGATACATTTTTTTAGCCGACTTGTAAGACTTCGTTGATTTTTTTTTTTTAAACCAGCCATAAAAATGATGACCCTCTGTAATATTTCTTAAAATAAAGTTTCTGTTCTGTTTCTGCTAGCGTGTTATTTAGACTAGCATTCTAGCTAATACTATTAATATACTATAATAATACTGATTATTTGAACTAATCATTTGACAGGTTTGCATCCACTCACGTGGTGATCTGAGTCTCCATGAAGATGAGGATGAAAACCAGCAGAGCGGGCAGGCAGCAGGCGAACATCATCCAGACGGGGAACTGACCGTCGCTACCCAGCGGGCTGATGATCCAGCCGCGCTTGTCGGGTTTGGTCACGGAGAAACCCCGTGGAACGTTCAGTTTCTACGCACAAGTCAAAAAGGTCTGATTGACTCCCTCCGAAGCCACCTGCTTGCAATTAGTATCGTCTTACTTGCGTGTACGTGTCCTCTAAAGTATTGTCCACGAGCACCATAATGAGGATGGCGATGGGCACCCCGAAATCGCCGATAAGCCTGCGTAGCTGAGGACCAAGTTGCGCGGCGTTTTCCATGATTTCATTCATCGTCCTAATTCTCAATCAATATTATTCGTCTTCTCACCCTTCCGGGGAAAAAGGCGCTGTTCTTGAACTTGCGCAAGTAGAAGGCGATGAAGAACGTTCCGGCCATAAGAACTAGCGACAGCAGCGCCGTGTTGGGCTCGTCGGTCGGGCCGGCCATCTTGGTCACCTCGGGGACGGCGGTGACGTTGCCCGGCGCCGCCGTGACGTCTTCCACGGAGGCGTTGTGGGCCGCCGTGTCGTTCAGAGGAAGGAGCGGGTCGAGGGGACAGCGCTTCAGGGGGTGCTGCTTGAAAATCTGCCAGGTGACAAGAAAATATATCAAATCCAACCGTCCATTTTATGTATATAAAAATCATTTGGATGCCCTCCATGTTTTCTTCTGTTTGGATTGAGTTCAAATCCGGTGATTATTACTGCCATAGCTTTTGCTCAATTACCTTTGAGTCACACAGACTAACATGGAAAAAAAAAAAAAAAACATAAGCCTGGATAATAAACCCTCCATCCAATAAACATTCAAGTCCAATCTGTCAGTGGAGATTTGAGCTTCACTTATTAAAAAAAAACAAAAAAAACCACTAATTTTTCAGCCCCTAGCTCTGAACGTTGTCCAGGAGCGATTAAGTCCGCTCGCTTTAGCGTCACAGACGCAAACGCGCCGGCGAGCCAATTGATTTTTTTTTTTTTTTTTTTGGCGCTCGTTATTTACCCTGCCGAGCTTCATGAAGGTCTCGCAGATGAAGATGAGCGAGATGAGGAAGGAGAAGATCTCCTGCGTAAAACGCGAGACGAAGCGCACCAGGAAGCTCCCCTCGAAGGCCACCGTGACGAGCACGATGACAACAAGCCACACGCCGATCCAGACGCGGCCCGTCAGGTAGTCCATGTCGCTGGACTTGCAGAACTGGGACACAAAACGGGATGTTACCCACTTGCAAATGTGTAACTCAATAAATATGCCTTAAATAAGTCCAAAATATTGGAATCTGCTGTCTCCGTGTACATCTGTCTGTATGTATGTATTATACTGCCCCCTGGTGGCCAAGAGCAGCACAACGGCAAATGTGGGGAAAAAAACGGTTTGATTCTTTACATTCTAGGATTCAGTACTTACAGAGTAAAAAGCTTCTTCAAAGACCAAAAGGGGTCCAGAGAAGCCCACAATCAGCAGAGGCTGCGCTCCCAGCAAGCAGAAAACGACGCCCTGCACGGCGGTGGACACGATGAGCTCCGACACGCCGATCAGACCGTCCGTCTTCTCGCCTGTCAACGCATGCATACGAACGCTAATTTAACATCACACATTGATGGGAAATGCTCATTGGGGGTCGCGCCTGTGGCGGCGCTCACTCAGCAGGCCTCCGAAGGTGATGGCCGGCGAGAGGGCGGCGAAGTAGATGAAGATGATGGCGGCCATGCACTGGCTGTTGAGGGCGTCCTTGAAGTCGCCGACGTACTTCGGGTAGCGCCGCCTCACGTCTCGGACCAGCCCGCCGAAGGGTCGGCCGGTGCGCTTCAAGGGGTCGTCGGACTTCTTGAAAGGCGTGATGAGGGCTTCTGGTGGGAAAGGCAGACGGGGGGAGGTTACTTCACCTTCGTAAGTCATCGGCCATTTTGAAGCTCTACCTTTTTCCTCCAGGCTCTTGGGTTCGTCGGCCAGCAGCTTTCCCTCCTCCCGCTTGCGCAACATCTCCCGCTGGAATCGCGCCACCGAGCGCAGCAGCTCGTCGCCGCCCATCTCCGACGGCGGCAGCACGATGCTGCAGTCCAGGAAGCTGTTGATGGCGTTCAGGAGGTCCTGGCGGTCGTCTGCCATGTAGGCCGCCTCGTGGAATTGCTGGATGAACAAGATTTTCATTTCATTGTTGGATAAATAAATAAATTAGAAAGTTTCAAATGACCATCTTAAAATAGAAAATTTATCACAATATTACTTTTTTTTCAAAATATTTTGTAGATCAGGTCAGCTCCAACTAAGCATTAATTTTCTTTGAAAGGAGAAAGTACAAAAGCATATTGCATTCACTTGGGAAAAAAAACCCTCTTGCTTTTCTCATTATTTTTTGGCAAGAGCTTTGTTTTTTTGTGTACTTTTTTAAAGTTTGTTTTATTGAACATTTTTTTCTGTTTTTATGAAAATTATTTATGAAGTTATTGAGAAAAAAAATGGAATAAAATGCCAGAAAAAAAATTCCCAAAACAGAAAAAAATATTCAAAAAAAACGAAAATAAATTTCGCAGAAAAACAGAAAAAATCTTCAGAAAAACAAAACACTTAGAAAAATAGAAAAAACATCACCAGAAAAATAGAAAAAACATCTTCAGAAAAACTGAAATTACTCAGAAAAACTGAAAAAAATATTCCCAAAACAGAAAAAAATCTTCAAAAAAACAGAAAACAAATTGCTCAGAAATCCCCCCCAAAAATCAGAAAAAAAGTCAATCAGAAACCCCCCCCAAAAATACTCAGAAAAACAGAAATTACTCTAAAATATCTAAACAACAAAACATAATTATAATAAAACTGAAAGATATATATTTAGAAAAACTGAAGATCAGCGGGTTTTTTTTAAAATTTAAATTACTCACAAAATCAGAAAAAAATCCAACAAAACAGAATTTTTTTTAAAAATTACTCAAACAGCTCCCCCCCAAATTTGCCAGAAACAGGTTTTTTGTTCAAGTAAAAGCAATACGCTTCCATAAGAAAGGACAAAAAAAAAAAAAGATAAAACACATTATCTCCAGGTATGTACCTTGTCGGACATGAGCGTGGAGATGGAGCGTCCTATCTGGTGGTAGTCCATGCTGGTGGTAGCGGGCCCCAGCAGAACAAACAGGAAGCGGACCGGCACGGGAACCTCCAGCACCGACTCCAGCTCCACGGCTTCCTGCAACCGCACGAACGCCATGGTGGGCTGCTCCAGGAAATCGACACTGCCTGGAACACGGCGCAAACAGTCAACACTTTGGAAGAGGACTCAACAGCCGCTTGTTGCTTTCGAGATCGACGAGACCCACCCACGAGGACAACAGTGGCCTCGGCGTTTTGTGGAATCTTCTCCAGGAGTTTGAGTTCGTGCTTGGACTTGGAGCGATGCATGCCCGACACCACGGTGGGCTCTTTCTGTTGAAGAGGCGGGAGATTTTAGAGCATCCTTTTGCTTAAAGGTTTTCAAAACTACAGCTATTGATGCTAACTATTAGCATGCCAATAGCACTTTGCATTATGCTAGCATTAAGCTAGCAATGACTTTTGTTGCTTTTGTGAAATAAGTGTGTGTCTTTTTTTTTGGGGGGGGGGGGGCTGTTTTTATTTGGTCCCTATCACGTTACCGTGCATCAAAAGTACCTGCACGTCGTTCTTTTCCACGTCGATGTGCGCGTCGAAGTCGCCCGCCGCGTGCGCGCTGCTCATCAGCGGGTCGGTGACGGAGGGCTCGGGCGGGTGGGCGTGGTTGGCGGTGTGGTGGTGGGTCATGAGGCTGCCCAGGCTGGCGGCCGATATGTTCCGCGGAAACGGGCTGCTGCTGTGATCCTTGTCGTCGCTCGGATGGCTGGGGGGGAGAGGCGGTTGGGCCAAATCATTACAAAAGGGCAAACATCCCGAGGGGAGGTGTGTGTGCGATTCTTCCAGACTCTTTGACAAAGTTTAATCTGTGAGGAATTTGCGGGGTCTCCGGCGGGAGGAAATGAGCTCGGCGGGGGGCTGATGCGATTGGCGCTCACCTGTGCTTGAGCAGCAGGGCCCTCAGGACGTTGGCGCAGTCCTCGGCTTTGATCTGGTCGGAAATGATCATCTTCTCCACCACCTGGTGGGCGATGCCGGGCAGGGTCTTCTGGTCCAAGTCCAGCAGAACTGCACCTGCACAAACACACAATTTAATGACACATTTTATTTTGCTGAACATTTTGACATTTAAATATCCAATGGTTTTTTTGGGGGGTATTTTATGTGTCAATTTTTAGATTAATACCACCACTTTTTTTTTTTGTCTGTGGCAATTAAAACTCATTCACTGCCATTGACGGCTATAGACGTCAAAAATTAATTTGAACTATTTCTATTAGTTTAAAATTTTTCCCACTTTTGTTAACAAGAATATAAAAAACAAGAAAAAAATTGTATTGTACATTTTGAACAGATATTAAATGTGTAATTAATCATGACTTAACTATTGCAGTCATGCGATTAATTACAATTAAATTTTTTAATTGCCTGACGCGATTAAAAAGAAAAGATTATTAAAAATGAGGGGCGTCAGGCGATGAATTTTTTTAATTGTAATTAATTGCATGACTTCACTAGTGAACTCACGAAAATTTTATATCTGTTCTAAATGTACAATAATTTTTTCCCCCTAGGTTTTCATACTCTTGTTAACAAAAGTGGGAAAAAAAAGTTAAACTAATAGAAATAGTTCAAATGAATTTTTGACGTCTATAGCCGTCAATGGCAGTGAATGAGTTCAAGATCTTTGAATGAATTCCACTTTGTTTCAGCCTCTTACCATGCGCGATGGTCTTGCGGAGTTCCAGCAGACTGCGGAAGGACAACGAGGCCACGTGCGGCTTGCCCCAGCGATCCGTCTCCTCCTCCACATCCTCCTCAAATTTGATCCAGCGGGCCGTCTCCTTCCACTGCATTTCCTGGTTCTTGTCCATGGTCAGCTCGTTCAGCTCCACGAACACCTGAGGGGGGGGGGGGGGGGGACGACAGACGACACGGTCATTCGCGTGGAAAAAAACTAACGTGCTTGTGAATTAAGTATGTGTGAAAACAGGTCGCACGCTTGGTGAGTTCTTCAAAAGCAGCCGTTCGCAAGCGTTTTGAATCATGTGACCGATGCACATGAAAGTTGTTTTTTTTAACTAATTAAAAAAAGCAATTTGTTCCCCCCAAAAATATTGCTAATTTAATTTTTTAAAAAATACAACTGAATTTAGGGGGTAAATGTCAGACATTTGTTGTCACTGGTCTGTTTGACAGCTATAATTAAAAACGATGAATGTTGCCTAGCAACAAGTGGCCATGCAAAAATCGATGCCAGTCAAGAGTGGGCAAACACACGCACGCACACACACACGCACATACACATACAAAAAAAAAAAAGTATATATATATATATATATATATATATATATATATATATATATATATATATATATATATATATATATATATATATATATATATATATATATATGTGTGTATATGTATATATATATATGTATATGTATTTAAAAAAAAGAAAAAAGAAAAAAAACAACATTTATTAAAAAAATTTTAATTGATTTGTTGGGGTTTTTTTTTAAAAAAAAAAAAAGGAGAGCAATGATGATGTCAAATCGAATGAACAATACTGAGCTCTCCTGTTAAAGAAAAAAAAAAAAAAAGAGTGGGCAAACATTCATGCTCAAGAGCCACAAACAGATAGGCCAGGCCATCTATAAATAGGTTTAAAAAATAAAATAAAATAAAAAAAGTTTAATGATTACCAAATAACCAATTATTACGTAAAATGAACAGATTTAAATGTATATATTTTTACAACAGTAATATAAAGTAAATTAACCAACTATTTACTAAGAATTTTTTGTTGATTTTTTTTTAGGGGAAAATGGCTAAATGATTTTTTTTTAATGGAAAGATGGGCCAGATCATTCATAGATGAGATGAAAAATTTTTTTTTTTAGGGAAAACACAAAAAAGTAAAAAAAAATTTTTTTGTAATGCATTCATAAAAATAGTTTTACTAGTATTTGTATTGCATTACTTGAAATTAATTATTCAACCAATTATTTCCTGAGATAAATGATTTAAAAATTGTTTTTTTTATAACTAACACATTTTGGGAAAAATGGCTATATACAAGTAAATGAAAAAAAAAAGTGGGCGTACCCCTATTGTTTTACAAAGGGATCAATATAAGTTATAATAAGTTCTTTAATTTTCCTTATACCTGTATAAGTGGCTAGTGTCCAGGCAACCAGGTGATTCCTTTATAACACTCCACATGTCGTGCTGACAAACAAACAAAGCAACTTTTGCCAAAAACAACCAACGTTTGTTAAGTGTCACTTCATGCTAACGAGCCCGATGAACCCGCCCGCATGCCTGTGAAATCACGCTCACACGAGGGGTTGTGGGGGGGTGGAAATCACACCTGGCCGACCTCACCTTCTTGTACGTGGCCGCCAACGCGCCAGCGCCCGCGTCCAGCAGGACGCCTTTGGGCCGAGAGAAGGAACGATACAGAATCACCGGCGTCGGCTGAGGGTGCGGGGAAGCGAGACGGAACAGGAGAGAGGACTGAAAGGCCGACACGGACATCGAAGCTGACGGGCTGGCCGCGTATGAGAATTTGTGTGTGCGCGTTAATAAATCATAACGGCAGCAGCGGCCGGTGTCCGGTTGCCTAAGCCCTTGTTCGCTGGTGCGGAAGGAAAGAATTCATTCATTCATCATTAATCAGCCACCCAAATTCCACCCCGGAGATGATCGCAGGAAGTGGCAATTAATCACAAATAGCACCATCGAGTGTCAACTTTAGGAACGCTCTAAAACGTTTGTTGGACTGTCCAGAGGTACCTTATTACTGCATTACAGTATTGATGAGTATTCTTTACCTCGTGCGGGGTGCGGTCCTGCTTGCGGCTGCGAGCGGCGGACTCCTTGTGGTCCTTGCCCGTGTGCACCACCTGGCCTTTGGTGCTCTTTCGGACCAGGTGTCTGCGCACGCCGGGGACATCTTCGAAGCGATGGCCTGGTGGCAGAGACTTTGATTTAGTGCCAATGTATTGTGAACGCAGATCAAAAATAAAATAAAAGTTGGCACTGTAATCTTAAACAAACCGCTAGAGGGAGCCCACACTTTGAGAATCACTTCATTAAATTGACAACTGAAAGAATCTCCTAATGTTCTTACCTTCTGCGCTAGTAGGTCCTATGTAACAAACTGTGATGCTTCGGATTTTCTTCTGCATTGACTGACTCATCTAAAACTGGCCTGTGATCGTCTCCACGACCCCTTTAAAGGACTGAGAGTCTCCAAAGTGAGGCAGATCCATCACGCGAGACATCCGCCAGGCCCGGCCAGCGGGAGGCGGGCGGCTCTTGAAGGGAGAGGGCGGGCCCTCGACGCTCACACAGGTGAGTATGCGACAAGTGTTTGGACCAATTGGGGGGGAAGTGGTCATTTCTTGACCGGCGCCTGACCCCACCCGCCTGAAGCCATCAGAGCAGATCAGTGCACAGTAGTGTTAATTTGCACAGGGTGGAACAAAAGGGGAGTACCGGCCATCTAATAATTCCTATTGTTGACCAGCAGCCAGGCACGGAGCCGCTTTCCCAGGATGATTTATGGAAGATGTGGCAAAAGTACGGATACCGTGTACTTGAGTAGAAGCATAGATACTTGCAAAAAAAAAAAAAAACTGGTAAAATAGAAGTACAAAAAGAAAATTGAATGTTTACAAATGGCCTACAGTATGCTAGGCGCTAAGCTAACTACAGCTACGAGCTGTAGCGGGCTCACTAGCATGGCTAAACACGCTCCTTTAAGTCACTAATAAGCTACACTTTTCTTTTTCTTTTTTTCTTTCTCTCTAATAAGCTACACTTCTGACAGCTAGCGTCATCACGAAAGGAGGACCAGCTGTAGCTAATTACGCGACAACAGTGAAGCCATGCTAATTGTTATGCTAATGTCAAATGTAGATAGCAAAGCACCGGGCTGGCTGGAACTTTGTTGTGGTGAACAAGACTTACTAAGCGCACACGTTCAAAAGTAATAAAAATAAATAGTAAGAAAGTATTTGTACTTGGTTACTTCCCACCACAGTTTTATGCTGGGATGTGATGAGCCTGCAGGGAGGCTTGTGCCACGAAGCCCCATAATGACCGCACATCCCCACCGCTGTGGCTTTTTCCGACTTTTCTTCCGCTAATTAATCGGGTTGGTGAACCCCGTGTCAGCCCGGCTTTGGCAATTAATAACCACCGTGTGGGCTCGGGCTGCCATCCAGGGGCCTCAGCTGACAGCGGGAAGGGCTAATTTCATAACAAGGGGAAGGGGAGGGCAAACTTGACATTGAGAAAAACGGCATTTCATAATTGTAGTACTTTACACAAACATCCATCCATCCTTTTTCCGAACCGCAATAATAACATTATTCAATATTGGCCACCTGAGAGCAGTTTAAGACTCAGTACAAAATTAATATGAGTCATTCTTTGCAAAAGATAAAGAAAACATGACAGTGACAGTGTGGTTTAATTGCAACATAGATGCTATTTAGCGTTAGCATTAAGCTAGTGGACCGCAATAACATCCAAAGTAACGTCAGCAATATGTTCCACACTCACTTTTGATGCCGTCCAGGTCGGCGGAGACGAGCGTCTGGGCCTCGCTCTCGTCGGTGGCGATGCGCTGGTACTTGGCCTGCTCGGCGCCCGTCATGTTGCCGGTTCGCCGCCGATCCTGCAGGTCGTAGCTGCGGCCCGTCGAGGACGCGCGGGCTAGCGGCGCGTGGTCCGGATGCGGCGGGCCGGGGACGTCTGACGACTCGGGCTTGCTGGAAGAAGACAAAATCCTTTTTTTTTTTTTTTTTTACAGTTTAGAACAAATGAAGGAACCATAGGTTTTCTCATCCCAGGTCTTTTTTTGTTTTTTGTTGTTGCTGTTCTGCCATGTCAAAAGCTCTCTGGGCTCTGTTAGCCTTTTGTGTCCACTTGATTTCCTTTTTTTTAGGACACATTTTAGTTGTCTTTTCAACCAGATTACTGTATATAATTTATTTATTTTTTGACAAGAGATAAAGTGGATGCAATTTTCTTAAATTCTAAAAGAGCAATTATGTTAGTTAGAAAAAGCTAACCCTTTAAATTACAGCTTACATCATTAAAGTAGTCAAATCAAACAAGGCCTGAGCGTAAACGAACTCACCGTCCAACAAGTCAAAACGACAGCAGCTTTTATCATGTATAGATCATCAAAAATGTCCCCCGCGAGACGTGTGTACTTTCTTCTTGATCCCGGCCAAAGACTCAATACAGTGAGGCCATGGAGGGTAAATGTCATAGGTGGATCCCGGCCTCTGTGGAGGTGTGCTGCGTCGTCTATAGCGACAGCTGATATACGGGTTTATTAGAGGGGGGGGGGGACCGCGTCGACGCGAACAGCGGGACCCCTGGATGCCGAGACATGGCAACGAACAGCGTGAAGACACAAACGCGATTAAAAACAAGAAAAAGGCCGCACTCACTCGGTGGACGTGCCGTCGTCAGGATCGGCTCCCACGGCGGACTGCGGGACCACGTCCAGATCCCGGGAGGGGACGCTCACGTGGTCGTCGTCGGACAAGAAGAACTGAAGAACACAAGTGAAGTATCACGTCAAAGTAATGATGTGACATTTTTACATCTTAAATGCTCTTAATTCGTTAACTCCTGAAGTTTTTGCTTCTTTTTTTTTTTTTTTTTTACCAAATCAACAGATTATGATAGAATGGTTGATTTAAATAACATTTATACGAGTTGATACAGAAGTGAAAAAATGTAGGGGAATATGAGTTAAGCAGCAAAATCCAATAGTTTTTATCAATATCAGAAGGCGGCCATTTTGCCACTTGCTGTCGCGTGAAAATGACATCACAGTTGCTCATGTAACAACAAATCACAGCTCAGCTTCAGAAAACAGGTGAACTGTGATTGGTCGTTACCTAAGCAACTGTGATGTCATCTTCAGTCGACAGCAAGTAGCAAAATGGCCGCCTCCCCACTGAGATGGATCAAAACGGCTGGATTTTGCTACATAACTCATATTCCACAAATGTGATATTAATCAGAAGGTCATGTTTAGACTAGTGAGGTCACATATAACATATTCTTGTCAAGAAATGTTTATGGTTGACTTCCCCTTTAACAAAGGAAATGATGCAAACTACGCACAGTGGCAGCCCTCATTTTATGTATGTGACGTCATTACCTCCACATCCTTGACCCTGACTGGCTCGGAAGAGGCGGCGCCAGTCTCCGGCCCTTCCTCCTCCTCTTCCTCCTCATCCTCGCCCTCCTCGATGGGGCCGGGGCCGGCGCCGGGGGCGTGGCCGCTCTTGTGGTCCTTGTCCTTGCGCCGCTTCTTGCTGCTCTTCTTGCGGCGCCCGTCCTGGGGCAACTTGGACAGAGGGCGGTGGATGTGGTGGGAGGAGTGGCGGTGGTCTGCGGGGAAAAATCCAATTTGAAAATTTCAGCATACAAAAGAAAAACAAAAGCAATGACAATGATATTATTTTAAAAAAAAGTGCCTTTTGATTTTTTTTGTCTTCGGAAATTTGCTTTATTCCTACTTTGAAAAGTCTCCCCCAGCATTAACTGACATCAACTTCCACTGACACAAAAAAAAAAAAAAATCAAGCTCACATTCGATGTCCTCTTCGTGGTAGTTGTGGTGCTGCTCGTCGGGCACGGAAGTGGACGGTCTGAGGATGTGCTGGAAGCGTTGGACCCCCAACGCCTTGTTCAGGTCGCCATCGTCATCCTCGTCCGGTTGCGGCGGCCTGTGCGAAGACGACGCCTCGGGCTGCAAGGACAAACAATACAGCGATGAGCATGTGGCATTCACTTTTTATAGCGCTCGGCCTCATTGGGGTCACGGATGAGCTGGCGTTTATCCCGGCTGACCTTTAAACAAATATACTCGTAACGTGCGCGTTTATGGAATGTGCTAATAATGTAGCCTGTTCTTGCTGTTTATTGAATGTTGAATGGAAGCACTGACTGTAGGAGGTGAACCCATGAACATTTAATTTTTTCCCTTCTTGCTTAACGACTTTACAAGTAATCTACTGCGAAGGAAATTACAATTGATTTAATAGCACAAAGAAATTCTTGACAAATGTGACTGTTGTATAATGAAAAAGCATGAATTAATTGCTTTAGGCTTTTGTTTTAAATTAAAAAAAATAAAAACGTCATACCGTATCTTTCCATGTACGGTTATTCCACTCACATAAAATTCTCAAATAATTTATTTGTGTTTTCTATCGCAAAAACAAAACAAAACACATTTATAGTTTCTGCACTTTAAATAAATTAATATCTAAACAACACAAATAAATAAAAAATAATGACAGTTATATTTTCAATAACTCTATTATTATTTTTAAAGATGTAAATTAAAATAAAATTAAAATCCATTTACAAAAAAACTAAAGAATACAGTAGCTTCACTAAATGGACACTAGGGGGAACTGTGGTGCAGACGAGCGCTCCCAGAGTTGAAGCATCACGTGACATGACGGGCCCTCTCAAGCCTTTAACTTGTACACAATACCCATGTGCTGGGTTCCGTTACTGTTTTTCCACATGGCAGTGATAATGGATCTTCACTCCTGGCCGGGTGTGTGAGGGCCCGGAGTATAAATGTGAGCAGGACTACTATACCAAAACACACATTGATTTGATTTATTAAAATTTTTTGGGGGGGGGATTTTATTTTGAAATTTAGCTCCCTTTATTAACAAACTCCTCCTAGAAAACGCATCCGATCGTCTTCAAACTTTCATCTAAAAAAAAAAAAAAAGGATCAAACTCATAAAACTGACATTAGTGCAAAAATAAATAAATAAAAAATTCTAAGATTTTATTTTAAGACCAGATTGCCCGGCCCAACTTTTATCGCTTTAAAAAAAAAAAAAACTCTGCAGGAAATGTAACATAACGCAACATAAAGATCTTCTCCAGCGGTTTATTTTCACAGCCAATCCCCAGATCTTGGAGAGACGTGCGAGGGATTCTCGCGGAGGTGAGACAATTTTCCAGCGCTCGCCATGTGCCAAAACAAGCTGTGGGGAGCCGGGGGGGGGGGTGTGGGGGGGGGTGGGGGGGTGGAGAAACAAAAACAAGGGGAAGGTGATGTATCGACTCTCCCGTGAAGGAGTCAGCAAACGGGACGAATAAACACGGGCAAAGATGCTGCCATTTGATTAAAAAAAGCACCTGGAGTCGCAATAGAATTTGTTGGAGGAGATTACGGGTGCGTTGGCTCAAATCCGACACAGTCAGCATTTAAGGAGGGTGGCGGAGGAGGAGGGGGGGGTGTCGCAATGATCATGTCACATCCTAGCGTGTGGCTGTGAGTGTTTTCGAATGTGCATTATTAACTCATTCCCTGCTGCGGACGTTTGTGTTGCTTTGAATTTGGGATCAGCACAGTTTTGAGGAAGAAGGTAAAGATTAGGGGGTGATTTTTTTTTTTTTTTTTTTTGAGTCAAGTTAAGGCACCTGACATTCAAACTGTGTGTGTATGGTATAGCCAGATTTTGTGTTGCGCAATTGAGAGAAAAGTTATTATATTGCCATCAAAATCCCTCTCCCAGTCTTGCTTTTGGTGTTTTGGAAATTGTCATGCTTCTTTAAACAAAAACGTAGTTTTCTTCACTTTTTGGTCAAAAGTAAGGATGTAACGATGACGACAATATCGCGATATTAAATTGGCCACAATATCGTCGTCGTGTCACGATATTCAAAGTTTGACGTTTGTTAAAATGGTGAGGGTTGTAATTTGTGCAGTTCCAGCACCCTCTGCTGGTTAGTTTATTAGTGCGGTTTAATTTGAATTAGGCATGTTTGGGCCACAGCGTCGGTCATCACTCCCATAAATATGTCACTACTTTTACGTACAAAAACACAATATTCGGGGCAGTGGGGGCGAGGGTGGGGGGGTGGGGTTCGATGATATGATTTTTTTTTTTTTAATAATATCTTGAGTTAAACTTATATCGCCAATGTGATAATTATCATATCGAGATGTTTGGATATCGTTACATCTCTCGGCAAAAAAATAATCCTTTTTTTTTTTCTTCTTCTTTGTTGCCATGTCAGTCTAATCTGTCCTGGGTCTTTCGATTCAGCGGTGCCTGTCAATGTAATTTTAACTTTACTACCAATAGGGTCTGTTTCTTGAACCAATGAAATTTCAAATTCATCCTCTCAGGGCCAGTGAGCTGTCCCTTGATAACGCCAGCATTTTTGTCTTCTGAAGAAAATTTTATAGCGTCTCAGCAAGTATGATGGCTTTCATTTCAATGTTTTGAAGAATGTCCATCTATAGGAAAAAAAACTACGCCAACAATTTAAAATGCAAACAATCAAATTCTGCAGTAAAACTACATTGAGAGCAATGGCTAACAGGGGCTCGTCGCGGGAAACACGAATCCCTCCTGGCTCCTTATTTGTGCAACCCTGACCCTCTTTGCAAAAACAGACACGAGGGACTAAACTACCACAACCGCTGCGGTCGTGAGGTTACGACGATTATCTCAGGAATTCGGTTTCCTTTTTGGCCTGTGGGAAATACGGCTGAAATGCCAAACTCACCTTGAATGAGTACAGATAGTCCATGGAGGCGATTTGCGAGAGTACTGACACTACTTGAAAGCGCACTGATAGCTAGTATTGCCTCTATGGGGGAAAAAAAAAAAAAAAAAAAAAGTCACTCAAGGGAGATATTCTCTTTCCAGCCGCACCACGTTTCTCATTCCAGTTAGCCCTGGTCACATGACCACAGCAGCAGCTCTTCAGGGAAGGAGGACGACATGACTCAAGCCTGAATATCCAAAAGGCGCTTCATCAGAACTCTCCCCCGTGTTGTCCGGTTGTAATAATTAACTCGGCTGGAGCTGAGAAAGCAGCCAATGAGGACGCAGGAAGCTCCACAGTGCAAACAAAACCTTTTTTTTTTTTTCTTGATATTTCTTTAGTGAGCTTCTTACCGCCACACTTCCTGCTAGCAAGCGTGACACACTGCGCGTATTCAGACCAACGTATCGATATCAGCTGATTTTTTTTTTTTTTTTTTTTTACAGTGGGCTCGGCGGAAATGAAATTGCGCTCCAGTGGACTGTCCCGGCGTCGTAAATATTGGAGGAAGTATTTAAATAAGGAAATGGCATGAAATTGAGGCCTTTTTAATTAAAAAATAAAAAATAAATACAAAGGTAAGCTACACTGGGATGAAGCAGCCATTTTGGGCAAATTCCTACTGGGGATTCCTTCCCTTCCATCCTCCGAGCAAGTACGCCTAAATTGGAAAACAAGACAGCTCGTCATGTGACGCATGTCAAGTGGGCGGAGCACGGCACGAAAATTTGCCGGTCATTTTAAGGATTTGCCGCGAACAAGGGGGTGCGAAGGGCCCGTTCAGTGACGCTTGCAGCTTTATTATCATCATTATTGTTATGCTCGATAGCCCAATCGCGTCCTCTTTTTTTTTTTTACTGCCGCAATCATTGCCTAATTATTATGTTGCAGATAGACACAGGTTTTCTTCTCTCTACATAGTAAACCCAAGTTTTTTTTTCTCTAGAATTCAAACTAGAAATATTCACACATATCCGCATATTTATTTGAACATATTTGCTCTACCTGTTAGGGCAGCTGACAGCAAACAGCAAAAAGATTCCAGTTCCCAGAAGTAACAATGGCTCCTTGTGGGGGGTCACGTTGTGTGTGTGTGTATGTGGGTTGTGGGGGGCGGGGGGGGGGGGTCTATTTCAAATGGGGGCACGTATACGCACAACACAATACAATAGATCGCCACGACGATTAAGCATGAAACAGAAAATGAAGGCAGGAATTTCCGTACTCATTTCTTACAGTGAAGACATTCTCGAGACATTTGTCACAGTCTATTCACCGGCGCACAAATGCAATAAACTATTTCCTGTCTCCTCCTGTATATGATAACCTTGAGCCAGGAAAAAAAAAAAAAAAAGATGAGCTCGGGATGAAGAAAACTGGGTAAAAGGTCAGACAGAAATGGTTACACTAAGATTCCCGGGATGCCTTCATCATAAATTACCATTCTTGGAATACGCATGGGAAAAAATGTCCCCTTTAAAAACCTGCGCGATATGTCCTGCTAAGGGATCTTAATCAGCCATGTGGAGGACCTCTCCATGCGGCAGAGGAATGCTGCTTGTTTTGGCCGAGGACCAGCAAGCGCTCCGAGCTTGGACAGTCTCGTCCAGCCAAGAAGAAATCCCGGGCAAGCTGCTGTAACGCAACTCCCGATCCGGTCGGGAATTATTCCAAGCCTTCCCGAAAAGACGGACAGGACAGCCCGTACGGGTCCTCGAGGATTCAGTTGCGCTTGACACGTTTTTTTTTTTAGGGGTACATTTTATCTAACGCCGGCCGCAAAGGTGAGGTTTTTTTCCGTGCCGACTTACGCCATCCGTGACCTGCTTGGGAGCGCCGTGGTTGCTCATGTCTCCGGGAAAAGCTGCTGCTGGGGGCGGGTTTGCGGCGTGGTTAGCCCTTCTCTTTCTCGCTGGGACTCAGGCAACTTTTGGGCAGCATAACCTGGAAGCACAGACAAGAGAGTCAGGATTCAGATCTAACCCCCCCCAATGCTGTTTTTGGCTGGCTTGTGAGAGCTTGCCATAAATGTTGACGAATAACCATAAAACTGATAATACGGGGGTCACACGATAAGGTGATTGTGAAGGTAAAAGATCAGTAATGTAACTTAAGGAGTGAAACCCTACGAAAAGACTATTTTAAAAATAGCGAGCCGCATATCAGCGACGAAAACGGTATAATATGTAACTGGCCCGCTGACCTTTTGTCCCCTATAATTGTGCATAATTACAGTCAGTCTGCAGCCGCGCAATAAAAGCATCGGCATTTTCAAACACGCTGCAAAAAGAGGCTCGTTGTCAGCACAAAAAAAAAAAAAAAAAAATCGTCATAAGAATTTCATGTTGTGCTGGAAATAAAAATGGCAACAAGTGCATAAAAAAAAAAAAAAAAAAAATCAGCATGTGGATGCGATGTCATCATTTTAAGGTTGGGCAACGATCCCTTTTAGGGATGAGCTTGACTCGGGAATTTATTGTCACTTTGTCAAGTGGCATCATTGAAGTAGCCATAAAAGTCAGCACCCATCAAACTTGGTGAACCGGGAAGTGGTCATGCGAAATATCAAATAGATCATCATTGGCAATTGTCAGTAGCATTATCGTCTCCATATTACAGTTGTCTTTCTTCGACAGTAAACACACTATCAGATTATTTATGACTCTCATTTCCGGGGCCCCGAGGGACGTCTTTGCCGCCATCCAAGGTCATTAACCATTAGCCAGATAAGAGGCTGATACCGGCGTGGACTACTGTGCAGGGAGACCCTTTCGATAAGCGGCGGCGGCGGCGGCGGCGGCGGCGCATGCTTTGGGCTAACCTCCGCTTGCATTCCGATGGCTATTTGACATTCAGCATGACGGACATGTCCTTTCGAAATGATTATAGCCGTACGTGCGGGGACTACTTAAAAGGTTAACCGAAGAGTCGTGTGTCGCCGATTGCGAGCGAGCTGTTTGACAGCGGATATCAAAGAAGGCGATGATGAAGATTCTTTGGCACGTACACATAGTGGGTCATCGTATCAGTGACCTTGTTGACAAAGATTTCTACTAAGGCTGTAACTGCATACCAAAAAATGCCGGATGGATTTGTATTTGGGCTTGGTTCGTGATGTATACAATCAAATGAAAATGAATAAAGTGAGTGCATACCTTGGCCATCAGGGGGCAGTATAATACAGACATACAACGAATTTCACAACCGACTCACGAAGCCGCAGTCGTTTTTCGTAGAAGATAAAGAATATATGCCTGTGCATATTAGCTGTCTTAATGTGGGGCTGTGCAGTTTGTACTTAAATATACATCATAATAATAATAATAAATATAAACGCGCTATTGTTTTGTTTACTCTATGTGTTATCGTTTGCGCTTTTATGGCGTTTTGCATTGCATGTTAGCATTAAGCTAGCAGACTACCATAGGACAAAATGATGTGGTATGTTTTAAATACTGTACACATGTAATTGTTTTTTTGTTATGCTTAACTTGACAGTAAATTGCGACTGGTATTACCGGCATTAAGCATAACGCAAATATAAAAATAAAATAAATAAAAAGTTCACTAGTAACTGCCAACCTACTGCTTCCTGTGAAGTGAATTGAGTCTGGCTCTCATTCTCTGTCATCATTTGGTGTCCGTATCTGAATGTTTGCTTGTGCCCGAAAAATAAATAAATACAAAAAATAAATAATAATAAAATAATAAATACATTTATTAATTAATAAAAAAAATAATAAATACATTTATTAATTTAAAAAATGCCCAATGGTGGCTTGTCACTTGTAAGTTGAGGTATCATTGTTTTCCCATAATTAAAATATTTTCTTCTTCTTCTTTTTTTTTTTTAAGGTACAAGTACTACAGTAACAGTGTAAACAGTCACAACTATAACGCTATTAAAACACTTTTATTAATCTTGGAGAGGTTTGTGTTACAACAGCGCTATTTTTGTTTTCATACTGCCCTGAAATTCACGTCATGCCATTTTAATATATCTCTAAATATCCACTTTTTTTTTTTTTTTTTCAAATTCAGGGGTTCCTTGGCATACAACATCAAGTCCTTAGTACCCAATGCAGTAGTGAATTCAATATAATTTTTAACTCTTTGACTGCCAGACGTTTTCAGAAAAGGGATGCCGTGGGTGCCAGCCGATTTAAGCATTTTTGACTGATCTTTCAAGGTCCACAGAAAATTATGTGTTTGGACTATGGAAACACACATACTACCAAATGAAAGATTGGACTCTCATCTTTCATCAGAAAAAAAAAGTTTGTTTCTACCTTATTCCGTTTTTCAGTAATCAACAATAGAAAATGGTTAGTTTCACCTCTGTTTTGAAAAAAAACGTCTTTTAACGTCTTTGGCACTCATCCATAGGGTTTTACTAAACGTTATTTAACGTTTTTGGCAGTCAAAGAGTTAAGTGCGTCAGTATGCCTTTTGTTCAAACATCACGACAGTCAAATGTCATGTACAAAAAAAAAAAAAAAAAAAAAAGCCTTTACAATACCTTCAATTTTTAAACCCCGCTTGGACTAACGGTGATAACGGAGTCATTCACTCCGCTATACACGCTTGATTTTCCCAGTAAACGAACACCCCGGCCAGTGTAGTCGAGGCACAGGGATAAAGTTACAGAACGCTGGGATCTGGAGCTCAGACTATGGGAACCAGCAGCCCACCCACCATGGGAGAAAGTGCATAATAACACCGCCGCTAAGGCAGCAAGAATTGTCTTATTGTGGACGACACCTGGACCTTTCATTGTTGTTTTTGCGTCGTTCGCCACCAAAAAGGAACTGCCGGTCGCCTTATGCAACAGCTGACTCTGCCGAAAAAGAAATGGATGAATGCTGAGTGCGCAAGAGGGAAGCGAGGATAAGAGAGAGAGAGAGAAAAAAAGAAAAAAAGGTAGAGCGTCATCATGTCCTCTTAACAGATTCCCTCTCAAAGTCCTGCTGTGCCTTGCACTTCAGTCACTGTGTCAAATATGTGCATGTGGAGTTTTGGGAACACTTATCCAGCTGGAAGGGAATAAGTGTGACAACAGGAAAAAAAAAAAATGGGGGGGGGGGTGGGGTGTCACCCTGAAAAGTGATTTCAGAGATTTGTTTCACTCATGTTTGAAGAAAATTGCTGGAAATATGTTTGACGACAGAACTATGTCCTATTGAAATGAAACTTTTTTTTTTTTCCATTTCCGTTTTTGCATTTTTTTGGGGGGGCGTGGCTAAAATACAGCCCAGACACGCAGTTGGGCCTCTAGCGTTAAGTCGGCCCTCACCCACTTTATCAAGGTTATCAGTAGTCAACGGATGTTTTATCGTTAGTTCAGACTAAAATTGAGAAAATAATTTCGCAGAATAAAGAAAAAAAAAAAGAAGTAAATGCAATAAAATGCTTTAAAAAAAAAATAAAATTATAATTACAGCAAAAATTCCCTTCATTTTTATCTTTGTCAATTAATAACATACATGAGCTGTCGGTGATTACTTTAAATGCATTTATTTCGGTATTTATTTCAGTAGAAGAAGGAAGATCAAACAGTGATTTGAGATATGTAGTTTACTTTAGTTTCTTACACAATGCTTAGTGACTTTTTTTGTCTTGCACTTGACAAAAAAAACATATATTTTTACGAAAAAACAAAAATAATAAAATTAATAAAAACTAAACTATCAGGTAAATCAAATAAATGTCATAAAAATAATAATAAATAATAATAATAAAATAAAATAATAAAAACTAACAAACCTGCAAAATTATCAACAGTAAAATCCACCCGGTTTTATCCATCTCAAAAGGGCGGCCATTTTGCCACTTGCTATCGACTGAAAATGACGTCACAGCTGCTCAGGGCTCAAGTAATGACCAATCGCGGCTCAGCTTGCGAATGTCACATGACCAAACTCCGAAAACAGATGAGTTGTGATCGGTAACCAACTACCTGAGCACTACAAGCCAGTTAGCTTGCGAGCTAGCTGGTGGCTAAGATGCTAGTATCCATTTTACAGCCGCGATTCTTTTATAATCATTCAAATCTGACAGAGTTGTTGACAACACTCTTCTCCGTGCTGTGCCAAATTTGGTGCTTCCCTGCAATAGTTCTCAAGTCTGAAAACATCATACATAAGAATAGAAGCGTTGCGCATCTCGTCGTGAATTATGATTGACGCGTGACTGATCTCTCCCATGGCGTAAAAATACACCAAATAAATTCCTGCCGCTATAGCCTTCTATAAGCGCTTTATGCGGGGAGGGAGGGCTGAGCGATACATGAGCATCACAGTAGATGCGGCGGACAAACTCTGGCATGTACAGTGTGGCTATAAAAAGTCTACACACCCCTGTTCAAATGCCACGTTTTTCCAACACCTTTACACGTTTAATGTGACACGTAACCTGTACAACTCAATTTGAAAAACAAAACAATTTGCTCTTAAAGACGTATAATCACGATCTATTTAAAATGTTTTAAGTGTCCCAAAGACGTATTTATATGTTTTTAAAGGTTTTTTTTTTATTCATGCTAGAGCCTACAGAAGGCTTTGATGCAGCCTCTAAACTGCAAAGAACGTTTAAAGAAATGGTCGTTATTACACAAACGGCCAGCAGGTGGTAGCAGAGTATAAGAGATCAACCAGGGGCCGTGTTGAAAAAAACCCCTCATTACTCACATTTCGAAATAGATTTGTGAATAATGATGAAACTTAGCTATATTCTAATGCTAATTGCTGCGAAACAGAAAGAGACTCAAATCTTTCTTTTGGTAGGTTCCATGTTTTTACAGCAATAGAACACAATATTCTGTGGGCCTTGCAAAATCCGTCCAAATCCAGCAAAACAGCCGGGAGCAAAGGGGGTTGGCTTCAGTGAAAATGGCTGCGAGTGAATGAGTTAAGAGTGGAAGTAAAATTAAACAATTTAGTGGTTGCGTAAGTGTGCACACCTTCTTACAGCTTACAGCAAATACTTGCCAGAAAATCCTGGAGCTCCTTGAATGTTGCTATAAATTTTTGTGCCATATTTTGTCCTCTCAATTACTCTCTTTACTGTGTATATTTAATACCTTTGGAAATTATTTTGTACCCTCCTCCCAGACTAATATCTTTGAACAATGAGCTCATTCTGCTGCCGTGGAAGATCTCTGTGAGTGCAAAAATAACAGGAAAAGGCAACTAGCACTTTATTTGGGGATTTGTCCTGACTGCCATTTATCATGAGTTTGGTTGATTCTGAACGGAGGGTGTGCACCTTTGTGCTATTTTTTTTACTTATATTAAAAATATGTATATATAAAAAAAAAAATACATGATTGACCTCCAAGATCACCTGACACACTAAAAAAACACACAAATGAAAGCATGCAGGTACAGATTAGCTCAAATGATTATTTCTAAACCTCAAAACTGACACTTAATCCATTACTAAAAAAAAGGCAAAGAAAATGATTTGAAATCTGCATTGGAGTTGATCGGACTGACTGCCCCCCCTTTTCCCTTGCGTTTGACTTTCCACCGTACGTGCTTGCACTTACAAAATCTTCGACAATGACAAGCACTTTTTTTTCTCTTTTTTTTTTTTTTTTTTAAAGCCTGCGAGTCATTCTGCAGTTTTAGCCCAGATACAGCGCATACTTGTCGTGATTGCCCGTCACCCTGATAGCATCCGTCCCGGGGAGCCACCACATTGCGGCCTTAATGTTTTATCAGAGCGACTACTATCGCCGGCGAAAGATGATGTCGAAAAGTGGGCGAGAGAGGAACGCCGACAAGGAATAGACACAGCCTGGAACTGTTATTGAAAAGCCCAAAAACATTTTTTTTTTGTACATACATTCCTTTACGGCAGATTTGAAATAAAGCCTGTTAATAAACTGCAGAGTCAATCAGTAGAGCGCGAAAGCAAATAAATAGTTTAGCCTTTATCGTAGATGCCAGATCAATGCATGTTTTTGAAGGAATTACTTAACATTTTAAAATTGTTTGTTATTGTAGAAATCAAAGGTGTGCTAATGCGCCGTACAAGGATGACATAAAGGAACCATTTTGAAAAAAAAAAAAACATTGTTCCTATTATTTACATGATTGTTTTTTTGTTTTGTTTTTACCATCAAGTGACATCAAACATTTGCTAGAGGCTCATTCAACATTTTAAAAAACGATACATTTATATTATCCAGAAAACACAAAAAAAAAGTCAATTGACTACGATCCGTCCGTCCGTCCGTACCTTGCTTTGCTTAATGCAGAGAAGCCACCGCAGACATGGTAGTAGTGCAACTGTGAACTCTGCAGGCAGGCGGAGGGACGAGACGCTCCTGGTCAGAGTGCAGCAAGAAGGCAAATAGACACAAGAGAGAGAGAGAGCGAGAGAGAGAGAGAGGAAAAGACAAGACAGAAGTTAGGAGATGTGGCGCGAGCGTCCAACCTCTCGGACTGATAGCGGCCGCCTCGGTCGGCGGGATTAAGTTTCCTACCGGAGGCTGCTGACAAGTAGCCATGTGACTGAAGGGCCGATTCAACAATGACTCACACACACACACATACACACACGCACAAGCACGCACACAGTCAGTCAGTTCTCCAAGTGATTAATATGTGGAACTTTAGGGTGTCTAAAATTATCAGCTTGCCGAACGTACAGCCACTTTACAAATGTAGAATTTATTAAGTGATAAAAATGTATGTTTTGAAGCATCGTGGCTCCTTCTAGTCTGCGTTTTAGCCACCAGGGGGCAGTGAAATACAGTCATGCAGACTCAAAGAAGAGTTTCAAAATTACTGTAGGAAGGGATGTTAATATAGGCAATGAATCGAAATTCAATGACGACTTCAATTACACTCCACAATTACAAAATCAGCATAACCGTCCAAAAAAATACGATTATTAATACCAAATTTGAGTTGTTCAAATTTATACATTTGCACCTTTTTTTATTTTTATTTAAAAATAACTAGTTTAAGACATTTTGTTTCATCCAAAAGGAACTTGCGTAATTATAATGTTCCAAAGAATTTTATTTTGTCTTAATAATTAAAAAAATAATAATAATAATAATATTTTTTACATTTCATAATTTTCTTGTTTTGTACCAAAAAAATTAATGTGATTTCAATTATTACCAAAATAACCGTGATTCATATTTTCATCATAATCGAGCAGCCCTAACTGTAAGTGACTCAGTAAGCTGCATACAGTATATTAGTGTGTGTTTTTTGCAGAGGATAAATAATATATGCCAGGGAGTATTGTTATAATCACCATACAATGACACACCAGCATCCATTTTGTCACATAGCACCAAAACAACAAAACCATTACACAGAGAATCCCACCTAAAAGTCACAAAAGCCACCGGATTAATTGTATTGGGGGGGAACAAAGAAGGTCCTGTGAGCTAAACAAGTCACTACAACCCCTTTGCCAAACAATCAAGCCGCGCATTCCACATCAGCTTATTTGAGACGGAATATCCAAACCCTGGAGGAGGTTCTGTGTGTGCAAGACGGAATTGTTTTTTTTTGTCCGCGGGGACGAGGGCTCACCGTGGAGTCACATGAATGTCTTGCGGGGACGGGAGGGGAGGGGGGGAAAAAAAATACATAGACAGCTAAATATGTCGTGTGGGGCTTTCCTCCATCCAACGGGTTTCTGAAAATAGCATCCAGGGCCGAGACAAACGTGGTCAACGATGGTAAAGAGGTGTGTGACCTAATGGATGCACCGAGGACGGACAACATTGTCTTAACCCTGGCACACCGTTAAAACACCACACACAGTGGCCACTATGAAGTACACGTCCAGAAGATGGCGCCGTTTTATTTTCTGCTATGGTTTATATGGAATACAGAGTGGTTATAAGCCAGATATAGCAGATCACGCAAAATAGCGGAAAAAAGTAGCGCTAAGTAAAAAAAAAAAAAATCAATATTGAATCGATTTTCCTTTTCGAGCCGGATATCAATTCTTAAAACCATGAATCAATTTTTTTTTTTTTTGCATTCATAAAAAAATAGAATTTTAGAGGCCACATTTTTTTGGTATCTTAGCTTTCTTGAAATTTACTGTTAACATGAATTAAAAAAAAAATTTTTTTACATTTATAAAACATCTGATGTGTTGCACTTTAAGACAATTCAGAATCTTTTTACTTTATATTTCCAATTATTGAATTAGAATGATGCAAATATTTTCATCACATGCTTGCTGATGTCAACGTTAGTGTAAAACTTAAGTGATTAGAACATTACTTTACCCAGTTAGTACCGTCGCAAAATTAAATTTTGGATTTAATGTTTGTGGAGTTTTTATCATGTCCTTGATGTTTAAGAAGAATTAACGTTGCTTCCATAATTAATCAACATCAAATTGACGTGCAGCGAATCGGATCGAATCGGATAAAAAATAAATAATCAAAATCGAATTGAACTCTCGATAACCCAGCCCGCTCACACGACAGTCTTCCCAATTCACATTGAATCCCGATTCTGACGTATAAAATACTTGGCGATTGCTTTCAACACAACATGACGAGAAAAACATGTTTGTCTCCAAAAAATGTAAAAAGTTGTTATGAAATCTGCCCAGCAACAAGTGTCAAACTTAATAAGTAATAAGATTCAGAGCTATAACTAGTACAGTAGTTTTCCAGTTTTTGCGTGGTTAACATTATTTTGCTATTAGAAAGTGACGAAGACTCACACGAACCCGAACGCCTCGCCTTTGACACCCGGTCCTCGATGGCCGACCCGGACAGCTGCCCAGCTTACGAATCTCTCCAGGGATTTAGTGCCACTGGCGTGCGATGATAGCGCTGAGTGTTTTTGCCTAAAATAGCCCTGCGGGATTCCAGCCTTTTTCCCCCCACCCGAGTACGATCGTCTCGGCTAACGCGACGGAGGGGTTCGGGGACGGGTTTGTCCGACGCATCAGCGAGGCGATCGCGGGATGGGATCCGCAAACAGCTGCATATCGCTGTGTGCCTCTTTGTACCGTCCCAGGACTTTGCGGCGGGGGCTAAGACGGCACCTGTCCGGGGGGTGCGGAGGGATTTAAGGGCCGAGCGAGATACGGAATTCTTACATAACAGCCAATATAAACGCTAACCCATTGTTCTCGAAAGGAAAAAGCAATAAACTTTCAATCATTTTTATACCCGTGATTAGGACAAGGGGGTATTGTTTTGGACAAGTGAAATGTAAAGTTCCGAGTATTGAACCGGGCATTTTTACCGCAAGAACTTCTAGACCAGGAACTTCTAGAGAACCATTGAAGTAGAAGTCGCTCACGACAAGCTAGGACAAACAATCTCATCTTTAATTCCACTAGAACCGCAACTTTTTTTTAAATTTATTTTCAGTCATTTATTGTTGTTAAAAATAACGATTTTCAATAAATTGCTGATGTGATTTTTATAATGTCTATAAGAATAACCGTAAAACCGATTTTTTTTCTCGGACTATAAATCGTACAACAAAATCTGCAACCGCTGCACCCCTAATTTCGAGCCGATATTCATTTGCAGTAAAAGAGAAAATATTAGCGTCAAAATAAGAAAATAAAAACACTTTTTCTTTTAACTTTTAACATGTCAAAAATAGACAGCTTTCTGAGTTTTCTACTGTAAATAAAGTTTTCCAAAATTTCAACATAATTTCTTAATTTTATTATTTATTTATTTATTATTATTTTATTGTACTAATTTATTATTATTTTATTTATTTACTTTTTAATATTTATTTATTTTTTTTTAAGTGTAGGGAGTTCCCAGGGTCAGCATAATCTTTTATGAAGTCGAAATTTAAATAAATACATAAATAGGTGACAAATGCACATAAAAATTGCCAATAATTGGTATTGGTAGCAAATTTGGGGTTTTCGTCAGGGTTCGTAAAAGGTTTCAAAAGTTCGTTGCAGACAGTGAAAAATGATCTGAATATGTTGGAAAATGTTTTTGCAACAAGCAAAACTGTCTGTGAACGTCTTACAAATCCTGATGGAAAAACCTAAATTTGCTTGAATTTAAATTTAATAGAAATAACGCAACTTAATTTTTGACGGCTATAACCGTCAATGGCATTGAATGAGTTAACATGTGCCCTTGTTTTTTTTTTGTGTCCTTTCTTTTCTCTTCTTTTAAATCGCGTCAGGCGATTAAAATGTTTAATTGTAATTCATCGCTTGGCTTCAATAGTTAACTCATTATTAATCACAAATCTGCAAGCGCTCGCCGCCGCTCAGCGAGAAAACAGCTTTATCGTCTTTTATTCGTAAAAATGACGATATTCGTCAAAACGCCAAATATCGGCACCGATCGATCTATCTCTACTTTTAAGTAATTTATCATTTGAATCAGCGCCACAAAACTGGGCCGGGAAGCTGCTCGGGTTGTGAGTTCTCACAGAACCGCATTTGGCTTCATGAGAAAACACAAGCCAGCGAGCTCCCGCTAAGCAAATTGTAAGACGGCAATCTCATCGCACGGTCAAATTAAGTACGAGAATCCTTTGGTAGCGAACAAAGTGCTTGAGGGTCTTTACGATTGCAGCCAATATCGCTCGGCAATCTCCGCACGTAACCGGGCCTAACATCCGGAGTTGATTTTCTTGGAGGCTTTCCACGCCAAATCCCCAAAAAAGTTGGATGAGGGGAGGTCAAACAAACAGAAACTCCGCATTATCAAACATTTTTCACCCACCCCTCCCCCTTCCCCCCCCCTCGCTCCCGTTTTCTGCATGATCGAGCCATTCCCAGCCGGAATGCGGAGACGTTTGCGACAAATCCGTTCGCACGGAGCACGTTTGTTTGACAGGCGAGGGGAAAAGAGATCCAAAGATGAACACCGAGATTGGACGATGCATTCGGGATACAGCCCGATAATAGGACATTTGGGAGTTTGAAAGCAAGCGAGGTGAAACTTTTTTTTTTAAAAAAGTCGCATTGATTTGTTGCACTTATCTTCTACGAGATAGTCAACGTAGAAACGGATGAGTCAGCAAGACACATCCTTCCTCACGCCGCCATCCTGATAATAATCATGTGATGACTGTCCCCCCCGTTGTCGCATTTACATGCAAGGCTGCAACAACCTTTTTTTTTTTTCCTCCATCTTGCTTATGTGTAATCGTCATTGACTCAGAACGGGAGGTCGGCCATTTTGTCCCTTCGGAGGTAGCAGCCGACATTGGACAACATCGATAGGCATTAGCGGGAACGTTGTGTGGGAAAAAATAAATAATAATCTCATCAATTTACTTACAAATAAGTGTGGAATACGAACACAAATCTATTATTCTGTTTGGCAAAACAAGGACACGTGTTAACTCGTTCACTGCCATTGACGGTTATAGCCGTCAAAAATTCATTTGCGTTATTTCTATTAGTTTAACATTTTTCCCCCCACTTTTGTTAACCAGAGTATCAAAACCTAGAATTTTTTTTATTGTACATTTAGAACAGATATAAAATTTGTGATTAATCGTGAGTTAACGAGTAAAGTAATGCGATTAATTACAATTAAAAAATTGAATCGCCTGAGGGCCCTAATTTATTGTAATTTTTAGTAATCTTTTCTCTTCTTTTAAATCGTTCACTGCCATTGACGGTTATAGCCGTCAAAAATTCATTTGCGTTATTTCTATTAGTTTAACATTTTTCCCCCCACTTTTGTTAACCAGAGTATCAAAACCTAGAATTTTTTTTATTGTACATTTAGAACAGATATAAAATTTGTGATTAATCGTGAGTTAACGAGTAAAGTCATGCGATTAATTACAATTAAAAAATTGAATCGCCTGAGGGCCCTAATTTATTGTAATTTTTAGTAATCTTTTCTCTTCTTTTAAATCGTTCACTGCCATTGACGGTTATAGCCGTCAAAAATTCATTTGCGTTATTTCTATTAGTTTAACATTTTTCCCCCACTTTTGTTAACCAGAGTATCAAAACCTAGATTTTTTTTATGGTACATTTAGAACAGATATGAAATTTGTGATTAATCGTGAGTTAATTAGTAAAGTCATGCGATTAATTACAATTAAAAAATTTAATCGCCTGAGGGCCATAATTTTTTATAATTTTTAGTAATCTTTTCTCTTCTTTTAAATCGTTCACTGCCATTGACGGTTATAGCCGTCAAAAATTCATTTGCGTTATTTCTATTAGTTTAACATTTTTCCCCCCACTTTTGTTAACCAGAGTATCAAAACCTAGAATTTTTTTTATTGTACATTTAGAACAGATATAAAATTTGTGATTAATCGTGAGTTAACGAGTAAAGTCATGCGATTAATTACAATTAAAAAATTGAATCGCCTGAGGGCCCTAATTTATTGTAATTTTTAGTAATCTTTTCTCTTCTTTTAAATCGTTCACTGCCATTGACGGTTATAGCCGTCAAAAATTCATTTGCGTTATTTCTATTAGTTTAACATTTTTCCCCCACTTTTGTTAACCACAGTATCAAAACCTAGATTTTTTTTATTGTACATTTAGAACAGATATAAAATTTGTGATTAGTCGTGAGTTAACGAGTGAAGTCATGCGATTAATTACAATAAAAAAAATTGAATCGCCTGAGGGCCCTAATTTTTTGTAATTTTTAGTAATCTTTTCTCTTCTTTTAAATCGTTCACTGCCATTGACGGTTATAGCCGTCAAAAATTCATTTGCGTTATTTCTATTAGTTTAACATTTTTCCCCCACTTTTGTTAACCAGAGTATCAAAACCTAGATTTTTTTTATGGTACATTTAGAACAGATATGAAATTTGTGATTAATCGTGAGTTAATTAGTAAAGTCATGCGATTAATTACAATTAAAAAATTGAATCGCCTGAGGGCCATAATTTTTTGTAATTTTTAGTAATCTTTTCTCTTCTTTTAAATCGTTCACTGCCATTGACGGTTATAGCCGTCAAAAATTCATTTGCGTTATTTCTATTAGTTTAACATTTTTTCCCCACTTTTGTTAACCAGAGTATCAAAACCTAGAATTTTTTTATTGTACATTTAGAACAGATATAAAATTTGTGATTAGTCGTGAGTTAACGAGTAAAGTCATGCGATTAATTACAATTAAAAAATGGAATCGCCTGAGGGCCCTAATTTTTTAGTGATCTTTTCTCTTCTTTTAAATCACGACAGGCGATTAAAATGTTTAATTGTAATTAATCGCTTGACTTCAATAGTTAACTCATGATTAATCACAAATTTTATATATCTGTTCTAAATGTACAATATTTTTTTCTAGGATTTCCTACTCTTGTTAATAAAAGTGGGGACAAATGTTAAACTAATAGAAACAACTCAAATGAACTTTTGACATCTATAGCCCACAATTGCAGTGAATGAGTTAATTTTCTCTTCAATTAATTATCCTTTCCTTCCTTAGCAGCCCATTGGCCCAAAACTATTTTTACTACAACATGGCAACCTACCTGTGTCATGTACCTGGAGTGGCATATACTGTATGCAGGACTTTGTTCACATTTTCAGGTACAAAGGTTAATTTTGCTTAGGAAGCAACACAATTTATTCATGTTTCGTTCAGTGACAGCTTTGTTGTTACATATTAACCCCAAAGGGAATATTTTTGTTCATCTATTTGTTGCACATTTAAAATGATTTATTTAAATGCATTAGGGTCGTGATAAAATGACTACTTTTGAACAATGTCACTGTGATTTATTTTTTATTGACGAGGAAAAAAGTAATTTCAAAAATCCCAAATCTGATTTTTAATGAAAAATTAGAGGCACTTGGGAGAGATATTCACTCCGACTCTGTACTTTCAAAGGGTAGGTACTCGATTCAAAGGTGTGATGGATTTAAAGAGGTGACCGTGACCTCAGTTTTGTGTGGAGAGTAAAACGAGACACACAAACTCACCTTCGTCTCAATCATTGACTGCATCTCCACAAGGTTAGCCGTTAATTAATCTGAATTTCACTACACATCACTGGCATGAAAAGTTACTTTATTTGTTATTCCTGTTTTTTTCCGATTCCCTTAACATTTGTGCTTCCTTTGATTACATGCCACGCCTTGTAGTTATTGCCTATAAAAGTAGTAAATATTACATTAAAAAAATGACTTCGTCCTGCCTGACACAAGCTATTAACTAATGAAATGTAATTTGTAATATTGTAGGGGGCTTATAGTTTATGCACCAATTAACAATAAATAAATGAGCAACACACATCCCTTATGGTCTTGACATGTTCTTACCTCCTTTAATCACACAAATGTAAAAACCCCATTATTATTATTATTATTAATCAATAAATTGATGCTAACACACAACACTAACATTAGCAATCACATTTCGAGGGGGGCTGCTAGCTTAATAGACACTCCAATCTACCCCTACCCTTCGATATTCTTTTTTTCTCTTTTTTTATCCACCTGTCTCAAACCATAAGAGAATTCCAAGTGGGAACACATTTCCAAGCTTTTGTTAATAATAAGCCGAGAAACAAAAGCGAACTCACTCAACATGTGAGCGTGTGTTTCTAGTGCAGCCAACTGTCAACGCAGGTCCACTTGCAATGTGGGGAGGGGGTGGAAACAACACCCCTACACACAACCACGGTGTTCAACTTAACCGCAGCTGAAAGTCATCGTAAAACTGTCTAATAAAGCTTAAATGACAAAGAAATTGTGCCTTATTTCCACGGCGATACCTGTTGGTACTCACCTCAAACTCTCGCTTTCTGGCTGGCTGGATGACTTGCTCTCAACCGGTGTCAGACAAGCGATATAAAATGTACGTTACTTCCGGTCAGTTGTTAAAAAAATAAAGCCGCCACACGAGTGTGCTCAAATGTTTATTTTACAAAATAACCTGAACCTCTATATTACACGTCAATATTTTAATATGAATTAACAAGTACCCCACATAAACAACACTGGAGAGTTATAGAACCATTGCTTTCTAACTACTATCTTTATTTCGAAATTAATATTGCACATTCCGGTTGCGCTTTGGTGGCTTCAGGCAATTTATAGCCGGCGTCTCAAGGTTGTATATTTTCTGCGCATGCGTGAATGCAACTCCGACGAGAAGCTGTGCAGAGGGGCGGGGCCCATTCCGTTAGGATGATGATGCCACGACCTTCAATTTTAAAAATAGAAAACCTTATTAAATATCACCAAGGGATAGCTGGATGTGGATTCTAGCTGGAGTGGGTTTTGAAAATAATAACCTGTTAAAATAAGTTAAACCTCATTTTGTTTGTCCACATATTATACATCTAATTCCAGATTTGACTTCCCAATATCATCCATCCAGCCATTTCCAATAGTGGCCGATGACCTCACCTGTCACAAGACTCATATAGACAAACAACTATTCACACTCACGTGCACCTATAAACAATTTAGAGTCATTGTTCTCAAAACCTTTACACCAAGTAAATACTGAGCTCTCTACATAAGTGCCACCATAATAACCAACTTTAAAATAGAGTACCATTGTGTACAGGAAAAAGGTACTGAACAGTGCTTGGGCGGTGATTATTTCGTGTTCCGCAAAAGTGAGCCCAATACTGACTGACCTAACTTGACCTTTGGCGTGAAACACGGCTCACCCCAGAAAAGTGCACGGCCAGCCAATCACCCAGGCACATCTTGGGAGTCTTCAGTTAAAGTTTGAATTTGCGTGGGAGCTAAAATACCCAGAGACAACACTAAACTAAACTCCACACAGGAAGGATTCGAACCAAGAATCTCAGAACTGTGAGGCAGATGTGCTCAACCACTCAATTTATACACGCACATGCTACCTGTATTTAAACTTAAATTGGCTTTGATATTTTAATATTCTGTGAATAAGAATTCTTGTTCTTCATGGTGAATAATGCGAGATTGCCCCTGGGGACATATTTGTCACGGTTTGCTTCCGACTGATTTCTGCGGTTGATTGCTGCAAAATGAGTGACTCAACTCGATTAAAAAAAATAAATAAATAAAAAAGTAAATCATTACGTCAAAAAGCCAGTGTGGCCGATCAAAGTGACTGATAACCGTTGCTGATTAAAGAGAAACTCGTGTACATTGAGGAAAGATTAAAGACAAATTCGTGTTCGTTCAGAATCCTCTGGCTGGTGTGTTGTTGTTGTCCTGCTGTCAATCAAAGGGGGCAGGACGCATGACTCGTGCCTGCTAGCATAGCCGGCTGGGATTTAAATAGCAAAGCATCCGATGTAGGAAGTCCCACAAAGTTGCCGTTAAATTCCACTTCAGCGTTTTAATTGCAGGCCAGCGGGACCCTAAGGCGGATATGAGTTCTTCGGGCTCCCCGGTAAGCTTTGAATGACTTGCCGAGTGCTGTAAAGGTCACGTCGAGCTGCGCTGAGGGCATATTAGCTCGCTAGTTAGCCTCGGCGGCTAAGCTAGTTGTTATGCTAACGGCTGTGATAGGCAGGCGTCACAAATTATCACATTTAGCTCGACGGATAGTTTTATATTACTTCGAATCGTACAGTTTTAAAGGGATTTTTTTCTGTATTAATGCATGGTTTCGACAGATGGTTAAAATAGTGTCATTGAAATTAAGAGCAACAGATACAGGTTAAAGCAGGTTAAAAAAGTATGTATGACACCAATGCACGTTCTGTTGGATTCTTCAACCAGCACCTCTTATAGTCTGGTGACCAGTCCGAAAAATGTTGTCTCAAATTGAGGCGGAGACTTTTATGATGCTTTCGTGCTTAGTTACCGAATAACTGTTATTTACCTGTTTGAAAATCATCAAAATCATTCAACTCATTTGCATTAGGAGAGAATCCGCCATTCACAAAGCTTCCCGTTTTTGTTTTGGGACGATTTTAGCAGTGCTTCCAACTGTTTCTGATATGGTGCCACCCCAGCAACAATTAGTAATACTGTAATTGCAGCAAAAACAAAACTAACTCAATGCAACGCTGCTCACGTAACAACTTTAATGGTGTCAGAGATTTTCTAACAAGTACTGGTCTGATATTAGGCAGAGATGGCCACCAAAAACTTGTCATGCTCATTATTTTGTGTACTTTGTGACTGTCTTGCAGACAATTGGGGAGCTATTCCACACGCTTGGCGAAATGGGCTTCACACCGGAGCAGATCCAGGCGGCTGTGCAGGCCGGCCATTTCTCTGTGATGGATGCGGCCGAGTGGTGAGTGCATCCACGTGTCTCATAAATGCTCCCCAACCCCCAACTCAGTTTACAAAATGGCCACCTATTTTTTTTTTTCAATAGGCTCCTACAGGGTCATCAGCATCCACGACACAGTTTGATCAAGCAGCCGACAGGGCCAGCGGAAACGGCTTTTGCGGCTTTCAACCCTCCTAAAGAGTCGACCAGCGCATCTGAATCGTACACATCTGCTGCTGACTGTCCAGGTATGACGTCCAACTACCCCTAAACACAAGTAGCACTTCCCAACTTTGAGCAAACGTCTTACTAAATGCTCTTAATTTTCATGTTGTCACAGCAAGTGGCTCATTAGTGCTGAGGCCGGCGCAGAAGTCGTCCTCCCCGTCCCGAGAGCTGCCAGCCGTCGAGTCGCGTATTAAACAGGACAAAAGCGACTTTGAGGAGCAGCAGAGGCAACGCGTTGCTCAGGAGGCGAGGGCGGAGCGCCGGCAAAAGAAACAGGTACCGAAATGGTGTGGTTTCGACCTTTTTTGTGCTGTGAAAACTTGATTTACGGACATCATCTTATACTTGTTTTGTCTTCATTCTAGGAGCGAGAATTGGTGCTAAAGCGCATCGCCGATGATCGGAGGACCTTACAGGAGAAGAAGAGCAGCCAGTCTGGCGCTGTGGCAGAGGTGGCATCTACGTCCAATGGGAGTCAAGGGCAAACTGTGGGAGGGAAGGTTCAGACTAATGTGGATAACAACTGTATCCTCATGGTGAGGTTGTAAAGGCGCCGCGGTTGTACCGATGCGGGATGTCGAATTTAAGCTGTTTCGTCTGTGGCCTTGCTGCAGATCCGGCTGCCGTCCGGTGAGTCCATGCGCGAACGCTTTCCGGCTGACGCGCCGCTGCGCAGCGTTGTGGAGCACATCACAGGACGTCACCCCTCCCTCCCCACCTTCTCTCTCCTCCAGGGGTTCCCACGGAAACGTTTCGGGGAGGCCGAGCTGGCCTGCTCGTTGCGCTCCCTCGGGCTCACGCCCAACGCCGCCCTTTGTATTCAGACCACCCCCCCGGAAACCCCCCAGGACCCGGCCGGCCCTGCCAAGCCGGCCGCAGTCGTACCCGAGCGGCAGGCCCTTCCCGCTCCTCAGGTCACTGTCCAGGAGAGGGCGGGAGGACCGGACTTTGTCGTGCCCCCTCTGCTACCCAATCACGTGTGGGAAGAGGCCGCCAGTCTCGCGGGGATCCCTGGAGGATCTCCTCTGCATGGACCCTCTCACTTTTGGGGCAAGTAGTAACTTTTGATCCCGAATCGTAATTCAGGATAAGGCGTATAATTAACACGTTAGCGTGTGCTACTTTTGTTCTACCATTTTGAACCAAACCTCATTTAATCACATTTGTCATGTATTAAAAAAAAACAAAAAACTTTCAACACTTTATATCCTTCCCTTTAACTCTTTGACTGCCAGACGTTTTCAGAAAAGGGATGCCGTGGGTGCCAGCCGATTTAAGCATTTTTGACTGATCTTTCAAGGTCCACAGAAAATTATGTGTTTGGACTATGGAAACACACGTACTACCAAATGAAAGATTGGACTCTCATCTTTCATCAAAAAAAAAGTTTGTTTCTACCTTATTCCGTTTTTCAGTAATCAACAATAGAAAATGGGTAGTTTCACCTCTGTTTTGAAAAAAACGTCTTTTAACGTCTTTGGCACTCATCCATAGGGTTTTACTAAACGTTATTTAACGTTTTTGGCAGTCAAAGAGTTAAAATCAGTTATCAACTCTCCCTAAGTAAAGGCCACACCTTAAATAGATGCCTCTTTTCTCTCCCTACGTAAACAATTAACCAGTCAATGCCTGAGCTTAATGAAGCGCCTCCTTTTCCACCCACAGGAAACATGTAGCTGTAAATAAATGCCTGTCCTCAAATAAATGACCCCCCTCGAAAACAATTGACAAGCGCCTGTAACTAAATGTTCGATTCCCCCCTTCTTCAGGAAACCAATAATCAGTGTTTTTAAATAAATGCCTCACCTCAAGTGAGCCAGCCGCCCTAGGAAAAAAAAAGTGTTTGAAAATACAACCTTTATTCCCATCTCTCGAGACGCCAATAACCAATAAACAATCCCCGCCCCCATGAAGCAATTAGTACGTACCTGTAAATGAACGCTTAGGAAACCACTAACTACGTTTTTGTAAAATAAACCCCTTACCTCAAATAAGCTATTTCATTTTACCACAAAGGAACGCGTTTACGATGACATCTGTTGCCAACTCTGTTTGCAGTTTGTCACCAATTGAGTTCAAGTTCATGAACTTTGCGCTAATTGTCGCAAAAAAGGGCTGTGTAATGATGACATACAGTGCATTTAAACTGCAATAAAATCGATGTCATCGTAGGTCACATTTATGTGTACAGTAATAGCCCAGTGACGCATCATAACTACAACGTCATGATCGCATGGTTACTACACAGGGCGAGGCCAAAAGTTGGTTCCCGGCAATCCCGAGGAGGAAGCTGCGGACGTACAATTGGAACAGGAAGAGGACGAAGGAGAAGGAGAGGAGGGAGAAGCGCCACATTTGCTTAACGGTGATGAGAACATTTCACAGTGTAACATTTTCCCCACAACGTGTGTGTCTTTTAAAACGTGCGCTTATGATGTAACAACAGAAAGCTAGACCGCACTTCAAGGTGGATTGATCAATGAATTAAAACTCTTTGACTGCCAGACGTTTTCAGAAAAGGGATGCCGTGGGTGCCAGCCGATTTAAGCATTTTGACTGATCTTTTGACTGATCTTTCAAGGTCCACAGAAAATTATGTGTTTGGACTATGGAAACACACATTCTACCAAATGAAAGATTGGACTCTCATCTTTCATCAGAAAAAAAAAGTTTGTTTCTACCTTATTCCGTTTTTGAGTAATCAACAATAGAAAATGGTTAGTTTCACCTCAGTTTTGAAACAAACGTCTTTTAACATCTTTGGCACTCCTCTATAGGATTTTACTAAACGTTATTTAACGTTTTTGGCAGTCAAAAAGTTAATTGATTGGCTTTCAGTCATTATTTGTCCTAATGGAATGTGTGTGTGTGTGTTTTGCCAGGTATGCCCCAGCTTCCGTTCTTCCCCGAGAACAGGAACCGCGGCGGAGGCTTCGAGCCCAGGCACCGCTGGCCCGAGCAGGGCAATCGACTCAGGGAGGCCCCGGAGGAGGAGCCGGCGGCGCACGAGCCGGAGGACGCGGAGGGCCGAGCGGCTCCCGGCGCCGCCGGACTGGCCGCCGTGGAGCGTCTGCAGCGGGCGGCGCGGCGCGAGGACCCCGGCCACGCCGCCCAGGGACAGCCGCTCCCCCCCAAGAGGTCCTTCAAGACCCCAAGCGTCCCCACGCTCTGTGCCTTGGCCACGCGCGCCACCGTCCACCTCATGACGGGTGAGCGCCTTGGCATGCTTTACATCATGTGTATTGACAAATGCATTTGTCGGAAGAGCTGTTATTTTTCTGTCTACATGGCGTCAGCTCCCAGCATGCAGTACAGCAGCAGCCTGGCCGGCCTGACGCCCGAGCTGGCGGAGCTTCTGCTGAGCCACATGGCCCAGGAGCGTCTGCTGCGCCCACGCAACCTGGAGCTGTTCTTCGGCTGCCCGCTGCAGAAGTTTGTCCTCAACTGCTACCCGTACTCCACCAACGAGCTGCTGCGCCAGCTGCGCGCCTTCACCGCGCTCAAGCACCTCAGCCTGGTCAACTCGCCGCTCATCACGGGTACAAAGTACTCCGCCTTGTACGGAGGTCCAAAACTGCCAAAATAAAAAATGAATAAATGACTAAAAGCAAAAATAAAAACAGATATAATAAAAAAAATATGATTTGAAAATTAAATCCCCCAAAATAAATATAAATATAAATAAAAACAAAAAAATATATATACATAAATCAAAACATTTGTATTTAATTTTTTTATTATATATTTATTTTTTGTTTTTATTTTCACTTTTGTCATTTATTTATTTATTTAGTCATTTATTTAAAAAAAAATATATTTTGGTATTTTGGTCCATTCTGCCAGGACGAAATGTTATTCAAATGAGGAGGCGGCCCTAAGCGTGTCTTGGGTAGGACTCCGCCCGTTGCAAACGGCCTTTCATTGGTCGAGTGAGTGAGTGGCTCGGCGAAAAAGGAAGTCTCGCATTGTCCATTGCTGGAGCTCTCCAATGCAAGCCGGCGAGACGCGCTTAGGACCGCCCCCTCATTTGAATAACGTTTCGTCCTGGCAGTATGGACTAAAATGCCAAAAATTAAAAATAAATAAATGACTAAATAAATAAATAAATGACAAAGTGAAAATAAAAACTACTAAAAATATAATTCAAAATTATATATATATATATATATATATATATATATATATATATGTGTATGTTTTTATTTCCGTTTCTATTATTTTATATCTATTTTTATTTTCACTTTTAGTGCATTTATTTATTTTGAATTTTGCCAGCTTTGGTCCTCCGTAGCCTTGCGTCTGAAGTTTGAAAAATTATAACTCTTAACTCTACATATGGAAATGTGTTTTCATGCAGATTCTGGCCTGTCAATTCTGTCCAGTCTGGTTAAACTGCAGTACCTCAACTTGGCGTCCTGTAGCAAATTGACCGACTCTTGTCTGCAATACATCACAGGTTACAAGCACCTTCCACACGCACTCATGTTAAAAGGATTAAAAGGTTTGCGCAATGTCCCCCGTGTAGTACGTGCGGTACGAGCGTAATCTGCTTTTGTTTCCAGGTCTCAAAAGCTTGTGCTTCCTGTCGCTGGACCAGACCAAAGTGACGGACGCGGGAGTGACGCTTTACCTGCACTCGGCGCCGCCGTGCCTCTCGCAGCTCAGCCTCAACCAGACGGCGGTCAGCGAGGCCACGCTGGCCGCGTTGCCGGCGTGCGCGCCGCAGCTGCGGATGCTCAGCATCAAGCAGACCAAGGTAGTGCGCCACAATCACAACAAGATGACGCTGGGTTTCTTTTAAACGTGAATTTGGAGTGCACCCCCAGTTGGCATTTACATTAAATGTAATACAAAGACAATTAGGCGACATGTACATCAAGTTTGCTAGTTTATTGCTAATACACAATGCAGAATGCTAACAAAACTAGCATCCACGTTGAGCTAATTATAAACCTTTACATAACTTGTTCAAACACAAACTAAACAAAACATACACTTGGTTAAATACACAATGTGTATTTAACCAAACCACATTTACTTTGTCTTATGAAAGTCTGCTAGCCTAATGCTAACACACAATACAAAATGTGATAGACGGGCTAACAAAACTAGCACTGATTTGGGGCAAATTATAAACCTTTAAAAGAAACAAAAAAATTGTATTTGAGCACAAGCTGAACTAAAAAAAAAAAAAAGTAAAACAAAGATTTTTACACTTTTATTTAACTAAGCCAGTCTGCTAGCTTTAAGCTAACTGTGCAAAATGTGATAGACAGGCTAACAAAACTAGCATTGATTTTGGGCTACTTATAAACCTTTGGGGGGGAAAAAAATTATTTGAGCTCGAGCTGAACTTGTAACATTTAAAACAAAGATAATTACACTTTTATTTAACTAAGCCACTAAGTCTGCTATCTTAAAGCTAAAACTGTACAAAATGTGATAGACGGGCTAACAAAACTAGCATTGATTTGGGGCAAATTATAAACCTTTAAAAGAAACAAAAAAAATTGTATTTGAGCACAAGCTGAACTAAAAAAAAAAAAAAAGTAAAACAAAGATTTTTACACTTTTATTTAACTAAGCCAGTCTGCTAGCTTTAAGCTAACAGTGCAAAATGTGATAGACAGGCTAACAAAACTAGCATTGATTTTGGGCTAATTATAAACCTTTGAAAAAAAAATGTTTTATTTGAGCCCGAGCTGAACTTGTAACATGTAAAACAAAGATAATTACACTTTTATTTAACTAAGCCACTAAGTCGGCTATCTTAAAGCTAAAACAGTACAAAATGTGACAGATGGGCTAACAAAACTAGCATTGATGTTGGGCTAAACGAAGAGTTATGCACATTAATTTTGTCTTACAAGAGTCCGCTAGCTCAATGCTAACACACAATACAAAACTTCAAAGACAGACTAATGTAACCAGCACAGATGTCTCAACAATTATAACCTAGTGTTAAACTTCTTAAAGATTTTATGATTGTAGCCTACCACCATTTTGTGAACGTATAAAAATCAGACTCATGACGCCGCCATGTTTGTTTGGGTCACTGACCAAACTGTTGTGACATCATCGTGTGTCCAGGTATCTGACGTGTCCGCGCTGTCCGAGCTGCCGGGCCTGCAGACGCTCAACCTGGACGGCACGGCCGTGACGGAGGCCTCGCTGGCGCAGCTGAGCACCCACCCGTCACTCTCGTCCCTCAGCCTGGCGGGGGTGCGAGTGTCGGACGGCGACCGCGCCCTGCAGATCGTCTCGGGTTAGCGGCAGCCTCCTTTTACTGACCATGAAGACTTTACACTGCCCGTCACTAAATGCGGTTTGTCTCTCGGCAGGACTGGCTTTGACTCACCTGACGCTCCCGGGACGCCACTCGGTCACGGACGCCGGCCTGGCCTTCCTGTCGCGGCTGCGGCTGCTGGCGGAGCTCGACCTGACGGATTACACGCAAGTCACGGACCAGGGAGTTCAGCATCTCTGTGCTATGACAAGGTACACTCATATGTCCTTTTTTATATGTCTCACAGGGTTCCATAGTTGGTAAAAAGATATCTACTGTGTGTGTTTGTAAGGTTAAAGAAGCTGTCGCTGAGCAACACTCAAGTGACAGACACTGGACTCCCCTCCTTGCGCCCCCTGCTGGAGCTGCAGGAGCTGTGCCTGGACCGGACGGCAGTCAGCAGCCGAGGAGTGGCTGCGCTCATCACCTGCCTGCCGCACCTCCAGGCATCTTAATCTCTCCATCTATTTTGCTAAAAAAAAAAAAATAATAATAATTTTTTAAATTTGTTTTCCCGGACTGTTGCAGGTGTTGGGTTTGGCCAGCACCCAGGTGGGTGACAACGTAGTGAGGCGAGGTCTCATCCGCTGCCCTCAGCTGCTCAAGTTGAATCTCAGCCGCACCAGAATCACGGATAACGGTAAGCCCCACCCACTTGGTCTATTTTAACGCGCCGTAAACGTCATATCGTAAGGCCCCCACCCACCCCCCCCTCTCCCCCAGGCGTGAAGTTCCTGGCGCACATGCGTCTAACTCAGGTGAACCTGGACGGCACCGGCGTGAGTCTGACGGGCATCGCCGGCCTGCTGGCGTCCACGCACATCAGCAGCATCCGCGCCAGCAACACGCGCGCCGTGCCCATCGACGACGTCTCCGACGACGACTGGGAGGCTCTCTCGTAGCGGTGAAAAACACTCCCGCACTTCCACCCCTCCCCCGTGACTCCGCCTCCACGTTTTGCACTGCCGCTGCGTCAAAACGATGTCGGAACACGAGCCTTGTCACCAACAAAGACGGTTTCAATACAAAGGATTGTTGGTTTACGACAGTTCTGTTCCTATTTGTCCATAACTGATGTGTGAAACGTGCCCTGGGTCAAATTGACCCGGGGCATGTTTAACACACCGCTTATTGTCAAATTGCGGCATTTGAAAATCTAGAGGCAAGTATTCAAACGCACGCTATGATTGATTGAACCCTACTGATATAATTTCTCAGGACTGGGTTCCTGGGTCATTTTGACCCGAACCATATTGAATAAACCAGTCATAAATATTGTATGTAAACCTACATCCTTTGAAAAATAGTAGTTACCTTTTAAGTCAACAATGACCTTTACTGCTTATTTACCTCGAGAAGCAAAAGAACACTCACGCCGCATCCATGAGAAACTTTTAATTTCAACAGAATTGTTGAATGTGCTTTGTCATTTTATGTTTATTACAAAACGCAACATGGACATTTTATGTTCTAATTCCCTGATTTTAGTTCTACTAAAAGGACAATCTAGCATCATTTTGTTCCTCACAGACAGTTTTCCTCATCTTTGTTCAATTAAAAAAAAAAAACACACAAGCCAGAGTGCCATTTTCTCATTGTTCCCTTTATTCTTATGGACCTTTCCATATTGTGAAATAAGAGAATTTCTGCTTTTACATTGGAAGTCAATTTTTAAATATGTAAAAGTTTGTCTTTCGTAAGGAAAAATAGCACTTCGTAATATTGTACCTTTTTAAAACGGTACAATAACCAATTGAATGCAAAGAATTAAACACTGCATCATGACATGCCTGCCCTGGCCACCAGGAGGCAGCGTAATAGTCACGCTTCCACTACTACTGTGATTCAGTAAAATGCTGGAATTAATCTTTTTTGTACAGGATAAATAATATATGCCTTTTAAGTATTGATACAATCCAGGATTTATTAATATCACTGCATTACTAACCACACAAAATATTCAACTAGTACAAAACAACTGGGCTGATGTGTAACATTGAGCCTATAGTTTCTACTTGCATGATCTTCAATGAGATGCAACAAAAAAAAGTTAGTTCCAAACGCTGTTTATTGGATAAGAGAAAATGAACGCAAGCTACACTGAAGCGCAGTCAGTGGAGGATGTTTAAACCAGTCCCAAGGATGTTGGAGTCTTTCCCGTTTGTCCTTTTGGCGGAAAAAGAACGACGAGGGGGAAGGAAAAAACAAGTGTGACGTCTGGCGGCGCCTGATCAGAACGTTGCTAACGGTAACGGCCCGAACGTCTCCTCTCAGTCGTCGTCCACAGTGGGTGTGATTGTCACGCCCCTCCTGATCTGCCCCCAGCCAATCAGACTGTGGTGGAAAAAGCGGCCAATCAGATGACAGTACGAGGACAAACAAGATGTGTATCAAAGTATAGTGCAATTTTGCCTTACGTAGTTCTAAGTGCAGTGAATTGTCTTACTAGCCTTAAGATGACATGGAATAAACGTGGTAGCTTTAAGTCCGGTCCTTACCGCCAATGTTTTTCCACACGTCGACTCAGGGCGATCTTCTCCCCGACTTCGGTGCAGACGGGGTTGGTGAGGACAATCTTGGCCAGATCGGCTTTGACGGCGCTAACACGGCCGCCCGTCGACAGCGAGCCAATGTTCACCATCAGCACTTCGTTCTTCGACAACTTCTGGACCTGCGAGGGTTTTTAGGAGAGTCCGCTTAGCTTAATGCTAATAAATAATGCAGAACACCATTGACATGTTAACCTTTAGCATCAATCGCCGTTTTCAAACAGCGGGGAAAAAACAAACATGGCTGCATGACGCAATGCGCTCACCTTGGCGGCCTTTTTGTCGCCCTCTGTGCGCACGCCCAGCAGCCTCCTGAGCAGGAAGTAAGAGATCTCCAGCTCAGTGAAGATCTCCGGCAGCTCCCCAACGGCGCCCAGCACCTGACCCACCATGCGGTCGGCTCGGCACAGCGTCGGGTCGATCTTGGTGCCCACACCTGTACCAAGGTTATTAGTGGACAGATATATAAAAAAAATAAATCGGCAAATGGTTGACTTTGCGAATGCCGAACCGTAAATACGCACCGATAAGGCCTCCGGGCGCGGCGTACTGGAGGTCGTTGTGTTCGGCGAACAGCGAGACGATCTTGGAGAAGATTGGTTTGCACATCAGCTTCCCTTCGTGGTCCTTGGACACGATGCCCGGCCGCACCTCGATCTCCTGGCCCACCTGGAGACGCCAAGACGGACCGTTACGCTCGCATCACAAGACTTTTTTTTTTTTTTTTGGGGGGGGGGGCTGGCCTCGAGTGTCTCACCTTGAGGACGCCCTTGAGGATACTGCCTCCCGCCACGCCGCCTTTCAGGTCGTCGACTTCGCAGCCGGGTTTGTTGACGTCAAATGATCTGATGACTAGGGGAGGGCATCAATTAGACGCTTAATGTTAAAATAGGGCGTATATTTTAGGCTTCTAAAAAATATGTATTTGATTCATCGCCCAACACTACGGTCAAAAAAAAAAAAAAGCCAGCGCTGAGGTTCCTTCCCGCGCCTTTCTTACCAATGAGTCTGGGCTCTGAGGAGAAATCCCGCACAGGTATGGGGATCTTATTGACGATGTATTCGCACACCACCTCGATGTTGTACTTGAGCTGAGCAGAGATGGGAATGATGGGCGCGCCCTCGGCCACCGTGCCTGTCAATCAGAGGAGACGTGTGGTCAACGTGGACGTTATTATTTTCCTCCACTCCATTCAGGAAAACCCCCAAATGTTGGATTTGCGTCCGCTCTCACCCTGTACGAAGCTCAGAATCTGCTCGTACTGCTCTTTGGCCTGGCTCTCCTTCACCAGGTCGATCTTGTTCTGCAGGATGAGGATGTGCTTCAGCTTCATGATCTCGATGGCGGCCAGATGCTCCGACGTCTGCGGCTGCGGACACGACTCGTTGCCCGCTGGGAGGACCCAAATGGTTACTCGCTGGTCACCGGCGTCACGGTGCCGGGGCGCGGACCAGATGACTCACCGATGAGGAGGAGGGCGGCGTCCATCACGGCGGCTCCGTTCAACATGGTGGCCATCAAAATGTCGTGACCGGGACAGTCCACGAAGGACACGTGTCTACGAGAGAACAATTCATATTTAGGGGTTGTTGTATTTTTGGTCCAATCAGATGTCATCCTCTGTGTGTTGCCATATCAACCTAATCTGCCCATATTAGTATTTTAAATTTGCCCTCATTGGTGCCATCAACATTTTTCCGTCCTCCGATTGGTCATAATAAAACTCATTCCAGTCAAGTGCGTCTCACCTGACGAGTTTGAAGTCGCCTTTAGTGCCGGGGATGTCTGTGGGGAACTCATCAGGGGTGCTGCTTCCGCACGAGCGATAGCACTCAGGCCGAGGACAGCTGGGGTCGTCGAGCATGTAGATCTTAAAAGTGACAGACAGCACGACGGCGGTTAGGGATCAGCGTCGGGAAGCGGCGTTTCGACGCCGAGCATACCTTGGCGTTAGCGTAGCCGAGCTTAATGGTAATGTTCCTCTCCAGCTCATTTTTGAAGCGGACGGTGTGAACGCCCGAGATGGCTTTTACCACCGTGGATTTCCCGTGCGCCACATGGCCGATGGTGCCTGCGAGTCAAAATAAGAGAACTTGGTTGGTCGCGGCGAACGGCGCCTTTCAACGGCATTCATTGGATGCATGTACCGATGTTGATGGTGGCTTGTCTGCTGATGATCTCGGGGGACAGAGTGGTCAGCTTGGACACATCCTGCAGACATCAACACACCATCAGTTGAAACAGACTCGTCAGTTGACTCAGCTATGTGGACAGTGACTATTAATAGCAAGTACATTATATTATTGTTTACGGTGTAAAATTTGCACTTTGAGATTTTATAAATGTAAAATGCGTTACAAATAAAATCTATAATTATTATTAAAATTAGCCGCGTGGCATTCATTAATTAATTAATAGTGCTTAGAATGCAGTATTCATCCATGAAAATTGTGTATTAAGAGCGTAAATAAAATCTGGTTCGAGCTTGATTAGGATCCCAACAGCTAACTAGCAAGCCGTCGTGTGCCGGGCGGTTGGCAGAGGCGCAGCGGTATCTTAGTGGGCAACAAACAAGACTTCTATTATAGCTATTTTTTTGACAAAAGGCGGCTAAAATCTTGGACGTAAATCCACGAAGATGTCAGCGGTATTTAAGCAGCGCTTACCAAAGTACTGAGGTCTTGTTTGGCCAAATGAGGCTGACCAAGCGTTGTGCCCGACTCGTCGCCCGCCATCTTGAAAGGAAAAGGAAGAGGATAAGGGTAGCCGAAGACAATGCCTGAATTGAGTCATTTAATACATTTTATTCCTTTTGCTATAATCATGTGTCAGCCATTCAACTTTAGATTGTTTTTAGAATAATAATATTAAAAGTACATTGTGGCAGAAACTAACATATTGACTTTACCTTAACAATAATTCAACGGGGTCCTTTCACTGCGGCTGATGCAATTTGCAGGTACGGTCAAAAACTTAAATCAAATAAAAACGTTGACTCCACAATCGTTCAGCAAAAAATATTTACATATGTTTAATAACGGAGTTCCCTCGAACCGTTAAAAAATATCGACAAACGATTGTTTGTGCATCCAGTGAGTAGAGAAGAGTACTGTACGGATAACGTTCCTCGCGTGTCGGGTCCGTCGCTGATTAATGATATCATCAATGAGCGTCTTGTAGTCCTGTTATGCCTTTTGTTTTTGTTGTTGTTTTAGCTACAATCCCATTTAAATAATTTTCAAAATCCACATAATGAGTACTTTCAAACAAACAACAACATAGGGCATTTCCATTTAAAATAAATGACAGAAAGGGCAATGAAAAAAATCACACGTACAGTCTTTCAATAAATGACGCCAGTCTTGCTGCATTCTTGGTATTAATTAATTAAATAATGTGCCTATTTTGTTTTCAAAGTTTCTATTTTGAACAAAATAACCCGAAATGAAGAAACCTTTTGTTTTGCAAACACTTTGCCCCTCACTTCCGCTCAAACAGGATGTGACGCAAACCGAGACGATGGCGTCCCCAAAGCCAACGGATCGATTTGGCTTTTTAGCTGTTTGCTGTTGAGCCAAACCGGGGCTCTGGAGCTCTGAGGGCTCTGGCTGAGGGGTGGCACCATGGCGGCGGGTCGCTGCAGTCGTCTTCTCTCATTCCGGAACTAACGGCACCTCTCCATGTCCGAAGCGAAGACGGCTGGTGTGGATTCTCAGCGCCGAGGTGAGACGCCTCGCTTAGCCGCTAGGCTAAGTTTGTCGCCCCGGTCCAGCCCATTCGGAGCCCCGGCCGCTCCTGATACCAGCGAATATGGTCACGACAGTTGGAGACTTTTCAATAACGGTCGTTTAAACGCCGCGGTGTTTTATGTTAGCATCAGTTGAGCTGAACAGCTTTGAAATGCCAACGGTGCTTGTCATGTAGCCTTTGTTGGGGCAGCAAGGGAGAACATTGCAACTCTGTAGGTTCAATTCTACGTTTTATTTCAACGTAGCAACTTTAAAATATCACTCAGGGCATCTTTTTTTAGCTATTTATTACATTTGCCAGCTTTCTAATTATTCACAAAAACATTTGTAAAAAAAAAAAAAAACTAAGAGTGGTTTTACCACCTCCATCCTCAAAACTTTAAAATTCCAACTTAAAGTCTCACATTCTTCGTTCAATTTCACAAGTTGCATTGTGTGAGATGCGCTCGCCACTTGACTCGTGTCTTTTGCTATGTTTCGAACCAGGCTGGAAACTCAAATCATGGGAAATGCCAGCGACCGCTTTAAGCTCAGACAACGGAAGCTTGTGAGTGCAAAATCATGTCAGCCGCCACCTTTGAAACTTTGAAAACGGCTTCATCGTGCTTGTCGTTTTGTCTCCCAAGTAATTGGCGTTGGTTTTGAGGGTCTTTGTTAGCATCAGCTGGACACACTGGGGCGCTGTCCTCTGATTGGCTGGGACAACCTCCTCTGACATGCCCGTGGCCAAGACTCAGAGGTCAGTGTATTTTTTTTTTTTTTTTTTTTTTTTGACCACTAAGCCTCACTCAACCGTACTTTAAAACCACATTTCCCGCCGCCATCAGGTGTGGTATGTCGGGAGCGGATGTGGAGGTGTATCTATCCCAGGTGCACGATGGGAGCGTGTCATCGGGCTTCCGGGCGCTGTACGAGGAGCGTCTGCTGCTTGACGTCACGCTGATGATCGACGAGCATCATTTCCAGGTGTGTGATGTCAACGTTGTGCTTAATCCAGCCCGATGGGATTTGACAGTATGCCCTCCTTTAGGCTCACAAGGCGCTCTTGGCCACCCAGAGCGACTACTTCCGGGTCATGTTCACGGCGGACATGCGGGAGCGGGACCAGGATAAGATCCACCTGAAGGGGCTGACGGCGGCGGGCTTCGGGCACATCCTTCGCTTCATGTATTACGGCTCGCTGGAGCTCAGCATGCCCACCGTGCAGGAGATCCTACAGGTGATTTTTTTGCACTTGTGTGTCGAACCAGGGTCACAGAGCATTCCTCGCGTGTGCCTTTAACAAAGAGTCTTCTTGAACGTGTGGCGGCAGGCGGCGATGTACGTGCAGCTGACGGAGGCGGTGGAGTTCTGCTGCTCCTTCCTGCTGGCCAAGATCTGCCTGGAGAACTGCGCCGAGGTCATGCGGCTCCTGGAGGACTTCAGCGTGGGCGTGGAGGGCGTCCAGGAGCAGCTGGACAACTTCCTGCTGGACAACTTTGTCCCGCTCATGAGCCGAGCCGACTTCCTTTCCTACCTCAGCCTGGAGAGACTGCAGGTTTAGACCACGGCGGCATAAACATTTTTCTTTTTCTATATCCTACTAGTGCGCGTGAGTCCTGCTCTGCTCGTGTGGTGTTCCGCAGGGGTCAATTTTGGGGCCCCTACTGGATTAGACAGTGATTTATTTTTTATTTTTTAAATTGGCTGGCAAATTGTTGCTAACGGTAACGCCGCCTGTTTTTTGTATGCGTCCCAGGCGTATCTGAACAGCGACGCCCTGAGTCGCTACCCGGAAATCGAGCTGTACGAGGCGGTCCAGTCGTGGCTGCGACACGACCGGCGGCGCTGGAGACACACGGACACCATCGTCCAGTCGGTCCGCTTCTGTCTCATGACGCCCGCAAACATCTTTGAGAAGGTGAGGCTGGAGATGACTTTTGAATGTATTTATTTTTATTATATTTATTTATTTATTTGTTACCGCTTCCATAACCTATTAAAAATGTATTGTAGGATAAAAAAAAATCAATACAGTGTTCCCTCGTTTTCTGCTGGGGATTGGTTCCAAAAAATACCCGCAATAAAATGAAAAAAGTAGTTAGCTTTATGTTTTACATTTATTCTAACTGTTTTAAGGCTCGAAACCCCCTCACCGCGCAGTTTATACACTTTTCTCATTGAGGCATTTACATTTTCTCACATTCCTCTCTTGTTTAAATATCCTCAATGTTCAAGCCCTCTTAGATGTCATAAAATAAGTACATTACTGTTAAAAAAATTAATAAAAAATTACGCAAAAAATAAAAATATTTTATTTATTTATTTATTTATTGTTAAACACAAGTAATAATTTCATCATAAATATTACATACTTTATTCTAGGGCTTGGCGATATGGCCAAAAAATAAAATAAATTTTTTTTTCAGTCATTCAGGACGATTATGAGTTTAATCTAATAAACCCAACTAACGTTTATTTAAAGGTATCATTTATTCCAAAAAAAATTCCTGTGCAAAATGTTCAGACAACAATAATGTATGCTGATTCTAAATCAGTTTTAACATAAACTTAACAATCATAGTTAGCAAAATTGCAACTCACAATGACATCTGAATGTAACAGAACATAAGAAAACCTTAGAATAATCCAGAAGACAAAATTCCGATTTAGCAAATTTTCCAACGAGTCGATTTTCAAAATGACGAGTAATCGAATGAACTCGATTTATTGCCCGGCCCTACTTTATTCTACATAAAACAAAAGTCAAGGAATCATGGCTCGTCTGGCCCGCAGGTGAAGACGTCGGAGTTCTACCGCTACTCCCGGCAGCTGCGCCAGGAGGTGGAGCAGGCCCTGGCCTACTTCCACGACGTCAACCAGCAGCCCCTCGCCGAGACCCGCGCCAACCGCATCCGCTCGCAGCGGCCGCAGACGGCCGTCTTCCGCGGCATGATCGGCCACAGCATGGTGAACAGCAAGATCCTGCTCCTGCAGCGGCCCAAGGTGAAAGCCCCGTCGCACCCGGTCCGCGCCGCCTCGTCGGCACGCCGAGCTCGGCGCAGTAACCCGCTGGGTCGCGCAGGTGTGGTGGGAGCTGGAGGGCCCCCAGGTGCCGCTGAGACCCGACTGCCTGGCCATCGTCAACAACTTCGCCTTCCTGCTGGGGGGGGAGGAGCTGGGGCCCGACGGCGAGTTTCACGCCTCCTCCAAGGTCTACCGCTACGACCCCCGGCAGAACTCGTGGCTGCGCATGGCGGACATGTCGGTGCCCAGGTGAGGCGGTGATCGCGCTCGTCTCAATCGTGTGTGTGTGTGTGAGAGCCATGATGTTGGCAATGCGAGCCCGAGGGCACTCAATTTCTGTCAACAGCAGAGGGCGGTATAGGACAAAAGGGATGTATGTGCCCTTTGATGACTGAAAACACTTTGCTTAGCTTGAATAATTCCGCTTCCACCAACATAAGAATAGTGTGTTTGACTAGTAGGGGCTCATATCAATTAAATGCCCCCAAAAGACTTAAAAAGTCCAATTAGGAACCTAATTGAAGTTGATAAATAAATTATTTAATATTAAATTGTCAGGGTTTCCGCAGGTCATTAAAAAGTATTAAAAGTCGCCACATGGATAAATGAAGGCCTTAAATTGCTTTAACAAGTATTAAATGGAGTGCGCCTGTCACCAATGTCCAACATGAAACACTAATGCCACCTAGTGGCAGCAAATTACCCCAACACAAATTTATGACTACCTTTTAACCCTTACTGTTAACTCTGGGTTACTTAGTATAAAATAAAATGGCTGCATCGATGAACTAAATGATATAACCACATTTGTATTTGGTAACTATATTTGTCCACTTTTATGTTAATGAACTCATTCACTCGCAGCCATTTTCACTGAAGCAACCCCCTTCGCTCCCGGCTGTTTTACTGGATTTTGACTGATTTTTGCAAGGCCCACCGAATATTCTCTTCTATGGCTATAAAAACATGGAACCTACCAAAAATAAAGATTAGAGTCTCTTCTTCTATCAGGATTTTTTTTTATTTCTATCTGTTTCCGTTTTGCAGCAATTAGCATTAGAATATAGCTAAGTTTCTTCATTATTCACAAATGTGTTTAGAACTGTGGGTAAATCAGCTTGTTTTCGAAATGGCCCTGGTTGATCTCTTATACTCTGCTGCCACCTGCTGGCCGTTTATATAATAACTACCATTGCTTCAACTGCCCTGTCCAGTTCAAAGGTTGCATCAAAGCCTTGTGTATGCTCGAGCATTAAAAAAAAAAAAAAAAAAAAAAAACGTATAAATACGTTTTTGGGACACTAGTAATATTTCAAATGGAATGTATTTATAAAATATGTTCTTGTAAATTAGTACATACACGTATTTAATTTGCCCAACCTATAAAACCAAAACATAAATGTATAATATATCTACTATTTTTTTAATTATAATACAGATTAATGTATTGTGTCGAAAGAATAATTTCATATCAAATCACAATGTTGAAGGAAAAATTATTATGAATTGCTGAAAATGTGACAAACCTTTCTGGTCCTCACGCTTGCCCGTTGCGGGCTCGCAGGTCCGAGTTTGCGGTCGGCGTCATCGGCAAGTTCATCTACGCGGTGGCGGGTCGCACGCGAGACGAAACCTTCTACTCCACCGAGCGCTACGACATCACCGAGGACCGCTGGGAGTTTGTGGACCCGTACCCCGTCAACAAGTACGGACACGAGGGGACCGTCCTGGGCGGGAAGCTCTACATCACGGGCGGCATCACGTCCTCGTCCACCTCCAAGCAGGTGTGCGTCTTCGATCCGGGCCGGGAAGCGGCGGCGGCGGCGGGAGGGCTCTCGGACCCCCACCGGATGCGCGGGGGGGGCCGAGGTGCGCCGCCGCCGCCGCCGCCCGGCTCCCACGCCGGCTGCTGGCAGAACAAATCCAAAATGAACTACGCCCGCTGCTTCCACAAGATGATCTCGCACAACGGCAAGCTGTACGTGTTCGGCGGCGTGTGCGTCATCCTGCGCGCCTCCTTCGAGTCGCAGGGCTGCCCGTCCACCGAGGTCTACGACCCGGACGCCGACGAGTGGACCATCCTGGCGTCCATGCCCATCGGCCGCAGCGGCCACGGCGTGGCGGTGCTGGAGCGCCAGATCATGGTGCTGGGCGGCCTGTGCTACAACGGACACTACAGCGACTCCATCCTGACCTTTGACCCCGACGACAACAAGTGGAAGGAGGACGAGTATCCCAGGATGCCTTGCAAACTGGACGGGCTGCAGGTGTGCACCCTGCACTTCCCCGAGTACGTGCTGGAGCACGTCAGACGCTGCAGCTGAGGTCTGCTACGCACTGGACACACTTTGAGCATTTATTCCGCGTCCTACTAGTGCGCTGAATTGTCCATATACTCAAACTAGTCTTACTAGTGATGTTTTGCTCACTACTGCCTTCCACTATTATGATATGACATTTTTGCGCATGACTCACGGCTAGTAGTAGTAGTCGTCTTCTTCTTATGGGAAACCATTTAAGTATTGATTTGATGCCCAATTTAAGGGCCATGTACTAGTGCGCTCTTCAACCTCACCAGTAAGGCAATTCGAGCACTGCTAGAGCCGATTAATCGGCTGGCCGATTTATTTTTATTTTTATTTTTTTTTTGCTGCTATTGCTTTTCGTTTTGTTTTGTTTTTCATTAAAAATTCCAATTAAAAGTAATTAATTTAATGATAATAATAACAAATTAATTAATAATTATAATAATTTAATTAATGAAAAATAATTTTCAATTAAACACAAGACAAAGGTAAAGGCATATTTAAACATCACGGCTCAAAAAAATCGGCAATATAAACGATTAAACGGGACAATAAATTTTTTTCCTGTCTGTAATTCATATCTCGATCGCCGTAAACGTTAAGGGACCAAATAAGCTGTTCTTTTATTATTATTTTTTAACTCGGCCGATTAATCGGTTATCACAATTTTATTCCGCCATAGATCGGAATCCGTCGAACCCTACTTACTCGTAACACTTTGTGCTTTTCTCCTACTACAATCAAGCCTTAGTCGTAAACTACTGTGCCGCACCTGTAACACTACAAGGCCTAATTCGCAGACATGTCATGCACTAGTAGCCTAGTGCATGGCATGTTACTAGTAAAGTGAGGCAAAACTGCTAGTGACCTTGTAAAATTCTACTAGTTGACATGCATACAGTATGTCCATCCATCCATTTTCTTAACCACTTGTCCTCACAGGGGTCGCGTGGCTTGCATATGTCCACTAGTGCAATTTGCCCCACTAGTAGCATGCGCTAGTTCTACTTGTGTGCAGAAATATCATATAGTAGTGGAAGGAAAAGGATTGTTGTGCTGATTGTTTTTCCCCGTGCGGACAAAGCGTGTACTAGTGCATGGACAACTGAGCGCACCGTGTTGTCGGGGGTTCCAAACACTTTCACAATTCGCTTTCCTCGAACATGTCAGAAAGAAAGAAAGAGAGAGAAAAAAAGTAACGGTTTGGATTGTATCTGTTTGCGGTCCGCTCACTTTCCTGTTCAACGCACTGGAAGCTCAACTTTGACCAGAAGCCAGCGGCAGTGAAATGTAATCGATAATATTCGTGTCGGAGCCACAAGCGTTCCGTGGAGTCAATAATCAATAACCCGACGCACTGAATGAGATTTGAACCTAGTGCAGCTACTTTTCTACTTGTGCACTATTAGCAGTTGTTGAAGTTGAACGAGCGGCAACATTGTACGAAGCAAAACATGTTTTTGGGCTTCCAGTGCGGGGATGCCTGGCGGGGGGGGGGTCATGTTGACATTTTGCGCTCGTGTACGTTTCTGTCGCTGAACGCCAGGGTTCGGTTCCCTGTGTTCATTTATTTTATTTTTTTTTGCGCAAAAGGGCTCAGCACATACTGATGGCAGGCAGTGTTTTAATGTTATTTATTTAGCAAGCTATGCAGTAATGTGTTGCATTATTTATTGTTAAGACGTGTCATCTTTTTTGGGGGGGGGGGGGGGCAAGACTGAAAAACGTAGTTTGTTGCCAAGATGCCTCCTCCTCCTCCTTTCTTTTATTTTCTGCTAACATCAATTCCACGGATTCCAAACTTGCTAGCGTTAGCGTCAGGCTGGGCCGTAACCACGGCAACGTCCGTCTACCGCGCATGCGCGCGTACGAGCTCCGTCGCTCAACGGTCCGTCACAGTTGCCGTACGTCCGTTTTTAAGCACCCGTCGCGTGTGCGCCGCCTTCGGAATTTTTCAAAGTCGTACACATTCCTCACAATCGCACCTCGTGTTCTCGGTTCCGGTTTTCAGTTCCACATCATTTCACACGAGTCACTTTGTCACTACTGTTATTTTAACTATGCACTTTTTTTTCTTCTTCTTTTTTTTTTTTACTGGTCTTATTTTCTTGCTTATTTGTTTGTTTTTTTCTCAATCGCCAAGAAATGTGATGAAAAAAGTGTTACCTTGCCGAGTCGCAGCATCCTTTAGTCTGTCAGTAGGCAAACGGAGTAGAAGATTAAAAACCATATATCCACATACAGTATCTATACATACACAGTAGGGATGCAACAAATGGGTATTTTTTATAACCGATTGGTCTAATTAAATTTCCATCTTATTTCAAATTGACAGTGTCAAAAATTAGGTCAACGTTTGATCGTTGCTTGATGCCAAATTTCGGATCGATCACAAAGATGATGACTGCTTTACTTTCTTGGAGGACAAGAACAGAAAACCAGGAAGATTTACTGTTGGGAAGCTGGAATTCCTAAGATTTGGGCAAATGACAGTTTAGCAATCAATAAATGATTAATCGATTATCTAAATACTCATTGGTTAATTTGAGAATTAGTTGTCAATTGTTGCATCTACAGCGAGTTTCCTTGCTAGCACTGAAGCAAAAACAGCAGGAGAAGATGAACTTGTAATCTGGGTAAATCCTCTTTGGAAATGTTTGTAACTTCTTTCCAGAAATAAATGTTAATTTTGGTTGAATTCTGCCGAGTGTGGTTTTGTTTGGAATATTCTGTAATCTTCTGTGGGAAAGGCTTGTCTTAAATTGGGACTGCGCATGCGTGTAACCTTTACGACTTGCCGTAGAAAGCGAAGGCGTTTGCGACGCGAAATGTCATTTGTGAAACTGGTAATTAATCTAAACTTTTGCATGTTCCTTAAACGTAAAGCCTACTTTAGGGTTAGGGTCTAACCCTAACCCGTTGGCAGTATTTTCTCTTTTTTGCATGCGACCGCAGTATGGTATTGAACCATCAGTTCGAGGATATGCTAACAGCTAGCATTAGCTAGTTGCTAACCCTTGACTCAGTTAATGCGATCTGTTTGTTGTGCGTATTAGTGGTAAGGTGCTTAAAGGTTGACGTCAATTCTGTTTTGTTTGACGTATGTCCTTTTATAACAAGTCTTTCATTAAATATAAATATTTTTTGCCGCAGTTGTGACTTATTTTAACCTTGTGCGTTGTATTTGTCGTGTTCTCGTTCCTCCTGCAGGTGTCGCTGTGCGCCACAGCTCCGGGGCTGCTGCCGACTACTGCAGCCTGCGAGGCCGCAAAGAGAAGCGCACAGCCGGCCATGAGCATCGACGAGGTGACCTACACCGACCGATACTTTGCAGGCTACTTAACAAATACACAGAGGTGGAAAACATGATCACATTCTATAGTTAAGCGGTGGCATGCACTATTTGGATACAGATATTTAAAAATCCTTTTTCCATAATATGCCCATTTTACACTAAATAAAAAGTTTTAAGTGTAATCTAGACGTCATACCTTGGATCAATTTGACCATGGAAAAATAGCACTTAAAAAAAAAAGAAATTAAGCTATATGTCTTTTATTTTATTTTATATATATATATATATATATAAACATTTGAGTTGGGTCACATGTACAATTTATTCTATTTTGGAATAAGGCTATAACAACAGAAATGTGGAAAAATGGAAGCTTTTCAATTTTAAGACACACTGTTTTTTTCTCTCCAGCTGCCATCTCTGTACAGCAAACCCCAGGAGGTGGAGCACCGCGTGAATCCAACGGCGGCGGCGAGCCAATTGGAGCAGAGCGTGGCATCACTGAGGAAATGGGCAGAACCATACACAGACCAATGTCAGGTGTGTGTGAGTTTTTTTCTGCTTGAGATGCCGTGTTATGTCACTATTGTTGACGTCCTATGGAAAGCATGTGAGCATTTATTCCATATCTTTGATATCCAGCAGCTCCGGGTCCATGGACTAGTACGCTTTTTCTCCTCACTAGTAAGACAATTTTGAGGCTCAAGGATGTGGAATAAATGCTCAAAAGACTTTCCGTAGCTGTTAGCATTTAAAGAAATTACAGCTAAGATTTCATGAAGCATCCGTGTTGTGTTTTCAGAAAACAGGAAGGACAGCGGTGGACAAAGTTGAGGTTAATAAACTTTTTTTTTTTTTTTTTTTTACAGTCACATGCTCATTTCTTTCTGAAAAATAAAATAATAAGCAAATAATGGACTCATCGCCATTCCCATCTATAGATAATTCGGTCTTCAGTTAGCTAACATGCTAACATGCGTTTGGAATGTGGGATGAAAAACACGCTAGACAACCTGCTAGCTACACACAGGAAGGCCTTAAGCAACAATATGACCCCAGAACTTCTTCTACCACGCTGGTCAGCTAAAAATGCCCATTCTCTAAAATACAACCTTGTGGTTTCTTTTTTACTTTTCACAGGATGTGTACAAAATAGTGGAGCCCACCGTCACCGCGTCTACCGCCGCAGTCGCAGGTGACAAGTTTCCATCATGAGATTGAAGTCCAAGAGAAACACTTAAGTTGACACAAAGCTTGTGGTGTCATCTTTCAGATGCGTACCAGTTTTTCAGCGATCCGCCCCCTGATTTGTACCCCAGCGTGGCTGTGGTCGGCTTCTCGGGCTTGCTGGGACTGTACTTGGCTAAAGGTGAGGCACGACGACTTTGAGATAATTTTTAAAAAAAAAAAAGAAGACAAAAAAGAGCCTGACTCCTTTGTTACAGCAGATTAAGTCATCATAAAATATTTATTTTTAATAAAAATATGCCTCTTTAAAACACTGACATGGAAACACTCCCAAACACTCAACACAAGCAGTTGCCCTTCTACTATTCGGTTCCGGCAACTGTGCCAGCTTCTGTGAGCTTCCTGATTGGCTATTGTTCAGCAAGCTTCCTGATTGGCTATTGTTCAGCAAGCTTCCTGATTGGCTATTGTTCAGCAAGCTTCCTGATTGGCTATTTTTCCATTTCACATCACAATTATGTGTGTACTCGGCTTTACACACTGCGGTAAAAAAAAATATATCAACAAAACCCTGTTTATATTTATGATAGGATTTTGTTTTGTCTTACCTATGCTAACATGCTAAGACAAGCCGTGTTCATGCTCTTTATTTTGTCTGGAGGTGTTTCCTGTGTTAAGACACCGTTTTGTCTCGTCTTCAGGGTCGAAGGTCAAGCGTGTGGCGTTTCCGCTGGGTCTCATGGCCGTGAGCGCCTCCATGTTCTACCCTCAGCAGGCCGCCTCGCTATTTAAGGTCAGCACGTTTTCACTATCTCATGGTGTTTGTTGATATCGTTTGTTTGGGCTTAGGGTGAGAGAGGCGGCATGGTGCGCTAGTGGTTGGTATGTTTGGCTCACAGTCCACAGGTTCTGGGTTCAGATGTGGGCTAAGGTCTTACAAAACCATGTTAATTTGGCTGTAAACTGTTCAAAAGTGTGAATATGAGTGGTTGTATGTTCCTTGACGTTTACTGGCGGCCATTTTGTTGTCCCGTCACTGCAGGTGAGTCGGGACTCGGCGTTTGTGTGGATTCAGCGCGGTCGCGTCGCCGCGGAGACACTATGGAAAGAGGCGCCATTTAGCAAGCGGAAGGTGAGTCTTTCAGAGGGACTTGGCTCATAATTAGCATCAGACTTGAAGAGGTCCAAACTAAGAAAAAAAAAAAACTTGTTTGTCAAGTCTGAAAAGACGGAGCGGCGGGAGAGCGGCGGCACGACCAGCTGAAGCGAGAGAAGTCACACACACACTTAATCACCATTAGTTAAAAAATATATATATTTAATTTTATTCAGTGTGCAGCGGTTGAATGCTCACTGGGACAAATTCTTTGAATAACTGATTGTGAAAGTCTTGAAATGTAAATGTAAGTTAGTGAAGACAAATTATGATATATTCACAATAGTACACAGCTGGCAGTTATGTGGCACTCAACAAATCAAATAAAATCATTTAGGTCCATGTTATGTCAACATGAGAATAACTACACTGCTGAAATTTTTTCTTTTTTTTTTTTTAATTAATGTAATAAAAAAGGAATTGTGATTGGGCCTGATGATTTGTTACAAAGGCTTTAGGGCTAGCCAAGATGCACGCGCATGTCGGCCGCCATCTTGGAAAGGTATTTGTGGCTTCTCAAGTCGTACCTGTGAGTAATAACGACTATTGAAATCATGTGTTATCAGTGATTTTATTATTGCGTAGTGACTTAGCATTTGGCATCTACAATCTCAAGCCAACATTTCAAGAAATTATTTCTCGTTTCCCTTCTTTTAATAAGCGCGTGAAAGCTCCTCCCTTGCGCCATCACTCCTCAGTGGGCGTGGCCATCTTGACCAGGCTGCTCTTGTCAAAGCGGTAGAGCCGCCAGCCCTCCTCCTGAGAGAGGTCCTCGGCGCCGCGCCGCTTGTAGTACTGGATGGACACCTCGTTGTTCTCGGCCACCACGAACATCATCCCTGTGCAGCGTGTCTTCACTGCCAGCTGCGAGTGGGCAAGTCACAAGTTACGGCATTTGAGCCAAGGAACCATCTTCAAGTGACTTGAGGAGCTTCGTTTATGCAAAAAGTAGTTACTTACGTCGCTGAGCCGCCGCAGGATCTCCGAGCCGATGCCGAGGCCTGCCGAGATAAGAGACGCGTGAACATGAGCGGACGGCGGCGGTGGTGGTGACGGCGGTTGCGTCTTCCTACCTCGAAAGTCATCCATCACGTAGAACTCCTCCATGTAGAGCTGCTTGCCCACCCAGGGGTCATACGTGAAGTAGTACATGGCGAAACCCACCACCTTGGAATCTGGCCACACATTCACACCGAGGTTATTATAGTTTTGGAATTTTCATTTTTGTTTGTTTTTATTTAGTTTTTTTAAATTTAAGTTAGTTTTAATTCGTTGTCATGGTGGCTTTAAAAAAAAAAAAGCTTTGTTTCAGTATTCGTTTTTTTTATGTGTATTACTTGTGCGCAATATTTAATGAACACCATGGTAAAATGAAAAAAGTTACTAATTTCGTACCTAGCGCAGCATTTCGGCTGAGTTAAATGAAAAAGCAGGCGAGCCGAGCCATTGAAGCCAAAAGTCAAGCATGCAAAATTGTCGCCTAGGAGCGACGTCATCAGAAGGCGCTATTCTATTGGCTGCTGCTAGATGGCGTCACTCCTGTGCGACACACTTTCAAACGTCCTTATGCTGGTTAAATAAACATACTTCAAATCATCCCCAAAGGCTCATGCATTTAATTAATTACCAAAGACTAAAACAAAGGACATTTTGGCTATAATTCTAGTTTTCTTTAGTTTTGTAAACACAAAATGTAGTTTGTTTTCTTAATTTTTTTTCATGAACTAAAACGTCTAAAAATCACCAATTTACTCAAATTACTTTTAATGTTAATGATATAATCTATATGAAGACACTGATCATGTAGGTTGGAAATGGATAAATATCAGTAGGCATCATTTCTATACACGTTTAAATTTTCAAATGGTCACTTGTACAAGTTTGTGAAATAACCCAATGTCCCATTTTCACAAACCAATAACTGAGCTATTTTCTAGAAAAGGCTACTCGTGATCCTACGGGCGATTTGTTTGTAACACCTGATACCTGATTAAGTGCTTTTTTTATTTTACTAAATTAATAATGTCATGGGACAGAAAACAACGGAATCAGTTGTATTTTAGAAACAGGACTACATACAACAACGAATAACAAAATTCTACTAATTACATCTAGTGCTTCACTAGTATATAGATGTCAACGAGCACAGTTTTACCATAGTAACATTATCCTACCAGTGAGAACAAAAAGCTTACTAAGTACATGAACCTCAAGCCGGATATCAAGGAAACGTAATAAACGCTTGGCTCTGTTTCCATTTGCGCTCCCCACACACAAAAAGGGGAAGTAAGGAATTTATTTTCCATGACGTAACGGCCCTGCTGACCTTGGCTGTCGTCCCCTCCTGGGATTTCGGCGATGATGCAGTGGTAGAACGGCGTCTCACCGAATCCATCCTCCAGGAGCTCTGAGACAACAAACATTGAGTTCTTCAAAAAACTGAGGCTTCAGGCTGTTTAATGCCACTCTCAGTTCAAGTTTACTTTCAAATTAAAATTAATAATGCACCAGATTTATATAGCGCTTTTCTAGACACTCAAAGATGCTTTATAATGGACCCTAACTAACTTAAAAAAAATTACATGTGTATCCATGAACATAAAACAAATATTCTTTGCCAATTAAATTAAGTTTTTTTTCCCCCAGGGAATAATATTGACTAAAGCAAACTAGGCTCTTAATCAGAAATGTAAATAGTTAGGAAAACATTAAGCATATTTCTGTTTAAAGCATTAAATTACCCTGATTTTCCAATTACCTTGGAAATTAAATTATACCAATTGGAATTATTTCCAAACTCCCTCTTAAATTTATCATGGGAAATTGCCTTGCAACCTTATTACAGATAGTTTTGTTTTTTTTAATCGTGATTTTAACAATCTTTTTGGGCAGACAGTCTTCACCTTGTTCAGTCAGGGTCACCTGGTGCTCCATGTCTTCATACTTGGCAAGTTCCTTTAAAAAAAAGAACAAGAAGGCGTTTGTTCAAGGCGCGTGCGCACACGCACGCACACGCACACACACACACACATTAAACGTGACAAGCGTTTCATTGTGGGTGCTTTTTAAAAGACACATGTAAAAAGCAAAAACAAAATGTAAATATACTGCGTATATAAATACTAATAACCAGATACATCAATAAATAGCTTTAATAGGTCACGTGATGCTTTGCAAATCAGTTGAGAGGTCAAATAATCTGGTTCTGTAAATGACCCTTTGCCAGGATATGATGGCTTTCCATGCAGACCGGAGACCAGCTGCTGTTTATACAAGGAAAGCGGACGTGAGTCATCCGGACCGAACAAAGAATGACGACGATGACGTCACACTCGGCCGTACTCGATACTTTTTATGGCTGTGACGTAAAAACATTTTTGCTCCCCTTATGATGGGTTATCCTACGACATCGCCATCGAGAATTTGTTCCCAATAATTGTTACGGTTTGGATTCAAAGCAGCTCAAGGCCAAATGCGCTTGCGCGTGTTTGTGTATGTGGCTCATCTGACCCACTTCCAAGTGATGGGTTTGGGATTAAAAACGAACTATGATTAACTGCCGTGTGTGTCTACCTTCACCAGTCGTAATATATCAGGCACGTCCTTTGGTTCAGCCTTTCGCAAATTATACTCCATTTTCTCCGTTTACTCTTTTTTCCTTTCGTACGAAGTCCTCTGTAAGTGAAGTGAAAGATTAGAAGCTTCTTCATTCGCTTCAGAGACGCTTTCCCCCCGAAGTCAGCCGCTGGTCCGGACGAGTTTGTCTGCGCAAGAACATTCAGCAAGCGAAACCCCAACCGGGTCGATGCCAACTACAGCTTGAGCCTCTTTGTTTACTTTCGTCTTTTATAGCGGCCTCGTTCTGCCATGTGATTGGCCGTCGCGCGGACGGCTCGGATTCCGCAAACCCCATTGGTCGTTTTTATCCAATCGGAATCGAGGCTATGTTTACTTGCCGAGTAGTTTTCCTAATCGGCTCCAGTTCTTTTCTCAAAATAGGCCGTTTAGGAGTTAGCGCGTTTCGTGTGTATGAATGTTAAAACAATCAAATTATCATAAACAAGATGGAGTATGTGAGTAAATACCTGTACTCTAAATGAATCATATGTTTTCCTCATTACTCGTTAATAAATTTTCGCCCACCCCATTGGACACTTTTATCCAATTGGAAGCGAGTGTATGTTCACGTGCCGGGTATTTTTCCTAATCGGCACGAATTCCTTTCTCACATCACAATAGTCGTTTCTGAAATAAAAGGTATCACGTTTAGGGATATTAAGAGTATCTTGCTAAAAAGTCTAAAATGCTCATATGTTGTATTTTCGTCTTTGCTCATTGGCTAGTGGTATGTTTACGTGATTTTGAACGCTGTTCTCAACTCAAAATGGAATAAACCCATGGTTAACTCCCACCCCAATGCTACATTCCAGATATTTAAATGACCTTTAAAAAACGGATTTTAATACTGTACTGTCCAGTGAGGACAACGACGTCCATTTTTTTTGCTGAGAGACGGTTGCAGGTTTGAGGCATAAAATAAATAATCTATGTCAAACTAGAACACCCCCCCTGTAAACAGCAGAAAGTCTGTCATTCCTTCGAATGATCAAGATCATTATCAGGCTTTTGCAAAGCTTTCTGATGGACTGATCATTTGAATCAAGTGTGTTGGAGGAGGGAACCCGCCTGCCTCACCAACACCGAGTTGGTGAGGCAGGCGGGGTGTGTCTGCAACGGACAAAGTCAGGAAAAGTACTGGGAATGATCTTCATGGTTGTCAACGCAAATGAATACAAATCTGATGCATCAAGCCATTAGCATTAGCATGAGCTCTTTTAAAGACGATTTTAATGATATAAGTGTAATTCTGTGATAAGTATTAAGGAGGTGAAATTGTCGTCTCTATAAGTGCATAGAAAAAAAAACATTCAGATTTGAGAGTAAACAAACACTCCAAAAGTTATTAACTCATTCACTGCCATAAATTAATGAAAATAAAAATAAAACGATTATTAAAAATTAAGGGGCAAGAGGCGATACATTTTTTTAAAAATTGTAATTAATCGCATTACTTCACTAGTTAACTCACGATTAATCACAATTTATACATCAATAAAAAATATCTAGGTTTTCATACTCTTGTTAACAAAAGTGGGGAAAAAATGTTAAACTAATAGAAATATTTCAAATGAATTTTTGACGTTTATAGCCATCAATGGCAGTAAATGAATAAAAAAAAAAAAGACTATTAAAAATTCGGGGCGATTAAAGTTTTTAATCGTAACTAATCGCATGACTTCACTAGTTAACTCGCAAGTAATTACAAATTTCATATCCGTTCTTAATGTACAATTAAAAAAATCTAGGTTTTCATACTCTTCTTAACAAAAGTGGGAATAAAATGTTAAACGAATAAAAAATAGTTCAAATGAATTTTTGACGTTTATAGCCGTCGATGGCAGTGAACGAGTTAATATACATCACGTGTGTTTGTCCAGCTTGAAATCATGCCTGCGACCTTCCTTGACGAGCAGAAGACTTCTGTGCTCGGCGGTGACGAAGGGAAGAGCGCCCGACATGGCCGAAGGTGAGCCTCAAACCTCTTCACCTTTTTGAACACAAATGGACTCAAAATGTGTGATTGCGTCGAAATCATTCATTTTGATGATCTGACGTGACAGATTTCGGCCTCCTGTAGCCCAGGAAGGCTTTCGTGTATCTGACGTGTTTTGTTTCTCCGCAGGAAATCCTCTGTTGCACGTGTCAAATGGTGTGTTGGTAATCAAATGCATAATAATAATAACATTAGTAGCACTAGGGCTGGGCGATAGTGACGTTTACTGTTGGTAAACAGCCACATAGCTTAGCCTTTCAGTCTGCTAGCATGACGCTAGCGCTAATTAGCATCTAAACGAGCAGCATGCCGTATCGCCCAGCTCTAATTAGCGCTAATTGCTAGCACGTTCCTCCTCTGCGCCACGCCTCCTGCCCCAGCCTGGCTGCTACCATGCCTGTCTACGTCTCACACGGGTACGACTTCCTGTTCCTCCCACAGCGCGGCTAAACGTTTCCTGCTGCCCTGGGATTGGTCTCTCCTGTTCACCTTTGCCTGTATTGTCGTTTCTTTTCCCTGGCTGTCGACTCTTCGCTGAGGAAACGAGAGATTGTCGTGTTCGATCTTTTCATGGGACAAACATTGAAGGAATACCTTTGCTGTAATGTAAAGTAGTCGGTGTAGTCAAGACGCCAGCCATTGTTGCAAAAGTGAGTACACCCCTAAGTGAAAATGTCCACAAATGAGACTTTGTAACAGTAAAGAGTTGTAAAGAGTCATATGACACAGGGGTAGTAAAACTGGCTAAATTGGTCAATTTTGGACATTTTCCCCTATGGGTGTACTCACTTTTGTTGCCAACAGTGTAGACATAAATGGCTGTGTTATTTTCAAGGTAACAGTAAATGTACACATTTTTTTTTTATTTAAGCTGTACATGGACTACTTTATATTGTTGCAATTTCTTCAATAATGTCTTCAGTGGTCGCATGACAAGATGGAAAAAAATGTTTTAAAAAATGTGGGGGATGTATTTAAAAAAAAAAAAAATCATATATGAGTTTTGATTTGATTTGTTGCAGTACGAAACAGGCTGAGAGAAATCGTGGGAGCGTCTACGAACTGGAGGTACGCGATCAACAGCTGCATATTCATTATTTCATTTGCTCCCAAAAACGTATAAACACAAACTATTTTAAATATTACCAGTGTCCCAAAAACGTATTTATACGTTTTTTTTAATTATGCTAGAGTATACAAAATACTTTGATGCAGCCTCTGAAGTGAAGAGAACAGTTAAAGCAATGGTAGTTATTACCAAAAACGGCCAGCAGGTGACAGCAGAGTATAAGAGATCAACCAGGGCCATGTTGAAAACAAGCCCTTTTTCCCCAGTTTTAAACAGATTTGTGAATAATGATGACATTCTAATGCTAATTGCTGCAAAACGGAAACAAATAGAAATATACTTTGAAAAAATATAAATAAATATAAAATATTCCATCTTTTTATAGCAATAGAAATCAAAATCCAGTAAAACAGCCGGGAGCAAAGGCGGTTGCATCAGTGAAAATGGCAGCGAGTGAATGCGTTAATAATGAAGATTTCACACATCTGTTGTTTCTCAGCATAAATACCATCCTAACTGTATGTTCCATTTCCGCGCAGCGACCACCAGCAGGCCATGTCGGAACGCGTGTCGCTGTCGTCCATGTTGGCCCGCTCCCAGAGCGAACTTCCGGCCAAGAGCATGAAGGAGAGCTTCCTGGAGGTCCACCTTCCTCTGGGCTCCGAGCCGCAGCTGCGAGAGAAGTACCTCACCTTCCACAACACCGTCAGGTAGCGCCAGCGACGCCGCACGTTCGCTTCCGCCGCGTCGGCAGACACGCCGCTGACGTCCTCGCATCCGTTTTTTTTTTTTGTTTTTTTTTGGTGTCAGGTTTGGACGTATTCTGGAGGACTTGGATAGTTTGGCAGGTTTGAATACTTTTACCTTTTTTTTTAATGTGCTAGTTCATATAATTATCGAGTACTTCATAATATTTTTTAAAAAATGTAATTGAAATGCTCGTTTTCAGAGTATTTTTTTGTAATCATTCCACACATTTACACTAGTTCTTAACATTAACACTATTTAAATATAGAAAGAAAAAAAAGTGTGTATATATATATACATGTGTGTTTTGATCATTTTAAATAAAAATAAAAGTTAAAAATTGTATTAAAATAAAACGCTCCAATAAAGCAGAACAGTACTCAGGCAGTGATTCTTTTGCACACCACTAGAGGGAGCCCCACACTTTGAGAACCACCAATGTCGGCCTACCAAACCACTATTGTACATTTACTTTCAAAGTAGTCTGGTTTAAATATTTATTTTCTCCCTCTTGTTATTTCTTATTTCTTCAGTAAAGCACCTTATGTTGATTTTTTTTTTTTAAAGTACGACTGAATGAAATATCGAAAGATTGACAGATGGTGATGTCGTCGTGTCTTCTTCTTCTTCTTCAGTGCTCATTTCATACTCGCACACTTACAATCCCGCCCTGAAGAGGTCGCCATTGTCTATTGTCACCGCCCTGGTGGACAAAATAGGTAAGACGCACACATCGAATCACGACTAGAAAGCTGTCTGAGCATTTTTTTTGTCCTCACTAGTAACATTATAAACATGAAATTATACAATTCAATTCTGTTACTAGTTCTTTGTCAGCGGCTACTTATAAATGTGCCGAATTGTCTTAAAAGTGAGCACAAAAGGACCAACTGGGTTGTCATGGTAACGGAAGGAGGCTGCTGTTTGCAGACATGAGGCAGCAGGTGATCTATCCGGACTGCGACATCAAGTTCACGGGTCACGTGACCTGGGTGGGCCGGACCTCCATCGAAGCCAAGATGCACATGACACAGGTGTAGTTCATTCACTGCCATAGACGGCTATAGACGTCAAAGTTGAAATAACGTTGCACGCAGCATTTAAATAAAGAATTCAACTTTGTGTCTAATTTGATGTTTTAGTATCACAATGGAGCGTATTCGCCCGTCCTGGACGCCACGTTCGTGATGGTGGCCCGCGATCCGGAGAACAAGAGGTGGGACGCCGAAACCGTCAGGAAGTCCGCAGAACCACATTGACTTTTGTTGTCTTGTTTCCAGAGCGGCTTTTGTAAATCCTCTGCGGGCAGAAGGCCCAGAAGAGGAGGAAATCTTCGCGCAGGGAGAAGGTAGGAGATGTTGCGCAAGACCCCCGTTGTGACCCGTGACCTCCGTCGTAGGGCTGTGCAATTCATCGAATTTCAATTACAATTTCAATCATTACACTCCGCAATTACACAATCAGCATAATCGTAAAAAAAAAAGAAAAGATTTTTAATACAATTTTTTTAAAGAACTAATTTAATTGATTTTAATCAAACTTGCTTAATGAAAGTGTTTGAAATATTTTTTTTATTTGCGCACGTTTTCTAGCGAACAAGTCCCGTCGGGTGGAGCTGAGCACCGCGTCCCTCCTGAAAGTGGCGCCCACGGCCGAGGAGAGGACGATCGTCCATGGCCTTTTCCTCAACACACTGGACACTAAGTAAGAGAACGCGATGTTATTTCATGGTTCTTTTGGTTTTTTATTTTAGTGCAACCTGTAAAACCAAAGTTGTGTATATGATTAAATCTGACTTTGTTTATTGTCAGACAGATGAATTTATTGTTTGGAGTTGTTAAAAAAAAAAAAATACATGGGAAGTAGGGGTGTCAAAATTTGTGTGTTAATTTTGAGTTAATTTAAAGTTCCTTTCACGCCATTATTATTATTATTTTTTTTAAATGCACGATTAATGACCGCCCCCTTACTTGCCAGTGAAGAGAGAGAAAAAAACGTTTGGCAGGATTCTCACTTTATTCTTGGAATTCTAACTTTAAAGTCAGAGTTCTGACCTTTCTCAGAAAGAATTCTGACTTTAAAGTTTGAATTCTGACTTTAAAGTTTGAATTTTGACTTTATTCGCAGAATTCTGACTTTAAAGTTTGAATTCTGACTTTAAAGTTTGAATTCTGACTTTATTCTCAGAATTCTGACTTTAATGTTTGAATTCTGACTTTAAAGTTTGAATTCTGACTTTATTCGCAGAATTCTGACTTTAAAGTTTGAATTCTGACTTTATTCGCAGAATTCTGACTTTAAAGTTTGAATTCTGACTTTATTCGCAGAATTCTGACTTTAAAGTTTGAATTCTGACTTTAAAGTTTGAATTCTGACTTTATTCTCTGAATTCTGAATTTTATCTCAGAATTCTGACTTTAAAGTTTGAATTCTGACTTTAAAGTCTGAATTTTGACTTTATTCGCAGAATTCTGATTTTGAAGTCAGAATTCTGACTTTATTCTCAGAATTCTGACTTTAAAGTTTGAATTCTGACTTTATTCTCAGAATTCTGACTTTAAAGTTTGAATTCTGACTTTATTCTCAGAATTCTGACTTAACGGCTCTACTAAAGTGAGAATCCTGCCAAACTTTTTTTCTCTCCCTTCACTGGCCCCAATCCTCTTCCGTAGCCTGTTGAGACTCGGGTCAAGCTGTATTTTACAATTTTAAAAATGTGCCGAATTTCACAAGTTACTTCATGTTCAAGATTAGAAATATGAAAAGAAAAAACGCACCGAGCAGTCACCGTCTAACAAATGCAATTATGCCATCTAGTGGCAAAAAAAAAATGACCTTAACACAAATCAATATCACACGATTTTTAAAGTGCAGTACATCTTTTTGATTTTAACTCAATTTTATGAATTATTACGAAATGATTGTATCAATGACGAAAAGATGCAGCCATATTTCTATTAGTTAAACTTAGCTTAACAAGAGTATTAAAACTTAAAAATGATTGTACATTTCGCTGAAAATTTTTAATCACCTGACACCCCTAATGGGAAGACAACCTTAACTCTTTGACTGCCAGACGTTTTCAGAAAAGGGATACCGCAAGCCGATTTAAGCATTTTTGACTGATCTTTCAAGGTCCACAGAAAATTATGTGTTTGGACTATGGAAACACACATACTACCAAATGAAAGATTGGACTCTTATCTTTCATCAGAAAAAAAAAGTTTGTTTCTACCTTATTCCGTTTTTCAGTAATCGACAATAGAAAATGGTTAGTTTCACCTCTGTTTGAAAAAAAACGTCTTTTAACGTCTTTGGCACTCCTCCATGGGATTTTACTAAACGTTATTTAACGTTTTTGGCAGTCAAAGAGTTAAAAAAAAAATATATATATACAAATTAAATCGCAAAAACCTCAATTAGGGACATCCGTTGTTGATTTTTGCGGGGTTTTTTTCCCGCAAAGGACGGTGAGCTTCCGCGGTCGAGTTTTGCCTCCCAACTCTGTCTGGATGGAAGACGCCAAACTGAAAGGATTGGAGATCTGCCACCCGCAGGTAAAGGACATTTTTCATTCAAATGCCTTCAGTGGCACACATTGACTGTGTGTGTGTGTGTGTGTGTGTGTGTGTGTGTGTGTGTGTGTGTGCGTGTGTGTGTGCGTCAGGAGAGGAACATCTTCAACAGGATCTTCGGAGGCTTCCTGATGAGGAAAGCGTACGAGCTGGGCTGGGCCAACGCCTGCTCCTTCGGGTTCGTGCCACACCCAAATCAAACACGCGCGCGTCGCGACCCTAACTAACCATCAGGGTGGGGGTGGGGGTGGGGGTCCTCTCTCGGAAAAAACAGGGGCTGCCGACCCAGCCTGGTGGCCGTCGACGATATTCTTTTCCAGAAGCCCGTGGAGATCGGATCCTTGCTGCTGCTCTCGTCGCAGGTGGGTATTCATATTTTCACATTTGTGCGCGTCACGCCAACGACGCCGACGCCGTTGCCCGTTGCAGGTGTGTTACACGGAGGGCAAGCACATCCAGGTCAGGGTTCACAGCGAAGTCTTTGACCCGCTCACGCGCCAGCACAACACCACCAACGTCTTCCACTTCACCTTCGTGTCCGACCGCGACGTCCCCAACATCGTCCCGCAGACGTACGGAGGTGAGCGACACCCCCCTTTCCCCAAAAATTTTTTAAAAAGTGGATTTAGATTCAATTGTCGTAACTGTATTATTTCATCACTTGACTGCAGTATCAGCTTTCCACCAGTAGAGGGTGCTAGTTGAATGTTTTGGAAGCATGACACCAGTCCAAACAATACGGCCCTGGGGCCATTTGTGGCCCGCCAACCATTTTTCAGTGGCCCACGCCATGTATTAAAAATAGCATTTGATAACTTACATTGATGTTTCTGCATTTGGCAATTTATTATTATATTATATTATTAGTATGGGATTTTTTTTAATGGGCTTTAGGTGAACTGATGAATACACACACGCTCGCACGCACGCACGCACACACACACACACACACACACACACACATACTCACCCACATACAAAAAAAAAAAAATATATATATATATATATATATATATATATATATATATGTGTGTGTGTGTATATGTATATATATTTAAAAAAAAAAAAAAACATTGAATTTTTTTTAATTGATTTGTTTGTTTGTTTTTTTATAAAAAGGAGAGCAATGATGATGTCAAATCGAATGAACAATACTGAGCTCTCCTGGAAAAAAAAATAAAAAAATAGCATTTGACGCAGTTAAAATAAACAAATACATTAATAAATTAGAGCTGGCAATTTTTTAAATCAGATTTATCACAATTTTGATTAACTCATTTACTGCCATTGACGGCTAAAAAAATTCATTTGAACTATTTCTATTAGTTAAAAAAAAAAAAAATTTTTAGGACTAAACACAATTTCTCTTCATAACATTACGTGGCACTTGCGTCCTTCTGATTTTTTGTATATGGCCCTTTTTCCCCCCCCCGCCGTCACTGCCAACCCAATAAAAATGGATCTTTGACGTCTACAGCCGTCAGTGGCAGTGAATGAGTTAGGATATTACATACAATGAACTTGAAATTAGATTGGAATTGGCATTCTGAAAAACATCATATATATATTAAATGAACTTTTCCACTATTGTAATTTATTGAGTTTATACATACTTTAGCTCCGCCCCTTCTTAATGTGTGTGTTGTTTTTCCCACCCCCCCACAGAGTCCATGTTGTATCTGGATGGGAAACGTCACTTCAACCAAACTGTGGAGTCAAATTGACGGCGGCGTGTTACTTTTCGTCGTGATGTTTACATCTACATTATGTTACATAAATAAATATATTATACTTTGTTTATCATATCCTGGGTGACTTTATGCACTGCTTGAATGTGTCTTATATGTAATATTTACACTTCACCATGTTAGTCCACATGCTTCACTCTGCCGACAGCATTTAAAAAAAAAAAATGTTTTTTTTGCAATAAATGGATTTTTATTTATATGGATTTCTGTTCAAGTGTGAAATTGTTTTCAGCGTACAAAAGCCACAAAAACATTGTAGTAATATCGCCAACGCGTCGTCGTTGTCTTCTCATATCCCGTGCGCCGGGATCCGGAATGTTGAGCTGCTTTGGAATGCGGACGGTTCCTGTTCTCCCGCCCGCGTGCGCACTTTAGAGTGTGTGTGTGCGCCACGAAGCCACATACTGTACGTACACGACACCTGTTTGCTTTCAGGGAGGTGACACCATAAAAGGCGAGCAACGTCGTCGGAAAGCTACAAAAGCACACCGCACTGCTGATGACTGCTGAAAGGTATTTGGATGTTTTTATTTTTTGATGTTGATATTTAGTTTGGTCATAAATCGAAATATTTGTATGTACAGTACATTAAAATTGGTATGATAGACAATATATGGACCATATGGAACTTGAGTAAAAGTGTAATCACTTTTTTTTTATGTTTAGAAGTAAGTTTATAGTTTAATTTTGAAAGTCCAAAGTGGGAACCGTTCAAGATGGTATAACTTCCTGTTACTTAAACAAAATTAAGTTCTAAATTAATGTGGAAAATTCCCACTAAACTTTTATTTTGTATAGCATTCATTACGCAAATGTTCAGATAAAATTGTTTAATTAAAATGTATTTATTCATATATATATATATATGTATATATATATATATATATATATATATATAAATTGTAATTTAACATTTTTTTATTAATGTATTTAAAAACTGGTTAATTGTATTTGTAATATAAACTGACTGAAATTAATGAGAATGATTGACAAAATTTAAAAAAAACAATATAGAATTATCTTTTTTTTAGGTTAAGTAATCGGCTGATTCATAATTAAATTAACAACATAAAGTATACGAATTTTGTCTTTCAGCCATTTTCCCGCTCATCTATCCGTTTTCAAAATAAAATGCCTGTGTACAAAAATGATCATTTATTCATAAAGCAGTATTATATTGATTGTATTTTACATTAACACGAATCACAAGATGTCATTAGGGGCTGTCAAGTGGGCGAAGATAACGTGTGTGTGTGCGCTTTCAAAATAATACCAGACGTCGGCAATGGAGTGAAGGTGTTGCCTGCGCTTTTATTTTGAAGTGACAGGAAGTGCTGATGTGGGGATTCTCGTGAGTGAGGCGGCGTCTTCACGTCTCGGCCGCGCTCTGTGGTTCACTCAAGCGGTTTCTTCTCATCTGCAGGAGGTAAGACGCACGCACGCTAGGACTCCTGCTTCCGGGATGCCCGTACGCGCGTGTGTGTGCAGTTGTTTAAATGCCTGTGAGTGTTGTCGACGCGCGTGCCTACGATTTTGCGAAAGTTTGCTTTTGTGCGCGTGCGTCCATCAATCAACGTGCGCGAGCATCACGGCGGAGCCTGCTCTTCCGGTGTGGGCGGCAGGTGGGGTGGGGGGTCTGTTTTGGATGAGAAGCACGTGATCAACTCCCCCCCCCCCCCCCCCAACACCGCACTTCCTCCTCTTGACTGGAAATGGACACTCAATCTTTTTTTTTAATTTCGTCATGTCTGTGTTGGGATGACTTGGCCATTTTGTAGTGCTGTTGGAATGTGTGGTGGCTATAAGCTACTAGTGCCTACGATGTATCCCACAATGCATCTTGAAGTAGCTACTAGTGAACAGTCGTCCTCACTAAAAACCCACGATGCATAGTTTTATGAGTTTACATAAATTTGGATTCCATACAGTTGAGAATGAGGGCTTTAAATTTGAATTAGGGTTTTAATGCTTTGTTATGGTTTTAAATTAATATTATTACGGGAGGTTTATGGTTTAAAATTATCTTTTTAAAAGCCTGATGGTTATTGGGATTTTTTTTTTTTTTTAGGCTGAGGCCGATTCTGCTTTTTGGCAGAATAAAATTACGATAACCAATTAATCGGGTAACTATTAAAATATATATATTTATTGCTCCTTTGACGCTGGCAACAAAGATATGAATTAAAGGCAGAATATTTATCTGTTTTACAATATTTGGTTCTTTATTATTTAACTTCTTTAAAAGAGAGAAAAATCAGCAAAAATGGCCTTTAACAAAAATTATTGTATACAAATATAAAATACAATCGGAAAAAAATGGACGATTTTGATCTGTTGAGCCCTAGTTTTTAATTAAACCATGGTTAAAGTTTGAAATTAGGGTTTCAAACCTGGGTCAGGATTTTCACATCAACATTTTTGACTGAGATTTAGGGTTCAAAATGGGGGGGATGGGGGGTCGAATCTAAGTTTTGGGTTTAAAATGAGGGGCCAGGGTTTGAAATGGTATGGTACGGGTTTCGGGTTTGAAATTAGGATGGCAAACCTGCTTTCAAATTTGAAAAGAGGATTAACTAGAAATGAAATTACCTAGAAACTAAATTACCCAGATGCCATCGTCATGGAGACCAAGCAGCAGGAAATGCTGATAATTGTTGCCATAGTAACCATACCAATCACATGTGTCTGAAATGACGACAAAGTAAGTTGTAGTCATCACATTCATAACAACTATTTGTCCACCGCATTGTTTGCTTGAATCAAAAAAAAAAAAAAAACGAGCTAGGACAAAAAGTCAGGGTAGCGCCGTTTTTCTACTTTTACATTTCCTGCTTCCCATATGTTTGCTTTTTCGAAATGACGCCATGATCGTCTCGCTCAGCTTTTTTGTCCGGCTCCTTTTCTTCTTCTTTTTTTTTGGGTTTGTGTTGAAAGGCAACCCACAGGAAATGTGAGGAAAGTGTGTGTGTGTGTGTGTGTGTGTGTGTGTGTGTGAGCAAGACCTGCTCTTCCACCGCAGCTCGTCCTGCCGAATGAACATTGACTCAGTGTGTACCTTTTAAGCACTTCATTGACTTAGTGGGTGTGTGGGTGTGCGCGCGCGCGTTTTAAGTGGCCAACACTCAAGTGCTCAAGGTGAGTGTATGTTTTGAGGTGCGGCATTTTCTCAATAATCATCATCAGCTGTCGATGTAATGGATAGAAAGTAGCCGACATTTTGAATCATTAATGTCCGCGATCGATGTTGCTGTTTCTCTTGTTGTTGACAAAGTTGAGCGTGTGTGAGAAAATAATAATCGGATGCTGAAATGTTGTCGAACATCTGAAAAAAAAAAGCGATATGTTCGTGCTACATAACTTGTGGCCGAGTTTCTGCCGGTGAAGAACAATCAACCTCTGACCTGATGGGAACTTTTTTCAAACGTGTTGAGCGTGAAATTCCGGTCGTGACTTTTGTGTCGCCGCGAGTGTTTTCCGCATTTGCCGACATGATGCTCGCATCACACTTGATTCTGCTTTGGAGTTCTTTTAACGGGAATACAATTTAAAAAAAAAAAAGGCGAGTCCCAGACATAATGATAATCCTCCAGGTGTGATGTTTTGCTCTTTTCGGGGATCGTCGGCGGAATTCCTGACATTTTTCTCGCTCGCGCTCGTCAATGTGGCTCTTGTGTGTTTGATTTGTGACGCTTGCGTCACCTGATGATGAGGACAACATCCTGCCACTGCGACCTTTCACCTCGCTAAGAGATGTAGAATAGAAGTCTTGTGGGTTTAAACTCGATTATATTAAGTCAATATTAAATCTTTAGCTTAAACTTGAACGGAACACTGTTCTCTCAGTAGATAAGGAAGCGTCACAGTGCCAGTTAACAATGATTTATTGATCTTTACACATTCTTTAGTTTTATGGCCTATTGTCTATTATATCCGAGCCATAAGTGCTTTATTACAATTTACAAAATGTAAAATAATCAAATACGTTCGTCACCATCATCGGTCCCGCATTAAGCTAAATGGACTCCACGAAAGCTAAGCTATATGCTAGTTTTAAGTACGCATTTTCAGGGCCGATAATGTTTATTAGTAGTCAAGGCAGCCGATAACCGATATTTCAAGACAATTTTTAATTTGCATCAAAAGAGGAAATATTAGTGTCAAAATTTAAACATTGGCTTCCAGGGTCATTAGTTTGTGTTAAGCCAAATGAAAAGCTAAGCAAGTAAATAGTGCCCTAAAGTCTTCTAATGTAAATAAAGTTTTCCAAAACTTTATTTACAATAGAAAAACATAAATGAAATGCAGAAGTGGAAAATCCAGGTCCAGAAAGTAAAAGCCATTGATGCTAGGTAGCTAACTAGCTCCCTAGCAGGTAAATGAGCACCATGGGAGCTAGCTAACTAGCTAGCTAGCATAAGCCATGTACTTTCTGGACCTGGATTTGCCACCTCTGCTGAAATGTTAAACTTGTTTTAATGTCTTAATTTTTTAATAATAATAATAAAAAGTGTAGGTAGTTCAGAGTGTCAGCAGCATCTTTTATTAAGTGAACATTTAAATAAATAGATAAATGAAAAGTTCTCACTGAGCGACAAATGCACATGAATGTCATTTTTTGTAAGTCTGTGTTGACTTCCTGTCTAGGGCAGCCATTTTGTGTTGGTTGTGTGATGTGAAAGAGAGAGTGTGTGTGTGTGCGTGAGTTCTACCTCATAACACCTGTTTGGGAAATAGTTTAGCGCTATGTGAAGCAAAACTTGGAGAACATTCCTATCTGCCAGTTTCACACACACACACACACACACAGGTAGAGTGACCACAATCCGTCCCCCGCCGGCCTCTCATTGGCTGTCGGGCAGCCTCCCGACAGCCTGGCGGACCAATGGCGCCTCCTCCCTGCCCAGTCAGGTTTCTCTCCTCTGCGCGCCGCACTACTTCGCTTGTCCACCTCACACGCCGTCCGTCTGTCTGCGTTTGTGTGCATGCGTGCGCGTGTGTGTGTGTGTGTGTGTGTGTGTGTGTGTGTGTGTACACGGGCACTATAAAGTTGAGGGGGCGTACACGAGGTGAGGATGAGGATGGTCTTTTCTCTGCCATTGCTGGCTCAGGTCAGTGGATGCCGACGTATGTGTGATGATGATGATGATGATGATGATGATGATGATGATGCTTTCTGTAGCAGCCTCAGCTCACTGGCTGCGCTTGTGCGTCCAATTAGCGTAAGTGCTAAACTGCGTGCTGTCAACGCTGTCTGGACCGTATTTCATTCTTGAAGCCAAATGTTTGCTGGCCATATTTGGGCAAAGGACGGAGTGACTCATCGAAACAAACTTGACTCATGTCAACCATTCGAAGTGGATTCATTGAAGTGCAATGCAACTTTGGAAGTGGACTTTGCGGCTATTTCCTAGCATTAGCGTTAGCGCCACTAAGGTGTACAGTGACAATTTGTAGCTGCTATATTAGCAGTGTTAGCTAGCAATGTTTATCTATCGTGAGGGATGACTGTCATATTTTGTGTCCTCCGTACCCGTCTCTCCAGGTGAGCCTTGGGCTCCCAGCTGAGTCTTAAGCCATGTTGGGTCAAACCCGGCCGGCCTCCAGCACGCTGCAACTGGTCTCCAGCGACATAAGCGGCATCATGGAGACGCTGGACGCCCAAGAGCTCGACACGGGTGACAGCGGCAGCGGCAGCGGCGGCGGTCATAGCGACACCGGAGAGCCAGGTAGGTCCTACTAAGGTTCTGTTTTGGTCATATACTTTAAAGTAAATATCATTCCAGGGGACCGGTTGCCATTCCTGACGGTGTACAACACGGTGGGCTTCAAGGACCGCAAGTCGGCCTTCCTGTCCTGTCCCATCACCGCCAATATCCTGCAGGTGGAACGCTTCACCTCGGCACAGGACCGCTTCAACGTCAGCCAGCAGAGGAGCGTCAGCAAGGTTGCCAAGCCGAGACCGTCAAACCGTGACGTTACGGAGTCCAGTCATGTGACAGACGTCCCGCGTGTGTGACGTTTCAGTCCATGCCGGCGGTCTACAAGATTGAGATGAAACACGGCGAGTTCACGTGGTTGGTGAAGAAGAAGGAGAAGCACTTCCAGGATCTCCACAGAGACTTGAAGACGTACAAGGCCGTCCTCAACCTGCCGCTGCCCACGCGCAGGTCCGAAAAACAATTCGGATTGGGAAATGGGTTGTGATTGAAAAGATCAGACTTTTTTAATGTTTTCGTTGTGTGCAGTCACACTATCAGGAGGCAGACGGCAGGGGAAGGCAGAGACATCCCCAACCTGCCCAGAGGTGGAGGAGACGAGCTGGCCAGAGAGGAGCAAGTGTCCAGTCGCAAGGTAGCTTAGTGCTAACATATAATGGAAACACCATATAGGGGCTAACTGAAATTAGCATTGATGTCATGATGATTGTAAACCATCAAACTGCTACCTGAACACACACATAGCAGCAGCACATTCTTGCAGTCATTTATTCTCTAGCTAGTAGCTAGGGGAACTATGACGCTATTTAGCTAGCGAGTCAAAACTGCACCACATTCTCACTCCTATATTCTCTTGCTATTAGAAATAACAAGCTAAATAGCAGCCATTCATTCTCTAGCTAATAGAACTAACAAGCTCGCTAGCGAGTCAAACTGCACCTTATGAGCTAGTAGCTAGTAGAACTAACAAGCTAACTAGCTAGCTAGTCATACTGCACCACGTTCTTACTCATTTATTCTCAAGCTAGTAGCTAGTAGAACTAACAAGCTAACTAGCTAGCTAGTCAAACTGCTACTTTATCACACAGAGTAGAAATACATTTTCTGTCATTTATTCTCTAGCTAGTAGGTAGCTGGCTAGCTAGCTAGCTTGGATTGATGTTCCTCTGCTGTTTTTTTTTTTTTTCCAGAAACAACTGGAAGATTACCTCAACAAGTTGCTCAAGATGCCGACGTACCGCAACTACCACGGCATGGTAAGCAGCCATTTTGCCTCAGAACAACCTTGTTTGAGAGTACAAGCTTCACTGAATTCGAACCTTGTGCGCGAGTAAAATCGTGTGTGTATAGACCTTTTGCATAAGTAGAACCATGTAGAACTTGTCCTCCGCTTGTTGTTGACGTTGAATTCTTGGACTTCCCGTTGCTGTCAGATGGAGTTCATTGACGTCAGCCAGCTGTCATTCATCCACGATCTGGGTCCGAAAGGCTTGTGAGGGATTTGATTGGCCAACCCAAACATTTTGTAGCTAATACACAATTTCGAACAGTGTTTTTTTTTGTGTGTGTGCGTGTGTCGATAGAGAAGGAATGGTTCTGAAGAGGTCCGGCGGCCATCGGATCCCCGGACTCAACTGCTGCGGTCAGAGCAAGATGTGTTACCGCTGGTCCAAACGGTCAGTACGCACGCCACACCACACCACGAATCGAGTAGAAATACTCCATTACTCTACTTGAGTAGATTTTTAAGGTAAAAAAAAAAAAAAAAGGAGACTTTGAACTGTAAAAAGCAAAACAAATTGCATACTGTTGTGAAATTACCCAAAGGTTTCCTTATGAATGTCCCGCTAGCTTAATTGAAAACACCATTGACATGCTAACAGTTAGCATCAATAGTCGCGGTTTTTAGAATGGATATTTGAACACAAATGGTGAATGTCATTATCTTTGTCTTATGTTGTATTCACGTGTAGCTGGCTGGTGGTGAAGGACTCGTTCCTGCTGTACATGAAACCCGACTCGGGTGCCATTTCCTTCGTGATGCTGTTTGACAAGGAATTCAGCGTCAAGATGGACTCCAAGGACACGGCGACGCAGCACGGCGTGCGCGTGGACAGCCTGTCCAGGTCCCCACCACCGTACCCATAACCACTTTAAAAAAAAAATTGTGCTGCGCTAGTAACACTACTAGGTCCAAATAGTAGAAATATGACACGCACTAGTAGCCTAATTTTCAAGGATGTTGAACAAATGCTCAAATGGCTTAAGGTCCATGAACTAGTAAACTCTTTGTCCTCGCTCAAAAGCCAATTCAGCGCACTAGTAAACTATCGCACTGCACTAGTAATACCACTACGAAGCCCAACTAGTATCCACATGACACACACTAGTAGCTTCCTTATCAAGGAGCTGGAACAAATGCACAAACTGCTTAAGGTTCATGTACTAGTACACTCTTTGTCCTTACTAGTAAACACCAGGCCCAACTAGTAGGCATGTGAACGCACTAGTAGCCTCCTTATCAAGGATGTGGAATAAATGCTCAGACAGCTTTAGGTCCTCACTCGTGAGCCAATTCAGGCCACTAATAAATGATCGTGCTCTACTAGTAACACTACTTGGCCCAACTAGTAGCCCCGTTACCCGCACTAGTAGCTTCCTTATCAAGGATCTGGAACAAATGCTCAGACGGCTTAAGGTTCATGTACTAGTACGCTCTTTGTCCTCACTGGTCAACAAATTAGGTGCACTAGTAAACTACGGTCCTGCGCTAGTAACACTACTAGGCCCATTTAGTAGGCATGTGGACCCACTAGTAGTCTCCTTATCACGAATGTTCGACAAATGCTCAAACAGCTTAAGGTTCATGAACTAGTACACTCTTTGTCCTCGCTCATAAGCCAATTCAGCACACTAGTAAACGATCGTGCTGCACTAGTAACACTACTAGGCCAAACCAGTAGCCATGTGACACGCACTAGTAGCCTCCTTTTCAAGGATCTGGAACAAATGCTCAAACGGCTTAAGGTTCATGTACTTGTATGCTCTTTGTCCTCACTAGTAAACCAATTAAGCGCACTAGTAACACTACTAGGCCTATCTAGTAGGCATGTGACATGCACTAGTAGCCTCCTTGTGAAAAATATGGATTTCATGTTTAACAGATTGTTTTACCTCATTGATATTCATTTTAAGTTCCATGTACTGGTGTGCTTTTTTGTCCTCACTCGTAGGACGACTTTTGCATGCCACGAAAACTTTATGTTACTACTGAGCCAATACTTTACATTAGTTACCAATTGCGTGCTTAGTAGTACTATTGACGTTTAAAAAAAAAATGCGTGCGTGCGTGCGTGCGTGCAGGTGCCTGGTGCTGAAGTGCAGCAGCTACCGCCACGCCCGCTGGTGGGGTCAGGCCATCGAGGGCTTCGTGCACAAGCACGGCGCCGCCTTCCTCACCGACCATCGCTTCGGTTCCTTCGCCAGGCAGGAGGAGAACATCCCCGCCAAATGGTAACCGCGGCAACCGCCCGCCCGCCCGCCCGCCCGCCTTTCGCTTGACTTTTCATTTGGGGAAAGCGTCGCAACGAGCCAGCGCTCCCATCTGGAAAATTAAACGGCGCGGGTGGAGCCAGCTGAGAGGCTGCGCGTGCGTGCGTGCGTGCGTGCGTGCGTGCGTGCGTGCGTGCGTGTGTTTCTCACTTTAGTAACACGACACAAAGTGAGGGAAAGTGAGCCTGTGTTGCCCATCACTTGTCCCCCTGCTGAGCAACACTATACGGTGTGTGTGAGATGTGTGTGTGTTTTGTCAAGTAATCTTGTGTGTGTGTGTGTGTGTGTGTGTGTGTGTGTGTGTGTCCAGGTACGTGAATGGGAAGACGTACATGGAAGACGTGGCCAACGCTCTCGAGGAGGCCAAAGAAGAAATCTTCATCACAGACTGGTGGTGAGTTCAAGTGTGTGTGTTTTGTGTGTGCGTGGAGTTCATTTGGTGGTCACCTCTAGTGTAGCATTTGTCTGAGCGGATCAGTTACTGTCTGAGGCTACCACACACACACACACACAAAGTCTTTGTATCATCGCGGGGACATCTCATTGACATGATGCATTTCCTAGCCCCTCCCCCTAACCTCATCCATCAAAAATGATTGCCTACCCCCCATTCCTTACCCTAACCTCAGCCGTAACCCAATTCAAAGCTAAACTCGAAAACCAAGTCTTGACCCTCAAAAAGAGGTCTAAACTTGTGGGGACCACCAAAATGCCCCCCCCCCCCCACCCCCACACAATTTCAAGTCGATCCACACATTGCTAGTTAAAGCTGGAAAAACACAACCCTGTGAGACGTGTGTGTCGATGTGTATATGTCAGGTTTTACTGCCATTGTGAGGACCGACTTTGGCCCAAATTTAGACCTCTTTAATGAGGGTCAAGACTTGGTTTTAGAGTTTAGGTTTGAATTGGATTTTGGTTAGGGTAAGGTGCTAGGAAATGCAATATGTCAATTGGATGTCCCCACTAAGATAGTAAGACAAACCTGTGTGTGCGTGTGTGTGTGTGTGTGTGTGTGTGGTCTTGTTTTTGTTACATAGTGGGGCCAACCTACCGGGATTTCACAGACTTGTGGGGCCCACCCGTCCATGTGGGGACATTTTGGTGGTCCCCATGAGTCCAAACCTCTTTTTGAAGGTCAAAACTTGGTTTTAGAGTTTAGGTTTGAATTGGGTTTTGGTTGGGGTAAGGTGCTAGGAAATGCAGTATGTCAATTGGATGTCCCCACTAAGATAGTAAGACAAACCTCTGTGTGTGTGTGTGTGTGGTCTTGTTTTTGTTACATAGTGGGGCCAACCTACCGGGATTTCACAGAGTTGTGGGGCCCACCCGTCCATGTGGGGACATTTTGGTGGTCCCCATGAGTCCAAACCTCTTTTTGAAGGTCAAAACTTGGTTTTAGAGTTTAGGTTTGAATTGGGTTTTGGTTGGGGTAAGGTGCTAGGAAATGCAGTATGTCAATTGGATGTCCCCACTAAGATAGTAAGACAAACGTGTGTGTGTGTGTGTGTGTGTGTGTGTGGTCTTGTTTTTTTTACATAGTCCATGAGTCCAAACCTCTTTTTGAGGGTCAAAACTTGGTTTTAGAGTTTAGGTTTTAATTGGGTTTGGGTTTTGGTTAGGGTAAGGGTCTAGGAAATGCATCAAGTTAATGAGATGTCCCCACTAGAAATGTAAACCCAACATGTGTGTGTGTGTGTGTGTGTTTCACATTAGGTTAAGTCCCGAGATCTTCCTGAAGAGGCCCATCGTGGAGGGCAACCGCTGGCGTTTGGATCACTTGCTGCGGCGTAAAGCCGTGAGTTTGGCGGGAAGGAGGGGGAGGGTCGAGCAAGTGCTCCGTGGAGCATGAATTTCCACCGTGACCTCGACTGTGACGCTTTTCTCACAGCTCCAAGGCGTGCACATCTACGTCATGCTCTACAAGGAAGTGGAGCTGGCGCTGGGCATCAACTCGGGGTACAGCAAGCTGACACTACGCCACCTTCACCCTAATATCAAGGTGAGTGTGTGTGTGTGTGTGTGTGTGTGTGTGTGTGTTTGTCTCCCGTGACACTTTGTATCATCACCCAGGTGATGCGTCACCCCGACCACGTGTCGTCCGCCGTGTACCTGTGGGCTCATCATGAGAAGATCGTGGTCATCGACCAATCGGTGGCCTTCGTGGGCGGGATCGACCTGGCGTACGGTCGCTGGGACGACCGAGAGCACCAACTCACCGACGTCGGGAGTGTCACCTTCTCGCAAATGGAGCAGGTGATCTTACGTTCTTACGGTTGCTTTAACATCATCATTATTACATTCTCAGTGTATTACATGCTTATTACAATGTTACTACACTGTTATTACATTTGTATCGCTTTTTGTGATTGTGGCTGTCTTAGGCCGAGGCGTCCTCCGGCATCATGGCCGCCAAAGCAAACGGCAACGGTGCCACCGGCTACGGGAATGCAGCCTTCTCGGCCGATGACATGGAGGCGCAGCCCAAGATCAAAGGTCAGAGCAGGATGAGGAGGGCTAAGATGAGCATCAAGCGCCATCTGCAGAAACACAGACTCGCCCACGCCGACAGCGACGACGAGCTCGACCAAGACGTGGCAGGTACAAAAAAGTACACTCACTAAAAAAAAAAAAAAAAATCTCACAAGCCAAGAAACAGCTCTCAAACATAAAAGAACTCTCTCATGAAAACACAAATCCCTCTCACTCACGTTCACCGAAAAACTCTCACACTAAATTCTGACACACCAAAATAACTCTCTACACAAAAAAACTCTCACACTCATTAAAAAAAAACTCTCACATTAGCAAAATGACTAACAGGCAAAAAACAACTCTCAACAAAAAATCATAAAAAACACAAACCTCTCACACACAATGTCATGCTCATTAAAAAAAATTCTCACACAAAACTGACACCAAAAACCTCACACAAAAATGTCTCACATGGAAAAAACACACTCATATACAAAAAAAAACACTTACCAAATAAACTCACTCATATAAAAACTCTCATTCACACAAACACTTCACACTCACATACTCTTGCACACAAAAACTTGTTACATTGAAAAAAAACTCTCACATACAAAAAAAACACTTACCAAATAAGCTGTCACTCTCATGCAAAAACTCTCATTCACAAATCCACTCACCAAAAAAGCTCTCTCTCTCTCTCTCGCTCTCTGTGTTTCTGTTTTTCCGCTTGCCCACGCGTGGCTGCTGATTGGCCGTCTGTGCTGCGTTATAGGAGGAGATGCGGAGCGGAACCCTCAGCCGGGCGACGACGACGACCTGTGCGGGAACACGCGCTTCTGGCATGGCAAAGATTACTGCAACTTTGTGCATAAGGACTGGATCGAGCTGGACAAACCTTTCGATGGTAAATTTGCATGACGCCAAACATTTGCTATCTGACTGTACAATATCGCGTTAGCACGTTAGCATGTTAGAATGGAAATGCCATTCCAGCCTTCTCAATATTATTGTCATAATATTGTACTTTATAAAAACATATAATAGTAACTGAATTAAATAGAATCAACGTTTTGGTCATAATGCATCATTTTAATTGCTGCTCCTTCTGGTGTGCTTGCCTTGGCCACCGGGGGCAGTATAAGACATCGAGGCGTTATTATGAATCCCACTTGACTTCTAGGCAGTTGTAGTTATCAGATTGTCCTAGAACACGTGCGGGCTCGTTTCGGCACCTGTGGATTCACACTTTTTTCAGTATATTTTAATTTTTTAAATGTTTTATTTTATATTTTCACACGCTGACATCTCAAAGTGTTATCCTTCCCACTTTGTGCTCATCCCGTTACGTTCCAGATTTCATCGACCGTCACGTGACACCCAGGATGCCCTGGCACGACATCTCGTCGGTGGTTCACGGCAAAGCGGCGCGCGACGTGGCCAGACACTTCATACAGCGATGGAACTTCACCAAGGTCGGCCGGCTTGAAAGATTCCCATGACAAACTCATTGCTAAGGTTGACGGGAATTATTATTTCATTTTTTTTTTCCCCTCATCAGATCGTGAAGCCGAAATATCGCTTGCTGTCCTTCCCGTACCTTCTGCCCAAGTCGCACACCACCGCCGGACATCAGCGCTACCAAGTCCCCGGATGCGTCACCACCAAAGTTCAGGTTGGTCCGCCATTTTAGCTCCTCCCTTTGACGTCAGCTGTTTTTCTTCTGGAATTTGCGTCTGATGGACTTCCCGCCCCTCCAGATCCTTCGCTCGGCGTCTGATTGGTCGGCCGGCATCAAGTACCACGAAGAGTCCATCCACAACGCCTACGTGCAGGTCATCGAGAACAGCCAACATTTCATCTACATCGAGGTATCTCGTATCTCACGAGTTCAAATAAGCCTGAGTTAACGGGATTTAAATAGCCTAAGTTAATGACGGTCGCAATTTTCACCTATGGGGGTGTACTCACTTTTGTTGGCATACGGTGTTGACGTGCAGGTGTTTCCTTCCAGAATCAATTTTTCATCAGCTGCGCGGACAACAGACACGTCTTCAACAAGATCGGAGACGCCATCGCCGAGCGTATCATCAAAGCGCACAGGTGACACGCGCGCGGGCGGAAACCCTATGCCCAAATATGGTCATTGGCATATTTTTGTCCCTATGTCGTCCGTTATTCTCCCATTACGTTACTAACCAATTTGACGTGTCGCAAAACTCCGCCTCCTCCCTCATTATGCGGGAGTCGTGCAGCATTACAATATTGATTTCATATTTAACTCATTCACTGCCAGCCCAGGAAAAAATGGATTTTGGCAGCGAATGAGTTAATGGAAATTTTGAATCTTTTTTTTTTTTTTTTCTTCCCTCGTTCAGGGAAGGTAAAAAGTATCGCGTGTACGTGGTCACGCCTCTGCTGCCGGGCTTTGAAGGCGACATCAGCACCGGGGGAGGAAGCGCCATCCAGGCCATCATGCACTTTAACTACAGGTGTGTGTGTGTGTGTGTGTGTGTGTGTGTGTGTGTTTGTGTGTGTGTGTGTGTGAGAGAGAGAGATCCTTTCTTTCTCTCTTCCCCTCATTCTATCCAACATGTCTCCCACGCAGGACCATGAACAGAGGCGAGCACTCTATCATCTCACAGCTCAAAAGAGAAAGTAAGTCACCTGACAGGAAGTCATCATCGAGGGCGTGATATTGCGACTATTAAATGATTTATTTTTTTTATTTTTTTTTTGGTGTAATTCAGAAATATTTTTTTGTTTTGTTGGTCTCTTCCACTAACACTTCCAATTCCATCACCCTGGCCCTGGTTGATCTCTTATACTCTGCTGCCACCTGCTGGCCGTTTTTTTTTTTTTATAATAACTACCATTGCTTTAAGCCACCTCTTCAGGTCAGAGGCTGCATCAAAACCTTCTGTATGCTTTAGCATAAATAAAAAATAAATAAAAATATTAAAAAAAAACATAAATGTATAAATACGTCTTTGGGATCATGACAATATTTAAAATATAACTTATTTATACATTTTTGGGAGCAGATGAGTTAATCGCACAGCCCTTTTTTTAAAATCAAAATCAATCATGCAATATTGATCTTCACCGTATTGATGACGCGACCCGCAGTGGACGACCAGTGGATCAACTACATTTCCATCGCCGGCCTGAGGACGCACGCCCAGCTGGAGGGCAAGCTGGTCACCGAGCTCATCTACGTGCACAGCAAGATGCTCATCGCCGACGACAACACCGTCATCATCGGTAAACGCCGCCGCCGCCAACGCGCCGCCGCCGCCCGAGTAACCGCCGCGCGCGCCCGCAGGCTCTGCCAACATCAACGACCGCAGCATGCTGGGAAAGCGGGACAGCGAGGTGGCCGTGATCGTGGAGGACTCGGAGACGGTGACGTCGGTCATGGACGGGCTGGAGTACCGGGCCGGACGTTTCGCGCTGCAGCTTCGCATCGAGTGCTTCAAGTATGTTGTATTTGTTACTTCCTGTTACTCTTCTGTCAGTCAAAAGATTTTTGGGTGTCCCAAAACTTTTGACCACGTGTCGTGATGTCATCTTCTGTCTGTCAGGACGATTTTGGGCGCTCACACCGACGCAAGCATCGACGTATCGGACCCAATCAGTGATCAGTTCTACAAGGAGGTCTGGCTGAGCACATGCGCTCGGAACGCCACCATCTACCAGAAGGTCAATTCAATCAATTGAAATTCTCTTAAATGCACAAAATACTCTCTAAAAGTAACTAAAATACAAAAAAATTCATGAAATATTCCCTACAAGTAGCCTACTCTTAAACCTACTAAAATACCCCCTAAACACTCTCTAAAAGTAAATAAAATACTCTTAAATCTAATAATATATCACTTACAGGTAATACTTTTAAATGTACTGAAATACTCCCTAAATGTTACTTAAATACGCTGACGGTAAATCTGTGAAATATTCCCTAAAAGTTACCTTAACACTCCTAAATACACAAAATACTCTCTAAAAGTAACTTAAATACTCACAAATCTACTGAAATTTACCTAAAGACTTTTAAATACAAAAAAAATACTCTGTAAAAGTAACTAAAATACTCTTAAATCTAATAATATATCGTATAAATGTCACCTATTCTTAAATCTCTTGAAATACTCCCCAAAAATGACCTAAATTCTCTTAAATCTACTTCATTACTCCCTAAAAGTAATCTATAATACAATATAATATTTATGGATAATACTTTTAAATGTACTGAAATACTCCCTAAATGTTACTTAAATACGCTGACGGTAAATCTGTGAAATATTCCCTAAAAGTTACCTTAACACTCCTAAATACACAAAATACTCTCTAAAAGTAACTTAAATACTCACAAATCTACTGAAATTTACCTAAAGACTTTTAAATACAAAAAAAATACTCTATAAAAGTAACTAAAATACTCTTAAATCTAATAATATATCATATAAAAGTCACCTATTGTTAAATCTCTTGAAATGACCTAAATACTCTTAAATCAACTTCATTTCTCCCTAAAAGTAATCCATAATACTAGATCATATTTATAGGTAATACTTTTAAATGTACTGAATTACTCCCTAAATGTTACCTAAATAAACTTATAGTAAATCTGTGAAATATTCCCTAAAAGTTACCTTAACACTCCTAAATACACAAAATACTCTCTAAAAGTAACTTAAATACTCACAAATCTACTGAAATTTACCTAAAGACTTTTAAATACAAAAAAATACTCTGTAAAAGTAACTAAAATACTCTTAAATCTAATAATATATCGTATAAATGTCACCTATTCTTAAATCTCTTGAAATACTCCCCAAAAATGACCTAAATTCTCTTAAATCTACTTCATTACTCCCTAAAAGTAATCTATAATACAATATAATATTTATGGGTAATACTTTTAAATGTACTGAAATACTCCCTAAATGTTACTTAAATACGCTGACGGTAAATCTGTGAAATATTCCCTAAAAGTTACCTTAACACTCCTAAATACACAAAATACTCTCTAAAAGTAACTTTAATACTCACAAATCTACTGAAATTTACCTAAAGACTTTTAAATACAAAAAAATACTCTCTAAAAGTAACTAAAATACTCTTAAATCTAATAATATATCGTATAAATGTCACCTATTCTTAAATCTCTTGAAATACTCCCCAAAAATGACCTAAATTCTCTTAAATCTACTTCATTACTCCCTAAAAGTAATCTATAATACAATATAATATTTATGGGTAATACTTTTAAATGTACTGAAATACTCCCTAAATGTTACTTAAATACGCTGACGGTAAATCTGTGAAATATTCCCTAAAAGTTACCTTAACACTCCTAAATACACAAAATACTCTCTAAAAGTAACTTTAATACTCACAAATCTACTGAAATTTACCTAAAGACTTTTAAATACAAAAAATACTCTCTAAAAGTAACTAAAATACTCTTAAATCTAATAATATATCATATAAAAGTCACCTATTGTTAAATCTCTTGAAATGACCTAAATACTCTTAAATCTACTTAATTTCTCCCTAAAAGTAATCTATAATACTAGATCATATTTATAGGTAATACTTTTAAATGTACTGAATTACTCCCTAAATGTTACCTAAATAAACTTATAGTAAATCTGTGAAATATTCTCTAAAAGTTACCTTAACACTCCTAAATACACAAAATACTCTCTAAAAGTAACTTAAATACTCTTAAATCTAATATTACATAAAAGTAACCTACTCTTAAATTTCCTGAAATACTCCCTAAAAGTAATCTAAATACTTTTAAATGTACTGAAACACTCCCAAAAAGTGACCTAAATACTCTTAAATCCACTGAAATACTCCCAAGAAGTAACCTAAATACTCCTAGATGTACTCCAAATATTTTTTTTAAGTTACCAAAATTATCTTACATATGAAAATAGGAAAATAAACACTATACTTAAATAATGACTCCAAATCTTTTCCACATAAAAATTAAATACAAAGTATAAATGTTCGTTCAGGTACCACTAGAGGGCGCCAACGTACCGCAACCACTGCTAAAGAATAGCCAAGTGCGCGTCTCCTGACTGGCGCGTTGTTGTCTGGGTCCGTCCAGGTGTTCCGCTGTCTCCCCTCCAGCGACGTGCGCAACATCACCGAGCTTGAGGGCTACCTGGGCAAGCCGGGCCTGGACCGGGAAGACCCGGTCCGAGCTCAGGAGGAGCTCAGGAAGATCCGCGGCTTCGTGGTGCAATTCCCTCTGCAGTTCCTCGCCGAGCAGAACCTCCTCCCTCCCATGGGCACTAAGGAGGCCATGATGCCCATGGAGGTTTGGACCTGAGGCCTTTCCCGGCGGGACTCGCGGGAACTTGACCTTCCCCCTTCCCCACGAAACCTCAAGAACTGAAAAGAGTGACGACTGCAGAAGACACTAGCGGCTCCTCGCATGCTCCCCAAGTGCCAAAAACGTGCGCCGGCAGGAAGTCGCCCCTCCCGGGAAAATATGGCGGCAGTCGCCTTAACTTCCACGCGATGACCTCGTCACTGGAACCGTCCTACGTGCTGCGCCGTTAGCCTACGCCGATGTCATCATTGCGCGACGGGCATGTGTCCGGCTCGCCGTCCTCCATTTTGTTTGTGCGTGGCATGTTTGTCTTATGAATGGATTGTGCTTCCTCTTCTTCTTCTTCTTTTCAGTCTACCTCGCAGCCCTTCCGCCTTGTTTCCAATAATTGCCTCATCTTCTCTGTCCTCGAGTCGCCTTGAAAGGTGGAAATGTTCCCAGCGCGAGCGTCGTCCTGCATGTTGCGTCTGTGCGTGTCCTCCACCAAATGCACTATTTGCACACATTCTTCCCGTGTCTCTCGCGTTGTCATTGTGTCGTGGTGGCGAGTATCTGGATGTCACCTCATGCTCCTTCCAATTAAAAAAAGAATAATTATGCAGACTAAAAAAAAAAAATGTTGGGTTGTTTTCCGAGCTTTGCACAGTTTGTATTATGATTTAATAAAACGCAGGCGCCAGGGTGACAACAGTAAAGTTGGGCCACCTGAGAACAGCGAGAGCAACTAAAACAACCCCAGGCTGTCACGCTTGAAAAGATTCTCACTAGAGGGTGTGAAAGTTATTTTATTGTGTCCTTAGAAAACCTCAAAAAGTGGCCTCATTTTCCATTTCTCGCCACTGGGCGGCGCCTGAAGCAATCTGAACGCTTGGGTTGACACAGTTGAGGTTTGTGCGACATCAGCACCGAACCAAAAGGTTCTTGTAGTATTGAAAAATAAGATGGAAAAAAAAAAACAATAATAGTGAAAAAAAAAAATAAATAAAAATAAATATATATATATATATATATATATATATATATATATATATATATTCGTTAAATCAGTTTGCATGTTCTAACAAAATACATTTTTTAAAATAGCATCTTTTGTTCAGTTTTTATGACATAACTTTTACCTCGCACCTACTAAAAACAAACAAATCTTTAACTATACATACATTCATAGAATACAAAAATAAAAGAAAGCTGCTCAAAAAAAAACTCCTTAAAACAAAATTTGAAAGACAAAAAGTTACACAAATGCAGCACTAAAACTGATGATTATTATTATTATTATTTTTTTTTTAACTCACAACCTCCCACTAGATATTCTTTCATATTAGCCCGCTAGTATAGCAGGCTAGCCATATCGGTGTCTCGAGAACACTTTTTGGTTCCAATAATTCCGAAACAAATGTTAATTAACCTTTAATTATCATCTGAATTTCCAACAGTCGAGTTATAAAAATAGATAGCTAGATAGTGGGCGTGTCCAAGTGACGTGAACGCCCCTCCCGGGATCCGCGCGCGCTCCCGGCGAGTGACGCTGTGGAGTGCGCGCCGCCGCCGCCGATGTGCACTCTCTCGTGCGCGCGTCCGCGCAGGTGGAGGCATGTAGCAGTACCTGAAGCTTCCGTGCACGTTGTCGTCGCTTCTTCTTCTTCCTGACGTCGCCCGACCTCGTGGAGGGAGGAGGAGGCGGAGGTGGTGGTAGAGGGGGAGGAAGGAAGGAGGACGAGGAGGGAGCAAGGTTGGAGGACGAGTCGATCAGGACGCTTCCTTCCTTCCATCTTGAGTGAACCAGCCGCATCCGTCCCTCCGCCGCCATGGCGAGCGACTCCCCCGCGAGGAGTCTGGACGAGATCGACCTGTCTGCTCTGCGGGTAAGCCGAGCGCGCGCGCGCGCGCGCGTCTACGTGCGTGTTGCCCAGCACCTGTCCTACCCACCCCCCCCCCCCCCCATCTCTCACCCTTTTTCCTCACCATCCTCAACCTGCCTGCTCCCCCTCACCCTACTGGTGTCGCGCGCGCGCGGGTGCTGCTTCGTTCATGCTGCATGTCGCGCGCGTGATTGTGTTTTCTTGACAATCGAGGTCGCGCCCGCGCGCGCGTTCGCACCTCGGTTCGTGCAGATGTGCGCGCGCGCGTCTCGTTCAAATCGTTTGGCTTGACGCGCGTGCATGTAAATCCCAACGAGGAGACGCGCTCGCGCGCGCGCGCGCCATCCAGCCAGCCAGTTCCGCCATTTCGTGATGTTGTGGTCACATCAGCAGCAGTGACGCGCTCGGCGAGCACGCGCACGCGCACTCTCGCACGCCATAGCTGAGGAATGTGTGGGCGGGCGGGCAGGCAAGCGCGCGCGTGTGCCCAGTGAGAGAATTCACATGTCAACTTGCACCTTCTTCTTACATGGCTCAGACGAGCGTGTCGCCGCGCGTGCGTGCGTGCGCGCGCGTCCCCGTGTCTCGTCTCCTTCTTTATTATTTTAATTACACAACACAACAGTGAACAACAACGCCACGCAAAACAAGTACCTGCAGAGTCAAGTCTGGACACGATGGAGGGTGCGACTCGGGAGTGCGTGTGTGTGCGCGCGCGCGCACGAGTGCGTGCGTGTCCGAGATTGTCAGAAAAGAGCAGATGCATTTGTAGGCCTCAAATGTCTCCATCAGTGAGGAGAAATTAGGTCACACAGGACTGAGATGACACACACTTGCGCACGCACGCACGCACACTCATTCACTTACGATCTTCACTTCCCTTTGTTGTTAAACGCGTATGTTAGCTTTTTGCATGTTGGAGCCGCGAAATAGTCTGGACGGAGAAAATGGAAGAGAGCATGAGAGGCCGTCTACAGTACGTTGTGGTGGAGAAGCTGCCTCAAAACCGAGGCGGGGGCTCGTGCCGCTATCACACACATACAAAGCTGTCCTTTCATCCCTTCCAAAAGACACTCGATCATTTAACCTCTAAAAACCCTTCACACACCGAACGATGCGGCCATATCCAACTTGGACTTGATTGTGGAAGTGAACACTAAAAACACATCAAATGGAGCGTGGGCTTATTTTTTGGACACGTGAGCACATGACGCAAAAAGTCCCTCAATTCAAAAAAAGAGGACAGAGAAACGGGTTTTAGCTAGAAAAAAAACGTCAGCTAACTCTACACTAGCATGTTTTAAAAGGACTTACAGGAAGAAAGAAAAAAATCATAATTCATATTTTAAGGATGTTGAGAATACAATTTAGTGGTGAAGTAACCCCCAAAATGGGCTAGAAACTGATGATTTTGTTCCTCAGATAAAAGGCAAACTGTCTTCTAAGACAACCACAACAGTCTAGCCTACTTAGCATATTTTAGTTGATAGTGTTGTCCATTATATCTAATCCAATATTTTAGCATCATCTTGTGCCCACTTCACATCTTTTAGCTTTATCTTTGCATCATCTCGCTCCAACTCCATTTGGAGTGTGATAGCTTCTTCTTAGCATATTTAGGTTTATCTTAAAATTTATCTCACTCCTACATAGCATCCATTAGCTTTAGCTTAGCATTTTATCACACCTATTTGGCATCTTAGTATGCTAGCTGCTTCTTAGCATATTTAGGTTTAGCTTAAAATGTATCTTGCTCCTACATAGAAGCCATTAGCATTATCTTAAAATCGTCCTACACTAACTTAGCATCCTTTAGCTTAATGTGTTGTCTCCTTCCTACTCATCATCCTTTAGCTCTAGCTTAGCATTGTCTTGCGCCTGCTTAGCATCTTTTAGCTTTATCTTAGCATCATCTCGCTTCAGCTCCGCATCCTTTAGCTTTAGCTTAGCATTTTATCACACCTAGTTGGCATCTTAGTGTGCTAGCTGCTTATTAGCATATTTAGGTTTAGCTTAAATTGATCTCGCTCCTACATAGTAGCCATTAGCATTACCTTAAAATCGTCCTACACTAACTTAGCATCCTTTAGCTTAATGTGTTGTCTCCTTCCTACTCATCATCCTTTAGCTCTAGGTTAGCATTGTCTTCCGCCCGCTTAGGATCTTTTAGCTTTATCTTAGCATCATCTCGCTCCAACTCCGCATCCTTTAGCTTTAGCTTAGCATTTTATCACACCTATTTGACATCTTAGTATGCTAGCTGCTTCTTAGCATATTTAGGTTTAGCTTAAAATGTATCTCGCTCCTACATAGTAGCCATTAGCATTATCTTAAAATCGTCCTACACTAACTTAGCATCCTTTAGCTTAATGTGTTGTCTCCTTCCTACTCATCATCCTTTAAATTTAGGTTAGCATTGTCTTGCGCCTGCTTAACATCTTTTAGCTTTATCTTAGCATCATCTTGCTCCAGCTCCGCATCCTTTAGCTTTAGCTTAGCATTTAATCACGCCTATTTGGCATCTTTGTGTCATTGCTGCTTCTTAGCATATTTAGGTTTAGCTTAAAATTGATCTCGCTCCTACATAGCATCCATTAGCTTTAGCTTAGCATTTTATCACACCTATTTGGCATCTTAGTATGCTAGCTGCTTCTTAGCATATTTAGGTTTAGCTTAAAATGTATCTTGCTCCTACATAGCAGCCATTAGCATTACCTTAAAATCGTCCTACACTAACTTAGCATCCTTTAGCTTAATGTGTTGTCTCCTTCCTACTCATCATCCTTTAGCTCTAGGTTAGCATTGTCTTGCGCCCGCTTAGCATCTTTTAGCTTAAAGTGTCATCTAGCACCTACTCATCATATTTTTACTTTTACTCTGTTTTTTCATCTTTATTTTAGCAACCTCTCACACTCGCAAAATAATAATTTCCCGTTTGCTAACGTTTGTGGTGTTTATCTCTCCCAGGACCCGGCAGGCATCTTTGAGCTGGTCGAACTGGTTGGCAATGGCACCTACGGCCAAGTATACAAGGTAATGCCTGTTGATACAAGGTGATGCCTCGTTCTCCTGGTGTTGCGTGTATATTTCCGATAATCAGATTTAAGATGATTAAAAGTGTTGAGTGTAAACACTGAGCTGCGCATTCCCAAACGTGGCGCAGTGGCCCTGATTTGTTGTCCTGGCAGACGGTCGCTCTATGAACCTGGATGACATCAAATCTGTTGTGTTTGGTGGTAATCTACGACATTCTGGTTGTCCAATCCAAGGTTGTGAATTTCGGCGTTGAGAAGGTTGTAGAGATCTATATTGTTTTTGATGGTCAAGGAGGTTCTGGTAGTCCATTACAAAGTTGTGATTTTTGGAGTTTTGATTTTTTTTTCCAGAGCATGAGCGCTAACACACAGGTGCTAACAACTAGCAGCGGCACTGAAGTTGAAAACATTTTTGGAATTCCTGGATGTTGCCTGCGAAGTCAGTGAGTTGGAGCACGTCCACACGCGTAATCTTCCCGTCATGATCTCTTATGCGTCGTATCGGTGAAACATGACATTATTATGTGTGTGCGTGTGATGGAAAATGTGCAGACGCAAAGGTTAATTTCTGTACATTCTTGCGTAATGTCACTTGCTTAATACTGACTCCTGACTCATTAGACTGCTGAGTGTGTTTGTGGCTGGCGGGGATGGTTCCTGTTTGATTAAATCAGAGGAATTGGAATCAGAAGCGCACACAACGCACGACGTGCAAATTAGCTAAAATGCTAAAATGCCATATTTTAAAAGTTTTTTTTTTTTTTTTTTAAATCTGCTGTTGCGTGACATTTCTTTATCAAAACAAAGAAACATTTTGTTTCATTTAAATGTTTTAAGTTCAGCTACATGCCTCACAGTTGGCGTCAACCAATCAGAGGCGGCCACACAAACATTGCCGTCCAATCAGTGTGACAATAGCAACTTCCCGAATGCTGAACGATGGAATTTAACACAGCCGCTTTCATTGCTACGCTAATATCATACGGAACACTTACAAACATATAAAAGAGAAGCTCAGACAAGTATTATTGTGCTTTGAGATACAAGTTTAATTTGTTTTCCGTGATAACATGTTATCATTAGACAGTTTGCGCATCACGATTTAATCCTCCTTCTGGTGCGCCCACCTTGGCCACTGGGGGCAGCATAATACAGTCGTGTCAACACAAACGAAGAAGAAGAATGCTACGACTGTAAGTATCTTAAAAATATATTAGCTAGCTAAATATTATTAAAATATTACAATATTAATATTGAGCGTTGTTATATAATCTGTGTCCATGTGTTGCTCATCAATGCTAACCGTTAGCGTGTCAGTGGCGCTTTCCATTATATATAAGCATTAAACTAACGGGCGGGGCTTAAGGCAGTTAGTTTGATAGTCAATTTGAAGTGGGAGTGGCTTGAATGGTTGTTTTTTTTTCATGATGTCATCATCTTTCATCTCATCCTCGATAATACTGAAGTCATTTGAAGGGTTACCAGCATGCGAGGAATGTGAGGCTTGTCTGAACACAGCACCCGAAGACTGGTGGTGAGGCTGCAGCTAAAGAGGTCCACACCCCCCCCTGCAGGTGTGTGCGTGCGCGCGCGTGTGTGCATTTCACACACAAACACGCGCGCACAGACCAACAGGAGCGATTGTGTTGGCGGGTGTCAGTGTTGCAGGAAGCGAGATAAGCAAACAGAGATGCTATCGCTTCCTCTCGCTTCACTTTTATTGCCCGACGGCCGCCGCCGCCGCCGACCCGCCGCTTCCACAGTGTCACAGTGTCACACTGTCAACCAGAAGTTTTATCACATGACCGGTGTGGATGAAAATGTCTTCATTGGAGGAAGTCAACAAGTAGGGATAATGTAAATGTGTTCATCTTTCTATGCCAGTGACAGGCAGAACAATTCCATACGTGTCCACTAGATGGCAGAAGTTACATGGCCATTCGTGTTCAACTAAACAGCCCTACATTCACGTGACAAGAGTTTTAGTTTTATATTTATTGTTATGATTTAAAAAAAAAAAAAAACAATGTCTCTCTGTGTCAGGGTCGCCATGTCAAGACTGGCCAGCTGGCGGCAATCAAAGTCATGGATGTCACAGGAGTAAGTAACTAAACAATATTATTTCCTTTCGTCAGCTAGCTTAATGCTAACAAGATACGAAACACCATAGACGGGCTAAAGGAAATTAGCATACATAGATGTTAGCGGAATTCTAAACAACTGCTACCTAAGCATACATAGAGACTCACAGGCATATCCGTACACTGTACACACACACACACACACACACACACACACACACACACACACACACACCGAGATTCACGTAAACACATGCTCACGCGTGTGTGTGCGTTTGTGTTAAGGATGAGGAGGAGGAGATTAAAGCTGAGATCAACATGCTGAAGAAATACAGCCACCACAGGAACATCGCCACCTACTATGGCGCCTTCATTAAGAAGAACCCTCCCGGCATGGACGACCAACTGTGGGTGCGTATGGACGCAATGTACACCGGATATGACAAAAGTATTGGGACACAGAATCAACCAATGAATGAATCAGTCTGATGCTAGATTCGTTTTTTTTTTTGTTTACGTGATATTTTCTAGCTGGTGATGGAGTTCTGCGGCGCCGGCTCGATTACGGATCTCATCAAGAACACCAAAGGCAATTCTCTGAAGGAGGAGTGGATCGCTTACGTCTGCAGGGAGATCCTGAGGGTGAGCTGGGATGAAGGGGAAGGACGCGCGGAGGACGCGATGACCAGTTGAAACGAGTGACGGTTGTCCTCCCGCAGGGTCTCACTCACCTCCACCAGCACAAGGTCATCCACCGTGACATCAAAGGTCAAAACGTGCTCCTGACGGAGAATGCCGAAGTCAAGCTAGGTGAGATCAGAGCGCCGCTTTGTCCTTAAAAAGACATGTGGGTCCACAATATGAAATTGTTATGTGTGTGCGCAGTGGACTTTGGTGTGAGCGCTCAGCTGGATCGCACGGTGGGCCGAAGGAACACTTTCATTGGGACGCCGTACTGGATGGCGCCGGAGGTCATCGCCTGTGACGAGAACCCGGACGCCACCTACGATTTCAAGGTACAAGTTTAGCAAATGTTGTTGTTTACATTACATTTGTATTCATTTATTGTCATAAATCAAGACATTTTTGGAAATAGATCTTCAAGCAGCATGGCAGACTTAAAGCAAAAACCAAAATTGCGTAAATCAGAATTTTTTTTTTTTGAAAGACAAAATGTCTTTACCTCTATTAATCGAATCGGATGATAATTACGCATATAATTACAGTAAATATTAGGGGTGTTAGGCGATTAAAATTTGTAATTGTATTTAATCACATGACTTTAACTTTAACTCACGATTAATCACAAATTTTATGCTTTGCAAATGTACAATAATATTTTTTTTAGTAGTAGTGAATATAATTCTGAATATTAACACATAGCAATTCAAAGACTTAGTGTGCTAATGCTAGCAAGTTAATGCTAATTGAGCCAATGCTAATTCCAATACCACGTTGCGTTGTTGCTGGGCAAAATAGTTCGAAACATGGAAACCTTATATAGTACGTGAAATACTATAACTAAAACTTCAAAGTTGATTCACCATCATGTAGCCAAACACAAGATGACCTCGAAAGTGCTTTTTTTGTTTTTTTTTTGTTTCTTGTGCTGGCGACGTGTTGTTTGTTCCACTTTCCGATATCAGCTTCCAAGCTTGGCTGCAGAACGGTCCGGGAACAAGTGAAGTGAGAGGGAAAAGTGTCCAAATGTGAGAGGACAGATGGCGGCGTGATATTTTTATGTCTTAACAAGTACACGTAGAGCGGCTAGCATGCTAGCACGTTAGCTGGTAATGGTGAAGTGAAGGTGTTTTCTGTTTTGTTTGTTTGTGCAGAGCGATCTGTGGTCGCTGGGCATCACGGCCATCGAGATGGCGGAGGGAGCGCCGCGTAAGTCACAAACTTTAAAGTTCAACACACAGTGACTTTAATTCGTATCGTTTCTTCTGCTTTCTTCAACCCTTTCCCTTCCTTGTCTTGTTGTCCTCAGCGCTGTGTGACATGCATCCCATGAGAGCGCTCTTCCTCATCCCCAGAAATCCTGCCCCCAGACTCAAGTCAAAGAAATGGTGAGTCAATGTGAGGCAAAACGCACACAAACGCATACAGATGCATGTTGTGTTGTTGTTGTGCCGGCGAAGGTCCAAAAAGTTCCAGTCGTTCATCGAGAGTTGCCTGGTGAAGAGTCACAGCCAGCGGCCGAGCACGGAGCAGCTCCTCAAGCATCCCTTCATCCGCGACCTCCCCAATGAGCGGCAGGTGCGCATCCAGCTCAAGGACCACATCGACCGCACCAAGAAGAGGCGCGGAGAGAGGGGTGAGTTCATCATCCGCCCCCACAGTCGACGAATACAGGATTGTATAGTCAAACGCCAAATTAAGGTAACAAACATCTGCTAGCTTAACGCTAACCTATAATGCTAAACGCCATTGACGCATTCGAACATCTGCTAGCTTAATGCTAATCTAAAATTCAAATAGGCGTATTCAAACACCAAGATCACAAACATGTTAGTTTATTGCTAGCTTAACGCTAACCTATAATGCTAAACGCCATTGACGCATTCGAACATCTGCTAGCTTAATGCTAATATAAAATTCAAATAGGCGTATTCAAACACCAAGATCACAAACATGTTAGTTTATTGCTAGCTTAACGCTAACCTATAATGCTAAACGCCATTGACGCATTCGAACATGTGCTAGCTTAATGCTAATCTAAAATTCAAATAGGCGTATTCAAACACCAAGATCACAAACATGTTAGTTTATTGCTAGCTTAACGCTAACCTATAATGCTAAACGCCATTGACGCATTCGAACATCTGCTAGCTTAATGCTAATATAAAATTCAAATAGGCGTATTCAAACACCAAGATCACAAACATGTTAGTTTATTGCTAGCTTAACGCTAACCTATAATGCTAAACGCCATTGACGCATTCGAACATGTGCTAGCTTAATGCTAATATAAAATTCAAATAGGCGTATTCAAACACCAAGATCACAAACATGTTAGTTTATTGCTAGCTTAACGCTAACCTATAATGCTAAACGCCATTGACGCATTCGAACATCTGCTAGCTTAATGCTAATATAAAATTCAAATAGGCGTATTCAAACACCAAGATCACAAACATGTTAGTTTATTGCTAGCTTAACGCTAACCTATAATGCTAAACGCCATTGACGCATTCGAACATCTGCTAGCTTAATGCTAATATAAAATTCAAATAGGCGTATTCAAACACCAAGATCACAAACATGTTAGTTTATTTCTGATATAAAATTCAAAATGCCAGAAACGCCAATTAGCTTAATGCTAACATAAAATTCAAAATAACACCATAGATGTATTCAAACACCAAAATGACAAAAAACATGTTAGCTTAACGCTAATATAAAATTCAGAACACCAGAAGTATTCAAACACCAAAATAGCAAACATCTGTTAGCTTAATGCTAACATATAATACAAAAACACCATAGATATTTTCAAACACCATAATAACAAACATCTGCTAGGTGAATGCTAACATAAAATTCAAAATAACACCACATAGACTAATCAATCACCAAAACGACAAAAACATCTGTCATCTTAAGGCTAATCTAAAATTCAAAACACCAGAAGTATTCAAACATCACTAGCAAACATCTGTTAACTTAATGCTAACATATCATACAAAACACCATAGATGTATTCAAACGCCGAAATAGCAAACATCTGTTAGCTTAATGCTAACATATAATGCAAAACCCAATTGACAGGCTAACATAAATTAGCAACGTTGTTTCCAAATTTGCAAACCTATAACCTGCATCTCTTCAAATGTATCTCTGTGCTTCCTGGCAACTTCAAATTAAACCCGTTTAGTGTTAAAGAAAACAACATGTGTCTGCTTCCAGATGAGACGGAGTACGAGTACAGCGGCAGCGAAGAAGAAGATGAAGAGCGTGACATCGGGGAGCCCAGGTACGACCGCCGCATGCCTTCTTCGCCGCCCCCTCGGCGTTTAACCCCGCCTCCTCTATCCCCCCCCCCCCGCCCCCCCTCCTCCAGTTCCATCATCAATATTCCCGGGGAGTCTACGCTGAGGCGAGACTTCCTGCGCCTGCAGTTAGCCAATAAGGAGCGCTCGGAGCTGATTCGTCGGCAGCAGCTGGAGCAGCAGCAGAACGAGGAGCACAAGCGCCAACTGCTGGCCGAGAGGCAGAAGCGCATCGAGGAGCAGAAGGAGCAGAGGCGACGGCTGGAGGAGGTTATTACATTTTTATTAACTTTTTTTTTAAACGACGGTTATATATAGATGATTCATGACACATTTAGACAACAATATATGCAATAGAAAACAAGCTTCTTCTCCGAAAGTTTTAGTTGCGACGTCCAACTGTTACTGCTACAGCGCTGCCTGTGGCGTAATACCGCAACTGCATTTAAAATAACAAAATAGTGCATCACACCTTTTTGTCCCGAAATTTTTAACCAGGCTGCACTCATGTCCTTTCTATTTTTTTTCCCCCGTCCCGCAGCAACAACGTCGCGAGCGTGAGATGCGCAAGCAGCAGGAGCGAGAGCAGAGGAGGAGGTACGAGGAGATGGAGCAGATTCGCCGAGAGGAGGAGAGGCGGCACGCCGAGAGGGAGCAGGTATGACAGTCGCACGGACGGCACGAGAGAGAATTAATAGTCATTGAAAACTTGAAAGAAAAAAAACTTCAACGCTCCACTTCCTGTCTCCTCAACGTCATGTGACGTCTTTCTTCCAATCGGACGCCAACACGCAAAGCTTCGCCTTTTCGGTTTCTAACCCTTCTGTCCTCCTCCGCCTTCTCCTCTTTCTTCTTCCTGCTTTGGTGATGCGGCCCGCTCTGATTGGCTCTCTCTGTGGCGCTGCTGCCCGCGTTAGGAGTACATCCGTAGACAGCTGGAGGAGGAACAGAGGCAGCTGGAAATCCTGCAGCAGCAGCTCCTGCAGGAACAGGCCTTACTGCTGGTAACGTCACTCAGTGGTGCCGTTTCCGGGGCGACTGCAAAGTGCATGGAAAAGGCAGGGGAATTGTTCCAGATCGCCGAAAATTATTATTTATTTATTTTTATTCACTCCTCCAGTCCCAATAACACTTTTAAAAATATTCTTTGGTGCCTATTCATGTAGATAGCTATATAGCCTAATGCTAACGTATAATGCAAAACGTCATAGGCAGGCGAGCAGAAATTAGCATTGTTGTTACTATGCTTACAAATCTTCATCCTGCATTTCTTCTAATGCACCTCAGCACTGCCTGGAATGTTATTGCACAATTTTGGAAAGGTCTCACGAACACAGAAGTGTTTATAGCGTATGTCTGAAATGCTAAGTTGTATTAACTCATTCGCTGCCATTGACGGCTATAGACGTCAAAAATTCATTTGAACTATTTCTATTTTCTATTTAACATTTTTTTCCACTTTTGTTAACAATAGTATCAAAACAGAAAAAAAAAAGGTTTTTATTGTACATTTAAAACAGATATAAAATGTGCGATTAATCGTGAGTTAACTATCGAAGTCATGCAATTAATTACAATTAAGTCATTCACAGCCACGCTATTGCTGTCAAAAATTCATTTGAACTATTTTTATTAGTTTAAAATTTCTTCCACTTTTGTTAACAAGAGTATGAAAACCTAGAAAAAAAAAAGTTGTACATTTAGAACAGATAAAAAAACGGATGAATAATCGTGAGTTAACAATTGAAGTCATGCGATTAATTACAATTAAAAAATGTAATTGCTTGACGCGATAAAAAAAAAAAAAGATTATTAAAAATTAGGAGCGTTGGGATTAATTTTTATCGTAATTAATTGCATGACTTCACGAGTTAACTCACGATTAATCACAAATGTTATATCTGTTCTAAATGTACAATTTCATACTCTTGTTAACAAAAGTGAAAAAAATTTTTTAATGAATATTTGACGTCTATAACCGTCAATGGCAGTGAATGAGTTAAAAAAATGAATCAAGAGTATGAAAACCTAGAAAAAAAATTGTACATTTAGAACAGATAAAAAACATATGAATAATCGTGAGTTAACAATTGAAGTCATGCGATTAATTACAATTAAAAAATGTAATTGCTTGACGCGATAAAAAAAAGATTGTTAAAAATTAGGAGCGTTGGGATTAATTTTTATCGTAATTAATTGCATGACTTAACGAGTTAACTCACGATCAATCACAAATGTTATATGTCTGTTCTAAATGTACAATTTCATACTCTTGTTAACAAAAGTGAAAAAAAAAAAGGAAAATGAATATTTGACGTCTATAACCGTCAATGGCAGTGAATGAGTTAAAAAAATGAATCAAGAGTATGAAAACCTAGCAAAAAATTTTTTGTACATTTAGAACAGATAAAAAACCATATGAATAATCGTGAGTTAACAATTGAAGTCATGCGATTAATTACAATTAAAAAATGTAATTGCTTGACGCGATAAAAAAAAAAAGATTATTAAAAATTAGGAGCGTTGGGATTAATTTTTATCGTAATTAATTGCATGACTTCACGAGTTAACTCACGATTAATCACAAATGTTATATCTGTTCTAAATGTACAATTTCATACTCTTGTTAACAAAAGTGAAAAAAAAATTTTTAAATGAATATTTGACGTCTATAACCGTCAATGGCAGTGAATGAGTTAAAATAATGAATCAAGAGTATGAAAACCTAGAAAATAAAATTATTGTATTGTCGTAATTAATCGCATGACTTCACTAGTTAACTCACGATTAATCACAAATTTTATATATGTTCTAAATGTACAATTAAAAAAAATCTAGGTTTTGATACTCTTGTTAACAAAAGTGGGGAAAAAAATGTTGAAAAACTGATAGTCACAATATAAGTAAAAAATAAAAATAAAATAAAAAAGCAAGATAATTAGTCTTTGTTTGGTGTTTGGTGGTCAGGAGTACAAGCGCAAACAGATCGAGGAGCAGCGCCAGGCGGAGCGTCTGCAGAGGCAGCTGCAGCAGGAGCGAGCGTACCTGGTGTCGCTGCAGCAGCAACAGCAGCAGGACCCGCAGCAGCGCCCCCTGCAGGACAAGAAGCAGCTGTACCACTACAAGGACCAGGCGCCGGGGCCCGCCAACGACAAGCCCGCCTGGGCCAAGGAGGTGGGCGGCGCAGTCTTGTATGAGATACCTGAGTGTCAAGTTCCTGCTGCCATTTTTTTTTTGTCTCACATGTTCATTTTTGAAGTGAAAACTTGAATTAACACGTTCTGTTGACTTCCACAGCGTTTTTCTACAAACGGTCCATCATCTCCATTTTTGATTGTCACACTTCTAAACTGTCCTTCGTTTGACCTTGTGCCCTTTGACAAGATTTACTTAAGAGAGTAACCTTCAACTTTAACAGGCGCGGAAGCAGGTTGCAGTTTGACACAGGATCATTTGAAGTGACCAAGAGCAGCACAATGTCCATTCAGTTGATACAGTGAGACAAAAATATGGGGGAAATATCGGGCAAATTTGTGCACATGGTCTCATATTGTGTTTTAGGTGACACGTCTACAGTTCATCTGTTTGTTTGTTGGCCAGTGAGTGTTAATTAATGTATTTGTGTATTAGGACGAGGAGATTCACTTCAGTTTACTTCTCAGGATCATTTAAGGAAAAATAATAATGATGAATTGATTAAAATTGAAAACAAATTTTCCCAGATTTTTTTCCAAATCTATTTTACTCATTTTAAATTATTTATTTTTTTAAATAGATTTTTTTATTCATTATTAATATTATTTTTTTTATATATATATATATATTTATTTTTTTTATTTCAAGCCATGTCGCCCAGCCCTAGTGTAAATATGTGTGTATACTGTATGTGAATACAGTGTTCCCCTTCAAGTAATTCAGCCCCATCCTCCTTAAAAAAAAAAAAGTTTTAAAATGGCTGAAAACTACACGAAGCTCTTCAACTCACTATGCTGTAGTTCCTTGACGTAAAGATACCACAAGATGGCGCCATACGGTCATCCCTCGCTATATCACGGTTTGCTTATCACGGTTTCTCTGCATGGCACAGTTTTTTTTAATCGTAGTTATTATTATTATTATTATTGATTATTCGCGTAGCAATAAGCGCTAGCCAGGAGCAACGGGATTTGGGATCTTTCCAGACTTAATAAAAGAAGCTAATGTGCTATCTATCGGTCTTAACTTAACTCTTTGACTGCCAGACGTTTTCAGAAAAGGGATGCCGTGGGTGCCAGCCGATTTAAGCATTTTGACTGATCTTTCAAGGGCCACAGAAAATGATGTGTTTGGACTATGGAAACACACATACTACCAAATGAAAGATTGGACTCTCATCTTTCATCAGAAAAAAAAGTTTGTTTCTACCTTATTCTGTTTTTTAGTAATGAACAATAGAAAATGGTTAGTTTCACCTCTGTTTTGAAACAAACGTCTTTTAACGTCTTTGGCACTCCTCCCTAGGATTTTACTAAACGTTATTTAACGTTTTTGGCAGTCAAAGAGTTAAACTGCGCGTAAGTGAAACATCGCTAGCTAATTTCATATACTTTACCTCCGCTAGCTAGCGCAGATTCTACTCCCCCTACACACACATTCAACATCACAGATACTACAGTGTAGATTGTGAGGATGGTGCGGGGGAAAACTGTATGTGTGTGGTGGTCCGCTAAACGCCGGCGTCGCCCTCCGCAGGTGATGCGGCGAGCTCAGAGCAACTCCCCTCGCATCCCCCCCAAGAAGTACCACTCCTTTAGGCACACGCGAGACGCCCACCTGGACCCGCTTCTTTTACTTCCCGGTTACAAGCCTCGCCGCCGCCGCCGCCCCCCTTCCTACCCCGCCCACGGCAGCCCCTCCCGGGATCACGTCCACCTGCCGCGCATCCGGATCACCTGCGTCCCCGAGCCCGACTCGCGAGGCCGGAGTCCCAGTCGCCGGGTCAGTTGGAGGACGAGAGGGGCGTTACTAACCTTCCTTTTTTTTTTTTTTTTTTTTTAAATTAAACCTCGCTAACGCTTCTTTGTCTGAGCAGGTGGTTTCTCTTCACGGGCGACGCTTTCGCACGCTATCAACTTCACCATCGCCACGTCCTTTTCTGCTATCGATTTGTAATTCGTCATCTCTTATTCACGTTCTTCCTTTTCTCAGCTTCTTCTTTTTAGTGCTTCCCAACCACTGCGCCATCACTCAATAAGTTGTAAACAATGGGCACGACTACAAGTTGTGGTGGGGGTGGATATTTTATTATTATTATTATTATTAAATTAATTTATTTATTTATTCATGTATTCATTTTTAACCCAAAATAATTCTTCGATAATCAGGGACGCTGACCAGCTCCATGCCTATCTACATTTCTGTCTTATACTGCCCCCTGGTGGCCATGGCACACAGGAGCAGTGGCACAATTTCCATTGAAAAAAAATAAATAAATTAAAGGCAAAAAAATATTTTAGATTCAAATTGAATATATATTTTTTTGTTTTTATGTTGGCACAGTAAAGGTTGGGAAACACTTTTGCTTCATGTTGTGCATTAAAAGGCTCACAAGGTGAACTAACTAACTAACTAACTAGCTAACTAACTAACCAACACTTGTTCTCCTGCAGGCTTTGTTTCCCCTTGTTATGTTTTCTCAACACATGAATTCATTTGACTGTATGAGTGAGCAGCGTAGCTCTGTATGCGCTACAAAAGAGGTGGCACTTTTCACTCCTAGTTCTCCTGACGCCGCAGCTCCGGGTTCGCCTCCACATGGCGACTGGTAGCCACATGTAGGCCAACTGCAGCTATAATGGGACTGACTCCCTGTGGATCACACACACACACACACACACACACACACACACACACACACACACTTGCATCATATAATTTTGATTGACAGCTGACTTTTTGTACACATTTTAATGTACACACAGTTAACTTAATTGAGTGATACCTTGGCTTTCCAGGTAAAAGACGGTTCGACTAAGTGCATGTGGCTGCCACGTGCCCCGTTGCATGCTGGGAGTGACTGAGTTGTGTGTGTGTGTGTGTGTGTGTGTGTGTCAGGTGGACGAGCGTTTTGCGGTCAACCGACAGACTTCTCCTGCGTTGCAGCATAAAGTCTCCAACCGGATCTCGGACCCGTCGCTGCCCCCGCGCTCCGAGTCCTTCAGCAGCGGCGGCATCCAGCAGGCCAGGACGCCGCCCATGCACCGCTCCGTAGAACCGCAGGTGAGCGTGCGCGACGCCACGCGACACGACTTCCTGTGCACGAAGCGCACCTCGACAGCTGCTGTCAATCAAACAATAGATGCGCCTCCGCTAATGTGGTCAGTCCAACGTGATGTTTAAAAAAAAAAAAAAAGTTGTTTGGATGATAGTCGCTGGAGGGGTCAAAGAAATCTAAAAGTTGTCAACAGAAAAAAAAAAAAGATTTGTCATGACAAATAAACTGGATTTATTTGTCTGCCCGAGTGTGAATGAATGAAGTTGAATGCTGTGTGTGATGCACGATCTTCTCTCCTTTTTCTCCTTCATCCTGACCACGCGCCGGATTCCTCGTCCTGCTCCTCCTCTTCCTCCTCAACCTCCTGCATCATCTCCTTTTCCTGGTTCTCCTCCTCCTCTACCGCCTCTTCTCCACTTCCTCCTCCTGCTCCTCCTCCTGTACCTCCTGCATCGCCTCTTCTTCCTGGTTCACCTCCTTCATTTCCTCCTCTTGCTCCCACTGCTCCTCCTAAATTGCCTCCTCTTCTTGGTTCCCCTTCTCTTCACTTCCTCCTTCTGTTCCTTCTCCTCCGCTTCTCTTCCTCCCCTACTTCCTATTCTCCACTTCCTCTTCTTGCTCCTCCTCAACCTCCTGTATCACCTATTCCTCCTGCTTCTCCTCCTCCTCTACTTCCTCTTCACTTCCGCCTCTTACTCTTCATCGTCCTCTTTCTCCTCCGCTTCATCTTTTCCCTCTACCTCCTGCATCACCTGCTCTGCCTGGTTCTCCTCCTCTTCTACTTCCTCATCTCCACTTACACCTCCTGTTCCCCCTCATTTTCCTCTTTCTTCTCCCCTTCTCTTCCTCCTCCTCCTCATCGTCCTCCACCTCCTTCATCACCTCCTCTTTCTGGTTCTCCTCCTCCTCAACTTCCGTTTCGCCACCCCTTCCTGGTTCTCCTCCTCCTCTATCTCTTCTTCTCTACTTCCTCCTCTTGCTCCTCCTACTCTACCTCCTGCATCGCCTCTTCTTCTTGGTTCCCCTCCTCTCCTCATCCTCTACCTCCTTCATCACCTCCTTTTCCTGGTTCTCCTCCTACTACTATACTCCCTCTTCTCCACTTCCTCCCCCTGCGCCTCCTCATCTTCCTCTTACACCTCCTGTTCCCTCTCATTTTCCTCTTTCTTCTCCCCTTCTCTTCCTCCTCCTCCTCATCGTCCTCCACCTCCTTCATGACCTCCTCTTCCTGGTTCTCCTCCTCCTCAACTTCTGTTTCTTCACCCCTTCCTGGTTCTCCTCCTCCTCTATCTCTTCTTCTCTACTTCCTCCTCTTGCTCCTCCTACTTTACCTCCTGCATCGCCTCCTCTTCTTGGTTACCCTCCTCTCCACATCCTCCTCCTCTACCTCCTTCATCACCTCCTTTTCCTGGTTCTCCTCCTACTACTATACTCCCTCTTCTCCACTTCCTCCCCCTGCGCCTCCTCATCTTCCTCTTACACCTCCTGTTCCCTCTCATTTTCCTCTTTCTTCTCCCCTTCTCTTCCTCCTCCTCCTCATCGTCCTCCACCTCCTTCATGACCTCCTCTTCCTGGTTCTCCTCCTCCTCAACTTCTGTTTCTTCACCCCTTCCTGGTTCTCCTCCTCCTCTATCTCTTCTTCTCTACTTCCTCCTCTTGCTCCTCCTACTCTACCTCCTGCATCGCCTCTTCTTCTTGGTTCCCCTCCTCTCCTCATCCTCTACCTCCTTCATCACCTCCTTTTCCTGGTTCTCCTCCTACTACTATACTCCCTCTTCTCCACTTCCTCCCCCTGCGCCTCCTCATCTTCCTCTTCCTCCTCCCGTTCTCTTCCTCCTCCTTCTCCTCCTCTACTTCCTCATCTCCACTTACACCTCCTGTTCCCTCTCATTTTCCTCTTTCTTCTCCCCTTCTCTTCCTCCTCCTCCTCATCGTCCTCCACCTCCTTCATGACCTCCTCTTCCTGGTTCTCCTCCTCCTCAACTTCTGTTTCTTCACCCCTTCCTGGTTCTCCTCCTCCTCTATCTCTTCTTCTCTACTTCCTCCTCTTGCTCCTCCTACTTTACCTCCTGCATCGCCTCCTCTTCTTGGTTACCCTCCTCTCCACATCCTCCTCCACCATCACCTCCTTTTCCTGGTTCTCCTCCTACTACTATACTCCCTCTTCTCCACTTCCTCCCCCTGCGCCTCCTCATCTTCCTCCTCCTCCTCCTCCCGTTCGCTTCCTCCTCCTTCTCCTCCTCTTCCTGCCGATGCCGGTGCAGATGGCCCACCTGGTGCAGGTGAAGAGTCCGGGCCTGTCCGGCTCTCAGTCCCTGTACGACCCCCACGGGGTGTCGTCCTCGTCCTCCGCCCTGTCGCCCTCCCCCTCGCGCCCTCCCATGCCCCGGCAGAACTCGGACCCCACCTCCGACACCCCTCCTCCCCTGCCTCTCGCACGTCTGGCGCCCCCTCTTGACAAGCTGGATCGCAGCTCCTGGCTGCGGCAGGACGACGACATGCCCCCCAAGGTGTCTGCATGCCGCCTCCTCTGCACCTCTTGTGTGTGCGTGCTTTGTGTTGTGTACAGCGAACCCGCTATTTGTCGCGGGGGATATTTTCCCGACTCCCATTTCAACACCAAAATGTTCAACCAAAGCGGGTCGTCACAAAAGCCTTATAGCTTTATGCTAACATAAAATGGAGAACGATATAGACAGGCTAACGGAAATTAGCGTAGCTGTTATGATTATTGTTGTCCTTCAAACAACTGCTACTTGAACACAAACATTACAACAAATAACAATCTTGTTCATTTGTCAGCCTCAATTGGCGTCTTATTTTTTGGGCTGTGTGTGGCTTGTTTGTTTATGCTCGTACAATACAGTGAAACCCGCGCCGTCACAAATAGAGAAAAAAATGATCTATAATAAAAATCAAATCCAAATAAGTGTAAAATATTCAACCAAAATATTAGAATGAAGATAGAACGTTTTATTTTTATTATTTAATGTTATTTAAACTATTATATAAAAACATACAAAAATTCACTTGGTACAATATTATATTGTATTATATTATGAGTAAATCAATAAAATATGAAAAATAAATTCATAGATTTTAAATAACTAATTTCATACAGTAAATCTAAGCCTAAATCTTGTCTAAACTGTGGCTTCAAAACACTTCAACATCATAGGAAAGTCATCTTAGAGGTTCACTGTCATGCTGAATTTGACCTATGACCTTCCCAACGTGTATTCCCCCAGGTCCCACAGAGGACCACGTCCATCTCTCCGGCCCTGGTCAGGAAAAACTCTCCAGGAAATGGGCCGGGTCTCGGACCGAGGGCCGGAGCTCACCTCATACGAGCCAGGTAAACACACACACACACACACATCACACACACACATCACACACATGCAACAAGCTGTTCTGGAAACTGTCTATTTGGTAAATGAGCGCACGTGTTGCCGTAGCAACCCCGACCTGCGGCGGACTGACATTTCCATGGATACGCCCATGAAGAGGACAAGCAGTGGAAGCTCCTCCAGCTCCAGCACCCCAAGCTCGCAGGGGGGGTCCAACGAACGAGGTGCCCACACATTTATCCAAAAGCGACGCACTAGTTCAAAAGAGGGCAGAAGAGGTTGCCAAACTGTGGTTAGCATTAGCGCTAGTTTGCTATTATCACGATTGCTTCTGTCCACTAACAAAATGAGATAAAGACTTGCGCATGCCTATGAATTGATTGATTATTGATTGGTGTGCTCAGAAGGTTCCGCGTTGGCGTCTGACGAAGCAAAAGACGACAGCAGAGACGTGTCCAGACCCAGTCGGCCTGCGGTGAGTACACACACACACACACACACACACACCAAACACATGCTCAACACACACTTGACTCACTTCTCATGCTCATTGTCAATTTTCTTCTCTCTTCCATCCATCAGAGCTATAAGAAAGCTCTAGACGAGGTCAGTGGTTCGAGTGACTCTTCCCCCTCACGAGCACGTTAGCATGCTAGCCACGTGCCCGGTAGCGGCGGATAAGTGGTTAAGAATGGTGGCTTGAAGTCCTGGGAAATGTGATATTCGTATAAGCGTATTTTGAGGCCCAAATAAAAGGATGAATTGATTTCCTGGTGCGTCCGACGTGAACCTGCAGCACTTTCCTGTCACTGCTGTAGACATATAGACATACACACCGTCTTGAGCGCTCAGTCGCAAGGTGACGTTGAGGCCATATTGGAAATATTTATTCATTAACATTACATTTAGACTTCATTCAGAAAATGTTATCATAATCAAATGAAATATTTACGATTAATATTTTAATATCATGACAGTAACAATCAATACATTGCACATACAGAGTAGGTTGGTTTGGGGCTTTAAAAGTTTTTTTTATGTTTTTAATGTAAATATTATGAAGCCCCTACACTGAAATATGTTTCTCATTAGGACGAGTAATTTTACTCGTCCTTTTTGGATTGTTGCTTTCTCAATTTCAGTCCTGCGACTTTTAGTTCATGGGCAAAACTGCCACATCCAATATGGCGGTTGTGCTGTCATGTCACTGCACTGGGCCATTAGGTGTTAATGTATGTATGTCTATGTTCACCGCCCCTTCCTGTTTATTAGTTGATAGTTTGGGGGTTTCCCTGACCTTAAACCTTTACCCCCCAGCATGCAGCACACCCATACACCCCCCCCAACCCCCCCCACCCCCAGAAGTGTCTACCTTAGTGAGGCCACCACACTGTGCACCTGACCCGATATAAATAGTGAAAACTTGTCCACCACATCAACATAGTTCCTTGGCACCACACAACTTGCTACTGAGATAAAGAACGACGTAAGGTTCTTAACTCCTCTTTTCTCAGAACTAATCACCTGCTTTATGTCCCTGCCAGGACCTGACGGCGTTGGCCAAAGAGTTGCGAGAGCTGCGCCAGGGCGAAGAAACCAGCCGGCCGCCCGTTAAGGTCACCGATTACTCTTCATCCAGCGAGGAGTCGCACAGCAGCGAGGATGAGGACGGCGACGGCGAGGGAGGAGCAAACGACGGAACGGTTGCCGTTAGCGACATACCGCGCATCATGTGAGCATTTTACCTTGTAATAACGAAAGTCTTCTAGCTTAATGCTAACACCATAAACAGGCTAACAGAAATTAGCATAGACATTTCACCATTTTTGATTGCCATCTAAATAAAATAATATAAATAAACTATAATATATACATTTTAAAAATAATAAAATAAAATAAATAATAATAAGAATAAACACAGAAGAGAGAAACGTTTGTCCTTCTTAGGACTGAGGAGGTTGCCAAGAAAGAATTGAGACATACCCAAAATGTCTTTCAGGCCCGCCGCCAGCCAGGGAGCCAACGAGTCGCTGGGCATGATGGGAGGAAACGACTCGCACGGCGACGCGTACGGAAACAACTCTCGGGAAGGCACGCTGATGATGCGCGAGGTGAGCGTCCTCACGCACTGAACCACATGCTGCTTCACCAAGTCAAAGAGCAACTGATTTAGCAGCCTCATGACCAAATCGTGGCCGCATCCAGTAGCCGCACTCCTTCCCTTCGAGAACGAAAACCAAAAGCACCCTTCAACCTGCTCTCTCCTGCCCCTCACCAGCCAATCACAGCCACGCTGCCCGCCCCCTGTCTGTCTTTTTCCAGAAGCGTGGCGAGCGGAGGCGGAGCTCCACCGCCAGCAACGGCGTCTTCGGCATCGCTAATTTGTTTGCCGATGCCTCAAATCTCCCCGATTTGGTGCAGCAAAGCGCCTCCCCCCTCGTTGCCCCTGGCAACGCTCCCGGGGCACAAGTAGGTTGAATGAATCCGACGTCCAATCAAACGTCACCTTGTCACCCCGTGACCCCCACACCGTGATCCCTCCCAGTGACCCCCAATGTTCCAAGTTTACTGATTTGGTAATTGGAAGTCTTCGAATCCTAACACAGCCCTTTGATCCCTCTCCTGGCCTCTGACCCGCAAAGTTCCTCCCAGATGTACTCAAGCTCTGCCGTTGTCATAGCAACCCGTCCAAGCTTTTCATTGAAGACTTTTACGTGGAAACTCTTCCACCTGTGGCTAAGCTGTGTTTTTGCATCCCCGCAGTACGGGATGGGAGGAGGAGGCGGCGGAGGCTCCAAGGCCTCCTTCACGCCATTTGTGGATCCCAGGGTTTACGGGACGTCCCCGACAGACGACGACGACGACAACATCTCTGCTTCAGGTAGGTCAGATAATGGCCGTCAATAAAGCAAACAAACCCTAATGGATGGGATGCTTTGTGTTGTGGCGCAGCGCTGTTTGCCGACGAGCTGCTGAAGCAGGAGCAGGCGCGGCTCAACGAGGCCCGTAAGATCTCGGTGGTCAACGTCAACCCCACCAACATCAGACCGCACAGCGACACGCCCGAGATCCGCAAGTATAAGAAGCGGTTCAACTCCGAGATCCTGTGCGCCGCCCTCTGGGGTGAGGAGAACAACATTGAGAACCGCCTGCTAGCTTAACTCATTCACTGCCATTGACGGCCATAGACGTCAATTTTTTTTTTAAACTATTTCTATTAGTTTAACATTTTTTTCCCATTTTTGTTAACAAGAGTATGAAAGCCTAGAATTGTTTTTTGTACATTTAGAGCAGATATAAAATTTGCATTTAATAAGCTTTTCTTTAAATTTTTTAACTCATTCACTGCCATTGACCGCTATAGACGTCAAAAAATCATTTTAACTATTTCTATTAGTTTAAAAAAGAAATTCCACTTTTGTTAACAAGAGTATGAAAACCTAAAAAAAATTATAGTACATTTAGAACAGATATAAAATTCGTGATTAATCGTGAGTTAACTATTGAAGTCATGCGATTAATTACAATTTAAAAAAAATATTGCCCTATGCTCCTAATTTTTAATATTTTTTTCTTTAAAAAAAGTAAAAATAAAAAAAAATGTCTACGTTTTCATACTCTTGTTAACAAAAGTGGAAAAAAATGTTAAACTAATGGAAATAGTTAAAATGATTTTTTGACGTTCATAGGCGTCAATGGCAGTGAATGAGTTAATGCTAACATACAATAGAAATTACCATTGACATGTTAACGGTTAGTATCGATAGTGGAAAAGCAGAGTTTAAAATAGCGTAGCTTTGCCTTTGGAAAGTTTATTTAGCTTAATGCTAACAAACAATGCAAAATACCATTGACATGCTAACATTAGCATTCATAGTCGTGGTTTTAGGAACCTTCAAGCAGTGGAATTTAAACACAATGTAGTTTTTTTCTTTGGAAAGTTTATTTAGCTTAATGCTAACAAGCGATGCAAAATGGTTAGCATCGGTAGTGAAAAAATAACGTAGTTTTTTGGGGGGAAAATCTGCTTAGCTTAATGCTAGGAAACCGTGCAAAATGCCTTTGACATGCTGACATTAGCATTCGTAGTCCCGGTTTTGGAAAGCTTCAAGCAGTAGTATTTAACCACAAAGTAGCTTTGCCTTTGAATGTCTGCTTAACTCAATGCTAGCAAACAATATAAAATGCTATTGACATGCTAACATTAGCATTGATTGTCGTAGTTTTAGGAACCTTCAACAAGTGGAATTTAAACACAAAATAGCTCCACCTTTGAAAAGTCTGCTAAGCTTAATGCTAACAAACAATGCAAAATGCCATTGACATGCTAACATTAGCATTGGTTGACGCGATTTTAGAAGCAATGTATATTGTTTCGTGTGCATGCAGGGGTGAACCTGCTGGTGGGAACCGAGAACGGCCTGATGCTGCTGGACCGCAGCGGGCAGGGCAAAGTGTACAACCTCATCAACCGTAGACGCTTCCAGCAGATGGACGTCCTGGAAGGTCTCAACGTCCTGGTCACCATCTCAGGTGGACACGCTCGAAATGTCTTCCGGGTCCATTTTGCTCAGCTTGTTGGGGGGGAAAAAAAGCAAAATTGATGACGATGAGCTTTGCGCATGTCTCCAGGCAAGAAGAACAAGCTGCGTGTTTACTACCTGTCCTGGTTGAGGAACAGGATACTCCACAACGACCCCGAGGTGGAGAAGAAGCAGGGCTGGATCACGGTGGGGGAACTGGAGGGCTGCGTCCACTACAAAGTCGGTACGGGAGTCTCGTTCGCTCCGTCGCCATGCGAGACGCGCGCACTTTTCAAATCATTTCTGACCTCTCAACTCTTGCCGCAGTCAAGTACGAGAGGATCAAGTTCTTGGTGATCGCCTTGAAGAACGCCGTGGAGATCTACGCTTGGGCTCCCAAACCTTACCACAAGTTCATGGCCTTCAAGGTTAGGGTTTTTTTCTTAACTCTTTGACTGCCAAAAACGTTAAATAACGTTTAGTAAAATCATATGGATGAGTGCCAAAGACGTTAAAAGACGTTTTTTTTTCAAAACAGGCGAAACTAACCATTTTCTATTGTTGATTACTGAAAAACGGAATAAGGTAGAATCAAACTTTTTTTTTCGGATGAAAGATGAGAGTCCAATCTTTCATTTGGTAGTATGTGTGTTTCCATAGTCCAAACACATAATTTTTTGTGGACCTTGAAAGATCAGTCAAAAATGCTTAAATCGGCTGGCACCCACGGCATCCCTTTTCTGAAAACGTCTGGCAGTCAAAAAAGTGGAAACTTGGGGAATGTAGAAAATAGTTGCTGAATTGGCCGAACAGTTTATATATAGGCTAATTTCTGTTAGCCTGTCAATGGCTTCTCACACTATATGTTAGCATGAAGCTAAAAAAAATATGACATATTACATACGTTTGTGGCGTCAGTCTTTCACCGAGCTGCAGCACCGCCCCCTGCTGGTGGACTTGACTGTGGAAGAGGGGCAGAGGTTAAAGGTCATCTACGGCTCCAACGCAGGCTTCCACGTCGTGGATGTGGACTCTGGAAATCCCTACGACATCTACATTCCCTCCCATGTAAGTAGTTTCTTACCACGATCACTGCCCCCCCCCCCCTCCTCCCCCTCCCCAAACGTACGCCACCGATTCAATGTATTCTCTTTTTGGACTCCAGATTCAAGGTCAGGTGACGCCGCACGCCATCGTGGTGCTGCCCAAGACGGACGGCATGGAGATGCTGCTGTGCTACGAGGACGAGGGCGTCTACGTCAACACGTACGGCCGCATCACAAAAGACGTGGTGCTGCAGTGGGGGGAGATGCCCACCTCGGTCGGTACGGACCCCGGCAGATCGTCTTCTTCGCGGAAACACGCTAATCATAAAGGCTACATATTAGCCTGGGGCACTCATAAGTCAAAAGTCGCCATATGTGGTCTTGAATTAAACGTACGCACCTGTGTGTGTGCATTTCAGCCTACATCCACTCCAACCAGATCATGGGCTGGGGAGAGAAGGCCATCGAGATCCGCTCGGTGGAGACGGGACACCTGGACGGGGTCTTCATGCACAAGCGGGCGCAGCGCTTGAAGTTCTTGTCCGAGAGGAACGACAAGGTGAGCGCCTCGGACGGAATGTTCCTCCCGACGTCGCCTGCGTTGTGGCGCGATTTGACATTTAAGTGCTTTTGCCGCCATCCGGGACTACTTTAAAGTGAGTTGAGGAGTTTCATTTAGGCTAAAATAGTGCTTTGCCGCCATCTTGGTGCCAAGGGACTATGTTGAAGTGAGTGTTAATTTGACAAATATATTTTCCTGCTGCAAATAGTGGAAAACAGCAAGTAATTGATTGATACTTCTCAAAAATATTATTACGTATAGATACCACAAGATGGCAGTAAAGCACCATTTTGTCTAAAGTCACACTTAAACAAAGTTCTTTAACTCATTTGGTCCCAAAAACATGAATATATTCTATTTTAAATGTTTTGAGTGCCCCAAAGACGTATTTATACGTTTTTGTTTTTATTTGATTTTTTTATGCTAGAGCATACAGAAGCCTCTTAACTGCAAAGAACAGTTGAAAAAATGGTAGTTATTACACAAACGGCCAGCAGGTGGGGAGCATAGCAAAAGAGATCAACCAGGGCCATGTTGATAAAAAGTTCATTTACTCACAACTCTAAATAGATTTGTGAATAATGATGAAACTTAGTTATATTCTAATGCTAATTTCTGCAAAACAAACAGAAATATAAAGAGAAAGAAGAGAGTCTAATCTTTTTGTTTTGGTAGGTTCCATGTTTTTTATAGCAATAGAACACAATATTCGGTGGGCCTTGAAAAATCTGTCAAAATCCAGTAAAAGGGAAAAGTGGGTTGCTTCAGTGAAAATGGCTGCGAGTGACAATAAGAGGCCACAAGATGGCGGCAAAGGAATAATGTCTCAATTCACTTCAACATAGTTACTTGACGCCAAGATGACAGAAAATGGCGACAAGGAAGTTTTTTTTTTTTTTGCTTTGGCCTGAGCACAAAAACAGCATTATGACATGATTTGGTCAAATATTGACAAATTAAAACAAATTTTTTTGGCTTCAATTCAATGAACATTGTGCTGCTGTTTCTGGCCACCAGGGGCAGTATAATACGCATAGGAGAAAGAACATACGCCTTAATTATTATTATTTTTTTAATTGTCCACTTTGTCCCGTGCAGGTGTTCTTTGCGTCCGTGCGTTCGGGAGGCAGCAGCCAAGTGTTCTTCATGACCCTCAACAGAAGCTCCATGATGAACTGGTAACCCGAACTCCACTAGCAACCTGGCCGCCGTGCCCCGGGCGGCGTGTGTTGAGGACGGGCCCTTCAGGGTCCGGCAGAGCTCCGGGATGCCTTTGTGGTGCTCGCTCCTTGAGAGGTCGCCGCCGTGACGCCGAGTAGCCTCGGATCTCCCCGCGTGGCCGAGCGGGCGACTGCGGACAGTTTGTAGCACATCACTTGTTCTTTGCGGGACCACTTCCTGGATCTGCTCCAATCCAGCGACGTCTTTTAACGCCACCACTCATCTTTTGCGCCAGGAACCAAATGAAACCTTTTTACTCCCAAATGGACGCTTCGCCCGCCTGTTGGTTTTCAAAATAAGTCTTTGTCCAATAATGGCTCATAAATGTGAGCGCTGCGAAAACTTTGTAGTAAAAAAAAAAAAAAGGGGGTTTTAAGGGAAAAGAGGAAAAACAACTTGATTTAAGGATGACATAAAGTGATGATTATTTTGTAGTCATAAGGACGGTTGCAAAAGGGTAAAAAATGTACGTTAAAAATTTCCACGGCAAATTAAAATGGGGAATTTGGGAAATATTCCAGTTTGGAAACTGCATGAGAATTACTGTAAATGAGAATTTAGGTTAACTTAATAGGAAGACATTTTTGTTTTGTCACAGGCAAAATATTTTTTTTTATTTTTTTTTTACTTCACTCAATTGGTTTTGTGTCAGAAGCTTGCTTGTAACTAATTTTTGGCTCGCAAAAATTTAGCAGCTTGTAACTTGACAAATTTAAGTTGGAACAATTGTAAAGTCAAGGTCCGACTGTACTTCCATGAAATCTATTTGTGGATATTTTTAGGCCGATAATACTGATTCCGATATATGGCAGAAAAAAAATCAGATAACCAATTAATTATTATTATTAATAATTATTTATAGATTATTTGAAAACATATATATAATGAATAAAATAAAGTTTTTGGGGGTCCCTTGGCACAACAAAAATACATTTTACTGTTTCATGACAAAGTAAAATGATGGCGGCGTTTAATCAGCAAAACTCCAGCCAATGAGGATTGTTTTGAAAAATCCCAATCTCGGACGATTTAACTGGCCGTCTGATTAATGATTAAATAGACTAAACTAAATTTTTGTTTCCTGTTATGAGCCAACCTTCCGTTTTATAAATTCCTGTACTGTAAATGCACATCAATTCCCAACTTTGAAAATTCCCGCAATTTTGCAACCCTCGCATGCATCATTGACTTTTTGTTCTTGCAGTTTTGTTTTAAACTTATCACTATCCACGTGTTCAAATTGTTTTCTCTCTTTTTCCTCTCCTGAGCTAACTTCCACTTTGCGCACCTGATCTTTCCTCATTCATTCATTGTGTAGTGAATACTTAAGATGGCGTTCTGCTGCCGAGGTGAAATTCCTGCACAAAATTTGCTGTCATATTGGCACATCCGTTTTTTCTTAAACAGACAATGTGTCGTCAAAAAAATAAATAAATACAAATAAGTACATTAACCCCAATTTTTTTTTTTTTTAAACTTATGTATAGTAACAAAGTATTTATTCTTGGTTACTTCACCTTACCTAAAAGTGCTGCTCAAAGATGTCATCTTTCTCCTGGCTGCTAGCAGACGCCACCAAAACAACAGCGAGCAGCTTTTTGAGGTTGGCTCAGTGCCACCTGCTGATATCGGAACCTTTGTATTGTTTGTCATAAAAAAAACAAAAACAAACAAGGGGACGCTGCTAACTGAGTTACCGCCCCACGATTCATCCTACTGTGTAAATACTCCCACTGTTTAGGACGCACCGCGCTACCCTGCACATCCGCACACATCGGAGTTTTGCACAACATAGTTCATGTCGCTGGCTGTGTCGGGAATTCCAACATTTGTTTAATTCAACTTTTAAAGAGTTAAAGCACAGCAACGTAGATGCTATTTAGCGTTAGCAATAAGCTAGCGGGCTGAAAGGCTAAGCTTGCTATTTAGCGTTAGCATCAAGCTAGCGGGCTGAAAGGCTAAGCTTGCTATTTAGCGTTAGCATTAAGCTAGCGGGCTGAAAGGCTAAGCTTGCTACAACAGCGTTAGCATTAAGCTAGCAGACTTAAAGGCTAAGCTATGTGGTCGTTTTAACACACAAGATGTAATTATCTTTGTTTTAGGATTTTGTTTACTTTTTTTTTAAACAGTCAATTTATAGAGATTCAGTAGCGAATGATTCCCAACACAGCCACTTCCTTTAGTTGTGTACTTTGCATAACCTTTTTTTTTTTTTGTGCTTGGACACCACATAACTGTGACGTCATAGAAACGTAATGCAAGGAAAAAGGGAGACGAGCAGGTACTCAATGTTCACAGTCAAGAATTCAAACTCACCTGAGCAACAACGCACGACGCTAAAATAATGAACGGAGTTCTGCTGAACTGGGATTCGAGCTCATTGGATCATATCAACGGCCCTCTGCTGCGTAATAAACAAACGGTGCACCCAAACGCGGGCCGCCAAGTGTAGTAGTGCCGCCGCCATGCCGGCGTCCTTGAACGCACCATCGCTCCGACGTCACTCACTCAGGAAACTCCACATGCGTTCTTGGCTACTGAGCAAAACGGATGGAAAGCCCAGTCGAACATTTATTCCATTTCTTGACATCCATGTACTTTAGTCCTTACTAGTAAGACAATTCAGTGCATGTCGTATTATTAATACATTGTTTTCCTCGACTAGTGCCACTGGCAAAACCACTGACGATCCATTTTCACGCCAATTGATGACGCCACCAAAAAATGTAGCATTTTTGCCCCCATGTGCGGGGCCCCACGTTACCGCGCATGTCAAAAACTACCAGCGTGTTAAAATAAGCCCTTCTAGTGCGCTAAATTGTCCTCTTGCTAACTAACGACCTTGGATGTGATGGAAATGGGCGAAAAATGCTCAAAACGACTTTCCGTCAAAATGTACCTGTCAACATTGTAACAATGAAATAAGTCATGCACATCACATGATTTATTCATTGCGGTTCTATTGAATTTGTGTGACTATTTTTTATTTTTAGGTTTTTCTCCCACTCTACAAAGAGGTGGCGCACTTTCCCCCTTGAGCACAAACTGGATGTGTTTTTAGTTCCAGCATTTGTTTTTGCGCACTTGTTTTTTTTTTCTCTTTATTCCTGATGAGCGTATGTGATAGCAAGCCAACATGGGCCAGCTGAAGCCTTTTTTCTGTTACGTATAAGATGTTCACCTCCTTGAACACTCTGTGCTCTCTCTATATATATTTACACTGTATATCTTACTCTTCAGTTCTAGAGAAAGACAAAAAAATAATGTTGGTCAAGGCTTAGGTGTCTTTCTACAGATTAGAAAACATAGCGATGACACTTTCTAAACAACAACAAAAAAAAAAGTCAACACCGTTTTTATCGTGATATTTGTATTTCAATTTTTGTATCAAGACTGTGAACAGATGTCACTGTGTGCGTGTGTGTGTGCGCGTGCGTGCGCGTGTGTGTGTGAGCACAGATGAGTGACATGCATGTGTGTGTGTTTTCACCTCATCTGGATCACCGGAATCAAACGACGACCTCAACCTAAGGACACGCATCTGTGATGTTAGAATTCTACAATAAACGTCCTCTTCTTGTACAGCAACAGCATCTCTTGTTTTTGTTCTCAGACTCTGCAAAAAAAACAAAACAAACATAAATGATTAAAAATGAACACTTAGATAATGATATTGCTCACATTAAATTCAGGTTCTTCATAATTGTATTTTGACATGGAAATGTCAGGAGTTGAAGCTGGTCGCCATTTGGTTAATTGTGGACTGAAATAGCTCTTCAGGCCTACTCGAATCCAATCTGCTGGGTAAAAAATAATGAACCCAACGTTGGGTAAAAGTAACCCAATCTGCTCACATCCGCAGCTACCCATTGAGTGAGTTGGGAAAACAACCCATCGTAATGTATAACAAGTGGGCATAAGTAGACATGTCCACATTCATTTAGTGAATATTCATCACAATCTTCCAAGTGTACATAAATGTTGGTGATTTGTCGCAGTTTTAGGATATTATACTTTTTCTCTAGTGAGAGCCTTTAGGGAGGAAAAGGCTTAATGGCCATAAAATCCCAAATCCATATCAATGTCTTGTCTGTATTTGGTTGTTCGGGTTGCCATGTCGGGTTCCAGCCTGGCAACCCGGCGTGGCCACATAAACGACCCCTCCCTCCCCCTCTCACACATACGGATGCTGCAGTAAGTTTGACGCGCATGCGCACTTTCGCTCCTCTTTTCCTTGGAAGGTAAGTGTGGCATGGCGCGTGTTTGTGCCTCGAGGGGGGAAAAGAAGCGAAATAACGGTCCCCGGCGCAGGTGATGGCGGACGGGGAGCGAGTAAAAGAGCCGAGCGCCGGTCGGGCGGCCTGAGCCGTCGCTTTCGTCGGCGTGTCGAGCGAGTTTGCGGGCTTGTCGTGTCGCACGGGCGGCAGGCTCTAATGAAAGCACAGCGGCAAACGAGGCCTTCGTCGACTGGCCGCGGCGCGGCCGCTACAAGTCGCTTGTCATCCTCTCGGCTAACGGTTGCACTCGGGCCACGTTAATTTGCTCGCATCGGCGGCCTCCGACGGAGAGCGGCCCGCTCGGCTCGCCCTTCGAACGTGTTCGGCGCGGAGCACTTTCTAGAGGGCGCCGTTGTTGTGTGCGTTTTCTTTTTTTAAATGGCGACTTAATTGAATGGACTGCTAAGGCGGCTAGCCGCTGTTAGCATGGCGTAGCTAACTCACATAACGGTACTCCAGCGCCCCGCGTGTATTTTTGCGTTTTTTCGAGATTATTTCCCACACGCAGCTCATTTCCACGCCGCTTTGCTGACACGCGACAACACCGCCGGAACCGACTGAAGACGTTTAAAATGGATGTCAGGTTAAAATATAAATCGTGAATTGAGTCGACAACGGGACGAATTGAGGATCATTAGAAAAACACAGGCCGGCTAACACAGGTTAGCATTTGCTAACTTAATAAAACTTACAACTTTTTTGAAACAAATGTTTGTTTTTATTGTGTTGAGGGGTGAAATGTATTGTTGGAATTTGTCCCACGCTAACTATTAAAGTCAAGAGTTGAAAAGTGCTCATTTGAATGAGCAAGCAGCCTCGTGTTGACGCGAGCGCGTCGTCAGCGCGTCCACGTTTCACTGTCACTTAAAGTCTTTTTATTTTCTTTTTTAGACTAAGTTTTCTTCTGTTCGGCGCTTTATTCAAAGCTTTCCGTGAATGTCGGCGTCATGTCGTTGTCGTTTTACTCACTTGTAGCTCTTTTCCGCAACTCCGGCAAATGGCTCCGCTCCTGCGTATATGTATTTAACATATGTTAAAAGTTGAAGAATGCAAACATTAAACGGTGACAATAAACTGGCAGGTAAATTGGGTATTAAAAAAATAGTAGGGGCTTATATCTAGCACTAGCATTATCTTTTTGTGATATTTATATTTTGCTTGTAAATATCTGAAGCTCCTTAAAATAATCATAAAAAAATAAATACATTTATTTTCCGCTTAAGTTAATTTAGTTTTGTTGTTGTTTTTAAATTCCTTCCAATGCTGCCATTTTTTTCTATTATTAGTAAGAGTAAATATTAGGGCAACCACGATTTATTTTTATTTTTTTTAAAGGCTGATTCCAATATTTGCCTAAATAAAATTCTGGTAACTGATTAACTGGCCAATTAAGAAAAAAAAAATATATAAATTAAAATAACATTTGGTCCCTTAACGTTTGATACAGTTAAGACATGACTTAACTTTTTAACCTGCAGTATTTATTATTTAACTTTATAGCGGGGGGGGGGGGGGGAATGTCAAAAAATATAAATATATATAGGCCACATTTTAAAAGTGAAGTTATTGGTTGGACCCTAGTAAATATTGCTATGACAATTTGATTTCCCTCAAATTGGTTAAGGTTAAGGCATCTTCTCTACTTGGCATTTAAAAATAATAAAAAAAAGGTGTGTTATCAGTAGTTAAATTTGGGGGTCTGCCGTAGCATTTCTGTCATGTGGCTAATGGGCCAATTTGCATTCCAGCAGCCCAGAAGCATTGCATCATGTCAGATCCCGAGCTCGACTTCGGGACCGTCGAGTCCGGCGCCTCGGCCACGTACCCCATGCAGTGCTCGGCCCTGCGTAAGAACGGCTTTGTGGTGCTCAAGGGGCGTCCCTGCAAGATTGTGGAGATGTCCACCTCTAAGACCGGCAAGCACGGCCACGCTAAGGTGACGACCAGAATCTCTTTGCCCACTTTTATACCTGCCAGGCGGTGCTGGTCGTGGCGAGCGCGCGTACTTTTGTTTCTCTTTTTCCGTTAAGAAATGCATTTATTAATTTTTTTGATCCTGATGTTGTGCAGGTTAACCTGACTGGCATCGACATCTTCACCCAGAAGAAGTATGAAGACATGTGCCCCTCCACCCACAACATGGATGTCCCTTCCATCAAGAGGCTAGACTATCAGGTACGTTTACAGACGTCGCACTTAACCGATTTTGGAACGCTGAGCCACTCCTCTTAAGAACATGGCTATCAAACTCATTAGTTTGGTTACTTTAATTTGGGCTCTTATTGAGTGAATAACAAAAACTCTGCAAGTAACTTCAATGAAATTAGTTTGTCAGCAGCACTGATTTTTATTTTTTTTTTGCAATAATGCTGAAACCGCACGTCCTTTTCTCAGTTGGTCAACATCAACGAGAACTTCATGTGCTTGATGGCCGACAACGGCGACATCCGTGAGGACCTGCGCGTTCCCGACAACGAAATTGGCAAGGAAATCGAGTCTAAATTTGAGGCGGGCGACGAGTTTCTGGTGAGTCCCGCCTGCGCGCGTCATGTGACCGCACACATGACAAATCACGTGACCGGCTCGCTGTGACTTCGCAGGTCACCGTGATGTCCGCCATGGGGGAGGAGTGTGCCGTGGCTACCAAGGTCCTGGCCAACAAATAAGGAGACGGACTTTGCAGCCCCGGCAACAAGCACCGCCCACAACCAGTCTCTTGCATTCTCATTGGTTCTGCCACCAAAGCGTCGGCCTTCACTGACAACCTCAATCATTCTTTTTGTCATTTCTCGATTTTCCCACCGTTTTGCTTGTTCTCATAGCCGTCGGGAGTATTTGGTTGCAGCTCGCTGCCTGATCGCTTACGTTTTGTTGGTAACGCGTCAACTTTCTATAAAACGACTTCAAAAGAAACAAATCATCAGCTGCTCATTGCATCACCTTATTTTCGCCTTCAGTGTTGCTCACATTCCTGAATGATGAAATGATAGGATTCAGCTTTTGCATCTTTTTTTTTTATTTTTTTTTTTATATATATATATTTATATATATATATATAGAAACTTCTTTAGACTGAAATATCTTTTAGCGCGAGGCGAGGGGCCTCTGTAGATGCTAGATCCGCTTGGGGGCGCCCCTCTAGCGTCGAGCTTCTCCATTAACGGGACGTTGGCGGCCGTGAGCACTTCTGGGCTCTTAAGCTCCACCCCCAACACCACAAATTCCCAAACCAGGAAGTCCCCACCATTCTCCTTAGGCACGTGAGTGATATTTCTCCCCTCAGAATGCTGTGGGGCTCCCCCCCTCCCCCCAAGCCATCCTCCCAATACTAAACGAGTGCTTTTTTTTTTGTGGGTGGGGGGGGGTTACTCAAGAGGCGCAATTTGAATGCAGTGTGAGCTTCAGACATGTGGGAGGCGCTTTGCAGTGAGCTTTCTGTTTGAGGAACTCAAAATCGGGTTGGGGAGGGTGGCGGCCGCAAACTTTTTGTTCACTCGAGGCCTTTGTCACCTGACTGAAGATGGCTGAAATAAAACGTTGAAACAAATGGATCAACTCCGAACATGTCTACCTTTGTGCGTCTGGTTTCTGGAAATAGTTGGTAAGTGCACTTGGAAGCCCCTCCTCTAATGGCCTACCCATTAGTTGCCTATTTTTATCTAGATGAAACTCCCCTCACTTAAACACAGATCCTTAAAATCCAAGATGGTAGCAAGGCACACATTTTTCCCAAAAGCTTAACTCTAACCTAGTCCCGTAATGCCAAGATGGTGTACAATCAGTCCTCACTAGCAAGCCGATTCAGTAATACAACTGACTGATGTAAACATGCTATCTGAGCATTAATTTTATCTGCAGCATATGGTTCTTCTGATAGTGTGCAATTTGTCCTCACTACTACAGCTGTAAAATGTTCAGTAATATTTAGTTTGAATATGAATTCCTCACCAAGAAGAGGGTGTTTCATCAACCTTAAGTTAAAAGTAAACTGCGTAGCTTGAAAATAAGTTGTCCAGAAGAACAAAAAAAAAACTTGTTTTCATAATCATGAATCATTTCTCTTGTCAAAAGTGAGTCAGAACACGTGTTGATGTCCACGAGTGGTGGATTGTTTGAGTCATAAATGTTACGTCAATTCTGGCGTGCCACGGAGGAGGCGGGACTTCCGGGTTTTCACCCATCATCTCAGTTGCCGGTTTGCGACGTGTGGGCCGCGTCCCTTTTACTTGCGCTTCCGTCGTTGTGCCCCTCGGTTGTGCGTTCCCGTCGACGGGTGCGAGGCTGTGAGTGTGTAGTCTCGGTCTCAGTGTCCGAAGCATTTCAGCCGAGACGCCTTCCCGCCAATGAGCGCGAGTGCGAGTGTTGGAACGCGGCCAGATGTGTAAAACCCGGAAGTCTGAAGTCCGTGGCATCTACCCCATTTAATGATTGAGAGGCACGCCCAATGGTGGTGTGTTTTTTTTTGTTTTTTCTTTCACCTTCGGAATTTATGTCGGTTTCATAAGACATTTTTGTGCCTCTCAAATGTTTTGGGGGAAAACAGTCTCGGTATAATAAAACAATTTAATTATTTTTTTAAGTTTATTTTTGTTGCGACCTAATTTGGTAAGGGCTTTGGTAACCTCCCTTTGCGTCACTTCCGGATCTTCCTTTCCGGTTCCTTCTGTCCAACATGGCACCCGTAAGTCCCGGGCTCTCCGCTTCTCTTAAATGAATTTGCATGTTTGCTCTTGGATTTACACATAAAGCCACCAATTGTATAGGGTGTTAATGACAATAAACGTTGTTGCTTTACTGTTGTGCGACCTTGAACTCATTTTAAACGTCGGAAGATGCTAGCTTAGCAGCGCTAGCCGGCACGTGTAGCCCACGTATCGTGTGTCTTCAAATATGAAATAAGTCTCCTTAAATGTGGTGCAAGTATGTGTAAAACCCGAAAGTCTGAATTCCGTTATACTTCATTTTTGTATTACATCAGTTTCAGCGACTGTACCATAACACGCCCACCGAAAGAGGTTTATAACTGTCGTTTTTTAAATATCCAAATGATTTGAAGTTCATAAACTCGCATCGACATCACAGATCCGTCAGAAGAAGCAGTTTGTCAGCAAGAAGAGCAAAAAGGGGCCTGGCTGGAAGTTCTGTCTGGACCTGACCCACCCTGTAGAGGATGGAATCCTGGACTCCGCTAACTTTGTAAGCAGTCGAAATTTTAAAAGAGAAAAAATAATTTTGTTGAAACAAGGGAAACACGCGCTATGGTTAGCATGCTGCTAACGTGGCTTGTGGACTAGGGCGCCCTTCCCTAGCTCCTTTTTTGTGCTAGGGTTCTCTTCCCTAGCATGTCACTGTGCTCTGTCCAATAGGAAATCTTCCTGAAAGAGAGGATCAAGGTTGATGGCAAGACCGGCAATCTCGGAAACGTCGTGTCGGTCGGCCGCATGAAGAACAGAATCAACGTCACGTCTGAGAAGCAGTTCTCCAAAAGGTGGCGAACGCAAAAGCACTGTTACACCTTCTTTTTTTTTTTGTTTCTTCCTTCCTTTGGCCCGTATGTTTTGTGTTTTTGTACTGAAATCTGCATCTCGGCCCCCACAGGTATTTAAAATACTTGACAAAGAAGTACCTGAAAAAGAACAACCTGCGCGATTGGCTGAGAGTGGTGGCCTCCGACAAGGAAACGTACGAGTTGCGCTATTTCCAGATTAGCCAGGATGACGACGAGTCTGAAGCAGAAGACTAGACTCTTCTTGTTCGATTTCAGCATGGAAATACATTTTGTGGGAAAAACACGTTGGTCTTCGGTGTTTTTATTCATTTTGTACATTATTTGATTCCAGTTTATTTGGATTGGAAACATAAAACCAATCAATTATCAAATGAATTGCCACATTTTAAAAACGCAATTATCTTCAAAATAAGATACGAGCAAACATTTGCTTTTACTTTGGAGACAATATTTTTGCCATTTTTTCCGACTGCTTTTTCTTCACTGTCAATTTGACAATGTCCTGTTTTTGATTGAAATGGTTTTGTTTTATCTGATTTATTGATTAATTGAACAAATAGATACACAATCAATTACAGCATATGAGTGAGTAGCCCTAATGTAAATAGTAAATGGAGTCTAATACCTTAATTTGTTCTCATACAGCCTTCAGTGTACAATATTGTGCATATCAACATTTTCATACACTTCATATCGGGTTTATTCATCATTGCCATTATGTCTATAAATTAGTATTGCATTATCCAATATTTTTGACCTCACTGTCCTGCAGTGCACTCAACTGCCACTAGATGGCGCCAAAGATCAAGCCGGTCAATTTAAGATAATAAAAATGTGAGCATTCATGTTCTAGTTAACAGTAATGGCTATGTTTTTTGTTTTTGTAGAAAAAAAAATAAGTTTAATATTCAACAGTGTAGCATTGTGAACTCGTAGTTAGCACATTGACCTAACAAATTATGAGGTTCTGGGTTTGAGTCTGTATGTAATGTACGATAAGAAAGGACACTTTTAAGGTTTTCAAAGGGAGAACCATTGGTGTTGCTGCAGGTTGAAACTAAATTTGGTTTATGACGTGAACGAGACAAGAGCAGCTCTTGACAGGCTGATGTGTGTTTTTTTGGAATTGGGTGGATGTCATGTGACGTGCTCATCTGTTGTCCATCAGCTTCAGGAATGCTTCGGCTTTTAGCAGATCCTGTACTGTACGTTTGGATCGGAACACAGGCACGGGTCACGTTTTGAGATGAGCACTTGGTTTTCGGGGAAATGTTGGCCGAGAAGCTTTGTTGATGTTGTAAGAAATGGGAGGGGGAAAAAAAATCTTGATTTGAGACACTTTGAAGGATTTAGAGTTGCCTCTGAAAAGAAACTTTGTCAGCCACTTTTTTGTGCTGTCGCATTGTGGGTGTCACGTGACCCTGCTGCTGGTCATCTGACTCGTGTCTGATTACGAGCAGAGGAGCGTGCCTACTACTACCACCACAACAACTACTTACCACTGCCTAAATAAATACATTTAAAAAAAATAATAATACCACCATCACTAACTCAAATAAATCAATAAAAACTGATCAATCGACCAGCCTCAACTCATGGTATACACAGGAATCATCTTCCTTTAATTACTTTCAGGTGTTGAGGTCACATGACATCAGCAGGTGAGTAATTTTTTTTCAGTAATTAAATAGGTCAAATAAGCTTGTGCCCCCTCCCTCCCCTGTTGTGATGTGAAATTTGAGCCTCTTCATCAATGTTTCAGAGAGGAGCCTGAGAACACATGACGCTGTCTTGATCTCTTTCCTCTCATCCAGTCGTTCATTCATCCTGCCATCCTTCCACTGCACATTAACAGGTAAAAAACAACAACAAGACGGCACTCTCCCTGTGTGTATTACTTCCTTTATCAGCAAATACTTTTTTTTTTTTTTTTTTTACCCTGTCATGATTTTGTATGTGTTGTTTGTGCTGCTGTTTAGATAGATGGATGAATAGATAGACAGATCGGTACAGTGGATACAAAATGGTTGCACAACCTTTTTCAAATGCTGGATTTTTGCCGTAAAACTAAATTAGCACATCTTTTTCCACCACTAATGTGACTGACAACACCATGCTATGAACTGGGGCCCTAGAAAGACCAAAATGTCAGGAACATTGAGAACATGAGAACTTTAATTGTTGTTTAATCAGAGACCCTTTAAATGTTCTCAATTGTAAGAGGGTGTGTATACTTACGCAACTACAATATCTTAGTTAGTCATGTTTTTCAACAGGTTATAGATCACTTTAATGGTGGAAAACATTTCAAAATAATTTAAACTGGCGTTTGAACAGGGGTGTGTAGACTTTAGCAATTTGGGCGAGTACTTCTACTTTTACCAGCTCAAGCATGTGTACTTGTCCCTAAGTACGTTTGCCACCTTTGTATTTTTTGAGGATGGTGTCGTCAAGGAAGTGACATCCCCGCCGAGCACAGCTGGTCGACGCCATGTCGTCGTGGCTGCATCGGGTGTCATGGGCGGACGCCTGGTACCACGCGAGCTCACGCCTTCTGCGCACCAAGCCGGTGGGGGCCATGGCGCATGGGGGCGGGGACAGAGACGAAGACCTGACGGAGCTTGCGGGGGATTCGCCGGTGGGCCTGGCCAAGGTGCTGACCACCCTGGACCTGGTGTCGCTGGGGGTGGGCAGCTGCGTGGGCACCGGCATGTACGTGGTCGCCGGACTGGTGGCCAAGGCCGTTGCCGGGCCGGGTGTCATCCTGTCCTTTGTTATCGCCGCCGCCGCATCCATTTTGTCAGGTGAGTCGGACCTACAGTCCAGTAAAGCTGTGTAAAGACGGTTACAAAATTCCTCACTTTGCCACATCCAATATGGCGGCGATGTCACTGTACAGTGTTTATATATACACGGTGTCATCCTGTCTTTTGTCATCGCCGCCGTGGCGTCCATTTTATCAGGTGAGTCGGACCTACAGTCCAGTAAAGCTGTATAAAGACAATTACAAAATGCTTCTCATTGCCACATCCAATATGGCGGCGATGTCACTGTACAGTGTTTCTACGTTCATGGTTTCATCCTGTCTTTTGTCATCGCCGCCGTGGCGTCCATTTTATCAGGTGAGTCGGACCTATAGTCCAGTAAAGCTGCGTAAAGACGGTTACAAAATGCTTCATTTTGCCACATCCAATATGGCGGCGATGTCACTGTACAGTGTTTATACGTACACGGTGTCATCCTATCTTTTGTCATCGCCAACGTGGCGTCCATTGTGTCAGGTGAGTCTGACCTACAGTCCAGTAAAGCTGCGTAAAGTGTAAAAACGGTTATAAAATGCTTCACTTTGCCACATCCAATATGGCGGCGATGTCACTGTACAGTGTTTATATGTACACTGTGTCATCGCCGCCGTGGCGTCCATTTTGTTAGGTGAGTCGGACCTAGACTCCAGTAAAGCTGTGTAAAGACAATCACAAAATTGCTTCATTTTGCCACATCCAATATGGCGGCGATGTCACTGTACAGTGTTTATACATACACGGTGTCATCCTGTCTTTTGTCATCGCCGCCGTGGCGTCCATTGTGTCAGGTGATGCGGACCTACAGTCCAGTAAAGCTGCGTAAAGTATAAAGACAGTTACAAAATGCCTCACTTTGCCACATCCAATATGGCGGCAACGTCATTGCACAATTCAGTGTTTACACGTACACGACTATGTGCCCGTAGGCGTGTGCTACGCAGAATTCGGCGTCCGCGTGCCCAAGACGACGGGCTCGGCGTACACGTACAGCTACGTGACGGTCGGAGAGTTCGTGGCCTTCCTGATTGGCTGGAACCTCATCCTGGAGTACTTGATCGGAACGGCTGCGGGGGCGTCGGCTCTCAGCAGCATGTTTGATTCGCTGGCCAATCACAGCATCAGCCATTACATGATCGCACACCTGGGCACGCTCCGAGGACTCGGTCAGTGCATACTACAACTAATGCACAAAAACGTCCTGTGTGCCGGCGACCACTCGTATTTGTTGCAGGCAAAGGCGAGGACACGTTCCCCGACCTGCTGGCCATGTTCATCGTCCTGCTGGTGACGCTGATCGTGGCGCTCGGCGTGCGCAACTCGGTGGGCCTCAACAACGTCTTGAATCTGGTCAACATGGTGGTCTGGGTCTTCATTATCATGGCTGGACTTTTCTTCCTGTCTGCCAAAAACTGGGAGGGCGGGATGTTTCTGCCCTACGGTTGGTCGGGGGTGAGTTGTTGGCGCTAGTTAGCTAAAACGGTTTACGAACGTACTTGTAGGCTAATTGCTAAAAACAGCATTTTCTCCCATGATGCCACGGGGTATTGACTTACCGCATTCTGGTTAATATTGCGTTATAGTGGAATATGATTTAAGCACAAAATCCAGGAAATTTGATCAATATCAGAAGGCGGCCATTTTGAGTTGAGTGAAAATGACATCACAGTTGCTCAGGTAACAACCAATCACAGCTGCTGACTTTCACTTGTTCCCTGCGCCAATGAGCTCATTCCAAATCCCCGTCTGTTGGCGTCCAGGTGATGCAGGGGGCGGCGACCTGCTTCTACGCCTTCATCGGCTTCGACATCATCGCCACGACCGGAGAGGAGGCGCAGAACCCCAACACCTCCATCCCCTACGCCATCACCGCCTCGCTGGTCATGTGTCTCAGCGCATACGTGTCGGTCAGTACAGATACTTGAGTAAAAAAAAAAAAAAAAAAAAAAAACACTGATAAATAAAGTTTTGATAAAAAAAACAACAACTTTACTCTGTTATCCGCTACCGTGTGACAGGTAAGCGTGATCCTGACCCTGATGGTTCCGTACGACCTCATCGACGGCTCGGCGCCTCTCATGGAAATGTTCGCGGCGCACGGCTTCCTGTGGGGGAAGTACACGGTGGCGGTGGGCTCCATCGCCGGCCTTAGCGTGTCTCTGCTGGGATCGCTGTTCCCGATGCCGCGAGTCATCTACGCCATGGCCACGGACGGACTCTTATTCAGGTTGGCGGCGAGCGCAACGCGCACGCGAGCAAACTGGGATTCGCTGTCCGTGTATGAGAGGACTCGGGATGACCTCAAAACACGTGACTGAATTGCTCACGCACGTGCGACTGAAACACTCTCACTTGGAAACTGAATTCCTCTCAGACATACAACTGAAACGCTCTCACTTGACGACTGAATTCCTCTCGTATATGCGACTGAAACACTCTCACTTGACGACTGAATTGCTCTGACATACAACTGAAACGCTCTCACTTGCCGACTAAATTCCTTTTGCAAATGCGACTGAATTCCTCTCACACATGCGACTGAATTCCTCTCACACATGCGACTGAAACACTCTCACTTGACGACTGAATTCCTCTCGTATATGTGACTGAAACACTCTCACACATGCGACTGAAACACTCACTTGACGACTGAATTGCTCTCGTATGTGCGACTGAAACACTCTCACACATGCGACTGAAACACTCTCACTTGACTGAATTCCTCTCGTATATGTGACTGAAACACTCTCACACATGCGACTGAAACACTCTCACTTGACGACTGAATTCCTCTCAGACTACAACTGAAACGCTCTCACTTGGCGACTAAATTCCTTTTGCAAATGCGACTGAATTCCTCTCACACATGCGACTGAAACACTCTCACTTGACGACTAAATTCCTTTTGCAAATGCGACTGAATTCCTCTCACACATGCGACTGAAACACTCACACATGCGACTGAAACACTCTCACTTGACGACTGAATTGCTCTCGCTCATGCGACTGAAACACTCTCACACATGCGACTGAAACATTCTCACTTGACGACATGAATTCCTCTGACATGCAACTGAAACGATCTCACTTGGTGACTGAATTGCTCTCGCACATGCGACTGAAACACTCTCACTTGACGACTGAATTCCTCTCAGACATGCAACTGAAACACTCTCACTTGGCGAATGAAACAATCACACTCAACGACTGAAACGCTCTCACACACACGACCTACGTCATGTGCGCGTGCAGGTCCCTGTCTCACGTGTCGGCGTTCACGCACACACCGGCGGCGGCCTGTGTCGTTTCCGGGACTCTGGCTTCATTCCTGGCTCTGCTGGTGAGTCTTCGCGACCTGATCGAGATGATGTCCATCGGCACGCTGCTGGCGTACACGCTGGTCAGCGTTTGCGTGCTGCTCCTGCGCTACCAGCCCGACCACGAGGAAAGCGAGGGTCTTCCCGCCAAAGACCGCCTGGACATTGACTGTAGGATCATAAAGCATCAACGCCGTGCGTCTAACATGTACACAATCATGTTACGTAAATGACAGTTCCAATTTATCGCCAGGCTCCTCCATTGACGACCCCTCAGACGGCGAAGGCGACCACGGCGACTTCCACACGGGCCCCGCGTCGCCGCTGCAAAGGCTCCTGGGAGCTCATTACCAGACTTTGCGAGCGCGGCTCGGCGTTCCCGCGGCGTCCGCGCGGCCCACGGCCTGGACCGGTCGCACGGTGACGCGCTGCACCCTGGCCTTCTTCTTCCTGTCCTTCCTGCTGTGGACGGCGGTCATCTTTGGCGTGGAGCGTGGCGCCGGGACGGGCGCCGCCATTTGGGGTCTGACGGCGGCGCTGCTGGCGGCCGCCTTGGCCGCGCTTTTGCTCATCGTGCTGCGGCAGCCGCAGAGCGGGCGGAGCTTGGCCTACATGGCGCCGTGCGTGCCGTTTGTTCCCGCGGCGGCCATCTTGGTCAACAGCTACCTGATGCTCAAGTTGTCGCCGCTCACCTGGGCGCGCTTCGCCATCTGGTGCGCCATCGGTGAGTCGGCACAAAGATGCCGTGTCGCTAGTCGGTCCTGATGTTGTTGTGTGCTCAGGCCTGCTGATCTACGCGCTGTACGGCGTGTGGCACAGCTCTCTGGAGGTGAGCGCCCGCGAGGAAGAAGCGCACGCCAGCTCCTACCAACGCTTCGACGACCACCTGGACGAGACTTTCGCCGCCCCCGAGGATGACGAGCCCTACCGGGGCTGGGCCGCCCCCCATGAGCAGGACTCGCGCTACCAGAACCACGCGTACGACGAGGTGGCGAGAGAGGATGACGACGGCGGACACTTTGGATACCAGAGAGGAGGAGGAAGTGGCGGTGGGAGTGCCGAGGGGGAGGAACGACCACAGTTTTGACGATGGACATGATGAACAACAGGTGGCAGCACACACAATCACACATGCAAACTCATGAAAACACAGAAACCCCTCACTCGTGCACTCTCTCACAAACACTGACATGCACAGACACACTCTCTCTCTCCCTCTCTCGCACATAAAATAAAATCAACACTCTCACATGTTGTCTCTCTCTCTCATAAAAATTGCAATCAACACTCTCACACATTCTCTATCCCTTTCTCTCTTATGAAATAACATCAACACTCTCACATTCTCTCTATCTCTATAAAATAATAACAACACACATACTCTCTCATTAAAATAACACTCTCTCTCTTGCTCTCCCTCCCTCTCTCATAAATAACACCAACCTCTCACATTATGTCTTTCTTTTTCATAAATGAACACTCTCACAACTCTCTCTCTCTCATAAATAACACCAACCTCTCACATAATGTCTCTTTCTTTTTCATAAATGAACACTCACCTACGCTCTCTCTCACTCATGAACTAATATCAACACTCTCACACGCTGTCTCTCTCTTGCTCATCCCCCACTCAGATACTCAAAAACCTTCACACATAATACAGACTCTCTTACATACTGTACAGCGCAGTCTCACTCTCTCTCAGTGCTCTAAAACTCTCTCATGTGCACAAACACACAAAAGTCTCACACACACACACAAACACTCCTGCTCACTCACTCTCTCTCACAGGATAAGTAATCAATCACACCTCACACATACATACTTGCTCTCCCACGACAGACACACTTTCAAACCATGGAAACAGACAACATTCACTCATAGTTGTTCCACTCAGAAAACACCATTCACTCTCACACTCCCCCCCACCCTCTCCACACACACGCACACTCTTTTTCTCTCTCTCACAAAAACACCTAGACACATACAGACGCACATACACAGCAGCTCTTGTTGTTAACATTTGAAGGAAAGGTGGCTAACAGTCTTTTAACCCTAAGGTTGTGTTTGAGAGTTTTTTTATTTAATATTTCTTGATGATTAAACCCCCCCCCACCCCCGCGCGTTGTAAGTTGATTTTGTTGTGCTTATGTTTTCCTCGTGTAAAATAAACATCACTTCTCAAAGTCCCCAAAGTTTATTTTATGTAAGAGTACAGCAGAGCAAAGCAAACACGAGGTCATGCGTTAGCACTAGCGCATCTGCTAACTTTTTCCACAGCCTGATTCCAAAACTGAATAAATTCATGTCAAATTTTTATCCAAAATTCAACGTATAACACCTCATCATGACATTTAGATTATTTTGCATATTATGTGCAGCTCTGCTTTTTATATATTTTCATGCGACAAAAAAAAAAAAGCCATCTTCCTGCTCTCACACGTGGGCGCTCTTGGCATGATTGGCGGGCACGTCCGCCATGACAGCAGTGGCTCCGCCTCCTCCTCTTCGCTGCCTGGAGTAGAAGAAGCTGCTCTCCCTGGCGAAGGCGCGGGGGTCAACGTCGCCATGGCAACAGAGGACCACGCCGCCGCCCAGGAAGCCGAGCGCCACGCCCGCCCAGCCGCAGTACAGCGACGAGCCGAAGGACATCAGACCCTTGTCCTGGTGGACCCCCACTGGGAACCACACGGTGGCCGCCAAGCCCAGCACGGCTGACAACACACACATAAATACTCACACATACACACAAAGTGATACACACACAAACTCACACACACAGCCACTCACCCATGAGGAGTATGAGGCCACCGCCCACCCGGGCCCGCCTCTTCTTGCCGGCGGCGGAGTCATGTGGCAGACGCACGCAGGAAGTGGACGTGAGCACCAACAAGATGGCGGGAAGTCCCAGCAGGCTCGCGCACACCATCAGGGCACGCGATGCTTGCACGTGGGCTGACGCATGCAACAGCGACAACACACAACTTCAAAACACTTCTCAGAGACTCAGAGAATGTTTTAGTTAACTAGAAGTAAAATTAAAATAAATATTTTCCTTAATGAAAAAAAAATAAAAACGAAAATGCTATTTAAAAAAACAAAAACTGAAACTACATTTTACATTTACAAAACTAACTATAATTATTGAATGAATGAACATTTTTCAAATTAGAGAGAAAATGTCGCTAGTTTTCATCTTTGTTAATTAATTTTATACATGAGCCTGTGGGGTTGATTTTAAATGTGATTTAAACATATTTATTTCTATATTAATCGGAATAAGGACGTTTGACAGTGTGTCGCACTGAAGTGACGTCATTTAGCAGCAGCCAATAGAAAAGCACCTTTAGAGCCAATAGAAAAGCACCTTTAGATGAGGTCACTCCCAGTTGCCAATTTTGCGTGTTTGACTTTTGGCTAGGAGTAGGCGGGACTTCCAACTTCCGGGTTTTCACATGCCTCGCCGTGTGCCCCTCAGTTGCGGAAACGGCGCTGACGTGCGAAACCCGGAAGTCTGAAGTGCGTGGCATCTAACCCCATTGCTCGCCTTGCCTGCTTTTTATTTTATTCAGCCGAAACGTAATGCTCTAGGTAAGAAGGGCGGTTCTTTTTCATTTCCCAATGGTACTTATTAAATACTGAACACAAGTAATACACAACATAAAAACAATAATAAAAAAAAACGAAGCATTTAAAATAAATAATTACAACTGATAAAAAACAACAGGGCCACCCTGAAAACTAATTAAAACTAACTAAATATAAAAAAGAAAAAAAAACTCGAAAACGAAATAAAAACGAACTATAATGAAAATTCCAAAACTATAATAACTTTGCGTCACGCCAATTGTAATCTATGACATGGCGGTTACCGGGCAGATTGAGAATCTGGTTGAGCGCGGTGCAGTGGTAGAGCGCAGGCGCGATGACGCACTCGGCCCAGAGGCCGCGGGACCCCAGCTCGTCCATGCGCACGCAGGTGGCCTCGCTGTAGTCGCAGGTGCGCACCCAGTCGTTGGTCGCCGTGGCGACCATGAGGCACACCCAGCCCGCCATGACGGAGAAACTGCCGCACGCCTGCCGACACACCGGAGACATCACACACACAGAAACAAACACGGTCCTCAAAAGACAAAAAAAAAAAGAAGATGAAAATGACGAGATGAATTATGAAATAATCAATACACGCGTTCCTAACATCAGTTAAGCTCCTGAGTTGTGGGCTGCTCGTGCTGGAGTGGACTGTGCTGACTTTGAACGGGTGCAAAAAAGGTGAAAAACGTCACGTGGGCACACTAAAGCTAATCTAAAGCAGATGCACAGACAAAAACCAGCCAGAGGCCGAACAGCAGGAAAAAAAAAAGGCTTCAGGAAAGTAAGAAACAACTTTTCCAACAGCTCACCTGCGTTCACGAGGCCTCCTGCTGGACACACAAGAGACAGCAACAATTTGGCTCTTTGGCGCCCTCCACTGGCCCAAACACGCACATTGTTAGCAACTTAGTTGCATAAAAACAAATTTCCATAATATGGGGAGAGATTTTAAATTCATACAAATATATATTAAGCTACACAAATAAGCGCAATGAGCATCAATCACGACTTGTAAATATTCCATTCTGCTTGTGAGTTTGTGGATCGACGGGCACGCACATTTATATTAGAGACAATCGTCAGGCACGACCACAAAATTCACAAGTTCCAAACATTCACGTGTGGAGAGGCCCGTCCCTTTTCCATCCGCTAGGAGGCAGTGTTGTTGAACCCATTGAACATTAGCGACAAAACAGAACGAAACGGCAGAAGAGCGTTTTTCAAGCCAAAAGAAGCTGTCAAAACACATACTTAAAAAAATCGTTTTAAATTTTTGAATTTCCCATTTTTAAACAAAAAAACGGGAAGTGACTCGTTGCCGTTCATTGGAGGCATTGGCAGTATACTGTAGTTGCGTGAATAATTGATGGCCACAAAGCCTACTTTGAAACCCTACTTTGAACATATATATATATATATATATTTTTTTACAGTTAAATGTTTTAACTAATAATATAGCCAGTATTATAATTTTTTAACCTGTTTTGAAACCCTACTCTAGTTTCAACCCTACCTTGAAATCTTAACCCTAGTTTAAATCATTGTATGATTACACTACAGGCCGAGGCCTCCCTGTGTTAGCAGGTTAGCATGTTAGCTTCTTTAAAGGCTAAAAAAATGTCTTATATGCATGATAGTAGGCAGGATTTGTATACATGTTTTTTTTTTTTTTTTTTTTTTTGCACCGACTCGCTCCAGCTCTGTCGTTGGAATAATAGTAGCAGGCAGCCAACACCAGGGGGAGACTGTTGTACACTTGACACAATTGCATGTTAGGAAGTAAATGCTGTAATGTTCATTTTACACTGAACAAAAAAAGATGAAGCTTCGGGAAACGTTCTTGTAAATGATGACCGTAAAGGTGAGTTGAATTTGACCTATTTTAACACTTTCCGCTCCCAAATTACTTGAAAGTCTTCGACGCATTCACGCTTATGTAGTAGGTGGAATCACTACACTCATACAGTTTGCTAGTTTATGTTACTTTACAATTATCCATTATTTTACATAGCTAGTTAGGTTGCTTTAAATGATTAATTTCTTTACACACACTTTGCGAACTAATTTTGACAGTTGGCCAGCTTGAGCAATTTTATCAGATGGCATGAGGCTAATTTGTACATAAGTTAGCTAGTTTATACTACTTAAACAAAAAATAGCCACTTTACACACAGTTAGCAACTTTATTAGCTATCTTACTCCGTACACACATTTAGCTAGTTTGAACACCACTAAGTTCCTAGTGCAGACGACTTCATATGTAATTGTTTATCGCTCAATACTAGTTGTCACAACTAGTTTTACTGACATTTATCTAGTTTAAGCCACTTTCTCGGCAGTCGGCTCGTGTTTACTATTCGATACACAGCAATTTCACACTTTGTTAAGTACACCACTACTTGTTAATACTGCACAGTCAGATCATTTTGGACAGTTCGTGTGTATGTTGTGACGTCATATTGGGAACGCACCTGTTTTGGGCAGCTGGATTTCGCGCCTGTGCGAGAGCAAGGCGTAACATCGCGATACTTATCCGTTGTTTCTCTCTCTCTCTCTCCACCTCTCACTCCCTCGCTGGCGTCCAGGGGCAATCAAGCGTCCTGGGTGGATGTTGGTGCTCATGTTGAGTCGGGCTGGCGGCCCATTGAGAGCAGACCAGACGCACGGACCTCAAAACAACTTACTGTGCATTCCTCTTTTTGTTCTTTCAGTCTTTCTTTCGCTTTTCTCTCTTTTCTTCATCGTTGTTTGGGGCGCCCGCGCACGAGAGCAACAGCTGGCGCGCGCGCGCGCGGAGGAGGAGGAGGAGGACTTTCTTTTTTATAGATTTAATTTTTTTTTTAATTTGTAGACGCTCGTCATCCGTGGACACTTGTCCACCTCTTCATTCCCCCTTTTCATCCCCCATCGTCTTCTTCATGGCTGGATGTAAAGATTGAGAGGCGCTCAGGCAAGCGCGCGCACGTGCACGCGCGGCGCGATGTGAAGACGACGACGTGCACACTTTCCCCCTTGAAAACACTTGACACGTGAGTAGCACTTTATTTGTGAAAGGTGAACTTTTGCTGAGTTTGTGCGTGACAAGCTCCACCCCCCCTCCCCCTCCCCACCTTATTATTATTTTCTCACGTTTGATTGAAAGTCAGCATTTCCCGACTCTGCCTGCTGGGACACTTTGGCTCCTGGGGGACTCGCACGCGTTTCCTGTGTTCCTATGCAACCTGCCTGTACTCTTTCCATTCATTAACATCTTTGCCATGCAACCTAATTGTTACAATAATAATAATTGACGTTGTTTCCCCCACCCACATACGCAATTCTTTAGGAGCCTTTTATTAATGCCACCAGTTTCTTACAGTAATAATTATAATTATTATTGTTTATGGAACATTGCATTCCATTTTTTATCATCCCCGTTCATGCAACCCGATATTAATAATAATAATAATAATGATTATAATATGATTAATACTCTTTCCATTTGTTAAGAGTTCCCTTCATGCAAGCTGCAAGATGATCACAATAACAAAAATAATTATTTACGTAATTCTTTACGTAAACACTTTGGAGGGAGCCTGAGTGTGTGTGCGTGTGAGACAACAATTGCCCGCTGAACTTTAACCTTCCATCTTTTGGCTGCTGATAAAACAAAGTGTTACAGTCGCAAGCCTTTTTCGCAAATGCAATGACCTTTGACCTCAAAGTGTCTTTCGACCCTTGGCCTGCCCAGAAAGGGCCTTGGTGGAGGTCACGCAACCTTGCCGTCGTCGTTTTTTTGTGGCTGCGTGTGTGCGGCGGCGGCATCATGGCGGCGGGCGCAGTGAGGAAGACGAGGAAGCCATGAAGGCGGTTCAATGTGGGAAGGAAGGAAATATGTGGCGCTTCGTCACACGTTTGGCCGATTATGGTTAGAGATGAAACGCTGCGATGAAAATGTCACATCAACGTGACCGCGCTTAGCAGTGCGGTGAACTTCACGGGAGAACTTGATAAACTTATTAAAAGTATTCCTTCGTGCCAATTCTAGTCCAGCACAAATTGAGTTGAGTTGCGTAAAAGCGCATTAAAATGATAGCTTCAATATCAGAATCTTTTTTTTTTTTAAAAATATTTATTTAGATAAACATTTTATTTAACTTTTATGTGCAGTAGGATGACGTACTTTGAATCAAAAAGACTTCTATGCGCCCTCACTAGTCTAAACACGGTATTCTGATTCACATTGTGTTTTAAGTAAAATAAATAAATAAATAAAAAAACACCCATTTTTATCCATTTATGGGGGCGGCCATTTTGCCACTTGCTGTCGACTGAAAATGACCTGGAATGATCACGGCGCAGCTTTTTCTGTGTTTGGTCATGTGACGTTCACAAGCTAAGCGCTTATGCTGCGTTCAAGGAAGGCGCAAAGTCGGACTTTTCAACTTCATACTATGAAGTATGCACGGGAACTCTTTGAACTCGGAAGTTGTAAAGTTTGAAAAAAAAAAAAAAGGACCCCGACTTCACCAACTGGTTGAAATCTGATGCCAGAACATAATTTACACGATTATGAACATATTTAGTATTTCTTTATTATAACATTAATTTAGCTATTCGAAAAAAAGTAACTTTACATAACCAAACGTGATTTCGACTGACTGTAACAATTTACCGTAAGCAGCCATATTTGTCGTTTACATTCGCTTCAAACGTTTTGAGGTGGGAACTGTGAGATTCCAAGCGCATGTGCGACTTCCCACCTTCCTCGAATGCAGCATTAGGCACAGTGATGTCATTCTCAGTCGTCAGGTGGATTTTTTTCAACTTAATTCATGTTCTGCAAAAACAATGTTAATCAGAATGCGGGGTTTGACGAGTGAGGACTTCCCCTTTAACTCATTCGCTGGCAGCCATTTTCACTGAAGCAACTCCCTTCGCTCCCGGCTGGTTTACTGGATTTTGACTGATTTTGCAAGGCCCACAGAATATTTTGTTCTATCGCTATAAAAACATGGAACCTACCGAAAGAAAGATTAGAGTCTCTTCTTTCATCAGGGGGAAAAAAAAGTATATTTGTATCTGTTTCTGTTTTGCAGCAATTGGCATTAGAATATAGCTAAGTTTCATCATTATTCACAAACCTGTTAAAAAAAAAAAAAGAACAGAGTTTTTTGCAACATGACCCTGGCTGATCTCATATACTCCGCTGCCACCTGGTGGCCGTCTTTTGTAATAACTACCATTGCTTTAAGCGACCTCTTCATTTCAGAAGCTGCCTTCTTTTTATGTCGATGATTATAAGGATGAAGGTGGGAGGTGTCAGGGGGGGGTCAGAGTACGACCTTGAGTACGAAAGGTCGTTTCCTCGCCTGGCGAAGACGATGCGAACATTGTGCCGCTTGTCAGCACAACACAACCACAACAGGTGGCCACCGCATACATCGCATTGGGCGCATGTGTGTGTGTGTGCGTGCGGGAGGCTGCTGTTTGCTCAGAACGGCGGCGGCGGCGGGCCTGACCTTTTCTCCAACATGAGTCGTCGTTTGACGGACGAGGAAGTGGCCCATGCTTATTTGACGTGCGTGCGTGCGTGCGTGCGTGCGTGTGTCCAAAGTATGAAACCCGATAGCAGCTGCCAGCGTTGCCTTTACGTTTGTCCTCTTTTTGAGCATTGGACATTTAGCTTCCACATTTCTACAACAGCAACCTGGCACACAAAAAACTGGCCCTAGCATTTGACTCCTGCCTAATTCAATATTCAAACTGGATTAACGGACTGGTCCCCCTCAATTGTGGGTTCGTCCCTAAGGGTAAAATGTAGGAAAACAATCATTCAAAAGCACTGCATCGCCCCCAAAAGAGGCCGGCCCACCGGGCGTCTGCCCAATATGCCAGATGGCCAGTCCAGCCCTGGTGCTGCTCAAGAAGAATTTCTTGCGTTGCGTGTTGCTTTTGTGTGTGACTGAACGCACACAAGAAGTTGTCCTCCATTGTTGTTTACACACATCAGGATGGAAACTTCCAGAGCGGCCCAAAGCTCTTAGAGGTCTCTCTCTCTCTCTCGCAATCGAAAACACGCTCAGCACCTCCACACGCGCACAAAGTTGCCTTCCGGCGTGTGAAGCTGCGTCAGTTCTCTGCGAATTCTTCTCCTAATCCGACACTTTAATGATGCTGTCGCTCTTCTAAAGACTCTTAAAAGCCAACTCGTCAACTCTGCGCGCAGACGTCGGTGTCAGCAAAGCCGCGCGGCGCGCGCGCGCGCGTCCGGCGGCGAAAGCAAAGCCCGTTTTTTTTTTTAGAAAGTGTCACCTCACGTCCCGCTTAAGCGGCTCGCCGTGATGCGGCTTTTCACGGCTTCGCCCCCAACATTTCAAATGTTTGGTAACAACGTCAACACAACGGGCTAATGAGCTAACAAACCTAAAAAAGCAAGCGAAGCTCTCGGAATCAATGAATTTCACAGTTTTTTCCCCCAAGTTGGCTAGATAATCACTGTATTTTTTTATTTTTTTGTTAAGGTTAGCTGGTTTCATTTCATGTAACTCCGCCGCTACATTGAATTCCAGCACTTCATGTGACGCCTTTACTTTGTGACATTGGGGATCGATTCAGATTTCCAAAAGTCATTCGATTTGATTCGATTCACAATGGCCCGATTTCAATTTGATTCGATTCACAATGGCTCGATTTCAATTTGATTCGATTCACACTTCATTTAGATTTATTTTCACTTCAGTTAAGGATTTCACACGTTTTGTGTTTTATATATATATATATTTTATTAGTATAGTATATTATATTATATATATATATATATTTTTTTATAATCATATTTAATTTTTACTTTCTTTAAAAAGAGAATTGTTTTAAACGTACAAAATGTAAATGTGAGAAAATACACAAAAAATACTGTAAGCAGTAAATTTCAAGCAAGACACACACACAAAAGGACATTTAGACCTTAAAATAGAATTCTATATTCACATTAATTTATGGGAAAAAGATGTATTGAAAGGTTTGATTTATGGTTTTATGAATCAATGTCCGACTATGAAAAGGAAAATCGATTTAATTAGTTTTTTAAAACCCCAGCCCTACTTTCACTGCCCACTTCATATAACGCCTTTGCTTCACGAGATGCACTTGCTTCGTGTAGCGCCCTCACTTCATCTCACCCTGACTTTGTGTAACGCCTGCACTTCATGTAACACCCTCACTACATGTGACGCCCTCGTTTGATGCGACACCCTTGATTCGTGTAACGCCCTCACTTCCTGTAACGCGATTGCGTCATGTAACGCCCCCACTTCTTGTAACGCGGTTCATGTGATGCCCTCACTTCGTGTAACTTCCCTACGTGATATAACGCCCTCACTTCCTGTAACGCTCTCGCTTCACGTGATGCCCTCGCTTCGCGTAACTTCCCCACTTCATGTAGCACCCTGGCTTCGTGTAACGCCCTCACTTCCTGTAACGCTCTCGCTTCATGCGATGCCCTCACTTTGTGTAACTTCCCTACGTGATATAACGCCCACACTTCCTGTAACGCTCTCGCTTCACGTGATGCCCTCACTTCGTATAACTTCCTTACGTGATATAACGCCCTCACTTCATCTAACACCCTGGCTTCGTGTAACGCCCTCACTTCCTGTAACGCTCTCGCTTCATGCGATGCCCTCACTTCGTGTAACTTCCCTACGTGATATAACGCCCACACTTCATCTAACACCCTGGCTTCGTGTAACGCCCTCACTTCATCTAACACCCTGGCTTCGTGTAACACCCTCACTTCCTGTAACGCTCTCGCTTCACGTGATGCCCTCACTTCGTGTAACTTCCTTACGTGATATAACGCCCTCACTTCATCTAACACCCTGGCTTCGTGTAACGCCCTCACTTCCTGTAACGCTCTCGCTTCATGCGATGCCCTCACTTCGTGTAACTTCCCTACGTGATATAACGCCCACACTTCCTGTAACGCTCTCGCTTCACGTGTTGCCCTCGCTTCGTGTTCCTGCCCTACGTGATGTAACGCCCTCACTTCATGTAACACCCTGGCTTTGTGTAACGCCTTCACTTCCTGTGACGCCCTCACCTTCACGACAATCCCACTGCCCTGATATTTAGCGACGCCCTCGCTTTACATAACACACTAACTTCATGCCCTTACTCCCATGATGCCTTTGATTCATGTGAAGCCCTCACTTCATGACAATCTCCTTGCCCTTACTTTACGTGACACCCCCACTTCATGTGTCACCTTCACTCTTGTGATGCCCCCACTCCATGTTTCACCCTCCATGTGACGACCTCACTTCATAAGGCTCCCTACTGCCTTCAATTCGTGCGACGCCCTGGCTTCATGCGACGCCCTCACTTCATATCGTTCCCCCGCTTCATGTGGCACCTCCTTCATATGAAGCCCTCACTTCACGTGACACTCTCTTACTGACGCACTTCCGTCATGTTTACGCCCTCACTTCAAACGAAGCCCTGACTTCATGTGACACCCTCGCTTCAGGTGATGCCCTCACATCATGTGAGCACAAATATTCAGCATATCTTTTATTTGTGTGTGTATGTGTGTGTGTGTTTTACATTTCTATGAGTGTGTGATGATTGAGAGGCATGCGACTCCACAGGGCGTGATTTATAACACCACTTCCAGCCGCCCGACCATAAACCATTACGCACGCACGCACACACACACACACTTAAAGACGGCGCTTCTACCTGTTCATCGGCACGCTGTACTTTGGTTCCATGAGTGGCATCTGTTACCATGGCAACAGTAGAAGCAAAGCCAGCAGCATATGCACATTCACACACACACACTCGCTGCACACTGGACCTTTAAATGGTGTGGGGTCAGCACAAGTCGGGGGTGTTTGATTTGATTACTTTTTTCCCGTCACTGACATCCACTCGTGTGTGTTTTTCTGATGTGATCCGATTTGATTGTTACTGTCTGCCGTCGTCGTTTGTTGACCCGCTCGCGCTAATATTAGCCACACGCTGAAAGTACACGGTCAGACCTCACACGTGATGCTAGCAGCTAAATGCTAAATGGGCATGTGTGCGCGTGCGTGTTTGTGTATTTGTGACGGTGTGGAGAAGTGTGTGTGATTGTGTAGGAATGTGTGCGTGTGGCTGATGTATGTGTGAGAGTGTCTCTGTGAGTGTAGGTGTGTGTTGGGTTGTGTGTATTTTTGTGTAAGTGCTTATGTGTGCATGTGTGCGCAGGTCTGTGTTTGTGTAGTTGTGTATGTTTGTGTGTGTGGATGAGCGGCGTGAGTGTGCGTGCACTTGTGTGTTTGTGTAGGTAAACGTGTTTATGTGTGCGCGTTTAAGTGTGCTTTTGTCACTTACTATTAGTTCCTGCCGAACTTGCCAAAACGCGCATACGCGCACGCACACACATATTGTACAGTCAGCTGGCGTCAAAGATATGTTGTCTGTTTGAGGTCATGTGACGTGTGTCGAGCGCGCCTGCTCCCCGTCCTCCCCCTGTTCAGCATTTACACTGCTGGCAATGTGGATCAGAACCAGATCAAAGTGAGATTTTCGTGACACTTTTCACGTGACGTAGCAAAAGTAAATTTTGGCCTTTTTGAGGCTTGTCAGTACAGAATGTGAGTGTATAGGTCAATAAGGTCAAAGGTCATGATAAAAAAGAAAATATATTGAATGGTGGTAAGATTTTGTTAAATGTGAAATGTGTTCGGCGCTGGCCGGCTGAGATGTTAAAACACTTTTAAGTGGCGATGATTTATTTTGATGAGGGGCGGCCATGTCAGCCCGGGCCACTTCCTGTCAGGACTCGTCGGGTTCGCCGTCCTTCATCCTCCATCTTCGTGCTGTTGAATGACGCTCGTGTCACCGACGCTTTCCGCGTCTTCTCAACATGCTCTCACACTTGAAACGAAAAAAAGGTGCTGACGAGGAGTCGAAGTGGAGGAGTTTGATTTCAGGGCAGCGCGGTGCGATGGTGTCGAATGTGTTTGCCTCACAGTGCTGAGGTTCTTGGTTTGAATCTCCACGTGGGTTTTTTTCTGTTATTAACTCTTTGACTGCCAGACGTTTTCAGAAAAGGGATGCCGTGGGTGCCAGCCGATTTAAGCATTTTTGACTGATCTTTCAAGGTCCACAGAAAAATATGTGTTTGGACTATGGAAACGCACATAGTACCAAATGAAAGATTGGACTCTCATCTTTCATCAGAAAAAAAAGTTTGTTTCTACCTTATTCCGTTTTTCAGTAATCAACAATAGAAAATGGTTAGTTTCACCTCTGTTTTAAAAAAAAACGTCTTTTAACGTCTTTGGCACTCCTCCATAGGATTTTACTAAACGTTATTTAACGTTTTTGGCAGTCAAAGAGTTAATGATCTCCCAGTACTTGCATGGGTTTTTCCTTCACTACGAAAATATAGACTGTAAATAACATTCGTATTTAGAGCCACAAATATTTTAATGCTGATTTTGTCTTTTTTTTTTTTTTTTTTTTTGGCTGGCGAAATTTTTCTGGAAGCTTCTCAGGTTGTGTTTGTTGTGAAGAAATGAAGATGAGCCGTCGCCATCATCACAATTTTGCCACAGTAAAACTACAGTGACAGTGGAAGCAATCCAGACATTTCTGTGGGATGGGGGGGGGGGGCAGAAGTGGGGGTCCGTTTCTGGCTCCGAGCACTGGCCCACTTTTCGTCTTCTCTGGCGAGCAGTTTGGCGTCCCCCCCAGCCGTCGTTTAGAGTGCTAACGAGGACTCTCAGGTGATGATGATGATCAGCTGATAGCGTCGTCTGCCCGTGTGTCACGCGTGTGTCTTTGCTCATACAAGCATGATGTAATGGAGTAATAAGTTGTAAGAGTAAAAGTAAGTCAAAAGTCGTTGCGCTTGTTTTACAAACGGCCGAAGAAGCGAGCATGTGAGCCACACAGGAAGTTGCCGTCGTTCCTGCAGGAAATGATGGAACGGTCAGTGAAGTGAGAGACACAGATCGATGACAGACACAGACACAGACAGACACAGTGCATGGCAGTGCGTGGTGGACAAGGCCGCCGCGCGTGTGTGCGCGTGCGCGTGCGCGTGCGTTGACCTTGCGCTGCAGCTTCATCAGTTTAGTGGTTCAAGAGCAGCGCAAACAGACAGGAAACACTCCGTCACTTTTGACTCCTGCTCGTCATCCATCAGACGGTTCATTGTGCGTGCGTGCGCGTGCGTGTGGGTGGGTGTGGCCATGGCCCAGAGCGCACTTCAGAATGGCAAGGTAGCTTGTAGCTGTGGCCTTGTGGTACACCTGTATCACACCCCCCCCCCCGCGCACTACAGACAATTCAAACATTCTTCTTGCAAAAATCTCCTAGCTTAAGGCTAACATACAATGTGGAATGCCATTGACAGGCTAACGGACATTAGCATTATTCTAAACGTTTAAACAACTGAGCAGCAACACTTTCAGCGGTTCATTGTGTGTGCGTGCGCGTGCGTGTGCGCGTGGGTGGGTGTGGCCATGGCCCAGAGCGCACTTCAGAATGGCAAGTTAGCTTGTAGCTGTGGCCTTGTGGTACACCTGTATCACACCCCCCCCCCCCCGCGCACTACAGACAATTCAAACATTCTTCTTGCAAAAATCTCCTAGCTTAAGGCTAACATACAATGTGGAATGCCATTGACAGGCTAACGGACATTAGCATTATTCTAAACGTTTAAACAACTGAGCAGCAACACTTTCAGCGGTTCATTGTGTGTGCGTGCGCGTGCGTGTGCGCGTGGGTGGGTGTGGCCATGGCCCAGAGCGCACGTCAGAATGGCAAGTTAGCTTGTAGCTGTGGCCTTGTGGTACACCTGTATCACCCCCCCCCACCCCCCCCCCGCGCACTACAGACAATTCAAACATTCTTCTTGCAAAAATCTCCTAGCTTAAGGCTAACATACAATGTGGAATGCCATTGACAGGCTAACGGACATTAGCATTATTCTAAACGTTTAAACAACTGAGCAGCAACACTTTCAACGGTTCATTGTGTGTGCGTGCGTGTGCGCGTGGGTGGGTGTGGCCATGGCCCAGAGCGCACTTCAGAATGGCAAGTTAGCTTGTAGCTGTGGCCTTGTGGTACACCTGTATCACACCCCCCCCCCCCCGCGCACTACAGACAATTCAAACATTCTTCTTGCAAAAATCTCCTAGCTTAAGGCTAACATACAATGTGGAATGCCATTGACAGGCTAACGGACATTAGCATTATTCTAAACGTTTAAACAACTGAGCAGCAACACTTTCAACGGTTCATTGTGTGTGCGTGCGTGTGCGCGTGGGTGGGTGTGGCCATGGCCCAGAGCGCACTTCAGAATGGCAAGTTAGCTTGTAGCTGTGGCCTTGTGGTACACCTGTATCACACCCCCCCCCCCCCCGCGCACTACAGACAATTCAAACATTCTTCTTGCAAAAATCTCCTAGCTTAAGGCTAACATACAATGTGGAATGCCATTGACAGGCTAACGGACATTAGCATTATTCTAAACGTTTAAACAACTGAGCAGCAACACTTTCAACGGTTCATTGTGTGTGCGTGCGCGTGCGTGTGCGCGTGGGTGGGTGTGGCCATGGCCCAGAGCGCACTTCAGAATGGCAAGTTAGCTTGTAGCTGTGGCCTTGTGGTACACCTGTATCACCCCCCCCCCCCCCCCCGCACACTACAGACAATTCAAACATTCTTCTTGCAAAAATCTCCTAGCTTAAGGCTAACATACAATGTGGAATGCCATTGACAGGCTAACGGACATTAGCATGGACGTCACAGTTATTCTAAACGCTTAAACAACTGAGCAGCAACACTTTCAAACATGTAAAAATACTCGTCTTCTTTCAATTAATTGCGCCGCATCTTTTCCAGTGGAGCTCAGTGCTGCCTGGAATGCGGTGGCAAAAACGTGGTACTACATTGAAGCCGTGCAGAATTGAAATATGGATTTGGCTGTTTGCCGCGAAACGGCAAAAACCCTCACTCACTTCATTGTCGCAGGAACTATATACCAAGGGGAACACTGTGCACAATTTACAAAAGATGTGATGTTAGAGAGTCTTTACAGTGTCGGCTGTGTCACAAACGAGTTAATAGAAAATTATTTAATCAAGCACCGGGGAGCAAGTGAACAGCGTGACACACACGGGAAAAAAAAACAGAATGGAAGAGATGGGAGGCAGAGAGACTCAAATAGGATAAATGTAAGTGGGTCGCTGTGTACACACGCACACACTCTTTGGAGTGGAAGGTAATCTAGTACATAAATAAGAATATAAAGTCCAAGAGGATTTGTAACGCTGTACAATATATAATAATAATAATAATAAAATATAATTTAGTGTACTGCAATATAAGCGGCGATAAGAATTTAGAGCAGGTGAGGATGTATAATGTGCGGTAGTAATGATAATAATGTAATGAGGTGAAGATTTACAATTGTGAGGAAGGATGTGAAGAGGTGAGGATGGGTAATAATAATAAGAATGTTAAGCAGGTGACCAAATGCAATTCGAATAGCAATGTAAAGAGTGTAATGATAATAAGAAAGTGAAGAAGGGAGTAATAATAAGAATGTAAGCGGGTGAGCATATATATTAACTCTTTGACTGCCAAAAACGTTAAATAACGTTTCGTAAAATCCAATGGAGGAGTGCCAAAGACGTTAAAAGACGTTTTTTTTTCAAAACAGGTGAAACTAACCATTTTCTATTGCTGATTACTCAAAAACGGAATAAGGTAGAAACAAACTTTTTTTTTCTGATGGAAGATGAGAGTCCAATCTTGTTTTAGCAGTATGTGTGTTTCCATAGTCCAAACACATAATTTTCTATGGACCTTGAAAGATCAGTCAAAATGCTTAAAATCGGCTGGCACCCACGGCATCCCTTTTCTGAAAACGTCTGGCAGTCAAAGAGATAATAATAATAAGAAGAAAAATGTGAAGTAGGTGAAGATGAAAGTTGCCAAGGGCAGGATGTAGCGTCAGCTTCAGGGTCACAACCCTTTCACATTCAACAAAATAAAAGTTTTTATCTTTTTTTATCAAGTCACACACTCGAGCGTGACTGACACCTTTCAACCGCAGCGCACACATGCGATCAGTGACGACACACACACACTCACACAGAGGTGTGTGTGCGTGCGTGCGTGTGTGTGTGTGTGACAGTGAGTCGGCCCGGCGAAGCTATAAGAGGCTGACGAGCGTCTCGTCTGACCTCCTTCGGTGCTAAATTAAAATGAACCGGAATATTGATACCGAATGAAGGTGTGTGTGTGTGCGCGCGCGCGTGTCTGAGACAGTGAGAGATGACGAGACAGAAAGAAGGCCACGATGAGAGATCATCACCAAAATCAGCATTCATGATTTGAGATGGCTTCCGTTTTTACTTTAAAAATTCCTTTCAAACTCACAATTTTTGACTCATACAAAAAAAAAGATATCACACATAAAGAATTTTATTTTATTTTTTTAAAAGAGGGTTTTGGCGAATAAGAGCACTTTTGTGATATGTGTGAGAGTTTTTGGGTGAGTGTGAGTTTTTCTTGCAGAGTGAGAGTTGTATTTGTGTGAGTGTTTTATTTGTTTTTTGTTTTTTTGCTTGCGTGAGAGTTTTGAGTTTTTATTTTGCTGGTGCAAGTGAGAGTTTTTTTGGTGAGCTTTTGAGGTTTTCTGGTGTGTGAGAGGTTTTTGGTGTTTGGGTTATTGGAGTTAGGGTATTTTTGGCACATTAATTTTTTGGTATGAGAGTTTCAGAGTGAGAGTTTTATTTGCCATGTGTTTTGAGGTTTTTTTTTTTCAATTTAATTTAATTTTTTACTGGTGTAGTTTTTTTTTTGTGTGTGAGAGCTTTTATTGGTGAGTTTTTGAGGGTCTCTGGTGTGTCAGAGTTTTTTGGTGTGAGTGTTTGCATGAGAGAGTTATTTTGTGTCTGGGTTATTGGAGTTTATTTTTGGTGCAGACGTTTTTTAATGTGAGAGCATTTTCGTGTGAGTTTGAGTGTGGGAGTTTTATTTGCTTTGGGTTAGAGTTTTTTTGAAAGTTTTTTTTTTTTACCTGTGTAAGAGTTTGTTTTTTGCTTGTTAGCTTTTATCAGTGAGTTTTTTAGGCTCTCTGGTGTGTCCGAGTTTTTTAGTGTGTGAGAGTTTTTTTGTGTTAGGGTTAATGGAGTTAGATTATTTTTTGTGCAGGAGTTTCTTGTTGTGTGAGAGGTTTTTTTTTGGGGGTGTGTGTGCACATACACACACGTTTTTAAACAAAGACACACAACATCCCACTTGCAATTGTTTACAGCAGTCATTGTAATGGATCAGCTGTCTTTCTCATACAGTATGTGTGTGTGCGTGCGCTTGTGTGTGTATGCACGTGCGTGTGCGCATATGTGAGGAAAAAGCGGGCTATGAAGTGGACGTCTTCTTTCGGATAAGATCAACTCAAATCGTTTCCACGGTAACAACAATGTAGGATTTTGTGTGTGCGCTAATGTTAGCATGCTAGCATGAACAACAACTAACAAACAGGAGGGCGACCCCGCCGACAGGAAGCGGATGTTTGAATGACGGACTGACCATCATTCGTCGTCACTGGGACGAGCAAACTTAAAACTCACTCAACACCTCCCTGCTACCTGACTGGTGTGTGAATAATGAATGTGTGTCCCTCCGTGTGTGTGTGTGTGTGCATATGTGTCATAGTGTGAGTTTGTGTGCGTTTGCGTCTGCATCTGCGTATGTGTTTGCGTGGATCTGGCCCAGATTGTGCGTTGTGATGTCATCAATGTAACCCCAGCTGAAAGGTGACTCTGTGTGTCACCTCCTCTTCATCACCTGATACCTGACACACACACACACACACACGCACACACACTCTTTTCCACTCTTTCCAGTTTTATCATCAATAGTTTTTTTCCCCCCCTGCCTTCTGATTGGCTGATTTGGGACCTCTCATGGCTGTGCGGAAACTTATTCCAAACACTTTAGAGATAAATTCATCTAAATATTTCATATCTAATTTATCAGGATCTGAATGAACACAATAACAATATTACCACAATATTTACTGTACGTCTTTATCATCTACAAAAAAATGACTATTACAGCATTTTACTGAGTCACTTATAGACTGTATTATATTGCCTCCTGGTGGCCAAAGCGGGCATACCAGAAGGAGCAGCACAATGAAATTGACTGCCACATTAAATCTGAAATTCTTCACATTCAATATTCTACGTTATGTTTTTATAATGTAGAATATTATAGATTGCTATTTTACCTCATTAAAAAAACACTTGTGTGTACATTTGGAAGAGTGATGATGTCAATGTGAAGGTGTGATGCATACTGTAAGTGTAACATTTGTCCACTTTTACAGGGAAACTGTTTAGCGCGTGCTAGCTGTCAATTCTTCCTGACTCATTTCTCTTTCATTTATATGTTTTCAAACCAATTTATTATTCGTGTTCACACTCTTAACGCCAAAAGTGCTAAAAGATGCAGCGACAAAGTCAGGACGGATAAAATTGTTGTGACTCATGCGAGCGACTGCGTTAAATGCGAGCTAGCCTGCTAACAAGTGTGCTAGCGGGCTAACAAGCTTTGGAGCCAGGCGGGCAAACTTGTTAAAAAAGCGCGACTCTGAGGTGGATTAATTTTTATAGGATAGTAAAGATGTAAGTAATGTGACCAGTGGTCACCATGAGGGAAATGAGCTCATATAAAAACATTTTTAAATCGATTGAATTAATTAAACTTATTAAAAGACACATTTTAAAGTATTCATTTAGCACCTGTGAAATGGATGACTTTTATATAACATCACTTGAACTGAAAACCAAACTCACTAAAAGCTGTATTTTTTTTTTACTTCCAGTTGACGATTACCGTGTTTACAAAAGTAAACTGTATTTGTTTTATTTTGTTTTTGAATACCACAATGTTGAACCAAACCTTATTATGTTATTACGAAAGCCTGCTAGCTTAATGCTAACATAATCATGTGGAAATTAGCATCGATGTTACGTAACAAAAGCTTTTTTCATGTCTCTTCTCCTTGAAATTATGTTGCATCTGTTCCAGTAAAGCTCAGTGCTGCTCTGGCATCTTGTGGCGCAACAGGGTATTACACTGAAGACATGTAGTTGAGCTTGCTTGTATAAAAAAAAATAATTTTGCTTAAAAATGTATTCTATAGTGGAGGATTACTTAATAGGCATCTCTAAACATAAAAAATATGATAAAGCATTAATTTTTCTTTTTTGTGTGCGTTTTTTGACTTTGCGAGGACGTGTCGGCGGCGCGGCAGTGTCACGGTGCCACGGCGTATTTCACTTTAATTTGCCGTTGCGATGTTGTTTCAAGCTCGATAGCTGCGTTGGAGGCTCGAGGCTTCCGTTACTGTCTGATGGCCGTTTGACGACGCCCATAAAACATTTTATCTCCAACGCGACCTTGACCACGATGTGAACTCGGCACGCTCCCCGACGCCATCACCACGGCGTGTGTGCGTGTGTGCGCGTTCGTGCACGCTGCCAATTCTCGGCGATGGGACACTTAGTGAGACGCTGATAGCTAATATGGAAATGATAAGAGTACATGATGTCCGCGTGTGTGTTTGTGAGTTTGAGTCTTCTTCATCACCCTCCGGTTAGCTTCCTCCTCCTCATACATCATCATCATCATCATCATCATCATCATCATCTCCTGGACTCTTATTGAGTCCACTTGTTCATCATTAAGGCCCGAGCACGCCAGTACAACAACCGTAACAAAATCCCTTTGTTTGTTTTTATTTATAAATCACCTTTTGATGGTTTAATTATTATTATTTTTGTCAGGGTTACAGAATAATATGAACAATGTACCACAACTCTACTTGTGATAAACAAACTTGTCAAAAGCATTTAACTCTTTGACTGCCAAAAACGTTAAATAACGTTTAGTAAAATCCTATGGAGGAGTGCCAAAGACGTTAAAAGACGTTTGTTTCAAAACAGGTGAAACTAACCATTTTCTATTGTTGATTACTGAAAAACGGAATAAGGTAGAAACAAACTTATTTTTTCTGATGAAAGATGAGAGTCCAATCTTTCATTTGGTAGTATGTGTGTTTCCATAGTCCAAACACATCATTTTCTGTGGACCTTGAAAGATCAGTCAAAATGCTTAAATCGGCTGGCACCCACGGCATCCCTTTTCTGAAAACGTCTGGCAGTCAAAGAGTTAAGGAGATCGGAGTAAGTCGATGTACGAGTCTGAAGGAAGTTTCAAGTCTTAACTGGAAAGTTTCCAGCCCGGAAAGTCAAGTGGAGTCCGGAGTAAATTTCAAGCAAGTTGAGTCAAGTCGAGTCATCAATTAAGTTATGCAGGTTCAGTTTTATTACTTTATTGTCTTCTCTGTTAAGTACATTGAATTTTAGTTCATGTTTGACCAGCTATCAGTCCGCATAAAATATAATACTTGAATCAGGATTCCCGAGTGTGACTAAAATAGTCGCATTTGCCCCAAAATCAATTTGGAGTTTTTTAACCTTAAAAAACAAACAAAAAAAACAACTATATATATATATATATATATATATATATATATATATATATATATATATATATATATATATATATATATATATATATATATATATATATATATATAATTTTTTTTAAACAACTAATTTAATAAATGTGTTTGGTCCAAAAAGAACTTGCATATTTGTAGTGTTTCAAATAATTGTATTTGAATTAATATTTCTTGGCAGTAAAAATATGATAAAGAAAAAAATTCCAACACTTCGGGGTACGCTCCAACCGCCTGTTTTAGCTAAAGATATTAACAAGCTTTCTCCGACAACAACAAAAAAACTTTCAAAAATATATAAGTTACTTTCATATACTGATAAAATGTCTTTACCCATCTCGAAATGGGAGACAGACTTGTCTATAGCACCGGAACCTGACTTTTGGATTCAAGTTTGTGAAAACGCATTTAAAATGACAAAACACACAAATTTACAACTTATCCAATATAAAATTATTCACAGAACATACATTACTCAATATATGATGAAGAAAATGGGACTCTCAGACTCCGACATTTGTCTCCAATGCTTACAAAACACTACAGACACTTATGTCCATGCTTTATGGTTATGTACTCCGGTTATGTATTTCTGGACTAAAGTCTTAGAAAAACTTTCCGCTATTTTGGACTGTAGGATACCTTTATCTCCAAACTTGTGTTTGCTAGGTGACCTAACAACAACTGACTTACCACATAAACAATTTCAATCTACACTTGTAGCCCTTACTATCGCTAAAAAAAACAATTCTTGTTAACTGGAAAAATAAACAAACTCTGAATATCGACCAATGGTCTAACCTCCTCATAAATCACATTTTAATGGAAAAAATATCTGCCTCAAATAAAAACCAAATATCAAAATTTATACAAACATGGTCTACGTATATAGAATTTTTTAACCTAATTCCGGTTACTTAATTCTGTCTGTTAGCGAGAGCCACTACATCGTGATAACTTACATTGATGTTTCTGCATTTGGCAATTTATTATTATATTATATTATTAGTATGGGATTTTTTTTTTAATGGGCTTTAGGTGAACTGATGAATACACACACGCTCGCACGCACGCATGCACACACACACGCACATACACATACTCACCCACATACAAAAAATAAAAAATAAAAAAAATATATATATATGTGTGTATATGTATATATTATATGTATATATATTTAAAAAAAAAAAACAACATTTATTAAATTTTTTTTAATTGATTTGTTTGTTTGTTTTTTAAAAAAAAGGAGAGCAATGATGATGTCAAATCGAATGAACAATACTGAGCTCTCCTGAGAAAGAAAAAAAAATTAATTAATATTTCTTACATTGAAACATACGTTGAAAGATTTTTTTTGTTTGTTTATTGTACCAAATAATAAATGATCTTCCTAATCATGATTTCAATTATTATACCAAAATAATTGTGATGAATATTTTCTTCATAATCGAGCAGCCCTACCGTGATTGGTCGTTTCCTATTTCCTCAGCACAGATGAGGCCATCTTCAGTCGACAGCATGTGGCAAAATCAGTTTGTAAAGCTATTAATTGTACATGAAAAATAAGTTATCAAATTAATTCTGGACAAAATATGAACTTTTTACTGCCGAAAATGGCTCAATGAGTCAAGTATCCCTTCAAACATTGTCATCATGCCATGTCAGCCAGTCAGGGTCACTACGCCCCCACCACCCCCAAGTCCCGCCCCAAGTCCCGCCCCTGCTGTCCTTTAGCCAAACTGTCCCGGTTGTCGCCTGCCAGCTCCCTTGGCTCTCTGCCCGCCAAATTTGAACGGGCGGCGACAACGTGCGTTTCCTCCTTTCAAGCTAATTGAATTGAGCTTGCGAGGGACGTCTTCATCCTCCTCTTCATCCTCGTCGTCGTCATGCCCGCTGACAGCCGCTCGCAGTTAGGGCGGGGGCCAAGACGCAGATGGCGCGTAGATGCATACCGTATGTACAAGTTATGTAGTCGACAAAACATGCGGGCATTTTGGATATTTCCGAATTGGCGAGGCAAAAGTCCACTAACTTAATGCGAACATGGGCCAAAGGAAATTCTTGTTGACTTTACGATAATGAATTCCACATAGAAACATAGAATACAAAAATACTCACAAGCGTTCTCGCTACCTTTTCTTCTTCCTCTTCAATCCGCTGGATCTCTTCCAGTGCTGCCCTGGCATGTTGTGGCAGGATGTGGTACTACACTGAATGCGCACAACTCAAAACTCAGACTTGCTTGTATACTGTCAAGACCATGAAAAAGATCTGCTCAAAAGTTGATGTTGCCTGGCTAATATGCTAATTGCCGCGGATTAGCGGCATCTGTCGCCACGACAACACTCTCTCACGATCCACCTTTACATTTACACACACTCTCGTCTCTCCTCAGCTTCTTGATTCTTTTTTGAGGAGCTAGCCCCGCTAACTGCTAGCGTGTTGATGTCACATGATTGACACGCGCACAGCAACAACAGCAAGCGCCTACGTGACCGCCGCGCCGTGCTGGTGTGTCCACATCAAAAGAAAATCCAGCTCTGTTTTCCGTTCTTATCAAAAGCTGTCATCCAACACGTCGCTCGGTCACACACACACACACACACACACACACAAACGTGCGCACAAAATCATGTACGCACTTTTTCAGAAATCTGATTTGGGAGCTGTGAAGAATAAATGCATGAAGGCTTGAAAAATGACTCCTGTCTGATCATTCAATTAAGAGCCCGTGCAGATGGTCCACATACACACACACGCAACTCGCGCGCACGCACACACACGCACACACTTTTTTTTCAGTGCAAAATCTTTTTTATTTGTCATGGCTCTTCTCATAGTCACTGTTTATAGTACTTTCTCACAATCATTGTCCTTTGCGACTGTAATGGCATTTTGTTATGGCCCTTCTCCTTTCTCATAGTCCTTAAGAAGCTGTTGATGTGAAGGAGACAGGAAGTGAGACACAAGAGAGATATTTACGTTTGTCAAGATAGAAGGAAATGACAAATAATGGCAACATTTCGGCATCTTCCTTCCAGGACTGGACTGGCACAAATAATCGGCCCTGGCGTTTTGTCATAGGCCCGCTGGCCCAGCCCGATTCCTGACCCCCCTTGGCTACCACTGATCAGTTTGATCTCTATATTGTAAATAGATGATTGGGTTGCTCCTTCTAAATTGTGCGTCGGTCTCTCGTGGTAAAATGCAAATAAATAATAAGAAAATGAATGATCATTGAATAGCACCACATCGGCCCCCGAAGGACACCGGTCCACCGGGCATCTGCCCTGTGCGCCAGACGGCCAGTCCAGCCCTGCTTCCTTCTGCTTCAAAAGACACACAGAAAGCTCCGCCCGCCAAGGTAACCAAGGTAACGGAACAAACGCGGCAAAACCACACAGGCAGGGAAGCGGGACTATGACAGCGAGCGTCTCGGTTGTGTGCGTTTTGAGGCTGAGGCGGGGTCTGATTGCGTCCGGTCGGCTTGATTGCGTGGAGGTTGTAGGCCGACCCGAGCCGCGTCTTCATCGCGAGCCGCGTCTTCATCACGCTCAATCACGACGCTCAGAGATCCTTTAATCAAACGCTCCTCGTCTCACAACCGCCGGCACTCTTAACGCTCTCGAGACTTTCCCCAGAATCCCTCAGAAGTACTTCACTTTTTTTTTTTTTGTTCATACTTCAGGGTTTCTCCTGGCTCAAATTGAGGCCGAAGCCATCCCATTGTGATCAGCCGCTCAAGCAAAAAACATTTTTTCCTCTCTCAATTCTTTCTATTTGTTTTAGTGTTTTCTTAACATTTTCTTAGGGTTAGACGGGAATTAGGGTTGATGAAGGTAATTGCAAACCTGTAAACATACAACCATGAGAACAGTGACTATTACGGCATCTTAGGAGAGGACCTTCTTTGCTGCTTCTTCTTCTTGCTGTTAATTATGCTGCATGCCTTCCAGTAGAGCTCAGCGCTGCCTAACATGTTGTGGCGAAACATGGTACTACACTGTAAAAAGAGTTGTTCAACCAATTGAATTGTTGACCAACTTTGAAAAAAATCGCTTCGATTTGGTAGCACACGATTGAATTAAATTAATACAAAGTGAATATATGAAGTTTGTTCAATTTCATATATTCACTTTGGATTAATTTTGGATTCACTTAATTGCATGAGGTTATTAAATTTAATATATTCACTTTGGATTAATTTTGGAATCGATTCAAGTGATGGATTCAAGTTAATATATTAAGTTTAATGAACTCATAAATCATTAAACTTAATATATTCACTTTGAATGAATTTAATTCAATTGTGTGTTTGTTGAATTGAAGAGATTTTTTTTTTTTTTAAAGTTGGTCAACAATTCGATTTGTAAACTTAAATTGGTTCAAAATTTCTCTTTTTAGAGTGTACACTAAATGCACGCAACTCTAAATTCGGACTTGCCTGTATACTGTAAAAACTAAGGATGGTCGATACCATAGCACGAGTACTCTTACCTTTATCACTAGTGCTTTTGATACATACAATTTACATACACACAAAAAAAAGACCTATACATCCCAATATAGCATTTTTCCTTTAAAATTGCATGAACTGAATGGCAATTTTTATTCTTTTAATTTAAAAAATTGTTAATAGGCCCCAAAAGGATGGGCAATACTGGTGGTCACGAGTACCAATACCTTGAAATAATGCCAAGTTACATGCTCATCTCTAGTATAAAAACGAACAAACATAAAAAAAAAACAAAACTGTTACTTAAATGATGACTTGTGATATAGCAAAGGCTTATTGTACTTTCTACTCACGGCACTTGATGTGTGTCCGCACAGCTGGTAGCGTGGGCCAGTCAGCAGCAGGATCAGGATGACAAGATGGCCGGCTGTGTGTTTCCAATGGGACCAGAGAGCTTTCAGCGCTTCACGCCGGACTCCCTGGCGGCCATCGAGCAGCGCATCGCCAAGGAGAAGGCCCGACGCAACAAACACTACCAGGAGGTAGCCCGCACGCTAAACCAAAAATATTCATGCCCAATATTTATTGAATTCATGAACATTCATCCAATAATAGTAAATATTTACCCCATCGTCATTAGTTGATGCGCAGCGTGGCTGTGAAAAGAGAGGAGCAACTTTACAACTTTTAAGCGCGTGTGTGTGTGTGCGCGCGTGTGTGTGTCAGGACCTTGGCGACGTGGAGGTCCCTCGGCCCCGGGCCGACCTGGAGGCGGGAAAACAGCTGCCGCGCATCTACGCCGACATCCCCTCTCACCTGGTGGGAGTGCCCCTGGAGGACATCGACCCGTACTACTTCAAAGAGCGAAGGGTACGCAAAAGCTGGTGCCTTGAGATACGAGTGACCCGACTTAAGAGTTTTTTTTTCCCAGAAAGCTGTTTAATGCCAGTTGGAGTTTACTCTCAAATAAGGATAATTACATCATTGTGTATTTCGAACAGCCAAACAATGATGCACAAGAATGACCTTCTAGCTTAATGCTAACATATAGTGGAAAACGCCATTGACATGCTAATCGTTGATGTGTACCTATTTTTTTAACTGTTGAAATATTGGTAATTTACATGTCGGTAAGTAGGGGAGCGTTTTAAACTATTTCCCTTTTTTTTTTTTTCAACTATTTCCCGTTGGCGTCGGTACGCCGAAGTTGCTCGACTCGCCTGAGCGCCGCCGCGGGAGGCAAAGCAAAAAAAGCGGGAACGCGGGCGCCGGCGCGATGTGAGGCTGGCGAGGGACGGCGAGGGACGGCGACGCATCGCTCGCCAGCCTCACATCACATCGCTTCCTCATGAGGGACTTTCCTCGCCGGCCTCCCTCCTCGGCTCGGCGCCGTTTGCAACATCACATGTTTGTGTTTGCGGTTGCTGTGCCAGCTTAGCAGAGGGAAGCCAAAAAACAGAAAAACACATTCAGATTTTCTGCTAGACGGGGGGGGAAATTATCGTTTATCTTCTATACCAGGAGTGTGCTAGCTTTTTCCTCTGAATCTCTAAGCTTATCCACATCTTAGAGATATTTAAGTCATTCTAACGTGTGATGCTGCTCCCGTGAACATTTTCAAAAAAAACGTTCATACATTGACTTTAATGATCCCCCTGAGTTATTGTTAAGTCCCTTGAAAGGAGCTAAATGAAGCTAACCTATTGCTCTCATTATGAACTAAATACTTCCTGTGTTGTTTTTGTTGACAGACCTTCATAGTGCTGAACAAAGGCAAAGCCATCTTTCGTTTCAACGCCACATCTGCGCTCTACTTCTTCAGTCCCTTCCATCCCGTGCGGACCGTCGCCATCAGGATTCTGGTGCACTCATATCCTTGTGATTTATATTTGGGATGGAATTAAGGGGAAGAGAAACATGCAAGGTTTAAAACTCAAAGGCGAGAGATACAACAAATGCAACATGAAGCTTCACACGTCACGAGAAAACCCACAAAGCTAACGATAAAACTGAGATTAAACAGCTGACTAACACAAGTAAAGATCCTGAGTGAAAAATGGCTAATGTGGCAATATTGTATCCATACCCTGACTTGACTTGTTTGAAATTTAGTTGCCACTCCACTTGCTTAAAATTTTGTGGCAACTGGACTCAAGTTATTTGAAATCTAGTGGGGACTTCATTTGCCTCATTTGACTTGACTAAAATTTAGTGGGGATTTGAACCAACTTAATATTTGGTCGGGACTTGACTCGCCTCACTTGAGATTTTATTGGGGACCTGACTCGACCAAAATTTAGTGTGGACTCATCTTTTGCTTTAAATTTAGTGGAGACTTGACACGACTTAAATTTTTGTCGGGACTTGGCTCGCCTCACTTGAGATTTATTGGGAACTACTTGACTTGACCAAAATTTAGACTCGACTCATATTGGTCCAAATTTACTGCAGACTTGACTCGACTTAAAATTTTGTCGGGACTTGACTCGCCCTCACTTGAGATTTATTGATGACTTGACTCGGCTCGACTGGACTAAGTCTAGTCCCAATTTAAGTTGACTTGATTTTTGCACCCTGGAACTTGTTTGAAAGTTTACAGTAATGACTTGAGACAAACCCACCTCATGACAGTGAACATGACATACATGGCTTCAGACCCCCCCCCCCCCCGACACCCATTCCCAAATCCACCACCCTCCATCCTAATGCCCCCCCAGCTTGTCCCCCCACCCCATGTCCTCACCTCACACTTTGATATTTTTAGCCAGCGCGGCGGCGGCTGCCGTTGAGAGATGGCGAGTCGGCGGACACGCTGCTGTTGTCGGGGATAATCGGGTGAAGAGGTCGGCGGCCGAGGTGTGGTACTGCTGATTTTGCGCTTGGGGGTGGAGGGGGGGAGGCAGAGCGAGGGAAGGGGGTGGGGGGGGGGTGAGGGCGGGCGTCCTGATGAAGTGGGCGCTCATAGTTTTTATGAGTGCTTGTGTGCGACCAAGAGCCTTTTGGATTTTGGCCCACCGGCGCGGCGCCACCATGACAAGCTGTGCCGTGACACACGCGCACACACGCGCGCACGCACACACACGCGGTTATTCGGCAATTGTGTGCTTTGTGTCTCACTCAAGTGTCACCTTTGATCCTGGCGTCTCACGGGGCCTCGCTGGGCATCAGGTCAGATGCCTGGCAGCCTGTGGCACCACCCGGCGCCACAGTGGAGGGCATGTGCGTGCACAAAAGCGACTGGTCGCCAGTCAGTGTCAAGGGTGACGTGGAGATAAACAAAGGAGTGGTCGCCAGTCAATGTCCTCCTTCACAATAAGGCAGAGAAAGAAAGATGGCTCCCGTGGCGGCTGTGGGCGGCGTAATGACATCATAGCTACGGTGGCCCGGGAGGTCCTTGACTGCGACCTGTCATTACGCCAGAATTAGCCGCACGCATCGTTTATCTGACCGGCCGCTGCTCAAAGTCTCACGCGAGGAGTTTGTTCCTGGCGCTAAATGACCGTAATTAAGATTCATTTATAGCCTGATTGACAGTTGGGCCCGCCCCCGCCCACTTCCTCCACAACAAGACAGGTTCAGGTGACATTTCACTGCCAGCGTATGGAAAACCCAGCCCGGCATTTATTCCACATCCTTTCGAGCCAGCATGTTCACGAGTACGATCTCGCTCGTTGTCCTCACAAGACAATTCGCCACACGAGTAGAATGGCTGTTTTTTGTTTGTTTTGTTTTTACTAATAACATTTTTTTTTTTACTACTAAAAGACACTTTAGGCCTACTAGTGCGCAAGTGGAACAACCCAGGTGCACTAGCAGAAGAACACATTCTTATTAGTTATTTTGTGTTTGGCTGGATATCAAAGATACGGAATATGCTGGAGTGATGTAGCGGCCATCATGTTGTGTTCCTTAAGCGTGTCACATTGTTCAGTTTGTTCATCATGTGCACCATCCTGACCAACTGCTGCTTCATGGCCATGTCCGAGCCCGCCACCTGGGCCAAATATGTCGAGTGAGTACATGTGACCCTTTATGTGATACTGTAGTCGATGGCTTCTCAAACTTTTGGGGTCCAGGAAGAATTGAGGAATTTTTAAACAAACACATAAAAGCAATGCCTCTATAGGAAAATCACATTAATCCTAATCATTATGGATTTTCAACTGGACATTTTAGCTTTGCACTTTCTTTCGTAATCCGCAGTAGAACACAAGTTTCACCAAAAGTATGACTGAAAAAGAGCTTTTGGTAGTGAGGGAGGAGAAATTGGTTTCATCTAATTGTGCGGCTACTCAAATGCTGCACTTTAAAATCAGTCGGGTCAAAAATAACCAACTTATGAGTCAAAAATGGACAGATCCTCTACTTGGGTCAATTTGACCCAACTTTCTGGGTTGATTTGTACCAAAAAAAACATTTTGTATAAAACAACCCAGAAAGTTGGGTAAGATCCTCTATTGGGTCACTCTAAAAACGGTCAAAATAACTCAAATTGGGTCAAAATTTGACTTTTTAATTAAATAATTAAAAAAATTAATCCACAAAGCAACCTTTTTGTTTTGTTTTGCTTGCTTTGTGGGTTATTCATTTGACCCAACTTTTTGGGATAATTGAATAACCCAAAAAGTTGAGTTGGTCCCTTTTTGACCCAATTTTGGTTATTTTTAACCCAACTGTTTTAACCCAAATCATTTTGTGTATAACAACCCATAAATTGGGTCAGATGCTCTGCTTGGGTTAATTTGACCCAATTTTGAGTCAAAAAATTGAGTCATTTTATATAAAACAACACAGAAAATTGGGTCAAATTCACCCATAAAATGGATCAGTCCATTTTTGACCCATAATTGGGTTACTTTTGACCCACCTGTTTTTAGAGTGTGGCGTTATCCCCAAGTTCTGGCTTGCTGAGCCCAGTTTGAGAACCACTGCTTCTTTCTGTCCCGCCATCATGTATTTCCCCCCTGGCCCCCAGGTACACTTTCACCGGCATCTACACCTTCGAGTCCCTGATCAAGATCTTGGCGAGGGGCTTCTGCGTGGGACCCTTCACCTTCCTGCGGGACCCCTGGAACTGGCTGGACTTCAGCGTCATCGTCATGGCGTGAGTGACGCATGAAGCATCACCACACGCAACACTCACACGTGAGAGGCTTTTATTGTGAAAGCAGGGGCGGGGGGGAAGACGTGTAGCATAAGCGGGCGAGAGGGAGGGCTGCGCCACTGTGGGAGCGGTCGCAGCCGATTTCAATCATGCCCAATTGAAGCAGAGCCTTTCATTCATTTTAAACAGCTGACTGGTTTGCCAAGTCGACACGCGCAGCGAGCTTTGCGCTGGAAATAAAATCAGGATCCGTCGGTATTTGTGCCACTACAAAAAGTGAGCCCTGAATGGTTGAGTTGGGTCACGTCACCCTGTGCGCAGCCGGCTAGCTTTAGACATCACACCGGCATGAGGTCCGGCGCGGGCATGTTTGCAGCGTCAGGAAGAAGTCAGCTGTCAGCGGGGGAAAATGAGGTTGAGTCAGCTGAGCGGCAACATGGCTGCCAGGAGATCAGCCAACAATGCTGCCTTGGCCACAAGGGGCCAAAGTAGCTACACTCTGTACTCAAGTAAAAGTACAGCTACTTGCGTCAAAATGTGAAATGGCATCATGTGAGGTGAAACATCTTTAAAAAACACTTTTTGAATTGAGGAATTGCAAGCAAATTCATTTACAATTTCAATTTGAACCTTTTTTAAGTTAACTATTTTAAAATAAAATGTGGGATGTCTTGTCAGTGTTTAGCTTTTTTTTTTTTTAATATTTTGATTTTGAATGTAAAAAAAAATAATGTTCAATCTTATGTTTGCAACAATTTCTATAACAGTTTGATGCAGGTCATGTTTAATTTGATCATTTTAAATATGTGTGTAACATTTTATTGAGCAAAACGAAATTAGAGCAATAGCTAACTGAAACTCCATTTTACAGTTATAAAAGTAATTCTAACCATAGTGAATATGTCTTGTCTTCACCTTTGCCAATTAATTGAATTCATGAACTTTATTTGAACATTTATTTTGGGTTTATTTGACTATGTAATTATTTCGACATTAGTGTACTTCCATACATAAGAAGGAAAGTTGAACAGTCCTTTGGGAATTGTAGTTTACTTAATTACACAATACATTTTGATATATAACGGCATATATATATATTTTTTTAAATATTGGACTCTACAACAACTCTATTCATTGAAAAAAGCTCAATCTAATACTAAAACTAATATGGTGAAAACTAAACTAAAATGAAGCATTTTAGTAAAAAAAAAAAAGAAGAAAAAAAAGAAAACTAATAATAATAAAAAATAAACAAACAATTATTTTATTTTATTTTAATAATAATAATAATATATATTTTTTAAACAAACTGACCTTAAAAAGCAAATGTCAAAATGAAATACAAAGTGTCTCTAATGAAAAATCCCAAATTGTTTTAACCCACATTTAACTACACATACTTTTCTACAGAAATAAAATATTTCTACTTGGATACGTTCCAGCGTAGGCCCGAGAAAGAAAAAGAGCACGACCCTTCCACTTTAGTAATTGAGTGAGTGATGGAAAATCTTTCGTCTTTGGTTTGCTTCGCGATCAGGCGGCAATCATTCACACAAGAGAGGCCAAGCCAGCGCGAGGGTCGCCGGGCACGCGACCCCCGCAGCCACCGCCGCCGCCTGCAAGATAAACGATCACAATCAAGCCATCGGATCGATAGTTGACCTCCGCGCTCGGCCCAGGGTTAGCGCGTCTAATGAAGCGCCAGCGCCGCCGGCGTCTAAATCGAAGCGTTTTGATAAAGGTGCTCTCGTGACCCCGCGCACCCGCGTCAGGCTACCCCCCGAGACCGCCCGCCGCGGTTCCCTCGTGGAAAAATGGCCGCTCCTAAAGGACAAACCCGCCATTAAAACAGCACATTGGACGCCCGCTATATGACGAGTTGCCATTCATCCCGGAAAAGAGACGGAAAAAGAAATCAATGAAATCGCTTTGAGACGTAAATCAAGCGAAGTTTGAGGAGATATTACAAAATCACTTTGATTTGTCTTCAAACTCGGGACAAAAGTTCACAAAATGTGGCGGAATGAAGTGGAATTCTGAGACATGTCCAACCTCACTTCCTTCTTTAATGACGCTCCGCAGTCTGCTCTTATTTCATGATATCGTCGTCATCTCATCAGTAACACACACAAGCACGTAATGTCAGTGGGTGCACGTCCTTGACCCGTGGGCCATCCTGCAGTCAGATGGATCTTTAGTGGTACAGGGACACATAAGTCACATATTAGTGCACACGCACTCACACACACACACACACACACACACTGTGACCCTGAAACGTCACCTCAAGCTTTATTAAAAGGAGAGTGATGGTCAGTAAATAGACACACCCCTCTGGACACGGACACACGCACACACACACGGACAAACAGACTGACTGATGCTCCGAGCCCCGCCCACTGAGTCGCAATTACCATGGTAACCGTTTCCATTACCTCCCTTCTTCCACCAATCAACACGTTGCTCCGCCCCTTGGTTGCTGCTCTAATGGCGGCGGTCACATGACAACAAGACATGACAGTAGTCAGTAAGGTGTGACAAAAAACAGGAAAATAGTTTTTGAGAGTGCATCATATCGAATCGTTGCACTTTGAAATATATCGAGATGCGGATAGATTTATTTTTTTTTTATTGCAGACATGTATCAAAGAAGGAAATAAATGGCATTCATACTCGAACTGTCCTTGAATTATTTATTATTATATTATTTTGCATCTCACGTATGGAAAATCGTATCCAATCGTCGTTTGTTGAGAGATGCGCGGCTCTAGTTGTCACGTGACGTAATCACAGATGAAAGTAGCCAGTGTCACATGACTGCATCATAGACGCTTCATATGTTGTCAATCATTTCTATTATTGATATTATTTACTTGAGTGTGTCAAAAAGAGACGTGTGAGCGTTGTGTTTTGTCTTCTTCTGTTGTCATTGTCGCTGCTGTACGCGCCACACTGCCCCCCGCAGGCTGTTAACAGAGTTTATCAAAGTAGGAAACCTGCAGGCGCTGAGAACCTTTCGAGTCCTGCGAGCCCTGAAAACCATCTCGGTCATCCCAGGTAAGACCGCCACCGGAGCCCGACCCACCCGCGGGTTGGGACCGCCCAGCCAGGAAACGCTCGCCATCGCAGTGTGGTTGTATACGTCTTCCCGTGTCCAGCCCCGTGTGTGTTCAGTCCACATATTCAGTCCCACCTCCCGCTTCCATCGGCCACGGGGCAGCCGAAGAAGAATCGCGGCAGGGAGCCGAAAACAAGAAGTCAGCTGGAGGGTGTTAGCAGCCTAGCATATTGTTCTTTGTGAAACCAAAATGAGCATTTATTCCATATCCATGAAATGCAGCTTAAAGAGGAAGTCCCCCCCCCCCCCAAAAAAAAAAATTCTTGACAATAATATGTTCTATGCAGCCTCACTAGTCTAAATTCGGTATTCTGTTTAATTTGCGTCAGTGGAATGTGAGCTAAGCAGCTAAAATCCAGCAGTTTTTATCAATATCAGAAGGCGGCCATTTTGCCACTTGCTGTCGACTGAAGATGACATCACAGTTGCTCAGGCTCACCTGTTTTCTGAAGCTGAGCTGTGATTGGTTGTTACCTGAGACCTGAGCAACTGTGATGTCATTTTCACTTGACAGCAAGTGGCAAAATGTCCGCCCCCCTTGCTGAGATGGCTTCGTAACTCATATTCCACAAATTTGATACTCATCAGAATGTCATGTTTAAACTTAATTAATTAATTTAGTCGTACTCTCTTTGTCCTTACTAGTGAGAGCATTTTTTGGAACGCTGTTTGAGTGTACTAACACATGGATCTTAAGCTGGATATCAAGGATATGGAATACATTTTCAGCTGGGCTTTCCTCCAGGTGGCATCCACTTGTTGGCGGAGTGTCCAATGGCGTGCGTGTTTGTGTGTCCGTGCGTGACGCCTTCTTGTGTGTCTTTGTGTTGTCTTGCCTTGTTGCAGATATGTCACTGAGTTTGTCGACCTGGGTAATGTGTCGGCCTTGCGGACGTTCAGGGTGCTGCGAGCGCTCAAAACCATCTCTGTCATCCCAGGTGAGCCCCCCCCCCCCTTCGCCCCCAACCTCCATCTTTAGCCTCCTGGTGCGTACGCGATGCACGTTAGTAGAATGTAGGAAACAAGTGGACATGAGAGGTTCAGAACACGGCAGCTCTGAAGACAACATCTGACCAATATTATGCATTTTTTTGTTAGCCATTTTAAAAGGGTTCCCCGGTGTCTTAATAACAAAGCTGTGGCATATTTTCATAAAAAATAACAAAAAAATCAACTATTATACATGCAGGTTATATATAAAGTCTTTACTCTTTGACAAATTTATTACAAAAGCAAATTAATTAATATATCTGCGACTATTACTATAAAATGAGGGGTAAATATTTTTTTGTTGTTGCCTCATTTATGTTGATTAGCATTAATTTAGCATTAGCATTGTTAACAAGCCAATGTTAGCTAGCCAGGGCTGCTACATTGGTGGCATGTGTTATTCGTAACGGAGTGTTATTATAACACTAACTGTTGTAGGTTTTAAGTTGTATATTTTTGGAGCGTACAATCGTTTCAAAATGAAAAAGAAGTGATAAGCGTACCTGTTGAGCTAATTCTGCAACACTTCTGAATCCTCAACTGGCTGAGGACGCTTTGCTTTGCTAATTTCATGCCCATTTGCTAGCAAGAATGGAATAGAATGGAAGGGGGCTTTTTTTCAGATTTGGCTATTCCAAAAATAGTTCCAGAAAAGCTCCTAAAGCCCTTCCTAATAGCGATAGCGTCAACTAGAGTGTGAAAAACGAGAGACTGCCCACCATGAAAGTATTTTTGTGCCACCCTAGACACACACAGTAAAAAGTCAATTGTCAATAATATGCCCATCTAAAAATCATCATAGCTTGTTTCAACACTGTTAAGTCACCGTGACTCAGCATTGCAGCAGCTAGCTAGCCAGCTAGCAGCTCATTTGCTGACGTGAGATGTATTTGAAAACTGTTTTGTCAAATTCCCCAAATGATCCTAATGTTGACACTGCGATACACATGATACAAACTCCAGAATTGTAAAAAAAAAAGAAAAAAAAAAGTGACTGCTGATGCTAGCTGACCTCTGTTTGTCGCCACTTAGCATATTAGCAAGTAGCGCTAACAGCATGATTTCTACTGCACTTGTGGTGAGTTGCTAAATAACAAAAAGTAATGACGACACATTGTTGTGGGCCTTCAAAAAGTTACCGAAGCTGAATTTAGCATTTAAACGCATCATTTAGTTCAAAATACACGGAATAAAAGGTTTCGCGTGGCAGTGATTGACTCCCGTCAGATTTCTTCCTCCATGTTTTCTTCCTCCGTGTTTCCTCTCCTTCTTCATGTTGCATCGGTCCAAAGTGCTTTTTGGTAACTTGTCGGTGTTGATTGTCAAGATGAATCGAGGCAACTGGATGAAAACTGTTGTTTGTTTGTAGATGTTTTCATTTCCGAAAAATAATCCGAAAGGCTTGTTTAAATTTTAGGTTCCCTTTTAAAACTGAAACATTTTCAACAACCATCAAGAGTCCAGTTGTCTCCATTTAACTTTTGGTTTTGTTAGCTTTGTAGTCTTTGGCTGTGTTGCAAATGGTTTACTCATTCCTTAGGCCCACTAAATATGGAATTTCCGATAGTGTGGGCACTATATAGTGGATAGGGAGTAATTCCCTACACAGCCTTTTTCTTTGCTGTCCGGCTAGAATATGTGCATCAGTTTGTTTTCAGTTCTTCTCTTGCTATTAGCCGTTAGCTATTTGCTGCAAGCTGACGCCGCGCTCCTTCCGTAAGGCCTGAAGACCATCGTGGGCGCTCTGATCCAGTCTGTGAAGAAGCTGGCCGACGTGATGATCTTGACCGTCTTCTGCCTGAGCGTGTTCGCACTCATCGGCCTGCAGCTCTTCATGGGAAACCTTCGTCAGAAGTGCGTCCGCAGCACGGCGCACTGCGTCAACGACAGCCTGCCCGCCAACACCTCCTTCTTCTGCAACAACAAGACGTGGACGTCCATGAGACACTTCGTCGGTGACGAGGGTGAGTGCACACTTTTATAAACAAGCCCTCATATACAGTAATACCAAAATATATGCACGTGTGTGCTAATGTTATTTTTGTCCACTACTTTGCAATAGTCACATTGCACTTCAGGTACTTTTTTCATTTTATTCTGAAATAATCCTAACCCGAGTTGCGCGTTATCTTCTTTGTTCTCGCATCCGTCAAAGTTAGAATTGCGATTGTGTGCAAATGGCGCCGGATGCTAATGCAGCTAGATGCTAATGCTGCTGCTATTTGTGTCTCAAACCAACAAAGCGAACAAACCAACAAACAAACGAGCAAGCATGCGTCCCCGCAGGCGTCTGTATCGACCCTCTAAAAGCTGCCGTGAAACCCGAGAGCCGAGCCACTACGCTGATCAATAGCCTAGCAACATCTACCTTGCCTGTCCCGCCACAATAAAAGTTTTCTCTCGCATTAGTTATGCTTTCTTTTCCATGCCACGCCTGTCCTGTCACGGTAAAAGTTTTTCCGTCACAGTAAATTTTTGCGTTTATGAAAAATGTGTTTCTACGTCATACTGGTACCGCCACAAATAAACTTAAATTTCTGTCATATCTGTACTACCACAATAACAGTTGTCTTTGCCATTTTTTTTTCTACGTAGCACCACACTCTCACGGCAATAACATTTTATAGAGCATTATGTCGAATTTGTTTCAATAGCACCTCCACAATAAAAAATAATTTGCAGATTTATTTAAAGTTTGATTCTACGTCATCTGTCCCGCCACAATAAAACTCGTCTTTCAGCTTCATGTAGTGAACACGTTTGCGCTGAGAACAACAAACTTTATTTTGAAGTGACTTTTGCTTTCCTGGTTATTTTTGTGTGGGATGAATGTTGTGTGCGTGCGTGTGAGTGTGGTGCGCTGAATAAAAGATGAGCATGCTGAAAGTTGTTCCCATAAGGCGAGCGGATGAAAATGTCAAGCTAGCTTTTAAGGTCAGAGTTTGGCGTCTTCTTATGCAACGCCGCCTCACACGGGAATGGCTTTTCACAATAAAACGCCGGCTTTATACCCGCTCATCAGCGGCGTCCTCCGCGTCGGAGCCGCCCACTAACGAGATCCGGCCGCTACTCGAGGGGAAATGACTGGAGACATTGGAGACGCCATCTCGATGCTTGGCGTTTACATTGCAGCTTGGATCAAATTGTTTGTTCTTTGTCTCATATTTAAAAAAAATAAAAAAGTGCAGTTTTACCGTGGCCACATCTGTTAACTTTTTTTCAAATGAATTTCTAAGCACCTGTTCTCACTCTGTCGTCAAAAAATGGGAGGCTATCAAACAACAACGAAAGTCTGCTAGCTTAAAGCTAACGTATAATGCGAAACGCATTAAATGGGCTAATAGAAGTGACTGTAGAAAGTCGCTACACGCTTTATTGCTGTTTACTTTTTGAGGCTACAATGCATCAATGATTTTTATTTGTTTTTAACCATACTTATGTTGTAGATTATTTGCTATATGGCGGGATTTTTGCGGTGATTAATTTTCGACATGAACTGCGCAGATTCAAATAGCTATTATAGCTTTAGCTATAGCTATTTATAGCCCACAGCCGCTTTATTGAACAAAATACAGTAAATACAAGCACATTCGTTGGCGACCTGCTTCAACACATTCAAAATCACCGATATTACCGTTTACAATGTGAGGATGGAGTCTCCAAGTGGACAAAAATTATACCTGCTCCTAGCATGCATATATTTTGGTATTGTCTCGCTAGTTTCTCGCCATCATACTCGTTATTTTTGCTGCATGTCGTCCACTAGAGCTCAGCGCTGCCCGGCATGTTGTGGCACAATGCGGTACTACACTGAAGGCGCACAACACTTAACTGCTACTTGCCTCTCAATCCATCAAAAAAATGATTGCTTAAAAGTCTAAGATATCGCTGGGGCGTGAACAATGAACCGCGATATCACGAGCAAACACAAATTTGATGTATTTTTTGTTGTTTGTCTTTTGCAGACAACTTCTACAAGGTGGAAGGCGCCAAAGATGCGTTGATATGTGGCAACAGTAGCGACGCAGGGTGAGTTCATCTCGGCGACGGTTCCCGGGTGTCAGTCAAAATAATATATAAAAAAAAAAAAGTTACTTTTGTGCCAAACGAGTGCGAGTGTGCGACGCCGCGGGGCCATGTGACACGAGGCTTTAGGACGGACGAGGATCGGCGTTCAGTGTTGACGCTGAGAGCGGCAAGATGACACTCTGAATGACACCGCTATCAGAACAGCATCATGCGAGTGCGTGTTCATATTTGCGTGCGTGCGTGCGTGTGTGTATGCGTTAGCCTCCAGCTAGCCGGCCAACCGCGCCGCGTGAAAACCATCTCAGGATGCTAACACGTAGCTCGCAGGCTAACACGAGCCTGCCACGGGAGAGGAGGGAGGTTCAGGTGAGGTGAGGCGGAAAGGAGGATGGATGGAGGACAATTTGGTGGGAAGAGAAGTAGGGAGGAGAAGAAATCAGCTTTTGTTGAGAAATAGACAAGAAGGTAGCGAAGGAGATGAAGGAGCAACAGCGAGCCAACGTGGAGGTGGCGGAAGAGGAGCAGATGGCAGGAAGTGGAGCAAACAGATGGAGCAAAAAAAAAGAACAAAAGAAAGGAAGAATGAATGAATAGAAATGAAGGAAAATGTGCAAACAAGCGCAAAGTGACAGGAAAAACTTCATCTGCCTTCAAGGCTGAGACGCCTGGGCAGGCACGCAGTTGAATCCGTGCTGAGTCTTTTCTGTGAACAGTTAGCATCTTGTCCCAAAGTTTGCGTGTGTTTTCCCTCCCTTGAAAACGTGTTAGCTCAATTTAAGAAATTGTCCCGAATGTGAGCGGAAATACTTGCAATCCAGCTCCCATAAAATAGATGCTTGGCCTCTTTTGGCTAGTTGACAAAAGCAGCATCCTCATAATTGAGCTTGTGTGGTTGCCGTTACCGCGGCAACGCCCGTCAACAACCCATCCGCTGTAGTTGCAGGTGTTGTAAAAGTGTTCCCTTCACTTGCCGTGTCGCGTGTCGTCGCGCACGAGCGGCGCTGACAGTGACGCTGATGCCGCCACCGCTGCTGGCTTCCCGCGACCGAGCCACGCACGCACCAGGCCGCTACGGCCGCCCCGGGGGCAAAGGTCACTGAGCTAAGCCACTGCGACATACTTGCTGCGACCGCTCGCTGAGCTCAGCACTAATTCATCTTCATCATCGTTATGATGTAAATGAGCATCCATCCGTGCGTTTTCCAGAGACCTTGTCCTCGTTAGGGTCACGGGGTGAGCGCCAGTCCATCCCAGCTGACTACGGGCGCGAGGCGCACACCCCGGACTGGTCTTCAGCCAATCACAGAACACATAGAGACAAATAATGGATGCTGTAGCGACGGGTCTTTCTCGGTTGTGCGGCGGCAGTTAGAATGAAATACCGCCGATGGGGGCCGAATTTCCTGGAACCCGCGCGTCGTATGGACCATATTCATCATTCCATTAGCCGCCTTCTCAGCTGGTGGTCGCCACGCCATGCTCTACTCTCCAGTGTGTGTGTGTGTGTGTGTGTGTGTGTATGTGTGCGTGCGTGTTTATAAAGTTCCCTGCTTGCACTTGTACCTTATAACATTATGTTAAAAGCCGCACAGATCAATAGCTCAATTGCAACACCAAAACATTTTTTCTAAATGGTTGTTGATTTCTATTGTGTGTGTGTGTGTGTGTGTGTGTGTGTGTGTGTGTGTGTGTGTGTGTGTGTGTATACTGGGTGCACGCCGAGAGCTCTGCGGGAGTCGAACCATGTGATGTCTGTTACGTGGACAGTCAAAGAGGCTTCCACCAAGCTCCGCGGGGGCTCCGTGTGCGTGCGTGTGTGCATGTGTGTGTGTGTGTGTGTGTGCGTGCGCACGTATGGAGCTTAAAAAAAAAATCACTTTGAAGCATAAAAAAGAAGTCAAAGAAACAAGAGGATATTTATTATGTATTTATTTCACATTTTTCCCTGGACAGCAAAGGGCCATTCTGCTAACATTAGCATTCTTCGAATTAGCATTAGTCGCAGTGCCAATAGAGTACTAGTACACAAGTACCAATACCCGCACTAGCAACAGTAGAAGTAGCGGTAGCAGTACTAGGACAAGTAAGAACGCCAGTATGAATTTCGTTAGCAGCCACAGGAGCAGTATCATTAGAAGTACAAATACCAGTACCAATAAAAGTATATAGTATTAATATCCGTACCAGTTGTAAAAGTAGAAATATCAGCACCAATACCCGTATGAATCACAGTACCAGTATCAATATCAGTAGCGATAGTGGTAACAGGAGCAGTAACAACACTTATTGCCCTAGAAGTATTAGTAAGTTTAGTCCCGCCCGCACAGTTTGATTTCAGCCAATCACCTTCATGCTGGCACAATGATTGACAGCCTGCCGGCCTTGTCCTTGGCACTGCCTTGGTGCCAGCCAGGCCACTAAATCACACAGACAGACAGACAGACAGACAGACAGAGGCTGAATGGGCCAGTGCACACCGATGCTAATTGCTAAAGCTAAAGCATAAACTTGATGACAAAGATGTCTACCAGTAGAAGCAGTTTCTGACCTTTTCAGCCTGGCTGAAATCGGAGCCACTCAGACCTGCTGATTGTGTATGTCATTTCTTATGATCAACTGAAACACACACACACACACACACACACACACACACACACACACACAGCCTCCTGATGTTCCCGCCACTCCGCCAGCTAAGCGCTAATTGGTTAGCATGTTGTTTCAGTCCAGCTGTCACATGCTGAACTTTAAATACTTCGACCTGGCAAAAGTATCGGGACACCGGCGGGCCCTCTGAGAGAACCTTCTACGTGTGTTGCGGCGCACATCTGCACTTTGCCGTCCTATCCAGAGATTCGTGCGATTCGCTGGCAAAAGACGGGACGCTACTTAAAGTTTTAGGTTTCATTTAAACGCTTTAAAGCGTCGCCATCGGACGGCAAATTTGATTCGATTTTCCTGAGCGAGACGAGCTGAAACCTTATCTTATTTGTCCTTTACTTACCCAGCATGCTTTGCCCACCAAGCGCGTGTGTGTGCGTGCATGCACGTGTGTGTACTAACGTGTGTTTATATTTGTGCTTATGTTTGTGTGTGTTTGACCATGTTTGTGTGAGTGTGTACTTTTGCAGGGGTTTTTTTCTCTGAGTGTGCATATGTTTATGGTTGTTTGTGAGCGTGCATGTGTGTGTTTAAGTATGTGTATTTTTGCTCGTGTGTCTATGTGTGTGTGTGTTTCTGAGCGTGTGTGTGTCTTGGTGTGTGTCTGTCTACTCGTGTGTGCTTGTGAGTGTAAGTGTGTGTGTGTGTGTGTGCCTGTGCTCAGCCATCAGGCCGTTTGCTCCCATGCTAGCAGACTGTAGCCGAGCGTGTTTGTTCATGCATCGCTCTGCTCATTAGCGTTAGCATTAGCTATCAAAGCGCCGCAGCCGTCACTAACAAGTGTCTGACTCCGCCCACCCCGGCTCCAGAGGCTATTTCGGGGAGCCGCTGCTGATGTCACCCGTCAGACATTCAACACAAGTGAAGCAGCTCTGACCTCCACCAAGGCCACTTTTAACCTCCACCCAGGCCGACCGTTGACCCCCCCTCCCAGTACGCAGCTCTGATTCCTCTGAGGGATTGGTGACCTCTGACCTTTTGGAAACTGCTGAGCTGGGAGGTAAAAACAAGGAAAAGTTTGGAAAGTCACCCGACACCGGGGTCACTACATGCTAATGCTAGCATGCTAGACTTCTGTTTGAATGTCATGTGCCACACCTTGAGTATACGTCTCATTTAAATACAAACACACACGCAACAAACACACGTGCGCATAAATCAGCTCGTCTCTCTCGAATAGTGGGGCCGTACTAGAATAAAGTGTAATTGCGCATCCACTACAGTAGGTGGCAGGGGCAAGCTTATTGTCAAGAGTGTTCGCAGGGAGTATAAACAATATTAATAAAGTTATTTAGCAGATTGATACTTTATGTTTTGCTTTCTTTGATGTTATAAAGAATACAATGTTATGCAGAAGTGTACTTATTAATTTGATAGACAAATGACACTATTTTTAGTTGAGAGGTAGAGGGGTGCAAAATATTTTCTTCTCCCTGGGCGTGCAGTGTAAAAGAAAATAACTGAGAAGCATTGACATAAATATACACAAGCGCACACACACACAGAATGACCTTTTTTTGTGGCTGCATCAATTTTTTTTATGGGGGGGTTTGGTGGTGGTGGGGGGGGGGGGTTGTGTATCAAAACTAATAATGTTATCAGGTACTTGGTATCAATATCGGTGACTACTCAGGATGGGTATTGGTGTCTGGAAAAAGTTGTCAAACATCCCGAGCATACACACACACACACGCACACACATCCAAAAACTGGCAGCAAGCAAATACACATCAAACAGACACACACAACAAACACACACATCCACACTTCTCCCAACAGAGGTAGCACAAAACAATCTCCCTCAGCAACCGGCACAGGGATACGGTTGCCATGGTGATGCTAAGGATTGGCTTCATACCAGGCCTCAGCTTACCTGAATGTTTTAATTGAAGGTGTGCGCGTGTGCGTGCAACGTGCGACAGGAAACCATTTGCAATGGCAGGGGAACACAGACGCGCGCGCGGACGCACACACACACTCACACACACGCGCGCTTAACATGTTTCGTCTTTGAATCCATCTGTCATTTTTCCACTTGTCTCACAACATTTACACATTTTATCAACACAATTATCTCTTAATCAACTTTGACCGCGCACACTTCTCTTACCTCTCACACACACGCAATTCCATGAAGTCCCTTTTTTCTGAATTGTGCGTGTGTGCATGTGTGTGCGTGTGTGTGCGTGCGTGTGTGTGTGTGTGAGACAACCTGAGGACCCGTCAAGTGCGAATGAGGGGGTCTGAAGTGGCGTCCCTCCACTAATGCAGGCTGAGGTGCGCGCGAGAGATAACTGCGGGCTCTCGCACTCTCACACCTCTCGCGCGCGCACACACACAAACACACGTGGACACACCCTCCCGTCTGCATTTTCCACATCTCTCACACACTCCGGGTATCCTCGAGGTCCTTAAGCGCACCAACACACACACACACACACACACACATGCACCGGAGCCATCAGACACACTCACATGCCACCATGTTGACTCACTTGTATGAGATGGATTGTGTGTGCGTGCGTGCGCGCGCGCGAGAGACGGCACAGCCTTGCTCAGGGCGGGTGTCAGTCTAAGATGACAGCTGACGACTGATTAGTCACATTGTGTGCGTGCGTGGCGTCCCCCCCCCCGCGAACGTACGCCATTTTTGTAATATCAGCACAATGTGCAGGTTAGCGTACTCTATTAGCATCGACGTTGTGATGTTTGTGTTAGTAGCACTTTGAAAGTACATTTGCATTGATTGCTGCTCAGCTTTTTATTATCACATTAAGAACAAGGGCTGCTTGTTACAGGCAGGCCTCAGCATTACTCTTGTCCGGCTAAAGTTTCATACGAGACACAAACAACAATGCGCACTTTGAGGGTTACTCTCCCGTCACGAGATTGGTCGTTATCTACTTCCTCAGCACAGGTGATGTCATCTTCAGTCGACACAGCAAGTGGAAAAAATTGTGTTTAAAGGTATAAATTGCACAAGAAAAATAATCATTCTGGACAAAATATTAACTTTAGTATCCCTTAAAGTGCAAAACAAAATAATGAAAAATACAAGAAACACTAACACAAAAATAGATTTATTTTTTGTGAATAACCGAAACGGTTGTATGGGAACATTTTATGAGTGTTGTGTGATCAAGTGTGAAATAAGTCCAAATCTGTCAGGGAATATTATGAAAGATGATATTCTGATATTATTTCTGTACAAATTGCCGAACTGTCTATTTGGCTGACTACAATCCTGTAGTAAGCCAAACATTGGCAAAAATGATTATTATTATTTTTATTTTATTTTTTTTTGCTTCAGTCTGCGTTGCGCAGAAAATTGAACATGTTCGAAAACAGCAGGGCGGTCAGTGGGTGTTCATAAGATCGCGATCAAAAAAGTCCATCAGACAGAAAAGCTTCCAACATGTCGCCGATGTTGTCGGCCCGTCCGTGTGGGCTGCGATGGATGCGAAAGGATCCGAATATCAATTTTAGCCGTCTCGCGGCGACACGTGTGGGCGGGTCGCCCGGTCACACGGCGCAAACGAGAGGATGAAGGGGCTGCTGTTTGTGTCAGGAGAAGATGGAGGTCGGGATGCTGTCCACCCACTTCCTGTGTGTGTGCTACTCTCATTGGTTACATAACATCCTCTCGCCGTTGATTACGATCGGCTAATGACAGCTAATGACATGCTAACGTGCTAGCGGTTGGTGTGCTAAAAATATTAACACCATCATGGAAATGTTTTCAATTTATTATTTAGAATATCAATATGTCTACAACCCAATTATGGATAAAAAATGGACCGATCCATTTTATGGGTCAATTTAACCCAAGAAGTTTTATACAAAATTATCAAATTTTGTATAAAACTAAAAAAAAAAAAGTTGGGTCAAATTGACCCAAGTAGAGGATCGGTCCATTTTTTTTTATTCATAGTTGGGTTATTTTTGACCCGACTGTTTTTTAGATTGTACCTTGTGAATTTTTTTCATGGACTGAATAATGATTTTGTGGAAGCCAATTAAATATTGTGCCGCAGGAAGTGTCCTGACGGTTTCGAGTGCCTGAAGGCGGGACGCAACCCCAACTACGGCTACACCAGCTTTGACACCTTCGGCTGGGCCTTCCTGTCGCTCTTCCGGCTCATGACTCAGGACTACTGGGAGAACCTCTACCACCAGGTACCGTTAGCATCCGCGGTAGCTACACGCTAGCCTCCGCAACGGCGCTAACCGTGGACGTGTGCAGACGCTGCGCTCGGCCGGTAAGACCTACATGGTGTTCTTCGTGGTGGTGATCTTTTTGGGCTCCTTCTACCTGGTCAACCTCATCCTGGCCGTGGTGGCCATGGCGTACGAGGAGCAGAACCAGGCCACCATCGCCGAGGCCTGCCAGAAGGAGCGCGAGTTCCAGCTGGCCGTGGAGCATCTGAAGAAGGAGCAGCAGGTCGGTGCTACATCGTTAGCTTAGCCACATGTTCTAACATTTACTGTATATACATATGCAGTATCTGAATTCACTTTACAAGGACTTTAAGACTTCCTCTTAACTTGTCCCACCAGGCCGCCGCACAGAAAGCCCCGGACTCGGACTCGATGATGTCACCAGAAGTGTCTCCCTTTGGACCTCCGCTGGACCTGATGGAGGAGCGGCGGCGAAGCCAGGCGCTGGTGGGGGTGGCTGACGTGGATGTCAACCTATCAGAGGAGAAGCTGCTGCAGGCGGACGGGGCGGAAAGCGCCAAGGTGAGGACAGCAAGAAGAAGTTTCTTATTATTGACGGAAATCTGCACGCAGATGGAGGCCATAGTCACTTAAAAACATCAGGAGGTAACGTCTGTCCACCCACTTCCCTTCCCAGCCCCTCCACCCGCTACTGGCTCGCTCTTTCTCCACCAGAACGCGGCGGAGCAGCCAAGTGTCGTCCATCTTTAATTTCCGGCTGAGGAGCCGCGGCTCAGAGGCGGAGATGGCCGACGACGAGTACAGCGTGCCGGGCGACGTGGTGGAGAGCGCCGGGGGCCGCACGTATAGCGGCGGCACCTTCAGTGGAATCCTAGCGCAGCCGTGGCCCAAACGCCGCCCCAGCACCTACAGCACCGCCAGCAGGAGCTCACAGGTAACATCCCGTTGAAAGATGACGATTTTAACCTTGGAGAACCCACGGGTCAAATTTGGCCCCTATAAATTCTGCTACTCAAATAACAAAGACTTTTTTTTTTTTTTTTTACAAATTTAACTTCAAAAGTCCAGAGTGCCACTTCTGACCCCTGCATGGTGCTATCTAGTGGATGAATATTGCACTTACATGAGCCAGAGTGGTGGTGACAAGATGGCTGGCAACTGTTTTGTTGAGCTGGAAATCAATCCAAACAAAACCATCTTCTCTTTTAAAAAATTTTTTTTTGTTAATCTATTTCATATCATGTTGCAGAATGCTTAGGAGTATGTTTTATATATATATATATTGATAAATTAGCAACTCTGAGCTAGTTCAAAAAACAAGGGTTAAAATTGAAAAAAACATATATTTTGGTGTTCAGTGAACTTATAGCAGTCATTTAATGTATAATTCATAATTTTCCAAAGAAAAAAAGGGTTCTTGGTTTCTCCAGGGTTAACTTTACTAGTTTTAATGTTTATGTGCAGTGACAGGGAGACCCAACGCAAATGGAAATTGCCATTTATACAGGTCATCAAAAATAGACATGGTCAATATTATGATCAAAAATAAAAATATGACTGGCTATTATTTGTGATTTCCCGTTCTTAGCACGGTGTTAGCTACCCAAATATTCCTATAACTACTTCTAAGTGTCCGCTTGGATGTAGTGCTATGTAGCTTTCACACGTGTGCACACCACACATGCAAGACATAAATAATAATGAATACAATTAATATTATACCTGTGAAAAAATGTCTTCCATAAAATGATGATAGTTTGGTTCTGGGTCTGACATGGGCAAATGTCCTACACTGCACTAGAATATGAACCTGTTGTGTGTGTGTGTGTGTGTGTGCGTGCCTTCAGGTATTTTATCCCACGCTGAACATCAACGGGAAGCTTTTTGTTGCCATGGACCACAACGGGGTGGTCTCGCCGCCGCCGCCACTGCAGGGGCAGCTGCCCGCCTGCACCATGGAGAAGGTCAAGGAGGAGAGCGTGAGTGTTGTGTGCGTTGTCACAGTGGAAACAATGGCGGAGACTGCATCCGTCCAACACTCAGACATGTGAATTATGAATCAGCACTTTGCATAGCTGCGCTCTGATATCATGAGCTAAACACATGCGCGCGCGCGCACACACGCGCGTCCCAACTCCCGATAACAGGAAAACGCACTAGCATAGTAGGTTCAAAGGTGAAAGGAGCTGCTTGAAGCTGATGTTGGGCAAGCTGTCAATCAAGATAACCACGCCCCTTAGGGTGCGCATTTGCACATGCAGTTTTCATGTTCATCTAAGATTATCAATAAGGCAATTTGAACATATAAGCATGTTTGATTATGTTTCAAAATGTAATATGCAGGCTATTTTTGAACAGCGTGTTTTCTTATTGTTCTTAACATCAATTAAAAGTGGGTCACGACTTAGCCCATAGCGACGAAAAAAAAACACTGCGCTTGACCACAACAACATTTTGCCCACTTTGACCCCCCCTTCAGCCTCTTGAAAAGTGCGCAAAGTTGTGTGTGAGTGCCGAGCTTCCATCCCGCCGCTCGCAGCTGAGCCGGAGGAGGACGGATGGAGCTTGGTTGCCACGGAAATGTTACCATGGCAACCCACAGCCGCTAACCAGAGCACAACTGGTAGCCGGCGGCGATTTTTTTTTTTTTGTATTTTTTTTTTTTTTTTTTGCCAGCCTCCCTGATGGCGGCCTGGCAGACAGGCAGGACGGAGGAGGAGGCGGCGGCGGCGGCAGCATCGTGGGAGGTGACCTTTGGTAACCTTCGCGACGCTGCGTCATGTCTCGTTGGAGGGCGGGAAGGAAGTGTTACGCAAGCACACCTGAGAACGCTACGTGCTCCAAACTTTATCGGAATCGAAACCAGTGCAACAGTTGGGGCATCAAAAGTCAGCGTTGGGCGCATCTTTGAATCTCATTAGATTGTGTCCCTAATAAAGTGGCCACTCACACACACACGCTCATGCATGCACACAAACACACACAGATGCTCTGATAGCCTCAATCAAATGGCCGCATTAAGCAGCCCTTGCATCAAATCTCATTAAATTGTGTACCTAATGAAGTGGCCACTTTACTCACACACAAATACACACGCATCCATGCACACACACACACACAGACTCTCTGACAGCGTCAATCAAACGCGAGCATTAAGCAGCCCTTGCATTAAATCTCATTTGATTGTGTACCTAATGAAGTGGCCACACACACGTTAAAAAACTTGTACACTAACACACACACACACACACACACACGCAGTGACTTCTCTGAATCACTGAACTGCAGCCATTACCTGCTTATCGTACCTCAACGCCCTACACACACACACACACACACACACACATAAAAGAGGGCTTTATTTCAGGTCAAATGGTCAAACATTGTGTGTTCAATGCTGTCACCATGGCAACAGAGGATGCGGAAGCTGACTAAATCCACTTGGTCGTTGTGGACAACGAGGCACTCTTAAAGCAGCGATGCCGTCGCGAAGCCTTTTAAAAAAGTATTTCATCGTCCTCGTCTTTTCGCTGCGTGACATGCGTGCACTCACGGCCGACAACGAGGCGCTCGAAATCAGAGGGGCTGGCCGGGAGGGAAGATTTAGCAAGCGGCGACTCTTGTTTTGTGTGGCATTGACGTGAGCGTGTGCCGTGCGGCTGTGGCAGGTCCCCACTTCAAGCACGGAGCTCAGCACGGTTCTGTTTCCTCGGCCGGCGTCCACGCTGGGCTCGGTGCGGCGGGGCCGGGCGCCCAGCGCCGCCAGCCACCTGACGGACGCCATGGAGGGTGAGCCCAGCCAGTAGCTTATTTGGAATGTTGCTTAACGGTTACTTCAGTTCTAACATGCTCAACTTTAGCCTATTGAAGCTCATAAAAACATATTTTTTATTTGTTATCATTTACGGTATCAGCCGCGTTTGTAATTATTTTGTAACCCGACCGCTCAGAACTGGAGGAGGCCCACAAGAAATGCCACCCGTGTTGGTACGCCTTCGCCCATCGCCACCTGGTGTGGGAGTGCTCCCCCTGGTGGTTGAAGGTCAAGCGTCTGGTGAAGATCATGGTGATGGATCCCTTCCTGGACCTGGCCATCACAGTTTGCATCGTCCTCAACACGCTCTTCATGGCCATGGAGCACTACCCCATGACCGACGACTTCAACGGCATGCTCAGTATCGGAAACCTGGTAACGCACTCGGGGAACAATGCGTGCATATCGGGACCATGACACCTGGGACCTGTGGGCCACATAGAGCATTTTTTTGCATTCATGTTGCTCCTTTTTTCCCTAAAATAGCCTTTTTTTTCCCCTTTTTTTTTTTAAGTCTTATCGCATTAAACGATTGATTAATCTTTTTTTTTTTAAATATATTTTGTATTCATTTACTACAATAAATAGTTGATTGATCGATTTACTGTAATAAAAAAAGGCAAATATTAAAATATATATATATATATTTTTTACATACACCAATTTGTAGTTTTTTTTAAAAATATCATAATTAATTATTATAAAATAATTGTAATTATTTATTATAAAATATTTATAATAATAGTAATTATTAATTTAAAATTAATTATAATAATTGTAATAAAATAAATCAGAATCAAATATATTTTTTTGTTTACATTTTTTTTTCAATGCATTTATAATCTCAGTAAAAGACGGCTTTCGCTATTCTGACGGGCAGTGGCGATCTACTGTATTGCTAATGTGTAGTATTTAAAATAATTTACAATTAATTAATTTATTGTCATCGTACAACATTCAACAAAATATTTGTGCATCTCCGGATTCTTGAAAACAAAATCTTTAAAAAAAAAAAGAACTAATAAATGCTCACTATAAGCTCATCTATGCGGTCAACAACGTAAACATTTAATAATAGGGATTTTTTAAAGGAAATAAAACAGCTAAATGAATGTGCATATATATTGCGAGACTCGTAATTGTGGCCCACAGGCCATAGTTTGCTATTCCCTGCTTATCACGGGAGATACATTACAGTCAAACCCGTGATAGGTGAAAATCCGCCAGTAACCGAAGACCCTTACAACGAACGTGGGCTAGCTAAATGCTAACAGTTAATGCAAAACGCCATTGACGGCTCTCAGAAATTAGCATCAATAGCGGGGTAATTCAAAACCTTGAAACATCTGCTACCAACAACATTGTGGACATTGATTGTCTCAGCACAGTCATGTCCTGAACTGATCCTCCACGCACACACGCACACACACACACACATAGACAAACAAGCCGAAAGGCTAAAAGGCAAGCTAAAGGCAATGCAAACATCTGTGGGGATTACAGGATTTATCCAGTTAACAATTGAGCGGCGCTGCGCTCTCTGGGCCTGACACCATGACTCGGCAATTTCTCAGACCTCAATGGCTTGAAAGTTTGCAGCGTTCACATAAGAAGAAGAAGAAGAAGTGTGTTGACGCTGCACTGTGCGCAGCGTGTCACATGACTGCAGATGACAGCAGCGGCCTTTTCGTACTCCGGAGGTGGCGAAAGTACGCACACCCTGCATTTAAGTTCAAGTACAGATATTGGCAAATTGTGAACATAGGAAAATGTTTTTTTGGGTACATTTTCTTTTCTGCCTTTATTATTCAACTCTATCTTTTTCTTAAAAAGTTGGACATTTTTGAATATTTAATTATTATTTTTTATCTAAAATATTTTATCTAAAAAATTAATATGTAAAAAAAAAAGAAGAAGAGAATTTCTACATTTTTTGGGACATTATGGTCATTTCTACGTTTCTTTTGTTTTTGGACATTTTATGGTTTACGGTACATTTTCTTTTCTGCCTTTTAAATTCAATTCTTGGCAATTTCAACACTTTTTTTTTAAATCTATTTTTCTTGTAACTTAAAAATTTGGCCGTTTTCGAATATTTAATTATTAGTTTTTATCTAAAATATTTTATCTAAAAAATGAATATGTAAAAAAAAAGAAGAGAATTTCTACATTTTTTGGGACATTATGGTAATGTCTACGTTTCTTTTGTTTTTGGACATTTTATGGTTTACGGTACATTTTCTTTTCTGCCTTTTAAATTCAATTCTTGGCAATTTCAACACTTTTTTTTTTAAATCAATTTTTCTTGTAACTTAAAAATTTGGCCGTTTTCGAATATTTAATTATTAGTTTTTAGTTAAAATATTTTATCTAAAAAAATAAAAGATCATTTCCACATTTTTCCCCCCCATCAGCTCCACAGGGATCAACTTCTTCCTTTTTTGGACATTTTATGGCTTTTTATTTTTTTTTACTTTTTTGTCTGCCTTTTTTTTGCTATTAATTTTATGCCTTTTTTTTTGCTAACAATTTTCTGCCTTTTTTTGGGCACTTTTGTCGACATTTTATGCTAATTTCTACCTTTCTTTTTTTTTCTGACATTTTATGTTTTTTTTTTAAATTCAATTCTCATTTTTGGCAATTTCATGGACAACTTTTTCTCTTTTTCTTACAACTTTAAAATGTGGACATTTTTAAAGATTTTTTTTTTTATTATTTTTTTATCTAAAATATTTTATCTGAAAAAATAGAAATATGGGAAGTAAAAGATAATGTTTTTAAAAAAAATCCATCAGATCCACAGAGAGCCACAGGAGAGGGACCAAAGAGCCACATGTGGCTCCAGAGCCGCAGGTTGCAGACCCCTGATGCAGTCAAATACAGTCAAATATGTAGTAGAAAAAAACAAAGAATGACGAAAAAGGAGTGGTCAGGCTCTCCCTGGCGGAGGTAACAGTGTTGTCATTGTTACGTTTCAGGTGTTCTCCGGCATCTTCACAGCAGAGATGATTCTGAAGATCATCGCTCTGGACCCGTACTACTACTTCCAGACGGGCTGGAACATCTTCGACAGCATCATCGTGTGCCTCAGCCTGATGGAGCTCGGGCTGTCCGACGTGGAAGGCCTCAGCGTGCTGCGATCTTTCCGACTGGTGAGCGGCATCTTCGGCGCACGCGCGCGGGCGACGTCGCCCGCGACAAAATCCCCCATCTTGTCTTTCCGTCTCGTCCGTGGTCAGCTGCGCGTGTTCAAGCTGGCTCGCTCGTGGCCGACCCTGAACACGCTCATCAAGATCATCGGCAACTCCATGGGCGCGCTGGGCAACCTGACCCTGGTGCTCGCCATCATCGTCTTCATCTTCGCCGTGGTGGGCATGCAGCTCTTTGGCAAGAACTACCAGGTGAGTGGGTCCTGACCGTTTTTTTTTTTTTTTTTTTTTTTTTTTTTGGAGTGTTTCCTGTGAAAAGTACGTTTTAAGACGGCATATTATTGTCATGTTTCATTGAAACAAAGTTTAATTATGACTCCGTTGTGTTAAAATGTGTCTTGCGTGTTGAAATAGGTGTGTTGTAATTTTCTATATAAAAGTTGGAAAACATTGACTAAATTGTCAAATTAGTCGACTAAAATTGGATTGAAACTAAAATTAGAGCTGTCAAACGATGACATTTTTTAATCAGATTGATCACATTTTAGAATTTCGATTAATCATGATTAATCACATTGCTTTTTATCCCCAAAAAAATGTGCCCGTCAAATTTGAGGAGCACCTGTTATTTATTTATTTTTTTATTATTATTTTTTCCCTCTTTTTTTGGGTTCATTCTTTCTACAATTGATGTTATGAAGATGTCGTCCATATTTTTTGATCCACTCCACGCTCTCGTCCTCCTCTTTTTCTAATCAGTTAATTACTTGCATGATTTCAAATGAAAAAAAAAAAAAATGACCCCAATATTTAGACTAGAATAAATATTCTGAATGTCATCATTGACTTTCAAATCAAGCTAAACGATCATCCGCGGTCAAAATTAATAGTGTGATTAATGTGAGTTAAGATATGATTAATGCAATATTTTTTTGTGATTAATCAACGAGTTAACGCTTTAACTAAAATACAACGAGATGACTAAATTATGTCAAACTTTAATTGTTTTAGTCCAAAGACTATAATAAAAATTTATTAAAATTTCTTGTCAAAGTTAACACTGGAGGGAGGTGCGCAATCGTGTTAAATTTGTCAGCCATTTTTAAATTTAGTCTCAGTTTTAGTCCAGTTATTAGTTTTTAGCATATTTAGTCAACCTCATCCTGTTTTTATTTAGTCAAGTTTTAGTTGACTACAAGTCAAGCGTTTTAGTCTTTATTTTAGAAACATAAAAGAAAACAATATTATTCGTCAACGTTTTAGTCTAGTTTTAGTCAGGGCAATTATTTTACTCTTTTTACATTGAAAAATATTATCACATAGTATTTCATTTAATTTTCTTTCCTCTTTTTTGTTGAAAAACAACGTCACCCACAATTACAGTATGTCAACAAGTGGCTACTACGGCTACATGCTACGAGCTAGTAAATTAGCCAGTATTCGTTAGCGGGTCAGATTAACGTTATTATTGGACCGTCATTGCCGTTGGATTCATGTTACGTTATAAACAACCACCACTTAAAAAAAAATGCTTACAAAATCATAGAATTTTTGTCTCGTCTTTGAAAATATTTTCCGTTTTAGTTTCGTTAACGAAATTAACATTAGTCCAGATCCAAAGTGGATCCGGACAGTAGGTTATAACGCGGGTCCCCCCCCCCCCCGGCGAGACGACCGTCGTTGACCTCTCACCCCGCTGACCTCCCCCCTCAGGACTGCGTGTGCAAGATCTCCAAAGACTGCTCGCTGCCCCGCTGGCACATGAAGGACTTTTTCCACTCCTTCCTCATCGTGTTCCGCGTGCTGTGCGGCGAGTGGATCGAGACCATGTGGGACTGCATGGAGGTCGCCGGGCAGCCGCTCTGCATCCTCGTCTTCATGCTCGTCATGGTCATCGGGAATCTGGTGGTGAGTCTGTTCTCCTCGAACAAACCCCCCCCCCCCCCCACCCCCGCCTCCCTCCCTCCACCCCACGAGACCTTTTCAACTGCTTCATCATCACGTTTGGAGACAGGCTCGAATGCCTGGAACAAAGATTTGCTGTGGAAGAATCCAGGCAGGGATTTTTTTTTTTTGTTGTTGTTGTTGTTGAGTCTACATGATTCTAAAAGGCATTTACATCAAATCGAAATTGCCTACTGGATTATTATTTTTATTTTTTTTTTGATATCGTCTCAGTGTCGGTATCGAGGTACTTTATGCAATTGGAGCGGTGGTGTCCAAACTACGGCCCGGGGGCCATTGGTTGCCCACCATGCGTTTTGTCAGTGGCTAAAAATGACATTTGACTCGACCTGCAAGGCTAGTTAAAAAAAAAATAAAAATAGGTGCGAATATTGTTTTTCTAAATGTGAAAATAAGTTAATTTCTCTTCAAAACACTTGTGAATAAATAAATAATTTAAATTTAGTTCCTTTCACTTTTTACTTTGTGTCAACGTTCGATTTATGAAGATTTGGCATTTAACTCTTTGACTGCCAGACGTTTTCAGAAAAGGGATGCCGTGGGTGCCAGCCGATTTGAAGCATTTTGACTGATCTTTCAAGGTCCATAGAAAATTATGTGTTTGGACTATGGAAACACACATACTACCAAAAAAAGATTGGACTCTCATCTTTCATCAGAAAAAAAAAAGTTTGTTTCTACCTTATTCCGTTTTTCAGTAATCCACAATAGAAAATGGTTAGTTTCACCTCTGTTTTGAAACAAACGTCTTTTAACGTCTTTGGCACTCCTCCATAGGATTTTACTAAACGTTATTTAACGTTTTTGGCAGTCAAAGAGCTAATCATCTTACGATAGTTTTCTTCATTTTTTAATTTTTAATTTTTTAAATTCCTGAACGTGGAGATGGCCGAGTGCCGATACAAGGTATCGGTATCGGGCGGACACAAGGCCTTATTTCAAGGTATCGGTACTCGTGACGGCAGCCAATATCAGTATTGACCTTTTTTTTTGTGGTTGTTCTACGATATCAGGAACTAAAAATTATTAGAAGAATGGAAAATGACCATTGATTTTATGCAATTTCCAGCAATAATGCTATATTGAGATATGCTATAGCTGTTTTGTCAAAATTATCTATCAGTGGTTTAATAGAAATTTTCATGTATCAGTACTTGATATCGGTGACTATTCAAGGGTTGGGTACTGATGGTACAAAGTTTCCCAAAAATACTTTTTTTTTCCTACCAAGTATCTGTTGGCAACACCATTAGAGAAATTCCTATTTGTCAACATTTCCTTTTTAGCCGTTTGTGCGCATGTACAGGCACACACACACACACACACACACACACACACACACACGTGCACACTCAGCAGCTCATCTTGCTCGACATGAAGAGCATAGAGGAGAGATTTCTTTTCTGTGGATAACGAGCTCGCCTATCATCTTCCACTCCACACACACGCACACACACACACACACACACACACACATACACACTTTCCACACACAGTAGCTCAGCTTTCTATGAAATTTACCCCATGAAGCTGTCACATGTCTGCACTTCCATCATTGTATCAACGCGCGTGTGTGTGGGTGTGTGTGTGTGTGCACGTGTGTGTGTGTGTGTGTGTGTTTGTCTCCATTGTGGTTGCTCAAAGCAGATTGGGGCGGACGGTGGTGTGTGCTAATCAAACACACGCGCACACACACACAAACACACGCTTATTCTTCTGCTGTCAGCGGCAGCAACTCTATCTCCTCCTGCAGGGGACGGGCTGACCCGAGCCAATGAATGAATATGTCGGACACAAATGTGTGTGCGTGTGCGCGCGCGCTTTCAGCTGCGGCAGGTGAGCAGATGTTTAGTTTGCTCTTTCTTGCTTATGACAAACGAGCAGGTGAACGCGTTTCCCTGAGCAAGCAGTTCACCTGCTGAGCACCTGCCTCCCTACGCCGGGCGACGCCACCCTCCTCTTCCTCGTCCCTCCTCGCCCTCCTCCTCCGCCTCCTTTTCACGTTTTGACAAGGAGGGAGCCGGCCCGCTGCGAAGGCAATCACGCTGAACATGGACACAAAGCAGCCATTTAGTTGCAGGCTACAAACTTTTGTTCCTGTTTCTCCTCCTCATCCTCCCTCTTGGTCCTCCTCATTCTCATCCTCTCTCCTCTCACTCACTTGTCCTCCTCCTCATCCTCATTCTCCCTCATCTTTCTTCTCCTCACTCCTCATCATTTCTTTTCCTCCCTCCTCATTATCGTTTCCCCTCTTCGTCCTCCTCGTTTTCATCCTTGCTCCTCTTCCTCATTCTCACTCCTCTTTCTTCTCCTCACTCCTCATCCTTTCTTTTCCTCTCCTCATCCTCCCCTTCCCTCCCTTTGCTCCCTCCTCCTCATCCACCCTCTTGGTCCTCCTCATTCTCAACCTCTCTCCTCTCACTCACTTGTCCTCCTCCTCATCCTCATTCTCCCTCATCTTTCTTCTCCTCACTCCTCATCATTTCTTTTCCTCCCTCCTCATTATCGTTTCCCCTCTTTGTCCTCCTCGTTTTCATCCTTGCTCCTCTTCCTCATTCTCACTCCTCCTCATCCTTTCTTTTCCTCTTCTCATCCTCCCCTTCCCTCCCTTTGCTCCCTCCTCCTCATCCACCCTCTTGGTCCTCCTCATTCTCATCCTCTCTCCTCTCACTCATACTCCCTCCTTGTCCTTGTTCTCCTCTTCCTCATTCTCCCTCCTCCTCACTCCTCATCCACACTCCTCATCCTCTCTCCTCATTCTCCTCTTGCCTCCATTTGCTGCCTCCTCATTTTCCTCATTATCGTTTCCCCTCTTCGTCCTCCTCATTCTCATCCTCGCTCCTCTTCCTCATTCTCACTCCTCTTTCTTCTCCTCACTCCTCCTCCTTTCTTTTCCTCTCCCCATCCTCCACTTCCCTCCCTTTGCTCCCTCCTCCTCATGCTCCTTCTTGGTCCTTCTCATCCTCTCCTCTTCCTCATTCTCCCCCATCTTCCTTCTCCTCACTCCTCATCCTCTCTCCTCATTCTCCTCTCCCCTCCATTTGCTGCCTCCTCATCCTCCTCGTTAGTTTTCCCTCTTCATCCTCCTCATTCTCATCCTCGCTACTCTTCCTCATTCTCACTCCTGTTTCTTCTCCTCACTGCTCTCCTCATCCTTTCTTTTCCTCTCCTCATCCTCCACTTCCCTCCCTTTGCTCCCTCCTCCTCATCCTCCTTCTTGGTCCTTCTCATCCTCTCCCCTCTCACTCGTACTCCCTCCTTGTCCTCGTTGTCCTCTTCCTCATTCTCACTCCTCTTTCTTCTCCTCCCTCCTCCTCATCCCTTCTTTTCCTCCCTCCTCGTCCTCATTTCTCTTCCACCTCTCCCTTGTCCTCCCTCCTGCTCCTCCTCCGTGTCCATCCCCCGGCCCCCTTTTCCTTGCCCTCCCTCCACCCTCCCCCTCTTGCTCATCCTTCTCCCCCCCCGTCCTCCCACCTTACAAACTTCCTCTCGCCCCGTCCCTCAGGCTGCAGTCCGTCTTCCCGGGGGGTTTGTTCACAGCACGTTGTTGTGATGAGGAGGAACACCAAAAACAGATCACCTCGCTGCTCGTTTATCACCCACACCTGTGCTTGCGTGTGTGCGTGCGTGCGTTTGCGTTAGAAAGAGACTACCTGAGGTGAACTTTACTGAGTTCACACAGAGAGGTTTGTTTAAATCGCTGTGACATAAAAAACACATTTCATCTAGCAAAGTCACAACAAAATCAGTACGCGTTATACACACACACGCACGCACACATTCTATATTTTGTCTTTCATGTTCCCTCATTACTGGCTGAGAAATGAGATGTAAACAACTTTTAAATGAGTAGGAAAATGTCCTTTACTGTAATCCTGCAACTCATTTTCTGCCTTCCTTGGGGGAGGTAAGACGCGTGCTTGTTTGTTAGCATGCGTTGGCTTGCGCCAGGTCATAGGTCACGGTCTGCTGGCCGTGTTGCTCTGTGGGCCAATCAACGGCATCGATTTGTTGCTGCCCGTCCTCCAATCACACGCCGGTATTTTGGGTCAGCCACATCTGACTTGTGGTGGCAGGATCTCACAAACAAAACACACACGCACTGACACTTGCTGATGATGTCGATACGCAAAACACAACAGACCCGATCGGGTCGCAGATATTGACCCACTGGCCCGGTTTCTTCTTACACAAACACAACTGGAAGCTTCTGGATCCAATAGTAATTGTGCATTGAGTTGCTCTGTTGTGTTGTCTCGCACACAGAAACACACACCCTCACTTGTACGTGTGGCATTTTGGTATGATTGCTAAAATGCTAAGCTACATGCTAAAGGTCACTTATGTTGACACAGACCACACACACACACAAACACACACGCTAGCAAATCTTTCTCACTGACCAGTGTTGTATGTGTCAGTTAGAATGAATGCTAACATGCTAAGCTACACGCTACATGCTGCATGGCTTAGCCGTTGTCGTCAATGTGTGTGTCCCCAGTTGCTGAACCTGTTCCTGGCGCTGCTCCTCAGCAGCTTCAGCTCTGACAATCTGTCGGCGCCCGACGACGACGGCGAGATGAACAACCTCCACATCGCCCTCCACAGGATCGGCCGAGGCCTGGCCTGGTGCCGCCGTCAGGTGGGAGAGCGCTTTACTTCACTCTAGCCTAGTCCTTCTCAAAGAGGGGCGAGGTGGAAAACATGTTTTTTTGTTTTTGCCATACTAGAACTGCAAACTGTAATTACACATCCACTACAGTAGGTGGCGCTCTCATTGTCAGAGACTGCGAACGGAGGATTTGTGCCTCTGCAGACGTGCACTTACGATTTTATTATTATTATTATTATTAACAAAAAAATAATTGCGAAACACTGCTATAGCCGCCCAAAAAAAAAAAAAAAAACCCTCTACTCATGCCTTGTTTTTCGCAGGTAGTGGATTTCTTCAACGGGAACCTGAAGCGCCGGCGGCAGAAGCGCAAAGAGGCCAAAACCATGATGAAGCTGAAGCGTCTGAGCAGCGTCCACGCCGAGGTCAACGGCGCCGTCATAGGTACGGCGCCCGGCTGCCACGACCACGCCGCGCCCCTTAACCTTCACCTCCACCTTCCAGGACGCCACGTGGAGAAGTACGTGGCGCCCGAAGACGACAGCTACATGACCAACCCCAACCTCACCATCAGCGTGCCCATCGCCCCCGGGGAGTCCGACGTGGAATTCCCGGAGGAGGACGAAGAGGACGAAGACGAGGAGGTGGACCAAGAGGACCGAAGCGACGACTCGCAGGAAGACGACGGCGAGCAGGACGAGGTAACTTGGCGACTTGTGTGTGTGCGCAGAAGGAGATACTTCTTTGCGTCTAACATGAAACGACAGATTTGTGTCATGCTCCGTGTGTGTGTGTGTGTGTGTGTGTGTGTGTGTGCGCACGCTGACTCAGTTAATTATGATTATGTCATCTTTAATCATCCGGCGCACCTGGTTTGTTGTCTCACTTGGCTTCCGACTTCCTGGGAGGAAGTTGTTCAGCGTGATGTCACAAAGTCTGTTAGCCAATCAACTGACAGGTTAAAGTTCAAGGCCCGTCGAGTTGTCTTCCAAAAACAATCATTGGTCCATTTAAGCCCTCCGGAAGAAGATGAGCGCCGTTGACATGGTTGACGCTCGTGCTAAGCTAATGCTAAGCTAAACAGCAGGTGTGTTCTGTTGCCCCCGTCGGCGGAGGGTTACCTTTGACCCTCGTGCAGGTGTCGTCTGCAGTAACAAAGCTTTGATTTGCTCATCAAAAACGTTCTCTAACCTTCAAACGACCTTCAGACGGCAACAACACGCTTACTGTTTTATTGCATTTGTAGCCTAAAATTGGGTAAATAAATGGTGTGTGTTTTTTTTTTTTAATTAATTTATCTTAATTGCTTAATTGATATATTGTAAAGAATGTAATAATAATATTGGCCAAATGTGACATTTCACATATAATTTTTTTTAGTTTTATTTGTATTAATTTACTCAATTATCTATGACAAAATAATCAAGAATCCTGCATTAATTTTTCCTAAAATGGCTAAAATTGTATTTATAATTTTTTAATTAATCTAATTTATTTTTCTATTTTGTAAAAAAATTGTCATATTAAAATTGGTAAATAGTAGTACAGTTAACAAAAAAATCTGTAATTAATTATTAATAAGAAATTATTTTATATATATATTATATATTATCTATATTTTTTGCATAATTTTTTTCCTGTGTGTGCGCGCGTGCCCTTGTTACATGCAAACAAACACACTTGCACACACGTGTCTTGACATGAAACAATCCACACGCCGTCATCCCCATACACAATACAGGACGATGATGTTGTTGATGATGATGATGTTATGATGTCATGGTGACGCGTGGTCATGCGCTCGGCAGAAGGACGACATCAGCCTATCAGAGGGCAGCACGGTGGACCTGAGGAAGCCCGGAGAGGAGGAAGACGAGTACTCCGAGATGGCCGAAGAGGCCATGGACCCCGAAAACTGTTTTCCTGATAGTAAGCCGTGTCCACACACACACACACACACACACACTACAACCAATGTGCTTATCAGAAGTTGCAAAAGTAAAAGTACCCATTTACATAAACAGAAGTAAAAACGTACAAAGAAAAGCATTGTACGTGGTGACCTCACGAAACGCTGATGACATCATCGCCGGGGTGACAAAATGCTTTTGCGCTTAGTCGCGCAGTCAGCGAGTTGGCTCCGCGACGCAAACGGCTGACGAGTGTGATGTCATCGGCGGGAGCCCCGCCCCCTCGACCTCATCCCTTCACGGGGAGATTTATGGAGGCGGTCCAGGTGAGAGCAGCACCTGCGCGTGTTCCCTCCTGACTCGGCAGCTTCACACCTTTTATTTACGCACATAACTCCCTTTCTCGTCGCAAAGAACACATTTTGCATTCTTATTATTTCCATGACTTTTCTCTATGCACTTATTGTGTTAGTAATAAGAATGCGTGGTGCCGGTGATTGGCACTTTTCATGATATCGGTGGTGCTGAGTGAATTGTAACAGATGTGCAAAGTGTTTGCCGCGGCTTGACAAAATGGCCGCGACACAATCGGGCCACCCAGCTGAGAACGCAGCGGCGTGCATGCGATGAATCCACATTTTTGACCGCCGTCGGTGCTTTTTCTGGTTCAAAGCCACACGGAAAATTAAAAAAAAAAAAAAAATTGAGATTAGGGTACTCTTGATTAAATACTATTTTTCTAAAATTACATTTGGAGCATTTTTAAATACTTTTAGACATTGTGACTGTCATCCATGTTGGCAACAAAAAAAAGAAAATCTGACTTATTTTTTTTTCTTTTTAAACATGATACCGAGCAAGATACATCATAGTATATCAAATCAGCTCCTTTCATTAAATTCTCTTTAGGTGTTGGATATTTCCTTCGCTTTTTAGCATCATTGCACAAAAAAAAGTCATTTTTGAACTTTTTTTATTTGGAAGACTGAATGAGTGCTTTGCCTGGAGAAGATTTAGCAGAAAACACGTTAACGTGTGGCACGGCGCCACCTGCTGGCGGCGCTGGCACCGCCCCCCCCCCCCCCCTGGCACCGCCTCCTGGCACCGTTGGGTCCCTGGCTCGTCACAGCAGATCAGTACCGGCAGCAGCTGACTCAGCACCGGTCCCGCTGCTGAGGGAACCTCTGAGACTGGAGCAGCAGCAGCTGTTCGTGTCGCGTGGCCTGCGCCATGATGGTGGTGGGGGAGTGGGTACGAATTGTGGCCTCCCCCCCACCCCAAAAATTAGGAAATCTAAAAACATCATCAACATAAAACATAACAAGTAACTAAACTGCCAACAACTTTTTTTTTTTTTCGTGTATGTTTTTGTGTTTTCATGCGTGTGTGTGCTCAAATTAGTGTGTGTGTGTGTGTGTTTGTGGCCATCTGGAGCCCGCCGAGGCCTCCCCATTTGGCAGGACGTCCGCTTGGTCCAGCGGCCGCGGGCCGGCGACCCGGCGAGCTGATGACATCATCGTCAGACATCCGATACATTAATCGATCATCAAAAATCAATCAACAAACGTTTACAGCATGTCATCCAGCCGCCGTGCACACGTTTGTATGTGTGTGTGTGCGTGAGGTGCGCCGCCACCGCCGCTAATTATTCACGTCGCAGGCAGAAAAGGTCAGCTGAGCGGGAAAATCCCAGCAAGTGTTGAGCAAGCTTGGAGATAAGTGAAGGTCACCATCTTGTTTTTCTACTTGTGATGAAGAACGCCTCGCTCGCTAGCGCCGCACACACACGCACACACACACGCACACACACGCACACCCGTGCTGAGCTCGGCTTATTTGGTGCAACTTTGCACATTCGCCGTACATGCATGTATGCGCGTACAAATACTTGTTTGTGGTGCATAAGTTGTATTTTTGTACTTTGCTTACGTATTTATTTTTACACTTTTATTAGACTTTTTACTCTCTGCATTTGAAAGCAAATACAGTTGCTGTTGTTTTAACTTTTCACCATGGTGATTTTTTTTGGGTCACTTGGGGGTCGCTATCCTCACTAGCTACATGGTATATCTGTGACTTTGAATGTGTGTGGCTTCAAAAGGCGTCGATAAAATTTAGTACGATTTAAAAATCGGTGACACTGTAAGCCTGCAAAATGGCGAGGGACAACTGTAACATTGCGTCGGCGCCATCTGGTGGCGCGCTGGTGTCAAGGAAATGTTTTGACACAAGTAGTGCTTTGACGCCATCTTGTAGCCAACATAGGCAACCATAAACCTTTTTTGCCCACCAATTTTCACTATCCTCTATACTATAAAGTTGTTAGCATTAGCTAATATAGCATTTTTGTGTTGACAGTGGAAGTGAGTTCCGTGAGAATGGCGCGCAACTAGTAGCAAACGTGCTAGTGACCGGTGGCCATGCTGAGCTCACGCCATCTTACTCATCGGTGAACTGGAAAACGAAGGATGCCGCTCACGTTAGCATTAGCCGCTCGTGTTAGCCTGGCAGAATGATTGACTGGCGTGTGCGTGTTATCGTTGAGAACGCACACATATGCAGAAAGATCACATGGATTTGCTCACATGCGGGGAGAAGGACCCAATGAACCTCGGTGACACACACACACACCTACACACACACACACACACACAGCATCGTTAGATTAGCTGCCTCATTAGGTCGCTAAATGCCAGCTCTTTGGCTGATGTGACGCCACACATGCATGCCATCAAGAGGGTGTGTGTGCGTATGCGTGTTGCGTGTGTTTGATGTCGTGTCAGGCGGAAGCGTGCCGCAGTGCCCACGAGCAAGTCGTGTTCACTGACACATGTTCTCCTTCATGTGCATAGCACCAGAGGTGGCCTGAGAACTGGACCGTGGTTACTTTACGGATTACTTGATTTCAAAAGTAACTAAGTTCGATTGGAAGTTACTCGGTTACATTCAGCATTTAAGTGTGCATGTTGCCACAGACCCACGGTGGGCACAATAGCAAAAAAATAAATCACAGCACTTGCTAAGCTAATGTAGCTTCAAATTTAGCATAGCATGCTAGCTGAAAAAAAAAGTGGTTCTATTAGAGCGATGAGTAGCAGGTTATTAGCATCACCGCTAGTGACATTATAAAATTCTAGTTCTGCTAACGCTTCACTAGTAGAAGTAGTAGCGAGCAGTTAGCCTCTCTCTCTGCTAACATCTCTGCTAAGCGCAGAGAAATATTACTGAATTGTCCTTACGAGTAAGGACAAAGAGCGCACTAACACGCGGACCTTTCCGTCGGATATCGAAGAAATACTCAACGGCTTGGCAGAGGCGTTTATGGTCTTCCCGGGCTGATTGAGTGGCGCGGCTTTAAATCACCATCAGACCAATTAGTAACCAAGGCGACGCAGCTTTAATTACACAGGCAATCAGCGGGGAGGGCCCATGAGAGTCGGTGATGATGTCATCAGTCACGAGGACCCAAATGGCTTCTTCTTGCTCATCCTGTCGGCTCGGTGGCCGTCCTTTGTGGTCACCGTGGCAACTCGGCAACCATCTTGGAAAGTGACTTTTTTTTTCTTTTTTTTTTACAGTGACCTATCTAGTGAGTTGGCTATTTTGTGCTGATTTTGTAATGTGTAGTGATTTTATATAAATATATATTTCAATAAAAAAAAAAAGAAGCTTTGAAGCGTCTCAAGCAGACTTTGACGATAATACATTTAGCTTTTGATGGCAAATAATTTATTTACATTTATTTATTTATTTTACATTTTTGGCAATTTTATGGACATATTGTCAGTGTCTGTGTCTCTTTTTCCTTTTTTGGTCATTTTATGTTTATTTCTGACCTTTCTGCCTTTTTGTTATAAATTTTCTGACATTTTTGACAATCTTGTGGACGTTTTATGGTCATTTTCGGGATTTCTTCTTTTGTTTTTTGACATTTTTATAGTTACTTTTTGAATGTTTTTTTTAAAAATATTTTTTATAAATGTTCTGACTTTTTGGCAATTCCAAATATATTTCATGGTCATTTTATGCCTTTCTTTCGTCGTTGGAAATTTTATAGTTGATGGTATATTTTATTTTCTGCCTTTTTTAAATGCAGTTCTCATTTTTGGCATTTCCATGGGCATTTTATGGTAATTTTTAAAAGTTTGTTTTTTATCCACCTTTCGTCACTCTTTTTCTGACAATTAAAATAATAATAATAATAATAATGAATTATTCTTTTTTTTAATCTAAATCATTAATTCATTTAAAGAATATTTTATATAAATAAATATGTAAAAAAAACAAAAAACAATAATTTCTACACATTTTTTCAGAGATCCATATGTGGCTCCAGAGCCGCAGATTTCAGACCCCTCGTCTCTTAAGTAACATATAGTGTGTGTGTGTCTTTGCAGTGTGCGTGTCCAGGTTCAAGTGCTGCGACGTGGACACAACGTCAGGCTTGGGCCAGGTGTGGTGGCGCTTGAGGAAGACGTGCTATCACATCGTGGAGCACAGCTGGTTCGAGTCCTTCATCATCTTCATGATCCTGCTCAGCTCGGGCGCGCTGGTAAGACTTTTTGGAGTCGCGCCAGCGAGACGCGCGTAACGTCCCGCCGTCCTCCTCTGCGTCGTCAGGCCTTCGAGGACATCTACATCGAGCAGCGGAAGGTGGTGAAGGTGATGCTGGAGTACGCCGACAAGATCTTCACCTACATCTTCATCCTGGAGATGCTGCTGAAGTGGCTGGCGTACGGGTTCAAGAAATACTTCACCAACTACTGGTGCTGGCTCGACTTCCTCATCGTGGACGTAAGTTGCCGACATCGACGTCTTGAAAAGCTTGAAAACTGCAATTGAGATGCAGTTTATTGTCAAACTAAACATTAAGAGAAAAAAACACGTAGCTTAGCCTTTAAGGCTGCTAGCGTATTGCTAATGCTAACGCCTAATGGGAATTGTCATAGACAGGCTAACAAATTTGAAAGCAAAGTGCGAAGAAGCGCTGGCGAATCCAAAGCGTCCCGCTTGTGGTCTCCTGCAGGTGTCGCTAGTGAGCCTGGTGGCCAACACGTTGGGCTATTCCGACTTCGCCGCCATCAAATCCCTGCGCACGCTTCGGGCCCTTCGCCCCTTGCGAGCGCTGTCCAGGTTCGAGGGCATGCGGGTAAGGAAATCCACTTGACTGGTTCTTCCTTGATGTGCATTTGAATTAAGGTCCTTCAACTCGTACACTCTTTGTAAGACAATTCAGCGCACTAGTAGCAACTACTGTGCCGCTTCTTGTGCACTTTTGACCTGCAATTAAACCTAACTAGTAAATTAGAGCATTTTTGACATGTCTGTGCACTAGTTGACTACCGCATGCTACTAGTGAATGCTCAAATGGCTTAAAGCTTTTCGAAAATGTATGCCTTGATCTCCAACATCGGGTTCAAGTACACTCTTAGTTCTCACTAGTAGGACAACTTTAGCATACTTGTAGGATGACATGTTGCTACTAGTGGAACAAAACTGTAAACTTGTTGAAATATGAAGCACTACATGTTAAATGATAATATAATAAATATTCAAACTTACTACTAGTACAGCACAGTCGTTTACGTGTAAGGTTGAATATGGTAAAAAGTGGTACCTAGTCGTTCTACTAGTGCATTGGATTGTCTTGTGACGGCAAAGAGTGTGCTAGTACCAGGGATGTGATTTTTCCGCTAATTCGCGGAATTCCGCTTTTTTTTATCCCCCCCACCCCAAAAAAAAAAAATCCGATTTTTTTTTTTTTTTTTAAGTAGTTCATTGTGTATGCACATGACTCCGACAGATAACATCTTCTGCTATAACAAAGACATTTGTGGTATGCTCTAATATGAGTTACTTTTCATTTGGTCATGATACAATTATTTGTTCATGAAATTTGAACTCTTCAACATTATTTATGTGTTAACTTAGTAATCACATTAGTTAGATATGACGATATTCTCAGTGATAGTTTTTAAAAGCAAAGGCAGTCCAATGTTTTTGAATGTGACTGATTTTGAGTTGACTAAAACTGCCATTTTATATGGGATAGTTCAATATACATTGAAAATTTATGCTGTTGTTTTGTCTTATTTCTTTGTCATGTGAGTGCATTGAAAGTACTTAAAAACACGGAAAACCCATGAGCTCCGGGGGGCTATGCCCCCCTTGTCCCCCCGCCAGGGCACTGCCCTGGACCTAGCTGGGTGCCAGCGGCCCCCAGACCCTCGGCTAAATTTTCAGATAATTTCACTTTGGTCAAATCACATCCCTGTAGTACATGCTAGTTCCTAACCCTTAAAGTGAATACAAAGGATATGGAATAAAAAATAAAAAAAACTGTGTCCTTGATAAGGAGGCTACTAGTGCTTGATGCATGCCTACTAGTTGGGCCTAGTAGTGTCACTAGTGCAGCACAGTAGTTTACGAGTCAAGTTTATGGATGTGAATTCCATGTTGAAGGCTGTTGTAAATACGATGCCGGAAAGGAAAAAAAAAAGTTGAATTGCTCACTAGTAGGACAAAATAGCACTAGCGGTGTAGAAGTTTACTAGTGTCATAGCAAAGCTTGTGAATAAACGCTGGACTGTTTTCCCATATTGGCGAGCGTTCTTGCAGGTGGTGGTGAACGCGCTGATCGGCGCCATCCCGTCCATCATGAACGTGCTGCTGGTGTGTTTGATCTTCTGGCTCATCTTCAGCATCATGGGCGTCAACCTGTTCGCCGGCAAGTTCGGCCGCTGCGTCAACCGCACGGGCCACAGCTACGACGCCGCCTTCATCAACAACAGGTCCGAGTGCCAGGCCCTCAACGACACCTCGCTCTACTATTGGACCAAGGTCAAGGTCAACTTTGACAACGTGGGAGCCGGCTACCTGGCCCTGCTGCAAGTGGTGAGCGCACTCGTCGCCACGGCAACGGCAGCGGCTTGCGATTGAGTCGCGGCTTGGCGGGTCGCCTTCTTCTTCGTCTTCTTCTTTCTGTATCTTTTTTCTTTCTCCTTTTCTTCTTCTTCTTTTTCTCTACTCATTCTTCTTCTTTTCTTCTCCTTCTCTACACCTTCTTCTCCACTCTTTTTTTCTTCTTCTTCTCTATCCGTTCTTCTTCTTCTTCTTCTTCCCTCCTTGTTTTTCTCTACTCTTTCTCTTCTTCTGTCATTTTTTTCTGTTGTCCTTTTCTTCTCTTTTTATTCTGTCACTTCTCTTTGCCCTCTTCTGTTCTACCGATTCTCCTTTTCCTTCTTTCCTTTTTTGTCATTTTCTTTCTCTTGTCTCTTGTCCTCCTTCCATCATGCCTTTTCCACCCTTGTCATTCTTCTTCTGTCTTTCTTCATCTCCATCTTGTCCACCTTCCTCTGTACTTCTTCATCCTCTTTCCGTCTTCTGCCATGTCAGTTAACATCTGTCCACTTTTTATTCATCTCCTCCTCCCTCCATCTTCTCTCCTCTCCGCTGCACTAAATGAACTCAAGCAAGCAATTCTCCCTCATGGCCGCCGCATCCTCGCGGTTCTCCGCCGCCGCGGGCGTGCTGCACGCCGCCAGTCAATCAGCCCTGAGAGGCTTTTATTTTTAGAGGCACTAAGTAGGCAGACATGAGGGCGAAAAGACGAGGAGGAGGAGGAGGAAGGAAGGGAAGGTTAGAAGAAAAACAGGAAGTGGAAAAAAAGAGGAAGGACGGAGGAGAAGAGATGGCTAACGCGTTGATTCACAAGCGCGTGGAAGTTGAATGAGTGCCGTCGCCTTGGCGACGGGCGGCTCAGCATCCCTCCGTGTTTGCCCGGTCGCCGTGGCAACCGGCTGCCCCTTCCATTAGCGGCTCTGCCGTTGAAAGTTTGTCAGTGGGAAGGAAGTCCATATAAGGATGTGTTTGACGGCTGTTGCCGTGGCGATCAGACAGACGAGGCTCGGACGATTTCAGCGCTCATTCACCTTCTGCGGGACTTTCATTGAACAAAACCTCGTTTCAAACCTTACCCTTGTTTGAAACCCTAACTCAGGCTTGAAAACGTCACCCTGGCTTGAAACACGAATTTCAAACTCTAACTCTTAATGGAAGTCCTTACCCTGTCTTGATAACCTAATTTGAAAACATAACCAAGTTGGATTCCCTAACTACAGTAAAAACCCTAACATTGAATTGAAACCCAGACATTCTACCTTAACTCCAAGCCATAACCTAATGAAACCCTATTTTAAACCATAAGCCTGGCTTGAAACCTTAATTCTAGCTTGGAACCTCAATTTGATGGCTTGAAAAGCTTCCTTTGAAATCCTCAGTCAGTCTTCAAACCCCCAACCTTTTGTTTTGGTGACGTTGTGTTGTTTTGTGTCGAAGGCCACCTTCAAAGGCTGGATGGAGATCATGTACGCCGCGGTGGACTCGCGAGCCGTAAGTCGCAACATACGCAACATGTCATGCGGCGATGTCATCACAATGGCAGCAAGTTGAAATGTGGAGGGCGTGTCGCGCAGGTGGAGGAGCAGCCCATCAAGGAGGTCAACCTGTACATGTACCTCTACTTCGTCATCTTCATCATCTTCGGCTCCTTCTTCACCCTCAACCTCTTCATCGGCGTCATCATCGACAACTTCAACCAGCAGAAGCGGAAGATAAGTGCACGCTAACCATGCTAACTGCTTGCTACATTCGTCAACTTATTTTTTTATTTAATTGAATTTAATTATTTTTAATTCATTCATTCATTTTAATTCATTTAGATTTAAATTTTATTTAATTAATTTATATATATATATATATATATATATGTATTTATTTTTTATTTTTATTTATTTATTTACTTAATAAATATAAAGAGTATGTATTTAATAAATATATATAAATATACATAAATGTGCAATTAATTTGTGATTAATTATGAGTTAAGTACTAACTCTTTGACTGCCAAAAACGTTAAATAACGTTTAGTAAAATCCTATGGAGGAGTGCCAAAGACGTTAAAAGACGTTTTTTCAAAACAGAGGTGAAACTAACCATTTTGTATTGTTGATTACTGAAAAACGGAATAAGGTAGAAACAAACTTTTTTTTCTGATGAAAGATGAGAGTCCAATCTTTCATTTGGTAGTATGTGTGTTTCCATAGTCCAAACACGTAATTTTCTGTGGACCTTGAAAGATCAGTCAAAAATGCTTAAATCGGTTGGCACTGGCGACATCCCGTTTCTGAAAACGTCTGGCAGTCAAAGAGCTAAAGTCATGCAATTAATTACGATTGAAAATTTTTATCGACTGACACCTTTTGCTGTATTCGTGTGGGCGGAGTCAAACTCATAGGTCCACCCCATGTTGAGCAAAGTCTTCGCCAGCTTGCTTTTGGTGTCAGGATGAAAATAAAAGAGAGAGAAAATGAAAAGCAAAACTTCTTTGGAAAAATGCCGTCATTTGCTCTTTATAAGAAAAATCGTTTAAAAAAAAAAATGCTGTGTTGTGTCCTCTGGACGTCAGCAGGATGAAAATAACGCTGTGGTGGCGTGTCGCTTGCACTTAGGGGGCCAGGACATCTTCATGACGGAGGAACAGAAGAAATACTACAACGCCATGAAGAAGTTGGGCTCCAAGAAGCCCCAGAAGCCCATCCCCAGACCTCTGGTACTAACTGAGCCACCTCACACTGACCACAAATGAGAACCAATTTGAAAAAAAACATTGCTGTACTCAATTAGTTGGTCTCAAATAGTGCCGTGGCGCCTTAAAACACTCAAATCCACTTTTCCCATTGAAATGAATAGAAAGGTCATTCATTTGTTGTGCATAAGGAAAAAATGCACTCCACAATTATTGCACTTAATAAAGTCATACAGTAATGACGTAATCCGTAACCAGTGTGTCACTAAGATTAGTCGTTCTATGCAGACGATAAAGAATATATGACTGTCATATATTGTTATTGTTGATATATGTTGTTATGTAATTATATAACTTTTGTATTCAATTTGTTGCCTAAACTGTTATAGCACAGCCACATCGATGCTATTTAGCATTAGCATTAAGCTAGTGGACTTAAAAGCTAATATGTGAAGTTGTTTTGAATACAAAGCTTGGGTATTTTCTTCACGAAAGTTTAACTGGTCCATCCCAGCCTTCACCAAAAAAAAAACAATCGATTGAGACAGACTGCTCTCATATCATCAGTGCGGCGCTAGCATTAGTCGTGCTTCGCCGAGGATAAAGAATATATGAGGGAGTCATATTATTTTGCTGGCATGTCAAAGCAAAAAAATTTAAAAAAAATAGCCGGCATGTCAACGCAGCATAAAGGTGACGTCGGTCCTCTTTGCCCGCCAGAACGACGTGCAGGGCTTCTTCTTCGACCTGGTGGCCAAGCAAGCGTTCGACATCATCATCATGGTGCTGATCCTGCTCAACATGATCACCATGATGGTGGAGACGGACGAGCAGTCGCCGCAGATGGAGCGCGTCCTCAACAACATCAACGTGGCCTTCATCGTGGTGTTCACCGCCGAGTGCATGATGAAGATCGTGGCGCTGCGCTGCTACTTCTTCACCGTGGGCTGGAACATCTTCGACTTCGTGGTCGTCATCCTCTCCATCGTCGGTACGTGCTTGCCAGTCCTTCCGCCTTTCCGAGCGTCGTTGAGCCACGGTAGGGTTTCAAATCATGATTAGGGTTTCAAAAGAAGGGTTGGGGTTTCAAAGTGTGGAGTGACTTTAGGGTAGCAAATTAGGGTTTCAAATCGGGATTAGGGTTGGGTTTGACATTGGGGTAGGGCCTTCAAAGTAGGTTTTGAAATTGAGGGTTCAAAGTTCAAATCAGGTGGAGCCCTTGTGATGAAGGGCTTTGTAAATACATTTCACTTTCAGATTGGTGTTGGGGTTTCAAAGAAGGGTTAGGGTTTGAAATTAGGATTTCAATGGTTGGGTCAAAAATTAGGGTTTTCAACTCGGATTAGTGTTTTGAATTAGGGTTAGGATTTCAAAATAGGGTTTTGAGTAGGGTCACATTTTATATACTCTCAGAATGGGTGGCCCCAGTTTCAAAGTCGGGTTTCAAATTAGGGGTAGGGTTTCAAACTAGGGGTAGGGTTTCAAAATAAGGTTAGGATTTTAAAGTATGCTTTCAATGAAGGGTTGGGGCTTTTCGAAGTAGGGTTTCAAATCAGGATTAGGGTTGGGTTTGACATTAGGGTAGGGCCTTCAAAGTAGGTTTTGAAATTGAGGGTTCAAAGTTCAAATCAGGTGGAGCCCTTTGAAACTCTTGTGATGAAGGGCTTTGTAAATACATTTCACTTTCAAATTGGTGTTGGGGTTTCAAAGAAGGGTTAGGGTTTGAAATTAGGATTTCAATGGTTGGGTCTAAAATTAGGGTTTTCAACTCGGATTAGTGTTTTGAATTAGGGTTAGGATTTCAAAATAGGGTTTTTGAGTAGGGTCACGTTTTATATACTCTCAGAATGGGTGGCCCCAGTTTCAAAGTCGGGTTTCAAATTAGTGTTGGGGTTTCAAACTAGGGGTAGGGTTTCAAAATAAGGTTAGGATTTTAAAGTATGCTTTCAATGAAGGGTTGGGGCTTTTCGAAGTAGGGTTTCAAATCAGGATTAGGGTTGGGTTTGACATTAGGGTAGGGCCTTCAAAGTAGGTTTTGAAATTGAGGGTTCAAAGTTCAAATCAGGTGGAGCCCTTTGAAACTCTTGTGATGAAGGGCTTTGTAAATACATTTCACTTTCAGATTGGTGTTGGGGTTTCAAAGAAGGGTTAGGGTTTGAAATTAGGATTTCAATGGTTGGGTCTAAAATTAGGGTTTTCAACTCGGCTTAGTGTTTTGAATTAGGGTTAGGATTTCAAAATAGGGTTTTTGAGTAGGGTCACATTTTATATACTGTCAGAATGGGTGGCCCCGGTTTCAAAGTCGGGTTTCAAATTAGTGTTAGGGTTTCAAAATAAGGTTAGGATTTTAAAGTATGCTTTCAATGAAGGGTTGGGGCTTTTCGAAGTAGGGTTTCAAATTCGGTTCTCAAACTAGTGGGAGGGTTTCAAAGTAGGGTTTAAATTTACGATTTGTCAAGTTTTCAAATTTGTTTCAAATGATTACCTTGGAACTGTAACCCTAATTTGAAAGCGGTCTTTGAAGCCGTAACCTTATTTTGAACAAACAAACACACCCTAAGCAGTTTATTGAGCCACCTTTCATTTCCTCCAGTTAGCTCGCTACAAGTGTGTGATGAAGTGTGTGTGTGTGTGCGCGCACTTAGACGAGGCCGCCTGGGGGGGAGGTGAAGGTAACGGCGGCAATCAGCGCCGGCAGGGGGGGCGGGGTCCCCGGAGACAAATCAAACATGATTGACCCGTTCCATCCACCGCGCGTGTGATGTCATGTTCGCAGGCATCGTGCTGGCCGACATCATCGAGAAGTACTTTGTGTCGCCGACGCTGTTCCGCGTGATCCGCCTGGCGCGCATCGGCCGCATCCTGCGGCTGATCCGCGGCGCCAAGGGCATCCGCACGCTGCTCTTCGCGCTGATGATGTCGCTGCCGGCCCTCTTCAACATCGGCCTGCTGCTCTTCCTGGTCATGTTCATCTACGCCATCTTCGGCATGGCCAACTTCGCCTACGTCAAGCGGCAGGCGGGCATCGACGACATGTTCAACTTCGAGACCTTCGGCAACAGCATGATCTGCCTGTTCCAGATCACCACCTCGGCGGGCTGGGACGGCCTGCTCAGCCCCATCCTCAACAACTCGCCCGAGGAGTGCAACCCGCACGTGCCGCACACGGGCACCACGCAGCGCGGCAACTGCGGCAACCCCTCGGTGGGCATCACCTTCTTCGTCACCTACATCATCATCTCCTTCCTCATCGTGGTCAACATGTACATCGCCATCATCCTGGAGAACTTCAGCGTGGCCACCGAGGAGAGCACCGAGCCGCTGAGCGAGGACGACTTTGAGATGTTCTACGAGGTGTGGGAGAAGTTCGACCCGGAGGCCACGCAGTTCATCGAGTACGCCAAGCTGTCCGACTTCGCCGACTCCCTGTCGGAGCCGCTGCGCATCGGCAAGCCCAACAAGATCAAGCTGATCTCCATGGACCTGCCCATGGTCAGCGGGGACAAGATCCACTGCCTGGACATCCTCTTCGCCTTCACCAAGCGCGTTTTGGGCGAGTCGGGCGAGATGGACGCCCTCAAGCAGCAGATGGAGGAGAAGTTCATGATGGCCAACCCGTCCAAGATCTCCTACGAACCCATCACCACCACGCTGCGCCGCAAGCAGGAGGACGTCTCGGCCGCCGTCATCCAGCGCTGCTACCGCCGCCATCTGGTGCGCCGCCAGATGAAGGCCGCCTCCTACCTCTACCGCCAGATCACCACGCCGCGACACGGGCCGGCCCCGGGCGGGGACCAGGCGGCCGACGGCGAGGACGGCGAGGAGGAGGAGGAGGAGGAGGCGCCCGAGAAGGAAGGTCTAATCGCCACCATGATACGCCAGAACTACGGCTCCGGGCTGCTCGGGGCGGAGCGCTCCGAGACGGTGTCCTCCACCTCGTCCCCGCCGTCCTACGACAGCGCCACGCGAGCCGCCGCTTTTCCCCCCAAGTCGGGGACGAGCGACGCGGGTACGGCGCTCGACGCCGACGTCCAGGGCACCGCGCCGTAGGAGCGAGGACACCAAATGGAGGACTACGCACCCCGAAAAAATTTGGGGACAACTTTGCTAGCTTTCATGTTACTTCCTGCCCCCTGCTGGATGCTCCTAGAACTGCATTAGCTTCTTCTCGGGCCCCCAAACACTATATCACTCATGTATCTGTCTCTTATTGGCTGGGAGCTGCGTTAGCGAGGTTAGCAACGATAGCGAGGTTAGCAGCGTTAGCAACGTTAGCTGCGCGAGTATTAGCTTGCGAGTGCAGAGAAGTGAGACGAGCTTAGCAAAGGTTTTGTTAGTAAGTAGAACTTTGTTGGCAGTCTTTTCATAGCTGTACGATTATTACGACAATTTTTTATATTTTGTAGCGTAACTTGACAAGGGGAAAAAAAAAAGCTTTGACACTTTGACCGAGAACAAGAACAATAATCTTTTTTTTTTTATGTTTTCCTTCGCTGTAATGGCATATTCACAAATACCACCCGCAAACCTACAGCGTTTTTTTGCAATGTGCGGATGGAGCGACGCTGAGCTAGCGCTAGCTCGGAAATGTCGACGAGCTGACGTGTGATGTTTTGTTCTCGTCGCACGCCGTCGTTTACGCTTGACCACCAACCAAAGTAGACGACAGACGAGAAGACGACAATCAGCAAAAACTTTCAATGGCTCGTCACAAACACAATTATTATTCAAATAAGAGCTAGCTCATCTCATTTGTAGTCGCACGTCCACTTAAAAAGGGAATTCATGTCTTTGGTATGTTAGTTGAGAGGTCAAAGTTTGGTGACGGTACACAAAGTGTAAAGTCAAAAAAGCAACGCTCCCATTTCCTCCCAAAGAATCGTTCACATCAACGTCATGTTTGTCTCTTTCATTATTTATTTATCAATGACTGTGTTCCCTGCTTTATTGTTTGGTTTTCTACGAGCACTCGGACACTTTTTTTGCACAGAGAACCGTGGGAGGGGGGGAGGGGTGGGGACAAACAACAAAAGTGTGAGGAGCAATAAACGCTCGGCTCGAGTCTTGGAAGCTCCGAGAGCGACAACTTTCAGGACCTTCCGAGACCTTCTGACGACGAAACAGGAAATGCACAAACGCGCCGTTCGGGTGGGCGCAGACCGCTCAGCTCTTCTTTGTGTCAAAGTGGTGGTTTTATCCAGCCCCTCCACCCAAACCCACAATCCCACCCCCACCCCCAATATGGAAGCCGCCGCCGCCGCCTGGATTTTATTCTGCTGTTGAAAGCAGAAAAGTTAGTTGCGAAGTGTCGCCGTGATGTTCGGCCACGCTGCGCTGAAGGGCTCTTTTCAGTAGCAATAGACCGCGAGTGTGCCTGTCTGCACTCAACGACACTGCACACCATCATTACCGCCCCCCCCTTTGTCGTCCCTGGGACCCCACGCCTCTGAGGTGGCTCCTGATTGGCTGATGAGGGACCAGAGAAAAACAAAACACGTTTTTAAAATAATTCTGTTCATGGACAGGCTGAACAAACACCTGTTGTTGCCGTGCTGCGGCGCCCCTAGTGGCAGGGAGGGAAACATATGCTGTAGTAATAATAAAAATAATAATAAATAATGCTGTGGTGCCTTGAGATACGAGTAATCCGATTTACTATCCGACTAGTTTTTTCTAATCTTATTTTTTTATTATTTTTTTTTTTATTATTTTTTTTCCCAGGAGAGCTCAGTATTGTTCATTCGATTTGACATCATCATTGCTCTCCCTTTTTTTTTTTTTTTTTTTTTAAACAAATTAAAAAAAATTTAATATATATATATTTTTTTCTAATCTTAAATGTAAATGTAAAATATGCATTTCAATATAAATGTTCGATTAATAAGCAGCAGTTAGGAAAGTCCGCTAAGCTTAATGCTAACAAGGCAAAATGCCACTGACATGCTCGCGGTTTGTATCGATACTTAAACACAAACGGTGTACAGTAGAAGAAGATTCTTCAGTTGTGCCTGCATCACTATATTATCCTGCCTCCCAGTGGCCAAGGCGGGCACAGCACAAGGAGCAGCACAGTGAATTGGACTGTAGCATTAAATCATGACCAACCTGTTTAGTTCTTTACAATTTATTTAGTTTTTCCCGTGTTAACAAAACATTTATTTATTTTTATTTCCATTTCAGTGGTGAACTCTGACTTGAGAGCATGTTCACAGAACAAACTAAACTCGTATCTGAAGGTACCGCTGTAATAAAAGTAATCTTAATTAATTTTGTGCTCAAGGGCCACATTTGATTATTAGAAAGCTCATGTGTAGATTTTTTTATTCAAATTTGCATTCATTTAGTTTATTTTCATAATAAAATAATTTGTATTTAGTTTGTAGTTGCGTTATTTAAGATTAATTATTTATTTTTTAAAGAAATTAATTAACCTATTATTTAATGAGGTAAAAAAAATACTAAATTAATGATACATTTAAATATATAATTTTTAGGGAAAAAATTTAATGTGCTCATGCTAGCTTATTTTAACTTCTTTACATACTAAATCAAAACAGTCCAAAAGCAAAAGCAAAAACAAAACACTCAATTATATTATAATAAATTGTTGGGGCAAGTGTTTGTTGGGCCGAAGTCCATTTGTTTGACTTCTCTTTAAGGGCAGAAGCTCCGTTGATTGACAGGTCTGCGTTTCGGAAGCTTCAGAAAGATTACGTGTCACGTGTACCGACTGTACTGGTTCGGCCCATTTGGAGCTACCTTGGGGGTGCGGAAGGTTCCAGACCAGAAGGGGGTGATACACCTTCCTGCCTTCCTTTCCCTTTTCAAAAATAAAAGCTGCTTGGTCGTCTTTCAGTCCCAATAGAGTGCACAGGAACCTTCCAACATCTGAACAACAAACATCTCAACCTTCTTATCATCTTATGAACAAAAACAACTCTGTCAATGTTTATACTGGATTCATACTGGTTCAGCACAGGTGTCAAACTGGTCAATGCAAGTGTCACACTGGTTACAACTCTGAATTGAAAGTAATTGTTCAAGACCAGTGTCAAATTGGTTCGAAACTGGTGTTGCATTGGTTCAAAACTGATTCAAAACCTGTGCCATTTGTATAACACTACATACAGCTTCAAAACTGGTGTCAAACTTGTTAAACACCAGGGTCACATTGGTGTCATACTGGTTTAACTCTGGATTCACTCTAATATCATGCAGGTGTCATTTAACACTGGTGTCAAACTGGTTCGACGCAAGTTCAAAACCAGTGTGATATTGGTTAAATAGTGGTGTGATGCTGGTACAACACTAGATTCACACTGGTTTGAAACTGGATGTCAAAGGGATTCAACACTGGATTCATATAGGTGTTGTACAACACTAGTGTCAAACTGGTTCAACACTGGTGTCATACTGCTATAACACTAAATTTACACTGGTGTCACACTGATTCAACACAGTGTGATATTAGTTCAATTCCGGTGTTGTACTGGTGTAACACTGGATTCACACTGGCGTCATACACGTTCAAATTGGATTCAAACTAATGTCATACAGGTGTTCTACTTGCACAACTCGTGTCATACTTGATCAACAAAGATACCAGTGGTTCAATGTGGGTGTCATACTGGTTCAGAACTGGTGTCAAACTGATTTCATATTGCTTTCTACAGTGGCAACAAACTGATATACTGGTTCAAAACTGGTGTCATATTGGTTCAACACTGGGTGTGGTACTGGTTCAATAATGGTGAAATACTGGTGTCAAAGTGGATCCACAATGGTTTGTGTGAGTGATGCCCAAAGGTGGTCCCAAAGTATCTGCAGGAAGTTACCTTGTTGGTGACAGAGGAAGCGGAGTCTTCTGTCCTGACGCCATTTTGTGTTTCAAGTGTCTCTCCAAAGAAGGTTCTGGAACATAAAACAGAAACAGAACATAATAAAAACAGTTGAAGTCATTAAAATATATATATTTTCAAACTTCAATTTTTTTTTTTTTGCCAGTGAAACAAAAACTTTGGTGTGAAGGAGAAAGTTGTGCCTCAGTGACCCCCTCTCATCCCACCCTGGTGTTTTACAAACAATATTCATTCTAATGATGATGATGACAAATAAATATATTCACTTTTTAGTACTTTAAGTTGTAATACTCTTTAGTATTTTGCAAATAAATGTCTGTATTTAAAACATCCTGCGTTAAATAAACCAGACACAAACCCAACAAATCGGTCTGATCGCTTTCTGTACGCGTGCGTGTCTGTTCGTCTCCGCGTGTTCTCTTTCCACAGGTAGAAGAATCCCTTTCGGCATGGCCCGCGCGTGCTTGTGTGTGTTTCGTGCATGTGCGCGAGGGCGCTGATTGCCTCTCCCAGTGGACGTGTTGATGCTGCGGCGTGTTTGTTGTGTGGTCGCCGTGGCAGCGAGGCGGGCTGTTGACCTCACTCGCCACCTCCAGGGGGCGTTAAACCAAATCCGAATGATTAACGCTGCTGACCTGAAAGATGAAACACGTGAACGTGCAAAGAAATCATTCTTCTTCATGTCAGTATGTTTACTACACGTGACATTCATTCATACGTGGTCGCTTTTTAAACGCCCTACTATAAATGGTATATTAAAAATAAAAAAAACTCATTCCTATAACCTATTAATAAAACCTGGTTGTTGTTTTTTTTTTTTACGTTAATCGAGTTGACACGGAATGCAAATAATTAACAGAGCAAGCCTCGTTCTGTTTTTATTCAATTTAACAAACTATTCACACATTCGGCACTCAGCTCTTATGGTGTGTGCGTGCGTGCGTGTACACACGTGTGTCAATGGTTTAGTCAAGCATTTGGCTGGAATGTGACACATTTTTATTAGCAAAGTGTGTGCATGTGTGTGCGTGTGTGAGAGAGAGAGAGAACGCTCAAATTCAAGTTGTGAGCGTGTCGTACTTGATAAGTAACGTAAAGGATTTAATGCGAAGTACACATGATTTTTTATATCACATGACTTGAGACATTAGATTTTTCCTGTGGATATTTTGAATGCATAGCACAATTACGCTCATCCTTCCTGATGCGGCTCAGCCTGATGCGATACTACAGCGCCATCTTGTGTTCCCCTGTTGCAGTCGCTTGTCTATGATAGATAGATAGATAGATACATAGATACATAGATACATAGATACATAGATAGATAGTAACAGTACTTTTCAACGATGTAGTTTATCAAATCAAACAGTAATTGCATAATTTGATAAAATGTTGAAATTTGTTTTAAAATAGACAGACGCCTTTTACATGTTATTTCGCTTTTAATTCAATGGCACTACACAACTTGTAGTTTTTAGAAGTGCACATTCAATTGATTTGTGTATAACTCAATCGTACATTATAAAAATGAATGAATGTATGTTTGCATTATAACAAATACTTTGAGATCAGTTTGTAAGCGTGAGTTTGGGATCAAATGCAGATTGTGTTCCGCCCCAAATGGCGTCAACTCTTCTCCTGACACGTTTTTTTTTTCGCAGTCCAAACAGTGGGAACCTTTCTACGAACATGATTGGCTAAGATCTTTTCGACCTTGCCCCCCTACTTCCGCCCATGTAGCTATTCCGCATCACCGATTGGTTTAGCGCATGGCCAATCATAATTAGTATTCAGTAAAGCGTCGTTGGTATCCAAGCTAGCAGCAGCTTCATCCATCCTCCTCTCTCCGAACTAAATCCCCGTTAGCTTAGCTTGCTAGCCGCTAATCACTCGATTTAAGTTTACCGGTGAATTTACGACGCGATGGCTCAGAAGAAAAGTCTCAAAACGCATTCCAGAAAAGGTTTGTGTTCTGTCTTACTAGCGAGCGAGTGTGAGTCCGGGAACGTCAGTCATGTCTACCAAACTCCCTTTCCCATTCCGCCGATTGTCGATTGCGTATCTCTTCTGGTGGATGCACATCGAAAGGGGCAATGACGCGCGCGTGGTTTTAAACTTGACGAATCAATCTTTTATTCGGCTAACGTTTGCACTTGTTTGTGGGATTTAAGCACAAATCTCGCGCGTTTCCACGTCTTGATCGTGAAAGCTGCAACAAGCTTATCCAGGCAACATTCATCTTAACACTATATATCAACAATGCTGTAAGTGTTCTTTCCCTCGCCGTATATAGCATTATTTCGTAAATATTCATAGAAGTTTATTCGTTAGCTTTTTTTGACCGCGCCTACTTTGCCTAACGGGAAGAGAAAGTTAAACGTGAAGATTTTCTGTTTGGATTTTGGTTTAGCGAGTTCGCTGTTTTGGAGCTTCGGGGCTTTGCTTGTCAACAGATCCGCAACACGGATCAATTAAATTATTAACCTGTGTACAAATGTGGAGCTTTTGCTGACTTATCCTGGAAGCCACAGCGTCAGTGACGTAAGGATAATGTGCTTAGGAACACTCCTCGGTGAAGCTTAACGGTTACATTTTGTATACATTTTTATGAACATGACGTCAGCAAATGTCTACTGTTTTACTCATTTAGACACACTTCCCTAATGTAGTGTGAAACGCTTTAAATAGACAGTTCTGTATTCTGTTCATGTGGTCTACCTAGTGGCCTTCTAGTTCTATATCTGCTCATTACGACATTGCTAAAGCAACAAATCTAATAGTGGCCCAAGACTTTTGCACAGTGTTGTATGTCAAGGTTGTTTGCCGTACTTTGTCCTCTGTGGCATCTCACGCACACACAAACACGGAGCGCTGCGAGGTTTGTCAGCTCTAAGAATAGTGGGGGATCGGGTTCCGGACCTCACAATTGGATGGCGAGGAGGAGGCGCTTGCGTCCGTCCTGATGACTGACCCGCCGCCATCCTGCCCGTTGGTCACTTCTCGTCTTGTTGTCGCCTCTTTGGAAGTTTCCTTCTCATCGTTTGGATCATCTTGGTGAAAGTGTTAGTTTGAAGGTTTGCTCCATGCAGCGCTACCGCCACTACGGCGCCTCCGCTCCCCCCACCGCGGCGCCGGCGGCGGAGGAGCCCCACAGCACCCAGGAGGCGCTGAACGCTCACGAGGAGCAGGTGGAGCCGATGGTAAATGAGGAGGAGGCGCAGGATGGCCTCCAGAAGACAGGTAGGACCAGTGTGTCCGTTGAACTGGACTTTTGGTTCCGCTGCTTCTTCTCCGGGTCAAATGATTTGCTTGTGCCAGGAGGAGCCAGTGCGGAGGAGGCCGCAGCCCCGCAGCAGGCTGCTCTGCTCTCTGGTGGGTGGCGACCTTAGGGATGGAACCGCTTTGCTTTGGCATGGACTGGTTTGGTTTGGCCGAGTTGAATTTTGACTGTGTTCGGGCTAACCTTTAACATTTGAGCCGTTCGTGTTTGTGGTTGGCGATGACGCTGACGTGATCGTCATGTTGGAAGCTCTCCGAGGAACAGCTGTCGCTGGGCCCGCCCCGTCGGGCTGGTGTTAAATGCGTTCCCCGGGTCACTTCGACCTCTGCCGTTTGTGACGCTTGCAAAAAAAAAAGTGTCGACTTGAACCTGCAGAGCACCCGTGTTAACTTAACAACTGCCGTGGTGTGTTTGATGTGTTTTGTCACTAACTCGAAACGGGACGTCGGTCGGCCTCACAGTTGGGGATGTTCCGATCTGTGCTTTCCTGAGTTTTGATTTTGCATGTTGTGCTTGCTTTTTGGGGGTTTGTCACACATTGCAAAAATATACATGTGAGGTTGTTTGAATACTCTTAAGATTTACAACCATCATTCGGCCATTTTTTTTTTTTAACAAACAGCCATTTTAACATCATTCGTTAATTCATCAATAAAGAGGCCTCAAGGTTTTTAATTCCACTCCCTGTTTGAGTTCACTGTGAAACTAAACATAAAGCAAAAACACACGTCGTGTATTTAAAACAACTACAGTACATAGATTGACCATTCTACGATATTTGAAGGCAAACAGTGGAGCAACACATGCAGACTTGTAATATATTATTACTCAAAGGAATTTATTCTCTATCCTAGTATTCCAACATCTAACTAATCAACTTACATGTGTAGTAGTAGTAGTAGTAGAAAAAGAAGTCTATTCTTCTTCGATTGTGTACGCATGACAGTACTGCCTCCCTGTGGCCAAAGAGGGTACACCAGAAGAAGCAGCACAATGAATTGAATTGCAGCTTTTATTTTTTATTTCATCATTTTTTAAGTAAATAATTAATACTAGACATGTTGTTATTTTAATGTTTATTTTAATTGTTAAAATTAATAAATTAAAAAATAACTAGTTAAATACAAAAAATACTTTATTTATTTTGTTTGTTAAAATTTATTAATTAAAATTACCTAATTAAATAAAATAAAAATAAAAACTTTTTTATTTATTAGTATATATTTTTTTATATTTTAATGTTTATTTTAATTGTTAAAATTAATAAATTAAAAAATAACTAGTTAAATACAAAAACTACTTTATTTATTTTATTTGTTAAAATTTATTAATTAAAATTACCTAATTAAATAAAATAAAAATAAAACCTTTTTTATTTATTAGTATATATATTTTTAATTTATTGTTTTTATTTTATTTTATTTTAATAACATTTTATTATATTCTTACACTATGTTTATATGAAGCACGCCCAATAGCGTGTTTGACGCGTGTGTGTGTGTGTTGTACGACGTCCTCAGAGGCAAAGCCGCCATCATCAGAAAGCAAGAGCAGCAAAAAGCCGACCGGAGGAGACGCGGGTGCAGGAGCCAAGTATTCGGTGTTCACCTGGTTTGCGGTGCTGGCACTGTTGGGGGTTTGGAGCTCCGTGGCCGTCGTCTACTTCGACATAGTCGACTATGACAGCGTCATCGGTAAGTGCTACGAACCTTTGAGCCGCTGATATTTGAAGACGTATAAAGCAGCAAACAGAAAATATAAGATAAGCTACTTTTGGCCTGCAAAGGAGGAGAAGACGACGATCAGCTTTTGTTTCGTGTCATCTTCTATTTTGTGTGTGTCGTCTCCGCACGCAGCCAGAGCTCAAGAGTTCCGTATGAACTTTTCACAAGTTTTACAAGGTACGCTTTCAACATATCAGAGACAAAGCGTCCTGTCTCCTTTTTTTCCTATTCATTTTTCCACCTCCACCTTTTTGCCCCCCCCCCCTCCCCGCTTCACCCAACATGCACTCGTGTTGATCTTGTTATGATGATTATGAAAAAGTTGTGTCGTCCATATGAGCATGAGCAAAAAAAAGTACCGTGTGTCCTGTGAACTCCCATGCGAAATCTCCATGATTGTTCTGGTCGTCGTCGTCGTTCCGGACCGTCACATTCACGGTCTTGTTTTTCTTCTTCCACCTTCCGCTGCAGGGAAGCTGACGGCCTACGACGCCGACGGAGACGGCGACTTTGATGTGGAGGACGCCAAAGTCTTGCTCGGCAAGTCCCCCCGCGAATGTTTTCCGATTTTGATGTCCTGAGGTGGTTTACAATAACGTGCTAGCTAACACGTCGTAGCATGCTAAAAACAGCGGGAACTGAGCTAACGAAATAAGATGGGTTGGTTGAACTTTTGGTGTTTTTTATTTTATGCTAAACTTAAAAGGGAAGTCCACCCTCCCCCCAAATTTTTTTTTACAAAAATATGTTCTATAAAGCAGCTAAATCCACCCGTTGTTATCCATTTGTCACTTGCTGTTGCCCGAAAAGGACTTCTCAGTTCAGGTAACGAGGACCAATCACGGCTCACCTGTTGTCTGAGTTTGGTCATGTGATGCCCGCAAGCTGAACCGTGATTGGTCGTTAGCTGGCAACAGCAAGTAACAAAATGGCCGCCCCTTGAGCTAGATCATGATAGTCTTCCATTTTTTGACGGCAAGAGGATGAAAACTCTAAGGAATACTTTTTAAAAAGAATCTTAGTCGTAAGTTCATATTGCGTTTATGGAATATTAATAAAGCAGCTAAATCCACCCGTTTTATCCATTTGAGGGGGCGGCCATTTTGTCACTTGCCTTGAAATTACTTCACAGTTCAGGTAACGAGGACCAATCACGGCTCGCCTGTTAGCTGAGTTTGGTCATGTGATGCCCGCAAGCTGAACCATGATTGGTCGTTAGCTGGCAACAGCAAGTGACAAAATGGCCGCCCCTTGAGCTAGATCATGATAGTCTTCCATTTTTTGGCGGCAAGAGGGTGAGAACGCTAAGGAATACTTTTTTAAAAAGTATCTTAGTAATAGTTTAAATGTGTTTACAATATGGACCCAATTTTATACCCCAATTAGGTCATTTTTATTCCGATAACAATGCGTTTCTTTCATAAACAAATACATCAATTACAATAAAACACTTTTTTTTTTTTTAATACATCAGCAATTACATGGACAAACATTGGGGGTTGTGTGTATGGGGGGGTTGCCTTGTGGTGGGGCCGGTGGGCCGCCGGGCTAATAAAGCAGCCGGCATCCATTTTCTATAGCACTTCCTCATTCGAGTTGTTGGTTTGCTGTAGCCTATCCCAGTGGACGTTTTGACGCACACCCTGGACTGGTCGCCAGCCAATCGCGGACACATAAAAGACAAACAAGCATTCGAACCTCAGAACTGCGAGGCAGATGTGCTAACCCCCTCGTCGTGATCTTAGAAAGGGCGCGACCACGCACACAGGAAGTGACTGGACTTAGCGATGCAGAAACAGGAAGTCAGGCTTGTTGGCTGCTGGCTGTGTGAACGACGACTTTAACTCCCTCTCTTTCTTTTCCCTCCATCATCATCTTTTATTTGATGACATACTTCATCCTCCACTCCTTATGTTTGATGTCTTCTTTTTAAGTTAAGTTCCGCCCCCTCCCTCGCCATCGCCCCCCCCCCCCCTCCCCTATCTACTCTTCTATTGTCTTTCTCTCTCTCGTTAGGCCTGACCAAAGATGGCGATGGTAGTGCGCAAGGCGAGTCTCTTGAGGAGGTTGTAAATATTTTGGCAGAGGAAGGTTCTGATTGGATGTATGGCTTCTTCACCTTCCTCTATGACGTAGTCGGCTCCCCCGTAGAGCAGGGCGAGGAGGAGGATGGCGGGGAGGAGGAGGAGGAGGAGGAGGAGGAGGAGGAGGAAGATGGCGAGGAAGAGGAGGAGGCGGCGGCTGCCAGGAGGCGCCAGCAGGGCAGTGCGTCTTACCTTGATGACGTGGAAGTCAAGGGGGTCATACTGGACCTTCAGAACCAATAGGAGGACAGGAAGCAGGCCTGAGGACCGAATGGAGGACACGCTTGTTAAAGTGGATGGACAGAAACAAATGCAGTTTATTTTTGGAGGGGGAAAAAACAGGACCGTGAGCCAAATGAATCATTTAATTTGACGTTGGGCACAAACTAACAAAGTATGTCAATCTTTTTTTTTTTTTTTTTTTCCGGAAATCCACTTTAACCTTTTTAGAGGTGAACTTAACTCATTCACTGCCATTGACGGTTATAGACGTCAAAAAATCATTTGAACTATTTCTATTAGTTTAACATTTTTTTCCCACTTTTCTTAACAAGAGTATGAAAACCTAGATTTTTTTTATTGTACATTTAGAACAGATATAAAATTTGTGATTATTCGTGAGTTAACTAGTGAAGTCATGCAATTAATTACGATAAAAAAAAATTATCGCCTGACGCCCCTAATTTTTAATAATCTTTTTTCTCTTTTTTTTTAATCGCGTCAGGCGATTAAATTTTTCAATTGTAATTAATTGCATGACTTCACTAGTTAACTCACGATAAATCACAAATTTTATATCTGTTCTAAATGTACAATATTTTTTTTAGGTTTTCATACTCTTGTAAACAAAAGTGGGGGAAAAAAATTGTAAAACTAATAGAAATAGTTCAAATGAATTTTTGACGTCTATAGCCGTCAATGGCAGTGAATGAGTGAATTGAGCTCCTCTAAACATTTTTCAAAATTAGAGGCAAAATTAACAGCAAATTATTCAACATGAACTGAAACATTGTGCAGTTGGTCAGAAGGTCAAATTGAGTTCACCTGGAAAAAAAAAATCAAGATTCATCTGGAAATTTCACCCCAAAGCCCAAAATAACAAAGTTTTTGTAATAATGTCACTTTCAAACACACACACACAAACAAAATATCAATTTGCTTCCCCTTTTTTTTTTTTTGTCATTGTTATTTTATTTTTACATTTGTGAGAGCGATCTCAGGTCCGGTGACTTATCACAGAGGAAAGTTGTCGGTCTTAGCCCTTCACCACTTGAGCTGGTCCGCAACAATTCCCGACCAGAAGGCATGTTGCTGTTCTTACTGATGAGCGCCCTCTGCTGTGTGTCGCTTCAGATGACAGGAAGTTAAAAGGTTCTCGCAGGAAGCAGGCGTTCAGGAGAGGTACGCTTGCGAGCATCGTGTGTTGTCCTGCATGTCTCTGCGGTGCTGTGAGCACAAGCGTGTCGGACTCTTACGATTGCGAGTGTGGCGAGTTTCTAAACTGGAGACAAGCCAATGAGGAAGTCAACCTTCAACATTTCTTGACAATAATATGTTATATGTGACCTCGCTAGTCTATTATTACATTTGTGAAATATGAGTTATTAAATCCAGCCGTTTTTATCCATGTCCGGGGGCGGCTATTTTGCCACGTGCCGTCGACTGATGATGACATCACAGTTGCTCGGGCGACGACCAATCACGGCTCAGCTGTTTTCTGAAGCTGATCTGTGATTGGTTGTTACCTGCGACCTGAGCAACATTGATGTCATTTTTCACTCGGCAGCAAGCGGCAAAATGGCCGCCTTCTGTAATTGATCAAAACTGCTGGATTTTGCATCTTAATTTATATTCCACTAACGCAATATTAAAGGGATTAATACCTTTAAAAACGATTTATTTCCACTTGCTGTCGACTGATGATGACATCACAGTTGCTCAGGCGACGACCAATCACGGCTCAGCTGTTTTCTGAAGCTGATCTGTGATTGGTTGTTACCTGCGACCTGAGCAACATTGATGTCATTTTTCACTCGGCAGCAAGCGGCAAAATGGCCGCCTTCTGTAATTGATCAAAACTGCTGGATTTTGCATCTTAATTTATATTCCACTAACGCAATATTAAAGGGATTAATACCTTTAAAAACGATTTATTTCCACTTGCTGTCAACTGATGATGACATCACAGTTGCTCAGGCGACGACCAATCACGGCTCAGCTGTTTTCTGAAGCTGATCTGTGATTGGTTGTTACCTGCGACCTGAGCAACATTGATGTCATTTTTCACTCGGCAGCAAGCGGCAAAATGGCCGCCTTCTGTAATTGATCAAAACTGCTGGATTTTGCATCTTAATTTATATTCCACTAACGCAATATTAAAGGGATTTTAAAAACGATTTATTTCCACTTGCTGTCGACTGATGATGACGTCACCTCTGCTGAGGAAGTAGGTAACGACCAATCATGGCTCACCTGTTTTCTGGGCTTGGTCAGTAAACTGAGCCATGATTGGTCGTTAGCTACTTCCTCAGCAGAGGTGATGTCATCGTCAGTTGACAGCAAGTAGAAAAAAATAGTTTATAAAAGTAACATTTTTTTTCGTAATTAATCGCATGACTTCACTAGTTAACTCACGATTAATCACAAATTTTATATCTGTTGTAAATATACAATAAAAAAATTCATACCCGTATTAACAAAAGTGGAAAAAAATGTTAAACTAATAGAAATAGTTCAAATGAATTTTTGACGTCTATAGCCGTTAATTGTACATGAAAAATAATGGAGTCACCGCATTAATTATAGCCAAAATATTAACTTTTTACTGCTGAAAATGGCTCAATGAGGGCTGCATAGAACATGTTATTGTCCAAAAAATGTGGGGGGGGGGTTAACAAAGGTCAGACGCAAAACACATCAGCAGGAGATGTTCCTTTTGCTTGCGCTTTCTGATCCAGAAACATGAACACCGACGACACCAATACTCAGCATGTTTGTTGCCATGGTAACCTGACCCCCAGAAATGGAGGACTTACGGCCGATTTTTCGGACTCAACTTGCTTTTTTATGAGACTCGGCCTCTTGACTTGACAAGCGTTGCATGTTTGCATTTGGAAAAATCTGCATTTTCTCTTTTTTTTTTTTTTTTTTTTTTTTTTTATAACACCGGCAAAACTGCGATGATCTAAAACTGCGGCGTCAGTTTCTGAAAACTTTTGTCCGTGTGTATGCGGAAGCGCTCCGAGAAGGGGACGAGGATCCTGACGAAATGGAAGTGGACGAAGGTAGCGTTGGGATGTACACGTGGTGACCTTGATGTTGGCATCTTAGCAGCAGCTCTGTTTTCTTTTCTCCCCCCCCCCCCCCCCCCCCCCGTGTGGCGTCCTAGACGAGATTCCAGAAGTAAAAACTTTGAGGAAGAACACAACTCGAGGTAGAAAAAGAAACGCGCCTGCATCTGTGTGTGAACTAAAACACATTTAGCAGCACTTAACTACTAACGCCTCCCCGGTTGCCGGTCCCAAAATGTCCCCTTGATACCGACTATATCCCGACTCCAGAACTTCCCGTCCCAGACGCCGTGTTGCGCTCTGCCCTACGAGAAGAACTGAGCGCCGTCGCCGAGAAGACCGAAGCCAAGAGGATCGCTCGCTTGGCCCTCTCGGAAATCAAGAGCCTCCTCGCCGACGAAGACCGAGGCGGGGAGGCGGCGGCCTGGCAGCTCAAGATGAAGACGCTGGAGGTCACCCGGGAACAACTCCGGCTGGAGGAGGAGAGGATCGGCGTGGAGAGGGAGAGGGTGGAGGTGGAGAAAAGGAGGATGGAGATGGAGAGAGGGAGGATGGCGTGGGAGAAGGCGGAGGAAGAAAGACGGCAGCGGGGGAAGGTGGAGAGGGAGAAGATGGAGACGGAAAGGACGGCGTGGGAGAAGGCCAAGAGGGAAAGGGGGGAGTGGGAAGAGGCGGAGCAAGAGAGACTCGCTTTACAGAAAGCCAAGCAAGAGCGGGAACAGCTTGAGAAGGAGCGCTTGGTTCGGGAGAGGGAAGAGAGGGAGCGCTTGGCCGGAGAGAAAAGCAAAGAGGAGCGGAAGGAAAGGGCGAGGGTGGCGCAAGAGACGGAGCGACTACAAAAAGAACAGATGGCCAAAGAGCGGGAAAAAGTGGAGAAGGAAAAGCTGGAGCGCGAAAGGGAGAGGGCGGAGAGGGAGAGGCAAGAAAACGAACGGGCGGAGAAAGAGCGCCTCGTTAAGGAGAGAGCGGAGAAGGAGAGGCAAGAAAACGAACGGGCGGAGAAAGAACGCCTCGTTAAAGAGAGAGCGGAGAAGGAGAGGGCGGCCCGGGAGAAGGAGCTGCGTCTTTCCCGCGAGAAGGCCGCCCGGGACAAGATGGAGGCCGAGCGGCCCGAGGCGAGGAAAGCAAACGGCAGTCAGCCTCTGGAGGAGAAAAGTCAACGGGCCGGCGTGACGGCGGTCAGGAGGGAAAAGGGCGTGGTCGCCGACAAGATGGCCGCCAGCGGGAGGAAGAAGTAAACTCTTCTTTTGCTCATGTTTGGACTTTTCTTATTTTTGGAATCAGGCACTCATTCCCTGCTCCCTGCTTTGGAATTTTTATATAGCGGTCTATGTAGGTATCAAACCAATTAAAAAAAAAAGTTTTGGAACGCTACTGAGGTGTTAATTTCACCATTGCTTTTGCATATTTATAATCTACTGGATCCATACCAATCGGTTCACGTTGTGTAGTAAATATTGAACAAAGAAAGAAAAAATAACATTACATTTGAAAATCATGCTTTGCCACCATCTTGTGGCATCAATTACAGTTTTGTTTCGTTCTTTTCAAGCTGCATTGTGGGATACGTCGGAATAAACTTTCACTCGTCACACAATCAAACAGCACTACAAAATTGTCAACTCGCTCTACTGTATGTGAGATGCTTTTGTTGAGAAATCATTGATCGTTTGTGTTGTTGCTATAATCTTCTCACAAGTGTATCTGTGCACTGTAAGCTCCGCCTCCCATCAACTTTTATGGAACATATTTCCCTCCAATGTGACAAGTGGAAAAATAAAACTTCAAACGGGGCCATCCTTGTGTTGTCCGACTTTCAAAAATGTATATAAGGTCATTTAAAGACGTGTAAAGAACGCTTGTTTGTCTATATGTAAAAGAGTTCCACGTTTACTGTGGACCACCTCAGGTGTGCTTCTCACGTCAGGTGACGAGGCTCGCTCATTCATATTGAAATTAGTCGACACAAGAACACGGGCTGTGTCCGAATGTCCACCCTTGTCCTCTAACCCCTCATTCACTACATAGCCCTTTACTATTTAGTGGCTTAATATGTAGTGCCCTCATTCTGTTTGGCGATTCTCCTCGTCGCATATCACGTGACCACCATAAAGCTTACGACGCACTGGCGCATAAATCTCCGACTATTTATTGTGAATGAAAATGTTTTAAAACGGAACTTAATTTCCTTTGTCGTACATATTTTTTAAACTAAAACGAATTAATTATTTTCGTAGTTTATATTAACGCATCGGATTTGACTCCCACGCTTGCGCTATCGCTCGCGCCATGTTTTTTTTTTTTTTTTTCATACTCGATATCAACCCGGTTGAGTGAACGTCGATGTTCACTACTTTTCAGAGTGCATTGTGGGTAATTTTGAGTGCCCTATATTTTCGTTACCTGGGACATTCGGACGTTACCACAAAATGGCGTGAACCCTAACTAGGAAGTAGGGTGCACATTCGGACACAGCCACGGTGATTTAGTTGACGTTTGACAACATATTTTTGAACGAGTGAACATCAGGTGGGCAGTTTGAGTGTCTTTGTCATGTTGTGACGTCTCCAAGCAGGCCTGAAAGAAACGCCAAGCCAGGGGGAGACAACCGCAAGGGGACCAGGTGAGACACTTAGTGACCTGTTGTTTTGGCATTTTTTTCCTTCTTCTCTGAACTAGATACAAAACAAATAGAATGAGGCATTTTGTCATTGAAACCGACACATTACTTTGCCTTAACTTCTGCTATCCTCAAGGCTAATGAATAGCATCTATAAACTCAGGCTGTCAAAATTGGTGTGTTAATTATGAGTTGGTTAATTTAACGCCACCATTTTTTTTAACACACAGTTAATCCCTTTACATAGAAAGCATTTGTAATTTTACAAATTAAAAGTTACTTTACATTAAAGATTAGATGGCTCTTACTATGAAAAGAGAAAAAAAATGCACTGCACCAATGTCTTACAAATGCAATTATGCCATCTAGTGGCAGAAAAAATGACCAACACAAATCACTATCACACTCATTTTTTTTATAGTGCAGTACATATTTTTTATTTTAACAAAATTTTATGAATTATTATGAAATTACTATATCAATGACTAAAAGATGCAGCCATATTATTGTACATTTAGAACAGGTGTCAAATTAGTTAATCATGAGTAACAAGTAATGCGATTAAAAAAAATAAAAATTATCGCCTGACACCCCTAGTAAAAACAAATTATGCACTTAAATTACAAAAATAATAATTGTATTTTTTTAATATATATATTTTTTTAAATAGGTGTCACAACAACTTTTAATTCTTTGTATTTTTGTTACTTTAAAATAATTGAGGTTCAGATTAGGGTACTCTTGATTAAATAATTTTTTTCTAAAATTACAATTTGAACTTTTTAAAATACTTTTAGACATTGTGCCTGTCAGCCATGTTTGCAAAAAAAATTTGGGGGGGGTGGTTTCGTTTTTTTCTTTCTTTTTAAACATGATAGAGTATCGTTTCCACCAGCAAGATACCGAGGTCCCTTTTTGTTAATGCAACACTATCAAAGTGTATAAAACCGGCTAATTTAATTAAATTCTCCTTCATCATGTTTTCCGATATTTCCTTAGTCTTTTAGCGTCATTGCAAAAAAAGTTACAAATAAAATTAAAAAAATTGCCTGACACCCGTACAATAAACACAAGGACCAAGGATAGAGCCCTGAGGGACACCCCGCACTGGAGGAGAAACATGGACATGGAGAAAATCTTCACATCAGTGTCAAACTTAAAAAAATAAAATAAAACACCTCGCTCAGACTTTAATAATCACCCTTTGGCGACTTTCAGCTATATGAACATTTAAAATCTTTTTGCTACTTTATCAACATCTGAGTAACCTCCAGCAATGAATTCCCTCTTTTATCCACGTAGTAGAAACTGCTGAAGAGCAGCCGACCAATCCACAAGCCGCAGAGCCAGCGGAAGAGGAGTCCGTGGAGGCGCGTGCGGAGGAAACCACCGCGGAGGACTTCGCTGCCGAAGAGCAGTCGAGCAAGCGGCACGTTGCGCAACCGCACGGGGAGGCGGAGTCGGCGGAGGCGGCGACAGAAGACTCGCCAACAGAAGACTCGCCAACAAGTGTGTGATCAAACCGTTTGCTTGTCAACTTGTTTCGAAGCGCGTCATGACACACTTCCTGTGCGTTTGTGCATGCGCATGCCAGTCTCTGCAGCTGAGGATGTGGACTCTGAAATCCAAGGTTTGTCCTGCTCACTTTGACAGCCGTCCGTCTGCTTCGTCAACTTCTTTCCCTCCTCTTGATGCCTGCTTGTGTTTATATATGCTGTATGTATGTAAATGTATGTCCTCCAGCTGCTGTTCCGCTGCCTTCGTTCATAGAAGAAGATTTTGTCTCAGGTGAGTCCAACACGGGTGCGGAGGATATTTTTACTAAATATTGTTGTCAGGAACAAATTATTCACTCTAATAAAGAGAACACTTGAAAGAAATATTTTAAAACTAAAAAGCTTGGACAGTTTATTTGTACCCCAAAAAAAAAAAAACAAATACAAAAAAATTAATTGGGTTTGGAATATTGTTTTTCGACAAGTGGCAAAATGGCTGCCTCCTGAGATGGATAAAAATAGATTCCACAAACACAATATTAATCAGAATGTCATGTTTAACTCATTCACTCCCAGCCATTTTCACTGAAGCAATCCCCTTCGATCCCGGCTGTTTTACTGGACTGATTTTGCAAAGCCCACCGAATATTGTGTTCTATTGCTATAAAAACATGGAACGTACCAAAAGAAAGATCTCTTCTTTCGTCAGGCAAAAAAAGTATTTTTCTATCTGTTTCCGTTTTGCGGAAATTAGCATTAGAAAATAGCTAAGTTTCATCATTATTCACAAAAGAGCTCTTTTTTCAACATGGCCCTGGTTGATCTCTTTTGCTCTGCTGCGTTTGTGTAATAACAGCAATTTCTTCAATCGTTCTTTGCAGTTGAGATGTTGCATCAAAGCCTTCTCAATGCTCTAGCATTAAAAAGAACATATAAATACGTCTTTGGGACACATAACATTTAAATTATAACGTGTTTATGCGTTTTGGGGAAAAATATCTGTGCAACCCTTCGAATAATTGTATTGAGAATTTTAAATCTGATATGTTGTGTTTGTAGATGATGCTCGAGGAGACGAGGAGCATCACGACGGTGCGTAAAATCGATCTCTCTTTTGTATCTTTTGTCCTTCCTCACCGTGAAGTCTCACCTTGATGTCTTTTCAGGCGAGGGCCTGGACGCCATCGACACGAGCGGAGGTGAGGATGTCGGCAGGCGTTTGAGAGCTGAAGGTGGTTTTGTGATTGTTTCAAGTGTTGACGTTTTGTGCTTGTAGTCTTGGTGGAGGAGCTTTCGTCTCAGGAGACTGTCGGTAAGCCGGAGATGTGTTAAAGCACCAAAAAAATAATATATATATTTTTTTCGCCCACATCTTTTTCTCCTGACACATTTAGCAACAATTCAAACTTTTAAATATTAACTCTTTGACTGCCAGACGTTTTCAGAAAAGGGATGCCGTGGGTGCCAGCCAATTTAAGCATTTTGACTGATCTTTCAAGGTCCACAGAAAATTATGTGTTTGGACTATGGAAACACATATAGTTCAAATGAAAGATTGGACTCTCATCTTTCATCAGAAAAAAAAAGTTTGTTTCTACCTTATTCCGTTTTTCAGTAATCAACAATAGAAAATGGTTAGTTTCACCTCTGTTTTGAAACAAACGTCTTTTAACGTCTTTGGCACTCCTCCCTAGGATTTTACTAAACGTTATTTAACGTTTTTGGCAGTCAAAGAGTTAAAAAAATATATATGTATTTTTTTTTTTTATTACAATTTCAAACTCTTTAGGTCATTCAAGATATCAAGGACTTTTCACATTGCCCACATTTTCACAAATCAATTCAGAGCACCTGAATTTCCCAGCATTTGAGTCTAGCATCAGACCATCAGCATTCACACACACACAATTTTGACCTAATAAACACATTAAAAAAAAAAAAAAAAAGGCAAAATAACCTGATTTATTTTTTTCGGTGAAGTGGAATCAGGAAAATACTTGACAAGCTCCAAAGTGACACAAGAAGAAGGTATGTTCCTTTTTTTTTTTTAGACTGATTCCGATTCAATGCGATTATTTTACCCAAGCTTGTTTTGTGCGTCAGAGCCAGCGGTGGAAGTGGAGCAGCAATCTGAGCCTGTGGAAGCGCAGAGTGAGAACACAGCAGAGAGCGACGGCGCCCCACAGGGTGAGCACGCCGCGACCACAACCCACACGATGCATTCGTTATCATTATTATTTAAGAGGCGGATCTTTTGACAACTTAAAGGCTTGTTAAAGCGAAGCTAAACCGAATGTCAGTTGCTTTTTCAACTTTTTTTTTTTTTTTTTACGGTGAAGTGGAATCTGCAAAAGATTTGACAAGCTCCAAGTTAACACAAGAAGGTATGTTCCTTTTGTAAATTGCAATGCAAATGCAAAGAACGGCTATTTATACAAAATGCTTCAGGAATGTATCCAGAAAAGCATGTTAACCCATTCGCTGCCATTGACGGCTATAAACGTCAAAAATTAATTTGAGCTATTTCTTTTTTTTTTTTTTTTTTTTTTTTTTTTTTTTAACAGGAGAGCTCAGTATTGTTCATTCAATTTGACATCATCATTGCTCTCCTTTTTTTTTTTTTTTTTAAAAATCCAACAAATCAATTAAAAAAATGTAATTTTTTTTACTGTACATTTAGAACAGATATAAAATGTGTGATTAATCGCAAGTTAACTAGTGAAGTCATGCGATTAATTACAATTAAAAAAAATAATCGCGTGTTTTATGAATTTATGGCAGCGAATGAGTTAACATTACTCACCGGCACATGCTTTTCCTACGCTGCAAAAAAAAAAAAAAAAAAAAAACTTTTATTGGAATAACTGGATCGTGACTTTTTCCTTCTACTCTCTAATGTGGCTACAACTTGTGTATCAGAACCATACTGCCCCTAAGTGGCCAAATTGTATACAACATGAACAGCGCTACCAATAAAGGCACACACAAACGAGGGCAAGACAGTACAAAATAATTTAAATCAAATCGATTTTGGGACTTTGGGGGGTGGGGGGGGGGGGGGGTCACGCCCCTACTCTTTATTACAACCCGTACTTTTGTTTTATGTACCAGAGTCGCCGGTGGAGGCGGAGACGCAGTCTGAGCCAGTAGACGCACAGAGTGAGACGCCTCGAGGAAGCAGCACCCCTGAAGGTGAGCACGCCAACACACCAACATGAATATACATATTTTCTGTTCATAGCAGATGGAGGAAAGTTGACTAGACGTGTTCCTCATGCCAGTTGGCGGCCAGCAAGGCCTACTCTGAATTCAAATATTTGCTCCGTTCATTTATTCTAATCTGTGTCTTTGGATGGAAGGTAGAGATAGATCGATGTTTTTTTTTATTTTTCAGGGCTGATACCGATAACCGATATTTGAAGCAGATATTCTTTTTCAGTAAAAAGGGCGGTTAAAAATATTGGCGTCAAATTTTTTAAAAAATACAAATGCCAATCTTGAGTTTTGTTGCAATGTCTTAAAGTATTAATGCTTATTGAACAATTTTCAGACTTTTCAAAATGTCAACGTTTTTTTTTATTTTTTTTATCTTAAGACAATATACTTCATTTAAAATTTCCCCCAAAAAATGTTTAGGGAGCTCCCAAAGTTATCAGTAAAAACTGAAATCTTAAACTTTCACATTTCTTTGTTTTAATATCAAAAGGTTCAGAAGGTTCCCAAGGTCAGCAGCATCTTTTATAAAGTGAACTGAAATTTCAAATTAATAGTTTTTTTTTTTTTAGCTTAAAATGGTTTTAGCTTCACCTTTTTACTGTTTTTCTCTCCTGATTGGTTGGTCGGAACAAAAGCGACCTCATGCTGACAGTGCCATCCTCTTTTTTTTTTTTTTTTTTTTTTTTTTTTAACAGACACAGCAGACCACACGGCCGCCGAAAAAGGTCAAGAAAGAGATTCCGATTTGTCAAGAAGCTGCTGCAAATGTTTCTCACGCTCACGTTTGTCCTCCAGCCAAGAAGAAGAAACCAAAACTGCTCAACAAGCTGGACAAAAGCATCAAAGCCGAGTTGGATGCTGCCGAGAAGCTTCGCAAGAAAGTACGTGGCGGGAAGGAAGTGATTCGTGTGTTGTTGTTGTTTTTTTGTTGACTCCCATACTCATTTTTTTTTTTTTGTGTGTGTGCATCAGGGAAAAGTGGAGGCGGCACTGCAAGCATTTGAAACTTTAGCGCAGCAGCACCCGCAGAGCCCCCGCGCTCACTACGGGAAAGCGCAGGTGATCATTTCAAGGACCGCCTCCCTGTTGTACTGTTGAGGATCACAACCCAACAGACCCCCCCCCCCCCCCCACACTTCAAACACGCAGGCGGAGGACGACCTGGCCGAGAAGCAGCGCAGCAACGACATGTTGCAGAAGGCCATCGGCAGCTACCGAGACGCGGCGGAGCTTCCCGACGCCGCCCCCGACCTGGTCAGAGCGGCGCTCAAGAGACGAGCGGAGCGCCAGCAGTTCCTGGGTAAGCGCGCAGAGCGTCCGCGTGTTTCCGTGGCAACCGCACCGCACATGCAAATGGTGACTCTCAGCTCATTGGTACAGCACTCGTATTAGTCGTTCTACGCAGAGGATAAAGACTATTTGACTGCGGTCCAAAAGACCAAAGTTTTTCTTATTTCAGCATATTTTACTCTGATTGTAGTTGCCGAGCTACAATCTGATTATTTTTATTTACTTATAATTCGGGGTGTCAGGCGATTACATTTTTTTAAAATCGTGATTAATCACATGACTTCTATAGTTAACTCACAATTAACTCATTCACTGCCATTGACGGCTATAAACGTAAAAAATTCATTTGAACTAATTATTTTAGTTTAACATTTTTTTCCTACTTTTGTTAACAGGAGTATGAAAACCTCGATTTTTTTTTATTGTACATTTAGAACAGATATAAAACCTGTGATTAATCGCGAGTTAACCAGTGAAGTCATGCGATTAATTACAATTTTTAAAAAAAATAATCGCCTCTTGCCCCTAATTTTTTATATTTTTTTATTTAATGAATTTATGGCAGTGAATGAGTTAAATTTTTATATCTGTTCTAAATGTACAATAAAATATATTTTCATACTCTTGTTAACAAAAAAAAAGTTAAACTAATAGAAATGTGGATGCATCTTTTAGTCACATACAGTAGTTTCATAATCATTCACAAAATTAAGATAAAGTTATATTGATTTTTGTTGAGGTAATTTTTCTGCCACTAGATGGCATACATTTTTCTTTTCATTTGGAATTAGCATGAAGTAACATTCTGCACATTTTAAAAATACAACTTGATCCAAGTCTCCACAAATGCATTATTATAACTTAATTAACTCCCCCAGTACAAGTAAAAAAAAATCAGCGTTAAAAAAATTAGCTCAAAATTATTAAGATTACTAAATCATCAGACGGATTATTATGAAAAGTTCTTAGTGACATCTCTTGTAAATGTGTCAGGGCGCATGCGCGGCGCGGTGGCCACGCTGGAGCGGCTGGTGCAGATCTTTCCAGAAGACGTCAGTCTGAAGAACGACCTGGGCGTGGCCTACCTGTTGCTAGGCGACAACAAAGGCGCCAAGACGGTCTACGAGGAGGTGAGGGAAGTTGCCTGCCGCGTCGTCGTCTTCTTCCGTAAGTCTCACCGGCGCCCTCTTTAGGTCCTGGCCGTTGCCCCCGGCGACGGCTTTGCCAAGGTCCACTACGGCTTCATCCTGAAGTCGGAGAACAAGATCGCCGAGAGCATTCCGTACCTGAAGGTATGCGAAGCGCGTCGGTCGTGGTTGGTTTCCGCGACGACCGCCGCCATTTTGAACGCGTGTCGGTCCACCAGGAGGGCCTGGAATCCGGAGAGCCCGGCACGGATGACGGACGTTTCTACTTCCACTTGGGAGACGCCCTGCAGAGAGTCGGGGACAAGAGCGTGAGTGTTTATGCATAATCGTGCATAATAATACAACATTAAAGGACCAAAGTCAATTTATAATATTTAATAATATAACTTATTATATTCTTCGCTTACCAGTGCGGTGTGTGTGTGTTCGGCAGGCGTACCACTGGTACCAGGTGGGCCACGAGCGAGGCCACTTTGCGTCCGTGTGGCAGAGGTCCCTCTACAACGTGGACGGGCTCAAGGCGCAGCCCTGGTGGACACCAAATGAGACGGGATACGCCGATCTGATCAAGGTAGGACATTTCCGAGGATGTTGTTCTTCCAGTCCGGGAACTCAACGGCGGTGTTTGTGTTCAGGCGCTGGAGAAGAACTGGAAAACGATCCGGGACGAGGCCATGGCCATGATGGACCAAAACACGAGCCAGTTTGTACCCGAGGAGGAGAACCTGAGAGAGAAAGGAGAGTGGGGCCAGTACACGCTCTGGCAACAAGGTCCCTTTTTTTTTTTTTTTAACTTTACCTCCTCATTCACATTTATTCAGCTAACAGTCATTTGTGTTCAGGGAAGAAATCCGGAACGTCCTGTCAGGCTGTACCGAAGACCTGCTCGCTACTGGAGAGATTCCCTGACGCCACTGGCTGCAAGAGAGGACAGGTACGCACACGCACACGCAAGATTTCAATTCAGCCTCCTCAACGCACTTGACTCGCTTGTGTGTTTGCGTGCGTGCAGATTAAGTTCTCGGTGATGCAGCCGGGCACGCACGTGTGGCCGCACACGGGCCCCACCAACTGTCGGCTGAGGATGCACCTCGGCCTCGTCATTCCCAAACAGGGATGCAGGATCAGATGCACAGACCAGACCAGGTAACCTTTGCTACTCGGCAACAACTCTTTTTTTTTTTTTTGCAGTGGACAGGAAGTTATTAAGCTCATTGTAGCTAACAGGCAGCTAACGCGTTTGCTCCTGGACGATTGTTGAAGCGTCGTCTGTAAGTTTAAGAGACTATTACATGTGTAAATTCATGTCGATTTAATGATGTACGTGTGAATTAAATGGTAGTTAGTGTTTGCTAGCGCGCTAATGCTAATCGCGATTGCTAAGCGTTTAGCATATGCTTATTTTGTTGGTGTTTAATAATGCTCATGCTCAGAAGACAATGAATAATTAGCAGTTATATCGACTCTAGCGGATATAATGATGTATGTGTGAACTAAATGGTAAGTTGGTAATTGTTTACCCTATACGGTAATCGCTAGCGCGCTAATGCTAATCGCGATTGCTAACCGTTTAGCATAGGCTTATTTTGTTGGTGTTAAATAATGCTCATGCACAGAAGATAATAAATAGTTAGTGGTTCTAGTCACTCAATTCAACTCATGTAGCTATAATGATGTATGTGTGAACTAAATGGTGGTTAGTGTTTGTATACCATATATGGTAATTGCTAGCGCGCTATTGCTAATTGCGATAGCTAAACATTTAGCATGGTTTCATTTTGTTTGTGTTTAATAATGCTCATGCACACAAGATAATATATAGTAGTTATATCTACTCAATTAAACTCGCATTCAACCTTAGTGGATAAAAAAAAAAAAATACAGTTTTATGGTGCGGCCTGGGGGGGAGGGTCGATTCTTTGATAGGAAAATAGATTTTAAACAGGTTCGATAGTAACAGCCCAAATATGAATAAATACAAGAAATGAATATAATATGCATTCAGTTGAGCTGACCACTTCTTCATCTTCATCATCATCGTCCTCCCAGGGAGTGGGAGGAGGGCAAAGTGTTGATCTTCGACGACTCTTTTGAGCACGAGGTGTGGCAGGACGCGGACACGTTCCGCCTCATCTTCATCGTGGACGTGTGGCACCCGCAGCTGACCGCGAGCCAGAGACAGACGCTCAGCGCCATCTAAACCAGGACGCTCACGACGGACTGCGACACACTGAAGGTTCCTCTGGGTTATACTACTGACTTGACCACACGTACACACACACACACACACACACACACACACATGTTTGTCTTTGTATCTTAGTGGGGACATCTGATTGGTATAATACATTCAAACTTTGGGGCCCCAAATTGATAGTTAAACCAGGAATATGGGCCCCATAATGTAGCAAGAACAGACACACACCAACGTGCACATACCACACACACACTTTGACTGACTGTCGTGTTCAGTGTTTGTCGAGTTTATTTGTGAGAAACCTCGACTTGGCCGTGACTTTTTCATCCTGTGTTTTCCTGCTAGCTCACTTTCTCCTTCACTTTTGTATGATCACCACAAACATCAGATGCTTTCCGAGATTCTATTTTTATTAAAAATGACACCAGAAAATCAGTGATTTTTTTTTTTTTTACCCGCCCCCAATTATTTATTTCAGCTAGTCTAATTTCTACATTTGTGGTTGACTGTCTTGACCAGAACTGGGCGAATTGACACCCCCCCACACACACACACACACACACACCTGGAATTAGTTAATTAAGTCATTTACCATTTAATATTAATGAAACAAAAAAAAAAGTATCGTTTTTACAAATATAGTTGGCATGTATTTCTTAAATTAAATCATTTTTACTAGATTTTTAAAAATAGTCAAATAAACTATTTAACATTATTTATTTATTGTAATAAATGGAATAAGCTGCGCTTTGAGATAGATGAGCTATATTCCCATTTGTCTTTTCCTGTGGCATTTAACCCCCCCCCCCCCCAAAAAAAAATCAGCACACGTGGAGGTGTAAATGTTTACTAGTTTACATTCTGCAGTAAATACATGAAAAGAGATGAGCGTAGCCCTGATGTTGAGTGACCACTGCAAAAAGTGAGAAGCAACTTTTCATCGGCAATGATTTCCACGTGAGATGCAAAGTCCTCCACCTTGTTTGCAGCGCACTAATACATGAAGTATACAATCTTGAAATAAGTTAAATTCAATAAAAACAATCTTCCTCTCGAGTGACATTTTGGCATTCAGTGTGTGTCGACGGCACGATACTTCAAAGCATGAAACGTGGCACTCTGCGAGAACTTTTTCTTGCTTGTTGACATGCACGCACATACCGCTTGGATTTTTCGACCCAAGTGACGTTTTGCTTGATTGGAAAGCTGAAGAAAAAGTGTCTTCATTCATATTTGGCGGGAAAACGAAGCAACGATTGTGATGACATTTCAGCCAGTTTGGTCAATCGCGTGTGACCATCTGACACTTCATTTAACACTTGAAGCTGCCTCTTTTTTTTTTTTTTTTTTTTTTCTTCTCAATCTTCTACTTGACATGGCTAATACGTTAGCAAGCAGTTGAGCCAGCTACGCTAACAAGTATGCTAACGGTTCGTCACACGTGTGATAACGTACGAGAACAGTGATTCCCAACCATAGTAAGGAAGTTCAAACGTAAAACGATGAACCGATATAGTAAGAGTGATTTTTTTTTTTTTTTTTTTTATAAATTTGATGTCGATAGTTCACTTAAATCATTCACTTATTCCTGACTCCCTAATCGTTATGTAGGGATTTTTATATAGGATTGAAACAAATTTGAATGCTCCCAAATAACGACATTTTGCGACATTTTTGCTCAATAAAGGTTGGGAAACACTGAACTGGAATCACGACAAGTGAATGAATGAATGTCAGGGCGTTATTGTCACAGATGAACAAGATGACGATGATGATGATGATGATGATGGTGAGCAAACATTCAAAGTCAGGACGACCTTTTCTACATTCCTCCTCAAAGCTAACACGCTTAACCAGCGTGGGGACACAAACACAGGTAAGAGCGTGTGTGTGTGTGTGTGTTTGGGCTCAGAAACAGGAAGTACAAGTCAAAGTTCAGCTGGACGGGACGAAACAACACAAGTCAAAATCCAGCAAGTGTGTGTGTGTATGTGTGTACGTGTGTGTGTGTGTGTTCAATCCAGGGCCAGTAGCGGCGTGCTGGTCTCTCTGTCAGTCTGCCGCAGAGTGGCGGGATTGACCACCGACTGTGACCTGAAGCACAAAAAATGTCACATTGGAGTCATCGTGACAGATGTGCAGCTAAGCTAAATCGAGCTACTCAACTCACTTTGACATAGTTCAGTAGTATAGAGGACTTCAACTGCCAAAATGAATACAAGTGCAAATAAAAATGGATTTAAAAATATAATACAAACAAATATATAAATTGAAAAAAAAAAATATATATATATAATAAAAAATATTTTTGTATTTATTTTAGAGCTGTCAAACGATAAAAATGTTTAATCAGATTAATCACATCTAAAAAAAATTGATTAATCATTTAATTAAGGCTTTTTTTAAACATTATTTTTACCCGCCAAATTTAATGAGCACCTGTTATGTATTAATTTTTTAAACATTGGAATGTTAAAAAAAATTATTTTATCCACTGCACATGTTCGTCTTCTTTTTCTAATCAATTAATTACCTTTAACTTTGATAGCATTATTTTTTGTATTTATTTAATTATATTTTTCATATCCGTTTTTATTTTCACTTTTAGTCACATATTTATTAATTCATTTATTTATTTATTTTAATTTTGGCAGTTTTGGTCCTCCATACAGTAGTGCCAAATGATGTAATACTTGAGCGTGAGAAACAGAAAAATGATTTCGGACCTCTTCATGAGCTCCTTGTCGGCGCCTCCGCCACAATTCTCTCGCACGTGCAGGGCGTCGTAGGTGAGCGTGTACTCGGTCTCGTCCATGTAATCGGGACCCAGCAGGGTGCGAGCCCACATGCCCATGTCGTACGGCGGAAGCGTACCCCCGAACTCGGACGGCAGACACTCGGGCTGGATGAGCTGATGGAGCGAGTTCAGGTTGTTGCCGTGGAGGAAAATCTGCACCGGAGGATGCAAGAGAACAGGATCAGGTGGCGAAACTAAACAGCTAGCTAACTTGCTAGCTAGCGGGATAGTGATGAACTTTATAAAATGGAGAGTATGAAAGTTAGCGTAATAGCAGGAGAACGTGGATGAGAAACAGGAAGAGGAGGAGCTATTGCGTTCACCCGTTTCCTGGTCTTGTCTTTGAGGAAAGGCTTGATGATGGTGAACATGGCGTGAATGTACCACGGCTGGTTGACAAAATGGATGCCTCCGAAGCGGGCCGGGAAACTGTCCTGAGGAGAAGAGCACAAGTGCACGGTCAGTCCACTCGAATTTGACAGTTTTTCAGACTTTCGAAGTAACTTTCCTTCCAAAAAAAACAACAACAACAAAGCTAGCTAGCTGCTTTAAGTTTGTATGGAAACCTCAAATTTAGTTGCATTTATTGACACTAAATTACTACTCTGTGAAAAGTAAGTTCCATGACACCAAGATTCCATAAGATGGCGGCTAAAGTCTACTTTTGTCTAAATGAAACTCCTCAACACACGTCAACAGAATTTCTTGACCCCACGATTCAGCAAAATGCCCGCTAAAGTACACTTTTGTCTAAATGAAGCTCCTCGACGGAATCCCATGACGCCAAGATTCCACAAGATGGCGGCTAAAGTCTACTTTTGTCTAAATGAAGCTCCTCGACGGAATCCCGTGACGCCAAGATTCCACAAGATGGCGGCTAAAGTCTACTTTTGTCTAAATGAAGCTCCTCAACGGAATCCCGTGACGCCAAGATTCCACAAGATGGCGGCTAAAGTCTACTTTTGTCTAAATGAAGCTCCTCGACGGAATCCCGTGACGCCAAGATTCCACAAGATGGCGGCTAAAGTCTACTTTTGTCTAAATGAAGCTCCTCAACGCACTTCAACGGAATCCCGTGACGCCAAGATTCCACAAGATGGCAGCTAAAGTCTACTTTTGTCTAAATGAAGCTCCTCAACGGAATACCATGACGCCAAGATTCCACAAGATGGCGGCTAAACTCTACTTTTGTCTAAATGAAGCTCCTCAACGGAATACCGTGACGCCAAGATTCCACAAGATGGCGGCTAAAGTCTACTTTTGTTTAAATGAAGCTCCTCAACGCACGTCAACAGAATTTCTTGACACCAAGATTCAACAAAATGGCCGCTAAAGTCTACTTTTGTCGAAATGAAGCTCCTCAACTCACTTCATCATAGTTGCTTGGCACCAAAGTACCACAAGATGGTGCCAAAATAAATTAAGTACGTCTGGAAACACAGTTCTCTCGTCAAGGCGGTCGACCCGAGTGGCTATTTGGGTCACAGGGGCGGTCTCGGCGTCGGCGCTGACCTGCAGGCCTTCGATGGCCAGCTTGAGTATGTTGGGCGTGAGTTTGGAGGCCTGCTTGAAGGAGAAGTTGCTCCAGTCGATGATGAGGACGAAGCCGTTGATCTGCAGCTCGGGCTTCTCGATCAGAACCTCCAGCGAGAGAAGGATGGCCCGCAAGATGTCTGTGAACGAGTTCCTGGACAAATGAGAAGCATTTTATTCCACATGCTTCAAATCCATCTTTAAGGTCGCCTTGTCCTTTACAGCACATTGGTAGATTAAATAAATGGTCATTAATTCAACAATCACGTACAGTTTAAAAAAAATTAAATAGTCACATTGTAATAATACATTCTTAGTTGTTTTTGAAGGTTTCAAACATGAATGTGGCTGTCGCCATGACAACGCATTCACCTGCTCTGGTCCCAGTTGGAGGCGAAAAGGATGAGGATCTTTCTGCCATGTTGGTCCGGAGTCTCCAGAACGCCCGGGAAGCCGTCCATCAGCGCTCGCTTGATGCCGGGGTCGTCCACCTGACACACACGCGCGCACACACATTTTGACACACAAGTCAAAAATGTTCGTCCCAATAATATTTTCTACGCAAGCCCACGATTCCAAACCGTTTTCGGATTAATATCGCGTTTGTGGATATGAATTACGCGTTACTAGTTTTGACACCCCTCATTTTTATCCATCAGGGGTCGGCCATTTTGCCACTTGCGTGCGAACATATTACGGTAAAGTAAATGTTTGAGTCCCATTTGAAAACAAGTTATGTGCGGACCTTAAAGCTCTGGAACATGTCGAGGTTCTGCTGTCGGAACTGGAAGTACTGCGCCAGCAGGCGAAACGTCTCCACCGGGTCAAACTTGCGCGCTCGGAGGAAGCGAAGGATGAAGTCGTCGTCTGTACGCAGGAAGCCGATGTCTGGGCGGGTCACGATCATGTCGCGCACCTTGCGGTGGTGGAAAGACGCAAGTGTCAACGTCAGGGTACGTGTTGACGAACGGGACCGGTCGCCGGTACCTGTTGTATGTCCTGGTGTAGAGTGTTCGGGTTTTCGTTGAGCTCGAGCCGAGCCTTCTCGGTGGCGTCGGCGCTGAGGCCCGCCAGGAGCTGCGACATCCTGTTAATGTTCTGATGTTGGCCAGCGTTCAGTGTCCACGCGCAGGCCGCATCTGACGGCTCAACCAATCAAATCCGCCGCCTCTGATGATGTCATCCACACTGGCTCAGATGCTGCTCACGGCGCCGCCCTTCTGTGGCGCGCTGTCATGGCGGCGACCATTTTAACATCGTGGGCTCCGGGGCCACGTGCGGTGGTTTGTTGCGGGAAGTTCAAAGTTCAGTCAAGGCAACGTGGTCTGCTGGTAGAGACAAACATATCTAGAGATTCAAATATTGTCATTGTATGTTTTTGTTTCACATTATTTATTGAAACATCTAACCGCCAAGCATGACAATGATGTTTTGCATTGTTTGTTAGCATTAAGCTAAGTGGAAGTTTCTAAAGCAAAAAATGTTCCCTCTGTAAGTGGTGTACCGATCAATCGACAATTATCAAATTAACCTAGGATTATTTTTGGAATATCGATGAATCGTTTGGATACCTTTTTAATTACAATTAGCATTTATCATGATTGATTTTTCAATGATTGTCCATTTTCTGCATTGTCAATTTGAAATAATGTCCTGGTTTTGAATAATGGGATTTTCCAATTCAGCGGTTAATCGACAAAATAGTGACCATATTAATAGATTATTAAAATAATCACTAGTTGCATTGCATCCCCAATACATAGATCTACAGTATATACTCTAGTACTGTAAAGCTAAATATATTTCTTATGTGTCCAGAGATTGACCAGTCCTAATTGTAGTCTAGGATAGGCTTCAAGATAAGATATAGAAAATCGATGTATGCATTATGCAATACAGGCTATATATACAAATACACCTAATCTATAATCAGTGTTTGCCATTATAAAGTCTCCTGTTTGTATTAGAGTTATGTAATCAATAGAAATGATGTCTTGTAAATATAGAAATAAAGATAATAAAAAATAAATATTACTGATAGAGTTAGGTGTGTTGTTGGAGTGTCGCTGGTCCGAGCGGCTCCGGCCCTCCTGAGCTGGTCCTGATGCTGAGGACGCTGTCGGCCATCACACACAAAACAACAAGAAGGAATGTTGAAATAAATCCAATAAAACAAAACTGGGAGAAAAAATAAGTAAAGGATTAAACGTCGTCATTTAGCGTCCCCTCTGACATTAGAACGCACGTTGAGGTGGGGAAAAATTGTGCGGAGAAGACGTCAGGGAAAAGGATGCTCTGGTTTGGCGTCCTCTTCTTTCACTACATAACACTTCCGGCACACACTTTCACAATAATGTTCACCGTCGGAGCAGACCGGAAAATATTCTATATCCCTGTCGCTCTTGTCTATCTATCTGATAGTTGGTCATTCAAATTCTTAAATCACTTGCATCGTATTGATTTTTGTTTTATTTTGTGGAAAATACTGAACACGGGTTTACTGACGTCATCGGAATGCATTTTATTGTGAAAGTGTCAGACCTGACGGTGACGCTATTCCGGTTGGTCCAAGGTTCTTTTCTTACGCAGAACACGTTCAACTCACTTGTTCATTTACGACACATTTGCTCGCTGTAACCTGAGTTCGTTCAAATCGTCTGCTAGGTGTCGACGTGTGTTTTACAAGTCTTAAGTTTGCTTGTCACGTCCTGCTCAGTTCGTTTGTCGTGTTCTTAATTTCACTTTTTATCGGCCTACTTAGCTTACTAGTTAGCCACCCCTCAGTCAAATCGCTCATCAAATCATGGATCAAAGTGGAGTCACTGCTCACAAGGTAAGCCTGTCTTACATTTGAATTTGTAGTTTACTCTTATATTGTGTGTTAGCCTTTTAAAAAGAAAACTTTATGTGAACCAACCGTTGACAAATTGTAGCCAATATGGCCTCCGTGGATGACGTCAACTTTATTTTTAGCGCTTGGTAACTGTAAGACGTCGACGAGGAAGTTTTCGTAAAGAGTATATTTATGTAGCCGATTGTATAGTTAGCCTAAAGAGGAAAACCGATATGTTGGACATTTTTTGTCGACATTTTGTTGTTGCCTCTTGGTCAGTCCGTAATCAAACGTCACCAGAGGGCGTGGCTAAGGCCTGACATGTCCCAACTTGTTCCCTGACTGACAGCTGATAAATATAAGCACGAAGATGAGTCACTTTAGCCGAGTCATTATGTCAAACAAAGCACACGCTCATTTCAAATCTGTCAAGCTTAAAAAAAAAAAGTGCTTGCTCCAGCCGTCCTGTGTGGACTTAATAAGATACATAAAATAAATTAAAAGTAAATTCTGTGTATACATATACAGAATTTACCGTGACATTCACTAACGTGGATTAGCATTTCCTAAAAGCGATGGCTGAAGCTGTAAATGTGCGTGTGTGCTCGCCAGTAGTTGTCTTTTCAAAGTTTAATTGTGGGGCTGTTTTTCCTCCAGAGCCCTTGGGGCGTGACGGCGGCGATGCCGGCCGTGACGGCGTGCTCGCTGACCGATGTGATGAGCGAGCAGCTGGCCAGACAGTTGGAAGAAGAGAATAGCAACTTTAGCAGCCTCACCGAGTGAGTTGGCAAGCACGTCATACGTGTCGTAGAAATTGACACTCAGTCCATCATAGACACAATACTTTCTTGATCGGTATTACAGGACATGCTACATTGCTTAGCCGTTCAGTCAGCTAGCTTAATGCTAAAAGCGCATCTATGTTTCCGGAGCAGTCTGTCAGTTTGACTGCCTCGTTCCAATCAAGATAACGGCAATAATGTCATTTGTTCAGCCCATCAGCTTTGCTGTTGAGCGACGACGCTGCGGACACGACCAGCGACTTGATGCTGGCTCAGATGCTTCAGAATCAGTTTGACCGCGAGTTTGATGATCAGCTGCGTCGCGAGGAGAAGAAGTTCAACGGGGACAGTAAAGGTAGCAGCAAACGCGGCCATATGCTACATATTCAATTTTTTATTCCACATATGCAGTTTGCAGCTCCAAATGCACATTTCGCTTCAACTATGCTGTTTTGGTTTTTCCACTGAAAATCTACCGAACTAGCAAATAAAAATGACAAAGTCTCCCTAAGTGTGTGAAACCCTGCGTGTTTGTGTAGTGTCCATCTCCTTTGAGAACTACCGCAAGGTTCATCCTTACGAGGACAGCGACAGCTCTGAGGACGAGGTGGACTGGCAGGACACCAGGCACGACCCCTACAGGGCAGGTAACGCCACTGCACCGCTACAAATACCTCGCAAGTCTACAGCGCCCCTAACGGTGGCAGGTGGTACTGTACCCCTGGTAGCCCGGCCATTGAAAATGAATGGGCCCATTCATTTCCTGACTACAGTTAATCACATTGCGTATTTAAAAAAAAATAAATAAATTGTATTTCTTTGCCAGCCAAGCCCCAGACCACGCCCAGGAGAGGTTTCGCCGGGAAAGGCAAAAACATCACAACCAAACACGATGAGGTGACATGTGGCAGGAAGAATACAGCACGCATGGACAACGTATGACAGTAGCTCGCTAACACTTGACATCAAGTGTTACAAACAAAATGGAGTCATATGCGTGTATTTCTTGTTGTTTAGTTTGCTCCCGAGGTGCAAGTGGGTGACGGTCTGGGCATGGACCTGAAATTGTCCAATCAGGTGTTCAACTCCCTGAAGCAGCACTGCGCCAGCGAGCAGCGCCGAAGCGCCAGACTGCACGACAAGAAAGAGCACTCCACGGCCGTGAGTCCCCTCCCGGGAACTGATAATGCACTTTGACCCCACGTCGTGCGTCTGAATGGCTCTCCCTCCCCCCCCCCCCCCCCCCGCACACGGCAGGAGCAAGCGGTGGACCCCCGCACTCGTCTGCTGATGTACAAGATGGTCAACGCCGGCGTGCTGGAGAGCATCAACGGATGCATCAGCACCGGGAAAGAGTCGGTGGTCTTCCACGCCAACGGAGGAAGGTTTGACCGCTTCACACACGTGCGCACACGCAATGCGAACGTGTTCAACATTTGTGTTTGTGCGTAGCCTGGATGAGCAGCCCGTCCCAGACGAGGTGGTCCTGAAGGTGTTCAAGACCACCCTGAACGAGTTCAAGAACCGAGACCGCTACATCAAAGACGACTATCGCTTCATCGACCGCTTCACCAAACTCAACCCTCGCAAGATTATTCGCTTGTGGGCCGAGAAGGAGATGCACAACCTCAGCAGGTCTCTCGCTAAGCAACGATCGATCATATCATTGATGTCAATTCCTTCATTGGAACCTGAATTTGTTTTCAAAGTTTGAAGTTGAATTTCTCTTTTATTTTAATAGTATATTTATTATTATTGTTATTAATATTATTATGAGTAGGATTTTTATTTTATATTCTGACAACTTTGACATGTAAGTATTTGAACATCTAAAAAACAGGTTTCAAGGGGTTTCAAATTAGGGTTAGGGTTTCAAACTAGGGTTTTACATTAGGGTAAGGTTTCAAATTAGGGTTAGGGTTTCAAACTAGGGTTTCAAATTAGGGTTAGGGTTTCAAACTAGGGTTTTACATTAGAGTTAGGGTTTCAAACTAGTGTAAGGTTTCAAATTAGGGTTAGGGTTTCAAACTAGGGTAAGGTTTCAAATAAGGGTTAGGGTTTCAAACTAGGGTTTCAAATTAGGGTTAGGGTTTCAAACTAGGGTTTTACATTAGAGTTAGGGTTTCAAACTAGTGTAAGGTTTCAAATTAGGGTTAGGGTTTCAAACTAGGGTAAGGTTTCAAATTAGGGTTAGGGTTTCAAACTAGGGTTTTGCATTAGGGTTTCAAATAAGGGTTGGGGTTTCAAACTAGGGTTTTACATTAGGGTTTCAAATAAGGGTTGGGGTTTCAAACTAGGGTTTTACTTTAGGGTTAGGGTTTCATACTAGGGTTTCAAATTAGGGTTAGGGTTTCAAACTAGGGTTTCAAATTAGGGTTAGGGTTTCAAACTAGGGTTTTACATTAGGGTTAGGGTTTCACATTAGGGTTTTACTTTAGGGTTAGGGTTTCAAATTAGGGTTAGGGTTTCAAACTAGGGTTTCACATTAGGGTTAGGGTTTTAAACTAAGGTTTCACATTAGGGTTTTACTTTAGGGTTAGGGTTTCAAATTAGGGTTTTAATTTAGGGTTAGGGTTTCAAACTAGGGTTTTACATTAGGGTTATGGTTTCAAATTAGGGTTGGGGTTTTACATTAGGGTTTCAAACTAGGGTTTCAAATTAGGATTAGGGTTTCAAAATAGGGTTTCAAATTAGGGTTAGCGTTTCAAACTAGGGTTTTACATTAGGGTTAGGGTTTCAAACTAGGGTTTTACAAGCCAAATATCGTATCATGCGTGTGCGTGCACAGGATGAAGAAGGCGCAGATTCCGTGTCCGGACGTGGTGTTGCTGAGGAAACACATCCTGGTGATGTCGTTCATTGGACAAGATCACGTCCCCGCGCCCAAACTCAAGGACGTCGTGTTGAGCTCTGACGACATGAAGAACGCCTTCTACCAGGTCTTGCATGTATGTACGCACGCATGTGCGCACGCATGTGCACACACTCGCCCACCTAGACATGTGCGTACTTAATATTATATATGTTAATATTGAAGTTTGTGTGTAGTTGATGCAGACGCTGTATAAGGAGTGTCATCTGGTCCATGCTGACCTCAGTGAATACAACATGCTGTGGCATCAAGGAAAGGTAACTTGGTTTAAAAAAATGTTGCTTAGTATAATAAACAATAACAGCAAATCAGAGGACCGTATTATATGTACACGGAACTTTATGGTAATTTATTAATTTTTTTATTTTATTTTTTTTAACTTAAGTCCTTTTGCTCCTTGTTTAAATTTCTTCTTCTTCACTTCTTCTCTCTTGATAAAACAACAACTACAGTCAAGGCACACTTATGCTTAATCTCTGCTAAACCAATAATTATTTCCTTATTTGAAAACCCGACCAAAAAGTATGATTTAATAAGTCCTTTCACTGTAGGCATTTTGCGCACTTGAAAATTGTGACGTGGCATTTCTCTTATTTCTCATAAATTTGTGAGTTTTTTGCCACTTTATAATGTCTCAAATATTTGAGTTTTCCTCTTAAATTTGCCACTTAAAAATGTCGCAAATATTTGAGTATTTTCTTGTAAATTTGTGACTTTTTTTTCTTGTAAATATGTCACAAATATTTGAGTTTTTTCTAGTTTTTTCCGCCCCCGTAAATTTGCCACTTTATGTTGCAAGTAAGAGTAATAACAGAGTTTTTTCTCGGAAATTTGTGAGTTTTTTTTTCTCGCAGGGTTGCCACTTTATAATGGCGCAAATATTTTTGTATTTCTTGTATATTTGAGTTATTTTCTTGTAATTATAACATCGCAAATATTTCATTTTTTTTCTAGTTTTTTTCCCCAGTAAATTTGCCACGTTATAATGTTGTAAATAATAGTAATAATAGAGTTTTTTTCTCGTAAATTTGTGAATTTTTTCTTCTCGCAAGGTTGCCACTTTATAATGTCGCAAATATTTTATTTATTTTTTTCTCTCGTTAATTTGCCACTTTATAATGTCGCAAATATTTGATTTTTTTTCTAGTCTCTAGTAAATTTGTCACGTTATAATGTTGCAAATATTTGGGGGGGGGTTCTCGTTAATTTGCCACTTTATATTGACATAAATATATATATATATATATATTTTTTTTATTATTATTATTTTTTATGTTAAAAAAAAAAATTCATTTTCCTCATTGACGCCTTTTTAAATTTCTTTTTTTCTTCCGTATCTTAATAAATCATCTGACTACTTCCTGTTTCGACGTTTGCTGCAGGTGTGGTTGATCGACGTGAGTCAGTCGGTGGAGCCGACGCATCCTCACGGCCTGGAGTTCCTCTTCCGAGACTGCAGGAACGTTTCCACGGTAACAAACACGCACTGTTCGTCTCGGTGGGACGCTCGAACACGCAACGTTTTGTATGTGCGCGTGCAGTTCTTCCAGAAGCGAGGGGTGACCGAGGCGCTGAGCATCTTCGAGCTTTTCAACGCCGTGTCGGGACTCGACATTCCCATCGGTGCGGAGAATGAGGCGGAGTTTGTTGCCGAGGTAAACACCAATTGCGCGATTACTTGCGGAATTCGTAGCTGGGGGGAGCGACTACCCGAGTATTTTGCCGTGTTTCAGATCGTGGCGTTGGAGAAGAGGAACGAGGACCACGTGCAGCGGCGAGGAAAGAAAACCTACGCCGCGGCGTCGCAAGATGACGAAGAGGAGGATGACCCTCCTTTCGAGGCGGACGCTGACGACTAGCCTAGCGTCCGCCCATTCGCGCTCGCTCTCTCTCTCTCTCGCCGCCCCCGTTGACGGCGGCGTGACAGGAAAATGGCCCCGCCCACTGACCGCCCCCCCGCTGGATGCTGCGGTGAGGAAGCTCATCTCGTCTTCGTCACGCTTGGAGGTTTTGCATACATTTTGGGGGGGGGAAGCCGTGTGCTTTTTTTGTATGATGATAATGATGAAGAAGTGCACGAGTCATTTGTGTGACAAACGGAGTGAGTGCTCTTCTTTTATGCGTCAATCACATCTTTGGTCGTCACTGGCAGACAAGACAACTTCCTGCCTCGTCCTCAAAATTGAAAATTAAAGATAGACAAATAAAAAAAACATCCAGACGTGGCAGTTCTTTAGTTAATGGTCACTCTAAGAAAAAAAAAAAGTAAAAAAAATATGTTTTCTCATATTTTCTTAGTTATTGGGCCACAAATAATAAAAAAAAAAAAAATGTAATTACAATTACACACACCCTAGTTTTTATTAAATTGTTGTTTATAATCTGTAAAGAGGAAAATGTTAACAATTGATGTATTGAAGTAAATTTGATTCCAATAAAGAAGCTTTCTCTCCAATTTTTTTTTTGCACAAACATGCATCTGCTCGAACCTGGTCTGTGGCGTGATATCCGCTATCCCATCAAAGTGTGATGCAGAGTCCACCATGGCGGGGAGTCAAAAACATCCATGAAAAGGAGCATAGCCAGGAAATCTTCCATCTCCGCAAGATCAGTCTTCGGATCGGATCCCCCAGCTCAGCTCGAGGGCAGAATACAAATTGGATTGATGAGCAATATGTTGAATCATCGCATCTGTGCGAGCATTTTGAAGTACTGAAAGGTTGCCTTGACCATGTCAGCGTGTGCAAAATTTCATTTAGGAACCTGGAAGTCCTCAATAAGTACCTCAATAAGTACAATAGCTTCCAAAAAAAAACTATTAAATGGGCTGAATTGTGGACCAGAAGTTTCTCAGTGAACTTTTTTTTTTTTTTATCCTCCAAATCTGAAGTTGTCGGCGGCGACAGGACAACACACTTGTTGCAGAGGCCAAAAGTGGTATTGCAAGTGTGTTTTGATGTAGTTGCTCACCTTTTATAACCTACAAGTTTCTTCTCAATTCAAATTCAGTAGTACTTTGACATAACAGCGCCCCCAAGTGACTTATTTGCTTGGTCAATTTTTTTTAATTTTTTTTATTATACTCCAACCGGTTTGGGTAATGTAATGTCCCGCGTGTCGCCACCGTTGCTCATTAGCACCTAGCGAGGAGCCTCGTAGTATTGCTATGTTCCGGTAGAAATGCTTGTTTTGGCCCAGTTTGGTACTCATTAATGATCAGTAATAATTTTTATAAATGAGGAAAAACACGTGTCTTATTGGCAGTGCTAAGTTGCTAACGATGTGCCTATTTGGGCCAGTGGAGGGCGCCAAAGAGCCAAGTTGTTGCTGTTTCTTGTGTGTCCAGCAGGGGGCCTCGTGAACGGCAGGTGTGAGCCAGAGCAGAGGTGAGCTGTTGGAAAAGTTGTTTCTGAACTTTCCTTTCCTGAAGGACGTTTGTTTGTCTATTTTTTTCCTGCCGCTGTTTTTGTCAGCGCACGTGCTTCAGATGAAGTTTTTAGTGGTTAAAGTCCGCTCCAGCGCGAGCAGCTTCCACCTCAGGAGCTTAATTGATGTGTGTTGATTATTTTATATTTCTCGTAGTTATCTCGAATATTTGACAAACCGCAATTTTAGACCTCTTTACCCGAATATCCACCGCATGTGTGGTCCTGGCGCCCAACCCCCACAAAATAGTTTGAGCTGAATGGACAGAGACGAGTGGAACCCCCCCCACTACCATTCACTTACTCAGAAGCTAAAGCTAAAGAGTTTATGTCACAAAAGGCAAAAAAACAACTTGAAAACCAAAATGTAGTCATACAATTATCATATTCGTAACACCGGCAAGTCTCCTCTTGTGTGTTTCAAACCCGGAGAGAATAAAATCGAAAAGCAAGTCAACACAAACAATTATTTTCAATATCGACATCTTAGGAGGCTACATCTTAAATGCGCATTGTTGAGGCAAGCTAGCCCCTGTTCACCGAGCAAGTGGTACAGTCCGCCCCTCCCCCCTCCCCCTCCCGTTGCCCCGACTGAAGAGAATGAATGAAATCACATTTGGATGCAGCAGAGACCCGGCAGCGACACATTCTTCAAGTGGGGCCCACTTGGACTTCTTTGGACTCGACTGAAGTCCGCGTGACTTTTTTTTGCGATGAACTTGTTTCTGTTTCTGTTGCTGCTGCTGATGCAGCAAACCGCTTGCCAGCAGAGAGGTGAGACGATTCCTCATTGACATGATCGAAAGACACACAACAAAAAAAAAAATCGAATCAACGGCTCGCGAATGTCAGCACTGTCATCATTTGCTTGACTAGATCGCATACGGCTGCTTTATTTGGAAGTATGAAAGCAAAATAATCCTCACAACAACAAAAAAAAAAAGATCAATTAGCGAAAAGTGCTAAAAGGAATTTGCTTTCGTGAATGTTTGATGATTTGTGCGACAGCAAAAAGTTGAGAAAACGCGTCAGCACGTGCGTCCTTGACATATGGGACACAGAGATCAATGTTTAGTCTCGGCGATGTGTTCTCGTGCAACAACACCTCACGGTCACTCGTCGTAAGTAGGAGTGACGTCCCCATCACTTTTTTTTCTTTTTTCTTTTTTTTGCACCCCAGTGTCACCTGATTTTCAGTAGGGGTGGGAATCTTTGAATGTCTCACGATTCGATTCCGATTTTTGGGTCTGCGATTCGATTCATAATCGATTTTTGATTAAGAACTTTTTTTTTTAAAATTCACAATGATTTGATTGACAATGATTTTTGCTTCAATCTACAGATGTGCAAGGAATTGTAATGATCGACTCCAGTCTGACTCGCGAATGCTAATTAGCGCGCTACCCGCGGGACTTTTATCACTCAAAAGAATGGCTCCACGCTGAAAAAAGTTTTTTATTTTATTTAGGAAACGGGTTAAAAAACAATATTTTTTTTCACCGGCAGATATTTATAGCCCTTTTTGTTTTTAAATAAAATAAAAACAATAGCAACAATAGCAATCAAAATGTGTGATTAATCGTGAGTTAACTCGTGAAGCCATGTGAATAACTACAATTAAAAATTTTAATCGCCTGATACCCCTAATTAGGAAAAAAAAGATTATTAAAAATTAGGGGCATCAGGCGATTCATTTTAATTGTAATTAATTGCATGACTTCAATAGTTAATTCACGATTAATCACAAATTTTATATCTGTTCTAAATGTACAATAAAAAAAAATGTAGGTTTTCATACTCTTGTTAACAAAAGTGGAAAAAAAATTCTAACTAATAGAAATAGTTCAAATGAATTTTTGACGTCTATAGCCGTCAATGGCAGTGAATGAGATATTCTGTGAAACGGCATTTTTTTGGGGGGGGTTGCTGAAGCAATTATAACTTCCACTTTGTTGTCCTCATCAACCACCAACAAGAAACGCTTTCATGATGACGGTGCGCACACGCGCAGTATTGAAACAACACCAAGTGCCAACTCCGCCATTTCACCCCCGTTTTTTGGCATTCACCCCAAAACGATTGGTCGCTAATGCATGCGTGCATAAATGATTGGTTCACCCATCCATCACATCGGGGATAGTCAAACCTGTGATACGAATTGTGTGTCGGTGTGTGTGGTTTCTAAAACACAATTTGTGTGTGCGTGGGTGATAATTAGTGTTTGCAATCACGCGGCACCTCCCCCGCGCAAAACAAAAGACCCTCGACCCTTCACTCAGTGTGTGTGTGTGAGAGAGCCCACCCACCCAGCTGATGCTATCACGCCTTCCCAGCTGTGCGCACAAGATTGTTGACCCTCTGAAAGTGTCGAATGGCTTCCATGAACAAAAGTGACCTTTAACACCAATGATCCGTTGACTGGATTATTTGCTTTTAAGACTTTTTAAGACTTTCCATCTATTTAGTTTCTTTTCTCGCACCGACGGGAAGCAAACATTGCAGGTGACTCCTGATCTGTTAGCTGATGCTAAGCTAGCTGGAGCGGCTAACGGTTGGAATTGGTGCGTTGCAGGTCTGTTCCCGGCCATTTTGAACCTGGCCAGCAACGCCGACATCGCCAGCAACGCCACGTGCGGCGAGCCGGAAGCCGAAGTTTACTGCAAGCTGGTGGAACACGTTCCGGGACGCTTGATCAAGAATCCTCACTGTCCAAAGTGTGACGGCAACTCCATTTTATCCAAAGGTACAAAGTTTGGAGACAGACGGAGGCCCGGTGTCCTGTTTTTTGGTTTGTTTGTTTTTTAGTCCAGTCAGGTACACAATTATAGAGGATTAAATTAAAAATAAATAAAAAGACTAAATAAATAAATAGATGAATAAAAGTGAAAATAAAACGGCTATAAAAAATAATTCAAAAATTCAATTGCAAAGATATAAATGGAAATAAAAACAACTGTGTGTGTGTGTTTTCTGACTTTGAAAAAAAATCAATTTTATGACGTATTGCGTATTGCATTCACTTGGGGAAAAAAAAGTCCTGTTTTTCTGACAAATTTTTGGGGAGAGCTTTGTTTTTTTTGAGTATTTCTTTTTCTGTTTTATTTAATATTTTTTTCCCTGTTTTGGGAGTTTTTTTTTCTGTTTAAAAAAATATATATATTTCCTCTGTTTTTCTGAATATTTTCTTTATGTTTTTTTGAGTATTTTTTCCGTTTTATAAAATAATTATTTTTCAGTTTTTCCGACTATTTTTTTTCAAATTTTCTGAAATTTTTTTTTCTTCTGTTTTTTAAAGTATTTCCCCCATTTTATAAAATAACAATTTTTCTGTTTTTCTGAATTTTTTTTTCCGGTTTTTCTGAATATTTTTTTTCTGTTTTTCTGAATATTTTCACCCCTGTTTTATAAAATAATATTTTTTTCAGTTTTTCTTAATAATTTTTTTTTCTGTTTTTTTTAAGTATTTTCCCCATTTTATAAAATAATAATTTTTCTGTTTTTCTGAATATTTTTTTCTTGTTTTTCTGAATATTTTTTTTCTGTTTTTTTGGAATATTTTCACCCCTGTTTTATAAAATAATATTTTTTTCAGTTTTTCTTAATATTTTTTTTCTGATTTTTAAAGTATTTCCCCCATTTTATAAAATAATAATTTTTCTGTTTTTCTGAATATTTTTTTCTGTTTTTTTTTGAGTATTTTCACCCCTGTTTTATAAAATATTTTTTTCAGTTTTTCTTAATATTTTTTTTTCTGTTTTTAAAGTATTTCCCCCATTTTATAAAATAATAATTTTTCTGTTTTTCTGAATATTTTTTTCCTGTTTTTCTGAATATTTTTTTTCTGTTTTTTTTTGGAATATTTTCACCCCTGTTTTATAAAATAATATTTTTTTCTGAATATATTTCTGTTTTTTCGTGAATATTTTTTTTCTACTCCAAAAAACAAAGCTCCCCCCAAAAATTAGCCAGAAAAACACGAATTGGTTGTTGTCTTTCGTCTCTCTTTTTCTGCCAACTTAAAACTTGTGACTGATATATTTTAAACATTTTTATTTTTTTAATCTAAATCATTACTTAAGTTAAAGAATATTTTATGTAAAAAAATAAATAAAATAAAAAAGCTGGATGAGCCATTTTTGATCTCCCGGCGAACACAAATGCCGTTTTTCCCAGAACGCCATCCCATCACGAACGCCATCGACGGAACCAACCGATGGTGGCAAAGTCCGAGCATCAAAAACGGGCGTCAGTTCCACTGGGTCACGATTACGCTGGACCTGAAACAGGTGAGACGTGAGCGACAAGGATGTGGTCTCGCACGCAGCTCGTAGAACTGGTCTGCTTTTTTGCAGGTCTTCCAAGTGGCCTACATCATCATCAAGGCGGCAAACTCTCCTCGACCAGGTCGCTCGCTCGCCCGTTCCGTACCGTTGAACGGGATTGGATGGCAGATCTGAACGCCGTCTTTCCTCGCAGGTAACTGGATCCTGGAGCGTTCCATGGATGGCGTGACCTTTGACCCGTGGCAGTTTTACGCCATCAGCGACTCTGAGTGCTTGTCTCGCTACGACGTGGCGCCGAGACTGGGCCCGCCCACCTACAAAGGTGACACGGAGGTCATCTGCACGTCTTACTATTCCAGGCTGGAGCCGCTGGAGCACGGAGAGGTGAGTCCCACCAGCGCCGCGGGTCCGGGTTCGGGGACTTCGGTCCTTAAGACTTCTTACCGGACCCGATTCAATGATCCGCAAGCTCTGTAGAAGCCTCTGGTCATGGGCCGGAGCGTTTGAATCAGGTGTGTTGGAGGAGGGAAACATCGAAAACAAGCACGACACCAGCTCTCCGGGTCCGGGATCTTGCGCTCTCTCACTTTCTTGCTCTCTTTTTCATGTTCTTTCGCTCTCTCTTTCATTTTCGCTCTCTTTCTCTGTCTTTCTTTCTCACTTTCTCGCTCTTTTTCTTTCTCTCTCTCTCTCTCTTTCTCTCTTTCTTTGTCTCGCACTCATTCTCTCTCTCTTTCATTTTCGCTCTCTTTCTCTGTCTTTCATTCTCACTTTCTCACTCTTTTTCTCTCTCTCTCTCTCTCCCGTTCTTTCTCTCTCTCCCGTTTTTTCTCTCTCTCTCTTTCTCTCACACTCATTCTCTCTCTCTTTCATTTTCGCTCTTTCTTTCTCGCTCTTTTTTTCTCTCTCTCTCGCTCCCGTTCTTTTTCTCTTTCTTTCTTTCTTTCTTTCTTTCTCACTCATGCTCTCTTTCTTTCTCTCACACTCATTCTCTCTCTTTCATTTTCGCTCTCTTTCTCTTGTTCCTGTTCTCTCTCTCTTTCTTTCTCTCGCTCTCTCTCTGTCATGCTCGCTCTCTCTCTCTTTCGTTCTCTCACTCATGCTCTCTCTTTATTTCGCTCTCTCTTTCATTTTTGCTCTCTCACTCGTGCTCTCTCTCTCTCACTCACTCACTCATGCTCTCTTTCTCTCTCTTTCTTTCTCTCTCTCTTTCTTGCTCTTTCTCTTGTTCCTGTTCTCTCTCTCTTTCTTTCTCTCGCTCTCTCTGTCATGCTCTCTCTCTCTTTCGTTCTCTCACTCATGCTCTCTCTTTATTTCGCTCTCTCTTTCATTTTTGCTCTCTTTCTCTCACTCGTGCTCTCTCTCTCACTCACTCACTCATGCTCTCTCTCTCTTTTGCTGTTTCTTTCTCTCTGCCTCTCTTGCTCTCGCTCTTTCACTCTCTCTTTCTCACTTTTTTGTTCTCTCTCTCTCTCCCCTCCCTCTTTTTCATCCACTCTTTCGCTCCCTCTCTCTCTCAGATCCACACGTCGCTGATCAACAGTCGGCCCGGAGCCGACGACTTGACCTCCGAACTCTTGAACTTCACCTCCGCCCGTTTCATCCGACTTCGGCTGCAGCGAATCCGAACGCTCAACGCCGACCTGATGACCCTGAGCGCCCGCGACCCCCGAGACATCGACCCCATCGTAACCCGCCGGGTACGACCCGCGTCCGCGTTGACCGCCCGGCATCGACGGCTGTTATTTTTGTGGAGGAAAAACATTGTCACGTTTTCCTCCCCAGTATTATTACTCCATCAAAGACATCTCGGTGGGCGGGATGTGCATCTGCTTCGGACACGCCCGCAACTGCCCGCTGGACCCGGTTACCAAGGTAACGGCGTGCTCTCATTACTTCCTGTTGTCTGCCCTGCGACGAGTGAAACGCGTGTGTGTGCGTCTCTGTAGAAACTGCAGTGCGTGTGCGAGCACAACACTTGCGGGACGAGCTGCAACCACTGCTGCCCCGGTTACCACCAGTTGCCATGGCAACCCGGGACCCTCTCTGAGGGGAACACATGCCAAAGTAAGACTCAGTTACAAAAATGAACAAAAAAAAATGACTGCTCAAGAGTTGAGTACTTGCACCGATATCGGTGTGAAAAAAAAGTGGTATCGAGTATCACTCGAACCCTGACCGAGGCGTTCTTTGTGCGCCTCTCAGAGTGCAACTGTCACAACAAAGCAAGCGACTGCTTCTACAATCAAACGGTGGCCGATCTGAGATTGAGCGTGAACGTCCGCGGCGTCCGCCACGGGGGCGGAGTCTGTCTGGATTGTCAGCAGAACACCGCTGGAGTCAACTGCGAGACCTGCGCCGACCGTTACTTTCGACCCGAGCAGGTGAAGCGCGCAACGTCGAAAACCTGCAGGGAAGCGCGATAACTGAAGTTTGCACGCGCATGTTTAGGTCTCGCCGTATTCCGAGCGGCCGTGTGTGGAGTGCGATTGCGATCTCAGCGGCGCCGAGTCGTCCGTCTGCGCCAGCGACGACACTTCGCCAGGTGATTTTTCGGCCTCAATTCATTCCTTATCTGCAGCTTCTTCCAATGATGTCGTCTTAGATGAGTATTTTACTTCTACTACTATAACTATTTTCATGCACGTTATTCTTTATCATCCTGCTATTTTATCCCTCGCACTTTTTTTGACCTGCTACTCCTTCCACATTTTTCAATCGATTCTCACCATTCCAACTTCAACACGTTCCAAAAATTCACACCAAGTGTGCTTGTATTTTTCACATTTCTAAACGTTTAAAAAAAAAAAAATTGTAAACCAAAAATTCACTATTGATTCCCAATGGCACGTTCAACATTACACATTTACATTGTTCCTCTTTGAAATTCAAAACTTTCAGTTCATTCAATTCACCTTGGGAAGGATTTTCAGTTTTCCCAAAATTCGCACACACCAAACATTTCCCACTTTTCCCGTTAATATTCGCCTTAAAATTTCACAAATTTAGATAAAAAAAAAAATAAAAAAAAAGGGATCAATGTCCAAACATTGATCCCTTCTTTTTTTTTTTCAACATTCTTTCCATTCCAATTTCAACCCAATCCAAAAATTCATGCTCTTCTGGGCTACTATTTTATTCATTCCAAAAATTAATTTTTTTTCCAAAAATTCAACATCAATTTACTATTATTTCCCTTTTTTTTTTTTTTTTTTTTTCCTGGAGAGCTCAGTGTTGTTTGTTCGGTAATTTTACCGATTTGACTTGACAATTTACTATTATTTCCCGATGAAACATTCAACTTATCAGATTCAAATCATTACTATTTGATATTTAAATCATTCCGCACATTTAATCCGCTTTGGGAATGATTTTCAACATGCAATCCATTTTCTCTATTAAAATACCCAACAACAACAAAAAAACATCAAATTAACGATGTTTTTGTTTTTCTCCTCAAATTTCAATGAACCGTTCCATCTTAAAACTGTTCAGTCTATTTTTTTCAAAATAAAAGCCTTCACTCGCAATTTTTCCAGAAATTGCATTCTCTTGCTTCATTTCTCATTTATCCAGTTGTGATGCCAACCTGGCATCAGATATTGAAGCAGAATATGGTGTGTGTGTGTGTGTGTGTGTGTGTGTTTGTGTGTAGGTGCTAGCGCAGGTCAGTGCGCGTGTAAAACTGGTTTTGCAGGCCGCAGGTGCGACCGCTGCGCTTTTGGATTCCGAGATTTTCCTCTTTGCGCTCGTTGCGAGTGTCACCTCGCCGGCAGCATCAACCGGGACCCGTGTGACGACTGCATTTGCAAAGTAAGTGCCATCGTGTGCCGTGTACACGATGCAACACTCTAGAAGCAGTTGGTTCAAAAGTAACCCAACGTTTTGCTTGATTTATTTAAACCAAAAAGTTGAATCACCCACCAAACAACCCTCCTTTTTTTTTTTTTTTAACTCATTCACTGCCGTTGACGGCTATAGACGTCAAAAAATCATTTGAACTATTTCTATTAGTTAAACTTTTTTTTTTCACTTTTGTTAACAAGAGTATGAAAACCTAGAAGAAAATTATTATACATTTACAGATATAAAATCTGTGATTAATCGTGAGTTAACTATTGAAGTCATGCGAATAATTACAATTACAAATTTTAATCGCCTGATGCCCCTAATTTTTAATAATCTTTTCTTTAAAAAAATATATATTTAAAAAAAAATGTCTACGTTTTCATACTCTTGTTAACAAAAGTGGAAAAAATGTTAAACTAATATAAATAGTTAAAATGAATTTTTGACGTTTATAGCCATCAATGGCAGTGAATGAGTTAACAAAACAACATCATTTTTGGGGGGGACTTACCCATCGTTTTGGGTTGTGCATGAGAGATAAAAATTTTGGTCACAATATAACCCAAATTGGGTCAAAAAGGGACCGATCCAACGTTTTGGTTTATGTATTTAAAGCAAAAATGGTGGGTCAAATAAATAATCCAGAAAGCAACCCATTTTGGGGGGATCGACCCAATGTGTTGGGTTATTTATTTACTTTGTAAACCAAAAAGTTTGTCGAATGAGTAACGTTTTTTTTTTTTTTTTTATAAACTAACCCAACTTTTTTGGGTTATGCATGTAAATCAAATAGTTGGGTCAAATTAATAACCTAAAACACATTTTTGGGGGTGTTGTTTTGTCTGTTAATCATTTGACTCAACTTTTTGGGTTAAATGATTAACTCAAGCATTTGGCCCGGTTGTTTTACACCGAACTGTTTTTAGAGTGTACTTTTAGTTTTGACTTGTGTCGCATCAGGCCAACGTGATGGGGGGCAACTGCGACCTGTGCAAATCTGGATTCTACAACCTGCAAGCCGCCAACCCGCTGGGCTGCACCGACTGCTTCTGCTTCGGCGTGTCGGACGTCTGCGAAAGTTCCACGTGGTCGTCTGCGCAGGTGACGCACGCACACGCGCACACACACACTCGCATCACGGCATTTGCTTCTCGGCCTCGTTGGCGTGAAAAGGTGAAAACGCGGTTGCAGGTGGTTTCCGCAGATGCTTGGCTCCGCCCCTCCTCCGCCCTCCACGAATACTCCACCATCCTGGGCAACGAGCTTCCCGCCTCGGGGAATGTCTCCTCTGGAGAAGAACGAGAACTGTGGTGGGAGGCGCCCGACGGTTTCCTTGGCAACAAGGTAGGCCGTTGTCAACACTCTAAAAAAAGTAACCCAATAAGGGATCAAAAATGGACCGATCCACTTTATGGGTTGTTTTACACTGAAAGGCCCATTTCTTGACTCAAAGTTGTGTCCAATCAACTTAAGTCGAGGATGGTCCATTTTTGACCCATAGTTGGGTTATATTTAACCCAACAACGAGTGCAGCGTCCGTCCTCGTGTCTCTTTTCAGCTGTCGTCCTACGGGGGTCTCCTGAACTATTCCGTGGTTTATCTCGGCTCGCTGGACGGCAAGCAACGTTTCGTCCCGGCCCAAACTGACGTCGTCGTTCAGGTAGATTAAATTCCGGCGACGTCGGCACGCGGGGCGAACGGGATGACGCAATCGTCTCCCTCCCGCAGGGCAACGGGCGAGCGCTCCGCCTCTCGCCGCCGCACGTCCTCTTCCTCTCGCCGTTGGCCGAGCATCCCGTCGCCGTCCGGATGCTCCCGGATCAGTTTGTCGACGAGCAAACGGGCGTTCAAGTTAGCCGCGACGACCTGCTGTCCGTTTTCGCTGAGGTGGCGTCGCTGAGGGTCGAAGTTCACCTGAACAACTCTGCCGACGGAGCGATGCGGTGAGGGTTCGCTCGGCGGGACGATCCGGGTCAGCCGCGGTCACCTGACCCGCCCCTTGCTCTTCCTCTCAGCCTCGCCGTCGTGTCTCTGGACGCGGCCGACTCGCAGTCTGCGAGCGGCGTCCCGGCGGTCGCCATGGAGACGTGCGAGTGTCCGTGGGGTTACAGCGGCACTTCCTGTGAGGTGAGCCGCTCACTTCCTGTAGTCAGGTGGTCCTGCGTGCTCTCGAGAGGGTCGACTGTGAGTGTCTTTTCTGTACGTCCAGTCGTGCCTTGCAGGTTTTTACAGGGTCGGCGGCGTTTTGTTTGGCGGGAATTGCATGCAATGCGAATGCCATGACCACGCCTCCCGCTGTGATGTCAACGGCGTGTGCCTGGTGAGTCACTTCCGACACTCTCAAGCTGAAAGATGTTCTTTACTATTATAGTAACTCAAGTGGTACATTTTTAAAATATTGGATATGCATTTCCGTTCGTTTTTTTTATTTTAAATTTATTTATTTATTAAATAATTTTTTTCCTGAATTTATTTATTCTTTTTTTTTTTAATTAAATAAAAATTATTTTTCTGATTCTTCTCCAAGATTTGCGTCTTTCCTACTGGAATTAAAAGTATTCCACTCTATCAAATTAACTAATATTAAGAAAAGCAAAGATTAATTTAATCCCGTTTTATTGTGAAATCGTATTCGTTTTTTCTACTTCCTGTCTTTTTTTGTTATTAAGTATGAAAAGCACATCTGTAATTGACAATTGTCTTGCTGAATTTAGAGGAACAATAATTACAATAATATAAAAAAAATACAATAATATAAAACAAATATTTTGCATATTAATGTTTAAAATGTTGAAATTGATTCAATAAAATCTACCCCAAAAACACGCAATCAGTACTAACCAAGGTTATATTAGTTAATGAAAATTAACATAACTAAACCAATAATTGAAAAAAACATTTTCATTGACAACTAAAATAAAGAAAAATGCTTTTTAAATATTGAAAACGGTGAAAATACAGTTTTTATATATATATATAAAATAAACTAAGCATTTAAAAAAAAACGAATTAAAACTAACTATATAAAAATAAAAACCTCAAACCAAAACGTAAACAAACTGAAATGAAAATTCCCAAACTCTAGCATCAAAATAACAAACGCCGTCCGTCCCTCAGGGTTGCGTCCATCACACCACCGGTCCTCGCTGCGATCGCTGTCTCCCCGGTTTCTACGGCGACGCCACCGAGGGGACGGCGGACGATTGTCGACGTTGTGCGTGTCCTCTGACGGAGCCGTCCAACAGGTGCGTCTCATCGCTTGTCCCTCTTCAAGAACCGCAAAACACTAAGCCGCTTTCTCGCGTGCCAGTTTCAGCCCGACGTGCGTGCTGGACTCTTTTGGGCACGTGTCATGTGACCAATGCCAGGAAGGCTACGCCGGAAGCAAGTGTCACGAGTAAGGAAGGGCCGACGTCCGTTGGCGCGCCTGCGGCCGACGCGGGGCCGCCGTGCCGTGACGCCTTTCGTTTTACGTCGCCAGGTGTTCCGACGGATTCTACGGCAACCCGCAGGTCGTGGGCGGGACTTGCGCGCGCTGCCAATGCAACGGCAACGTGGACGCCGAAGAGGCGGGGCATTGCGACAACGTCAGCGGCGAGTGCCTCCGCTGCCGCCACAACACGGCCGGGAGGCGCTGCGAGATCTGCGCCAGCGGTTTCTACGGCGACGCCGTGCAACAGAAGAATTGCCAAGGTGCCGCGCCGTCGTGTTTTTATTGCCGAGGAATGTTGAGCTCTCCAAATCCAGATTACGGATGACCTTTGACCTCCTTTGCTCACGCGCGTGTTTGCCTGAAGGCCTCTCTGACATCGAAAGCGTGTGCCCGACATTTGCGTCCCTTGCGGCGTGAACGGTAAAATAAAGGGGCCCAAAAAATTGATCAAGATTCTCGTTTACTACGATTCAGAATTGATATAAAATGTCCCAAAAATGATTTCTTTTATATTAAAAGCTATTAAAAAAATGGGGTATATTATTTTCCTTTAGACGATTTTTTTATTATTTCTTGGTAACATCTCGGGCCTTTTCCCCCCCCCCCTTGTATTTTATTCTTATTATTATCTTTTCTTTTTTTAAATTGGTAATTAAAGTTAAATAAATAAATAAAGTTTGTTACCTGCAACTTTGCTTGTTGGTTACCTGTGAGTTATCCATTTTTGTATTAAAAAAAAAAAAGTCCATTTTTGGGACATTTTATATCAATTCTGAATTTTATATCAATTCTGAATCCATTTTTGTATTAAAAAAAAAAAAGTAAAGTAAAGAGTTTAAAAAAAAATTATAGCTAAAATTGATTTATTTGATAGCTATTTAAGCTATTTAAGCTAGCAAGCTATTTAAAAAAAAAAAAGGGGGTATATTATTTTACTTAAGATTATCGGTATAGACCAACACCAGGCATTATTCCAAGGTATCGGTACTCACGACGATACCGATACCAATACCAATATTGTTTTACGATCAGGAACAAAAAATTTGAAGAGTAGAAAATTGCCATTAATTTCAGGCAATTTGAAGAAAATGCATTTGTTTGTTATTTTATTTAAGTAGAAGTGGTATCGATACTTGGTGTATTTACACCGGTATCGGTCTAAAAAAAGTGATATCGAGCATTCCTAATAATAAGTTGCAATTATTCAGCACATGTAACATAAATAGAAAAAGTTGGCAACGGGGAAGACAATTCGTCTCCGTGATATGATTTGAAAAAGATTTTGCAAAAAGAGTTGAAACTTTTTCGTATTTCCGCCTCACGCTCGTCAAATGTTCCTTTTTTTTTTTTTTACAGACTGCGATTGTGACGTCAACGGATCTCTGTCGAGCGTTTGCGACGCCGCAACTGGCCAATGCGCGTGCCGAGACAACGTGACGGGACGGGCGTGCGACCGCTGCCAGGTTTGACGCCGTTCGCCTCTTTTCGAGTCGGCCGTTCCGACGGTCACGGCAAGATTCCCGTTTGGGTTCCAGCCGGGCTTCTTCGCGCCGGCGGGCGGCTCGGGCTGCGTGGCCTGCGACTGCGACCCGAAAGGTTCTCTGGGAGGATCCTGCGACGACGGCGGCCGCTGCCGATGCGTGGCCGGCGTGGACGGCGACAGGTGCGACCGCTGCGGCCGCGGTTACTTTGGTTTCCGTGACGACGGCTGCACAGGTAAGCCGACGTTGTCAACCGCGCCGGCGAGTAGCGGAAGCCACTCACTGCTTCTCTTTTCCCAGCATGCACCTGCAACCATACAGGCGGGAACTGTCACCCGCAAACCGGGGAGTGCGTCTGCCCCGCCCACACAGAGGGGGACTCGTGCGGCAGGTGCGAGGCGGGATATTGGGGTCGCCATCCCGTCACAGGCTGCAAGGTACGCACGCCGCCAGGGTTGTTGTAGTTAAGAAAAAGTAAAATAATTTCCTTAACAAAATCAAATAAAAATGGAAATTATTTTTAATAAACAGAAACGGAAACTAAATGTTACGTTTACAAAACGAACTCAAACAAACTATAATTATAGCGAAAGTGTCGTAATTCATTTTTTATATATATTATATATTTATTTCAATATTAACCGGAATAAAGATATTTGAAGGGTCACACAGAAGTGATGTCATCTGGCAGCAGCCAATAGAAAAGCGTCTTCAGATGACGTTGCTCCGAAGTCATACGAAATCAAATGCTTAAATATTATTAATAAATATATTAAATATTGCGTACAAGTAATGCCGTTTTTTTTTAAACAAAAACTAATACTTAAACTAAGTAATACTAACTAAAAACTAAAGTTAATAAAATATATTTTTTTTTTTTTTCTAGGAGAGCTCAGTATTGTTCATTCGATTTGACATCATCATTGCTCTCCTTTTTTAAAAAAATAAAAAAATAAAAAAATATGTAAAATAAATAAATAAAATGTTTTTTTTTCTTTCTCTTTTTTTTTTTTTTTAAATATATATACATATATATATATATACATATATATATATATATATATATATATATATATATATATATTTTTTTTTTTTGTATGGGTGTGCATGTGCGTGCGTGTGCGTGCGTGCGTGTGTATTCATCAGTTCACCTAAAGCCCATTAAAAAAAAATCCCATACTAATAATATAATATAATAATTAATTGCCAAATGCAGAAACATCAATGTAAGTTATCACGATGTAGTGGCTCTCGCTAACAGTTACAGTTAATAAAAACTAACAGAATCACCCTGAAAACTAATTAAAACTAACTATATTGAAAAAAAAAAAAAATTAAAATAATAATAAAAAATAAAATAAAATTCCAATAACCTTGACACGCGCGTTTTAATCCTCTCGGTCCTTTCAGCCTTGCGACTGCAGCGCAGAAGGAAGCTCCGCCCCTCAGTGCGAGCTGACCAATGGCCAGTGTCCGTGCAGAGAGGGCTTCTCCGGCAGGTCATGTGACCTGTGCGCCCCCGGTCACTACGGTTACCCGGCGTGCTCGCCGTGCGGCTGCGACGTGGCGGGAACGGAAGACGACTCGTGCAATCGGACGCTCGGCGTGTGCGACTGCCGGCGCGCCGGCGAGTGTGCGTGCAAGGTAACGCCTGCGCGTGTGTGTGTGTGTGTGTGTGTGTTGTGCATACTGAGCATGTGCGTGTGTGTTTTGAGGCGGCGGTGTCGGGGCGGCGCTGCCAGGAGTGCATTTCGGGTTTCTTCGCTCTGTCGTGGGAAAATCCGGACGGCTGCTCGCCGTGCTTCTGTTCTGGACTCAGCGAGGACTGCGAGGAGCGCGCGGGACTCGTCAGAGCTCACGTGAGTGCGCGTCGACTCGCGTCGGGTTGGCTCGCTTGTGATGTTCGTATTTCGGATTCAGCTATGGTGGCAAGGGATCAACCCGACTCTTTGGGTTATTCGTTTGACCCAGATTTTTGGGGTGAAATGAGTTAAATTAAAAATAAAAGTTTTTGCAACCCAAAAAGTTGGGTTATTTTGTGACTTTCATTCAACCTTTTGGGTTATTTACTATAATTTAAAAGTTGGGCTAAATAAATACACCAAAAGTTATTTATTCAAGTCAGAAACTTGGGTTAACTTAATAACACAAAAATGTGTTGTGCAATACAACCCATTTTTGGATTGTTTTGTCAATTCTTCATTTGACCCAACTTTTTGGGTTATTTACTGTTTTTATCCATTTCGGTTAAAAACATCCTAAATAATTGATTCAACCCTGCAAGTTGGGTTGAATAAATAATTAGTTGTTAAATAAATAACACCAAAAGTTATTTATTCAACCCAGAAAGTTGGTTTAAATAAATAACCCAAATCATTTGTTGTACAGTACAACCCAATTTTTTGGGCTTGTTTTGTGGGTTATTTAAAAACTGTTGGGGTCAAAGATATCCACTACTTGAGTCAATTTAACCCAAGTCAAGTGTCTGGTTTGTTTTGTATAAAACTACCCAAATAAATCTCGATTGTTCTGTACAAAACAACTATAAAAACAATGTTGGGTCAAATTGACCCAAGTAATTGGATCGGTCCATTTTTTTACCCAAATTGGGCTATTTTTTAATCCAACTGTTTTTTGAGTGAACATTTTGGGTTATTTACTGTATTTAACCAGTTGGGTTAAAAACATCCTAAATAATTGATTCAACCCTGAAAGTTGGGTTGAATAAATAATTAGTTGTGCAGTGCAACCCGATTTTTTTGTTTTGTTTTGTGTGTTATTCATTTAACCCAACTTTTGAGGTTATTCATTTAACCCCAAAAATTGGGTTAAATAAATAAACAGAAAGTTGGCTCGGTCCATTTTTGACCAAATTTGGTTTATTTTTGACCTAACGGTTTATAGTGTTCGTGTCGCATCTGGTCATAGATCACATTGGCTCGCTCTCCTGCCCTGCTGCCATTGGTCAGCCAGTCCAACCTGGAGGGTGTTATATCCGGAGTCTACCAGCAGGGCGGCGACATGCTGCTGGACACCCGCCAGCTCAACTCAAGCGGGCTGAGCGCTCCGCTCTACTGGCGGCTGCCCCCCCAGTTTGAAGGCCAGCAGGTAATCACAGCGCCGCCTTCACTTTGGGCTCAAGGTTCGACTGTCCCAACTTCTTCATGCGCGTGCGCTTTTAGCTGCTGTCGTACGGCGGCGTCCTGTCCTACGTTGTGACTTTCTACGCGGACGATGCTGAAGGGCTGGCCAATCAGGAGCCTCAAGTGCTGATGAGGGGAGGAGCCCTGAGGAAGCTGCTCATCTATACGGACATGGTTGCCCCTGACAACGGCATCAGGACCCAGCATGACATCAGGCTGACAGAGGTACGACCGGCGTTCCCGCCAATCGAGAGCGACTGGATCACATGTTTACAACATGCGTACGTGTGTGTGTAACAGCACAAGTGGCGTTATTTTAACTCGGTATCCGAGAAGGCGGTTAGTCGCAGCGACTTCCTGTCCGTGCTCAACGACTTGCAGTACGTCATCGTCAAGGCTTCGTACGGCACGCGGCTGCAGCAGAGCAGGTGAGCGGCACGTTCGCGAACGTGTGTCGGACGGTTGACTGACCAAAAAACCCTTTAAGGATTTCTAACATCACCATGGAGACGGCGCGAGAAGAACAGGAAGCCGGCGAGTCGGGAGCCGGGCCGGTCGCGAGACTGATCGAGTCGTGTTTCTGTCCGGCGGGTTACGCCGGATCGTCCTGCCAGGTAAAATCGGGCGATCGTGTCGCCACGGTAACCGCCGTGGGAACCTCAACTTTCACGGCTGTCCACCTGCAGGAATGCGCGGCAGGTTTCTTCCGCCAGCCGCTGTCGGAATTGCCGCCTCAGGCCCGAAAGTCGGCGTTCGTGCGTCCGTGCGTGGCGTGCCGCTGCAACGAGCACAGCAGCGACTGCGACGCACGCAGCGGCCGCTGCCAGGTGAGCGGCCGCCGATCATCGTGTTCGAACGGATCGTGAGTAGCGCTTAGCGCGTCGCTTTCTTTGTCGCGCAGGATTGCCAACATCACACCAGTGGGCGGAGCTGTGAGCTGTGCTCGCCGGGGTACTACGGCAACGTCAGCGGCTCCATTAGTGACTGCTCGCCATGCGCCTGCCCCCTACAGGACAACAGGTGATACTGCACCCTTTTGGCTTCAATGGAGTCATTCTAATCGCGTATGCGTCGTGTGTAGTTTCAGCCCCACATGTGAGTCCGAGGGAACGCTCGGAGACTTTCGCTGCACTTCCTGTCTGACAGGATATGAAGGGCGCTACTGTGAGCGGTAAGTCCCAATGTGCTAAACCAGGGGTCTTCAACCTGCAGCCACATGTGGCGCTTTGGTCCCTCTCCCTATATATATATATATATATATATATATATATATTTATTTATATATATATATATATTTTTATTATTATTTATTTATATATATATATATATATATATATATATATATATATATATATATATATATATATATATATATATATATATATATTTATATATATATATATTTATATTTATTTATTTATTTATATATATTTATATTTATTTATTTATATATATATATATATATATATATATATTTATTTATTTATTTATATATATATATATATATTTATTTATATATATTTATTTATTTATTTATATTTATATATTTATTTATTTATTTATTTATATTTATATATATATTTATTTATTTTATTTTTTTTTTTACATAAAACATTCTTTAAATTAATTGATTTATGTATTATATTTGAATATTTTAAAAAAGTTGTCAGAAAGAGATGAAAGGTAGATTTAATTTTTTTTTTTTTAAATGATCATAAAATGTTCATGAAATTGCCAAAAATGAGAATTGAATTAAAAAATGCGGAAAAGAAAATGTACCATGAACCATAGAATGTCCAAAAACAAAAGGCAGAAAATGACCATAAAATGTCCACAAAATTGCCAATGTCAGAAAATTGATAGCAAAAAAGGCAGAAAAAAATTGCCATGAAATGTTCAAAAAGGGAAGAAGAGAGGCAGAAAATGACCATATGTCCATAAAATTGCCAAAAATGTCAAATTTGACAAAAAGGTGGACAAGTCTAAGAATGTCTGGAAAAAAAAAAGAAATCCAAAATCAGAAAACGAAAGGCTCATCAGTACACGAGACTAACACATTATTTCCTTCATCACAATCTTCAAATGTTTTTTTGCTACTTCACATGTTGCCGCCAACTCGCAGGTGCTCTCTGGGTTACTACGGCAACCCCTCATTGCCAGGGGGGGCGTGCACCCCGTGCGGCTGCAGCGAGTGGGGGTCCCTGCACCCGCTGTGCGACCAGCTGACCGGCCGGTGCCGGTGCAACGCCGGGGTCAAAGGTGCGACGTGCGATCAGTGCGACGAGCGTCACGTCCTGGAGGGAAGCCGATGCTGGCGTGAGTGTCCGCGACGCGCGAAATTGGAAGATGGCGTCGTCGTCGTCGTCGTCGTCTGACGCTGTGGTTTGCGTCTAGCGTGCGACGACGACTGCACCGGGGGTCTCCTGGACGACTTGGAACGGACGCGCTGGCACTGGCGAGCCGCCAACGTCAGCGGTGCTGCCATGGCGCCCTATCGGCAGCTGGTGGCGCTAAATAAGCAGACCGCAAGCATGCAGGTAGTCCAAGACTGTGAATGCTTAAACACGGGAGACCCCTCAAAACTTTATTTTCTTGTTGTAGACCCCTCAAAACTTTTCATTTTCTTTTAGACCCATCAAAACTTTTCATTTTCTTGTTGTAGACCCCTCAAAATATTTTGTTTTGTTGTGGTAGACCCCTCAAAACTTTTTATTTTCTTGTTCTAGACCCCTGAAAACGTAAAATTTTATGTGGTAGACCCCTCAAAAATTTTCATTTTCTTTCAGACCCATCAAAAATTTTCATTTTTCTGTGTAGACCCCTCAAATTTTTTTATTTTTTTGGGGTAAACGCCTCAAAACTTTTCATTTTCTTTTTCTACACCCCTCAAAACTTAACATTTTCTTGTTGTAAACCCCTCAAAATGTTTCGTTTTATTGTGGTAGACCCCTCAAAAATGTTCATTTTCTTCTTGTAGATGCCTCAAAACTTTTCATTTTCTTTTAGACCCATCAAAACTTTTCATTTTCTTGTTGTAGACCCCTCAAAATATTTTGTTTTGTTGTGGTAGACCCCTCAAAACTTTTTATTTTCTTGTTCTAGACCCCTGAAAACGTAAAATTTTATGTGGTAGACCCCTCAAAAATTTTCATTTTCTTTCAGACCCATCAAAAATTTTCATTTTTCTGTGTAGACCCCTCAAATTTTTTTATTTTTTTGGGGTAAACGCCTCAAAACTTTTCATTTTCTTTTTCTACACCCGTCAAAACTTAACATTTTCTTGTTGTAAACCCCTCAAAATGTTTCGTTTTATTGTGGTAGACCCCTCAAAAATTTTCATTTTCTTCTTGTAGATCCCTCAAAAATTTTAATTTTCCTTTAGACCCCTCAGAACTTTTCATTTTTCTTTGGTAGACCCCTCAAAACTTTTCATTTTCTTGTTCTAGACCCCTCAAAAGTTTTCGTTTTGTTGTGGTAAACCTCTCAAAACTTTTTATTTTCTTGTTGTAAACGCCTCAAAACTTTTCTTTTTCTTTTTCTACACCCCTCAAAACTTAACATTTTCTTGTTGTAGACCCCTCAAAATGTTTCGTTTTATTGTGGTAGACCCCTCAAAATTTTTCATTTTCTTCTTGTAGATCCCTCAAAAATTTGCATTTTCCTTTAGACCCCTCAGAACTTTTCATTTTTCTTTGGTAAATCCGTCAAAACTTTGCATTTTCTTGTTCTAGACCCCTCAAAATTTTTCGGTTTGTTGTGGTAAACCTCTCAAAACCTTTTATTTGCTTGATGTAGACCTCTCAAAATATTTTGTTTTGTTGTGGTAGACCCCTCTAGACTTTTCATTTTGTTGTGGTAAACCCCTCAAAACCTTCCATTTCCCTTTTCTAGACACTCCAAAACATTTCATTTTCTTTCTAGACCCCTCCTCATTTCTGATTTTACGTTACTGTGGTGTGAACTTTCTTCTCGATGATGTCACCGACGTGTCAAAGCGTGTGCAGTCGTCGTTCCGTGTTTGCTGAAGCGGCGTTCCTCTCAGCTCATGTTTGCAGAACGCACGTCTTCGGAGCTGCCGACGTCCGGAGCGGAAGAAGACCTCACGCAACTGACCTCTGACCTCAGCCTTCTGACAACGAAGGCCACAAACGTGTCACATGACTGTGAGCAAGTGGGCGTGGCCGCCAACGACAGCTTGTCGCACGCAAGCCGGCTGATGGAAAAGATCCAGCGGGTTCAAGACCGGATCGAAGGTAAGCGACGATCGGCATTGCGACGTCAAAAGTTGTGAACTCCCTCACCCGTGATTGGCGCAGCACTCGCGAAGGAGGCGGAGCAGCTGAACGGGGCTGCCGAGGCGGCGCTGGAAACAGCCAATCGGACGCGCCTGCTGGACCAGACGGCGGCCATGTTGGAAAGCTTGCGAGCCGTCAATCTGAGCGCCGCCGCGAGCGCGGCGCGTCATCAGCTCAGGTGCGCCTTTTACAGCATCGAGACAATCACCATGAGGGATGTCCGATATCGCTTTTTTCAGACCGATACCAGTCACCGATACCAATACCGATACTTGTGATGCATAAAATTTCCCCCAAAAACAATGACAGATCATTTTTGACTCTCTCTCTTTCAGTCTATCAGAATCTCTCATGAAATTGCTCCAACACCAGTTCCTTCCGGGGGCGGGCAATAGGCTCCGCCCAGTCGCCGCTGGCCTCGACGCTAGCATGCAAAAGCTGCAAGAAGTGAAAACACGGTTGGAAGACGCCGAAAAAGAAAACGTACAAACGCACCTTGTGATGAACGCCACAAACGCTCGACTCAGCCACCATAAGGTACACACACACACACACACACACACACACACACACACACACACACACGCAGGTAGAGCGTGGTAGTAGTAGCGGACGTGAATGTTTGTGTGTGCGCGCGCCAGGCAGCCCACCAGAACGTCACCGTTGCGTATGCGTGCGTGGAGGACGAGATGGAGGCGGGCCAGCTGCTGCTGAACGACGTGCTCAACCTGACGGGGGCGTTCACAAACATCTCCGCGGTAAGACCCGCGCGGCAACGATATTGCGCGGATGCTAACGCTAACCATCGCGCAGACGGACGTGCTGGGAGGCGAGCTGGATCAATGGCGCCCTCTGCTGAGGAAGAAAGTCGAGGCGCTTGTCATGGGATTGAAGAGCACCGATTCGCTGGAAAGGGTTTACCAAGCGGAGAGCCACGCCCACCTGCTTCGCAGCCACGCCCTCTCACTGCACGGGTAACTGTGAGACTCGCCCGTCTCTACTTTTAGCCAGGTTTTTGTAAAGAAATGTTTCCCCCCCTTCTTAGTGCTCTGTCGTCGGTGTGGAACGCTTCCCAGAACAGCAGCCAACTGGTGTCGCTGGATGCCGATATCGCGGACGGCGTCGATGAGGCCCGGCGAGCCGCCTCGGATGCTCGCAAGTCCGCCGGCCTTGCTGCCAATATGGTGAAAAGATTACGCTTGGACAAGAAAACCACCTGCAAAGGAGTCAAAGATGTCACTATTTCACTCAATGCATGTTTTAGACCAGCCAATCAGAGCAGCTGCTGTCAGCAGAGGGCGGAGCCAGGCTGAGTGCGATCGCTGCCGTGCTTAACGAGAGTCACGCGATCGCCAAGACAGCTGAAGGTGCGTCCGTCCCTCCGTCAGAATGTCTTTCCTTGGAAATATCTGCCTGTCGTAGAAAATGGCCGCCTTCCCTCCAGACGCGCGACTGAAGATCACCGCGGTAACCACAAGGCAGCGGATGCTGAGCAAGCGTGTGCGCAATGCCAGCGGACTACTCCATCAGCCAATCAGGGAGCTGCAGAGCCTCTCCAATGGTGAGACGGCGGATTTGTCGTGACTCGTCATGACTTGGTCGTGACTCGGCTGTGGCTCATTATGACTTGATTTTTTTAGGGTCCCTGCAGCCGCAGGAAGCCCGGTCGCAGGCCGCAATTGCGCACGCTAGCCTACAGGAGGCGCTGCAGCACTTGAACAACCTCCAACAGCAGCTGCGGGATTCTTCTTCTGTGGTGGAAAAAAGCAACCTGAGCGCGGCAGAGACCAACCAGCTGATGACGCACGCGTATTCCACGGGTATGTTGACGCTCTTTGAGGATGTTACGACTTTTCCGCAATGGATGTTGTGTCGCCGTGTAGCCAATGAGGCGCAGCGGAGACTGGAGGAGGCGGAGCATCGCACGCAGCGTCTGAGTGAGAAAATAAAGCCGCTGAACATGCTGGGAGAAAGTCTGAGCCGAAACATGTCCGACATCCGAGAGCTCATCGAGCAGGCCAGAAGACAAGCGGCATCCGTATGTCATTTGGCTTTCAGCGCCGTTGGGCCGCCCGATGAAGTCATGTGACGGCGCTGCTGTGATGTCATCAGATTAAGGTGGCGGTGCAGGCGGATGGAGGCTGCGTCCGTTCGTACAGACCACAGATTCAGTCGAGCAACTTTAACACCTTGACTTTGACCTTGAAGACCAAGAGTCCAAACAATCTGCTCTTCTATGTGGGCAGCAAGACGACGGTATACGCACGAACGCACGCACGCACGCACGCACGCACGCACGCACACGGTTGCAGTCGCGCTGATCGCTCGTCTATCCAGGTGGAATTCCTCGCAGTGGAGATGCACAACGGGAAAGTTTCTCTGCTCTGGGATGTCGGATCTGGCAGCACCAGGCTGGAATATCCGGGACTCAACATCGCCAACAACAGATGGACCGTCATCAACGCCACACGGTACCGGCACACACCTGCGCGTCGGGGATCGCACCCACGCAAGGTGTGGCTGACCACGGCGGCCATGTTTGTAGGCTGGGCTCTCGAGGCTTCCTGACCGTCCATCAGCTGGAAGCGGCGCCGTCGCAAACGGCGATGGCGGCATCCCCCGGACCGGCCCGGGTTCTACACATCGACAACGGCACCGTGGTCCACATCGGAGGGCTGGCGGACGACACCCAGGTAAACGCGCGCCGTCGGCGCGGGTTGCGCGCGGCCAACGTTAACGCCGCTTACGTGTGACGTCAGGGGCCGCCGGCGTTGCAGTGGTCCAAGTTTCAGGGCTGTCTGGGGGAGGCGTCGCTCAACGAGAAGAACATCGGCTTGTGGAACTACGTCAGCAGACAAGGACAGTGCGGAGGCTGCTTCAGCAGGTGTACACACACACACACACACACACACACACACACACACACACACGCACACACACACACTTGAATGAGCTCCCACGTGTTACATGAAGCTTACATGAAGCGTTTTTTTTTTTTCAGTCCACAAGCAGAAGAGACGGCTTTCCACTTTGACGGTTCCGGATTCTCATTGGTCCAAAAGTCTCTGCGAGCCACATCCACTTCCATCGTCTTATTGTTTAAAACGCTGTCGCCGGGCGGATTGTTGTTGTATCTGGCTTCCAACAACACTGTATGACACACACACACACACACGAAGACCTTCAATGTGAATTTGGCTGAAAGTTTGTTTTCCCCTGCAGAGGGACTTTCTGTCCATTGAGCTAGTGGAGGGCTGCGTCCGTCTGACCTTTGACCTCGGGTCCGGTCCTCTGGTCCTAACTTCCAGCAGGAAGTACAATACCGGCGTGTGGTACAAGGTCACGCTGCAAAGGAACCGACGCAAAGGTAAGTCCCGCCCACGAGCGGATTTATTACACACATCTGATGGATGAATCGCGTGTGTGTGTGTGTGTGTGTTCAGGTTACCTGTCAATCATGGCGGCTGACCAATCATCAGAGAAAGAAGTGCTGGAGGCGGAGTCACCCGGAAGTGCCTCCGATTTGAACCGTTCTGACCTTGACCCCATCTACATCGGAGGACTTCCTGCTTCCCGACCAATCAGGTTTGGGCCCAGTTTTTGGCGGCGCATGTAAAAGAGGATGTGACATCACAGGTTCGCAATTATTAACACGCTTGCTAGGCGACAAGTGGTCTCCAGATCCTACGTTGGCTGCATCAAGAACGTGGAGATCGCAAGGTTGAACTTTGACCTGCTAAGAGACGCATATGGAGTCAGGAAAGGCTGCGTTGTTGAGGTGCGCACAAACTGGTGACCTTTGACCTTAGCTCATTTGCTGACGTGCCCTGACTCGGATGTTGTTGTTTAGGCCGTGCGGAGTGTGTCGATGTTTAGCGGCGGCTTCGTTCAGATTGCTCCTCACGCACTTGGTCAGGAGGCGGAGTTTCTCTTCTCCTTCAAATCTAACAACCAATCAGGAATCCTGTTAGCCGCCCTCACTGAAAACCACAGCCAGCGGCGGGTACGACTCCGCCAACGAAGCGAGCTGCCCGACGTGCGATGCCTTGAAAACTTGCCTGTGCGTCCACAGCACTTCCTGTCCGTCCACCTGCTCCATGGTTCTCTGGAGGCGGAGCTTGGGGAGAAAGGTGCGGACGGTCGGCGGGTGGCGGTCACAGCAGCCGAAGGCGGATCCTTCGCCGACGGAAATAAACACTCGGTTATCGTTAACATCAACAGGAAGTAAGTGTTACCACGGCAACAGAAAAGCTCATCAGTGTGACGGCGCGCTCGCTGATCCGTCCGTCCGTCCGTCTCTCAGGTCTCTTTCCATCCAAGTCGATGAGGGAAACGTGAAATCCGCCTCGCTGTTACCGGGCGGATTTTCCCGTCTCTCCACGGCCTCGTTTTTTGTCGGAGGACTGCCTTCAGGAGATGAGTCTGGTTTGCCAATCAGATTGCAGAAGATATCCAAGTTGTTCAGAGGATGCGTGCAGCACCTGGTGCTTGGCGACCGGTCAGTTGTCAATCTCCCCGCAAGCTTGAAAAACGGGCGGATGGACGGTCGGAGTTGCCTTGACGGACTTGCGCTCTCTGGATAGGCTCGTCGACCTGTCGGCGGCTGTCAGGTACGAGGGCGCGGCGCTTGACAGCTGCCTCCTGGAGGAGCAAATCCGAGGGGCGGTGCTTCCAGAAGACCAGGATGCAGAACCCACTCTGGATCCTTCCCAACTGTCTGCCGCCTCGCCCATCCAACTGACTCCTGCTGACTTAACGGTAATTGTGCAATGGCTCCTCCCATTTTATTTGACGGGCTTCTCCTTCCCCATAATTCATCAGATTTACATCATTTGAATTTCAACATATTCTAAAAAATTCACACTTCATGTGCTTTCATTTTTTTTATTTCCAAAAAATGTAAGGTTTTCCTATAGTCACCCAAAAATTTCCCATTCATTACAATTGAGGCCAAATTTCCCCCATTACTTATTTACCATTCATTCCCATTGACACATTCAAAATAACAGATTCAAATAGTTACAATTTAAATATTTGTGCTTATTCAGTTCACCTTATGAACGCGACTTCCCTTTTTGTATAAAAATTTGAACATTTGCAAATGATTCACGGCATCTCATTTATTACCCCCATTCATAAAATTAATCAAATTGTCTAAAGCCCTAAATGACAAATATTCACCTCCAGTCTCCACAAATATTGACCAATTAAAACCATTCAAACGTCAACATATTCAGCTCATTTCATGTCATTCAAAATATCATTCCACGTGAGCCTTTCGGCCTTCACACGCAATTTCTCTAGAAAAATCCGAAATATGGATCAATATTATGATGCGATGTGTGTATTGTAGTTGACCCGTGACGTGTGTTCTAGTGTACGCCAGAAGCAGAGTTGAGCTTCCTGCCCACAGCGGCTCACTTTGGCTCATCACGGCACAGTCACATGACCTTTACCATCGACCCCGTCGCTGTCCGCAAAAGGTGAGTCAGCATCAGTCCAGGGATTCCGTTTGGCGGCCTCCATTTACGCGTCGTCCTCGCCAGCGTGTCCCTGCGGTTGTCGCTTCGAACCCGAGCTCAGGACGGCTTGTTGCTGCTCCTGTCCGACGCCAACCAGATGGACTTCGCCATCCTGCGGCTGGCGGCCGGCCGAGCGCTGATGTCGGCGGACCTCGGGAAGGGCGCCGCCACCGCGGCCTCCTCGGTCGCCGTGAACGACGGGAAATGGCACACGGTGGGCGAAACGCGGTTCACGCGTATCCGAAAACGTGCGCGTAAACCCGCACCGTGCGCTTTCCAGGTAACTGCGGACGTCAGCCGGCGCTCAGTTTGGGTCTCGGTGGACGCCTCCGCTCCGGACTCGGTGGCGGTCAGAGGGAACCAGCTGGACGTCAACAGCAGACTGTACCTGGGCGGGCTCCCGCGTGCGCATAACACTCGGAGAATAAACGTAAGATGCACGTCACGCGACAAATACAAATTATTGTGGGATTTATATATTTAACTAGAAAAATTCCCGCGGAAATTTTGAATGGGACTGCTGACTCTTGCAAGGTGGAAAGGCGCATGTATGTAGTACTTGTAGCAATAGTAGTAGTAGTATAGTAGTAGCAAGTACTTGTAGTAGTAAGTAGTACTTGTACAAATATAAGTAGTGCTTGTAGTTGTAGTAATTTTAATAGTAGTCAAATGGCCAAGATGGCCGCCGACCCAGGTGGGCGAGGGGGAGAGAGTCCTTGGCGTACCTAATCAATTGGCCAAGATGGCCGCCGACCCGGGTGGGCGAGGGGGAGAGAGTCCTTGGCGTACCTAATCAATTGGCCAAGATGGCCGCCGCCCTGGGCGAGCAGAGTGGCAAGAATCCTGGGCGCACCTAATCAATAAGCCAAGATGGCCGCCGACCCAGGTGGGCGAGGGGGAGAGAGTCCTTGGCGTACCTAATCAATTGGCCAAGATGGCCGCCGACCCAGGTGGGCGAGGGGGAGAGAGTCCTTGGCGTACCTAATCAATTGGCCAAGATGGCCGCCGCCCTGGGCGAGCAGAGTGGCGAGAATCCTGGGCGCACCTAATCAATTGGCCAAGATGGCCGCCGACCCAGGTGGGCGAGGGGGAGAGAGTCCTTGGCGTACCTAATCAATTGGCCAAGATGGCCGCCGCCCTGGGCGAGCAGAGTGGCAAGAATCCTGGGCGCACCTAATCAATTGGCCAAGATGGCCGCCGACCCGGGTGGGCGAGGGGGAGAGTCCTTGGCGTACCTAATCAATTGGCCAAGATGGCCGCCGCCCTGGGCGAGCAGAGTGGCGAGAATCCTGGGCGCACCTAATCAATTGGCCAAGATGGCCGCCGACCCGGGTGGGCGAGGGGGAGAGTCCTTGGCGTAGATAATCAATTGGCCAAGATGGCCGCCGCCCTGGGCGAGCAGAGTGGCGAGACTCCTGGGCGCACCTAATCAATTGGCCAAGATGGCCGCCGCCCTGGGCGAGCAGAGTGGCGAGAATCCTGGGCGCACCTAATCAATTGGCCAAGATGGCCGCCGACCCGGGTGGGTGAGGGGGAGAGTCCTTGGCGTACCTAATCAATTGGCCAAGATGGCCGCCGCCCTGGGCGAGCAGAGTGGCGAGAATCCTGGGCGCACCTAATCAATTGGCCAAGATGGCCGCCATCCTGGGCGAGTAATAATATTTATTTTTTTTATTTTATTTTATTTTTTTCTGAGTAAAAGGGGAAAAAAACTTTTTAAGTGCAAACTAACATGGCGTGATGTTTTGTAATTAATAAATGAAACCTTTCCAATAAAAAATAAATAAATAAATCATGTGATCGATAAAGTTAATCGTGATCCAACATCCACGTGCCAGGTGACAACGAGTCTTCGCGGTTGCCTTCACTCTGTGAGCGTGAACGGCGTCATGCTCGACCTCTCTCGACCCACCTCGCAACATGACGTCACTTCCTGTTTCAGTAAGGAGGAGACAGGAAGTTACTTTAATGGCAGCGGCTACGCAGCACTGAGTGAGTAACGCTGACAAAAAAAGGTGCCCGTTCGGATTGAGAAGCCAGTGTGAAATTTATTCACGTGCACGTTTGTGTGCTCAGTGCGGGACGGGTACAAGGTGGGTTCGGACGTATCCGTGTCTTTGGAGTTTCGGACCGGCCAGTCGGAAGGCGTCTTGCTTGGTATCAGCAGTGCCAAGGTGGACGCCATTGGACTGGAGATGATCAAAGGACAGGTGAGGGCACCTGAGCGCGAAAATGAAATATTTAACAATATTGATATCACGTCCGCTTACAATATTTGTGTTTCGTACCATGCTCAGGTGGTGTTTAACGTGAATAACGGGGCGGGCAGAGTGTGGGTTGCTTCTGGCGGTCCCGTGTTGTGTGACGGACGCTGGCACCGCCTGCTGGCCCGGAAGACTAAACACACCCTGAGTCTGAGTGTGGACGGGAGGAGCAACTCCATCACCAACCCCTACCCACAATCCACCTCTGCCGAGACCAATAATCCCGTGTTCGTGGGTGGCTACCCAGGTGAGGTTGACACGCAGACACGTTGTGGGGCGTCGTTGAGGAAACCCCTCGATGAATCTTTTGTTCTTTTCCGCAGACGGAATCAAACAGAATTGCCTGTCAATCAAGTCGGCCTTCAGAGGTTGCCTGAAGAATGTTCATCTCGTCAAGTCGCACCTCAGCAGCCGTCTCGACTTGAGCCAGGCCTACTACTCGTTGGGCGTCGCCCCCGACTCGTGTCCCGCTGCCTAGCGACGCTTCAAATGTTCACGCCGCATCTTTCTTCTGACAAATAAAAGAGCTGAACATGTTTACGTTATCTTTACTGATTTAATTCCTTCCTGTTTACTTTCATCTTCATGTTTGCGTACTCATTCTCAGCTGCATCTAATTGCTAACAGGTGTGTTTTTTTGTCACACCAGAACGAGAACTACTTCCTTCCTTGTCCCAAGAATGCTGGGAAATGTAGTTCAACTAGCCTATGGTGAGTACATTGACTCGTTGAACTGTCAAAACAAGTTAGCATTTAGCATTAGCTAAAGCGATGAAACACATTCGCTAGTCACCAGATTGACTAGCGATTAAATTTGTTATTTGCAAACACACATGCTACTGTTAGCAAGACAATAGATTAGCAAGGAAATTTTTAACATTTTCAAAACTTAGCTGGAAAATAAGAACTGCTTGTGACAAGTATAATTGTTTGTGAACAAAATTTACTACGTTCGCATTTAGCCGCTCGGTGAGCTTAAGAAAAGTTGTTAAAACAAAACAACATGAATGATGACATCATGATTTTATTATGCCAGTCAAGTTGTAGACGTGATGCCATATTATACATCAGGTGGTTTAAGGAACAATAAATAATATATTCATAGCAACATACATCGGTTACAATAATGAGGCAGAGTACAACGAAATGAAATGTTCCTGTTTTGTGAGCTTATTGACGTGCCAAGTGAGCAAAGGTGACACTTTTTTTTTTTTTTTGCAAATAGGTAGCTAGATTAGCATGCTAACATCGCTAATGTAGACTGAAGCACTTGTTAAAAGTTGACGGGCTGGTGTGAAAATAGGAGCTTTTTCGTCGAGTAGGCGAACGCGACATCAACAGACTGCCATGTTGGTTAACATTACAGCCCTTATAATGTTGTGGGGCACCCGTCGTGTCAATCATTAAAAGAACACAATCAAGTATTAGCGGCTATGCTATGCTGGCAGTCATGCTGTTTATAAACTTTACTCCAGACAGGAAGTTGCAATCAGCGTGTCAAACTAAAAGGTGAGCAAATATTACAGTCGGTTTGTGTCGGGAGCATGAGGTCAGGCTGCAGAGTCAATGTAGGAATTGGTTACGTGGGGTCGTTCGGGGTCATTAAGCTTCCTGAAAGACACAAAGCGCCGCGACGTAAGTGGATGCTCGTGCTAATTAAATTAGCATCCGGGTCTTTTACCTGATCGTGGTCCGTCCCCGTGTCTCCAGAAATCACGATTCTCTTCTCAATCCTGCTTTCCGAAATCCCTCGATTCACCGTCTGACAACAGAGAGAGAGCACACGGAATTGAGTTGACTTTGTCTTCTTCTGGCGCCTCGGGGTTTTGGCCCTGACCTTGGTCACGTAAGACGTGCTGGACATCTCGGCCGCGAAGCTCTGCGAAGTCAGCGGCAGGAGGACGGCACGATCCGCGTCCGCTCGCCTCTGAAACGCCAACAAATGGATCCCGCGTTAAGCTAGTCAGTCGCGCTCTTTTCGTTAGCATGCCTTCAGATCACGTTCCGGACTTCCCCAATAACTAAGAAAATCTTTTCCTTTTCTGCCACAACTCCCGATGACTTGGACTAGTTTTCTTTTTTCCCTTGGTTTGTCTCTACTTTCCAAAAGTGGATACAAAGTGCCCTCACCCCTGAAGCTTCGAACATCCAAGTCCTCCTCGCCATGGGAACCACCTGACAACGACACATGAACCACGAAAAACTGTTTCACTTCCAAGCCTCTCCATCCATTGGGAAAGTTACACTCAACCACTTGAGGTTTACGAGGACCGGTCAAATGGGACTTGTGCTTTCACAGGGACGGGTTTTAGGGAAAGGGTTTATAGGGAGTGGTTTCACAGAAACCTTTCAGAGGTTCATTGGTAGTGGTTTCACAAGGACAGGTTTCACAGGGACTGGTTTCATTGGAATTCTGAGGGATTTCTTTGTCTGGGATCGGTTTCTGGGACCAGGTTCTTGTTACCTCCCGCAGAGGTTCTCCATCCTTGTCCTGATGGTCAAGGTTGCAAAGCGGCGCTTCATTGGTTGAGTCTTGGCAGGTGTGCAGCGGTAGAGTGGGGGAAGGGAAGTTCCCACGCGTCCTCCAGCCATCTTCCTCCTCCTCCTCCTCCCCTTCTTCATCCTCAGAAATCTCAGAGTCCTCCTCGTCACGATAGCGGAGCGCTGAACTCATCGTGGCCAGAACTGAACCAGGCCTGGAGCTCATGTCAGCCTCTGTTGTCACAACGCCAGCTGGCGGGCTTTGTCTGACTCCAGCCTCCGTGGCTTCTTCCACAACTGCCTGCGCTAACACGCTGATAGCATCTTGGCTAGTCTCGCTAACGTCATCGTCACTAGCCTGGCTACTCAGCTCGTCGTCGTCGTCAAACTTATCCTGACGGTTGAGCCACTGAGCATCTCGAATGACATCTACGACGATGGCCTCGGCGGCGGCATCATCATCAGCGTGAATGACTGAAGCCCCCCCTGGTGGAGGCGGCGGGGGATGACACGGAGGCGGTCCCAAAAAACCTTCTGGTGCTACCTGGCACAATGACTCCGACTCCTCCCCTGGCACCACCGTGATGGTCTGGACCCTCTCCGAAGTCTGAAACAAAGAAGGAGCCAGATGGGCATGAAAAGAGAGACGGATGAGGATTTAAGTGGGAACAAATGCCAACCATCAGTAGATTTTCTTCTCTGAAGCTTTTTTGTTGTCTGGCCGACTTCAGTAAAGCGTTCAGCTCGGGTGACATTTCGTTGAACTGAGGCTGCGCACACACATACACACATAGTAACATCAAACATCATTTGCTTAGGAAATACTTAAGACATAGCAGATGAATCAAATTGACGGCTGGTGAGTTGCCAGTTTTGAAATAATGGCAGGTTATGCTTATGCAGGGGTCAGGGGTCAAACATAACCGTGCTGTTGCAAAGGCTGAAAGTGAATGCAGAACACAAAGAAATAAGAATGTTTGTTAATCAGATGAGCAGCGGGAAATAAAATGTTTCTAGTCATTCAAAATGGTATAAAATGGCTCCCTGGTACCCTGCAAATTAATCGGTGGTGACTCCAATTCAGGTGCCAAATGGCCGTAAAGACAAACATCGAATCTGAATTTTCGATTTGAATCGGAACGACTCATAGCATATCGTCGCCTAAACCAGTAGTTCTCAACCCCCGGTCCTCTGGGACCCCAATCCAGCCTGTTTTCCATGTGTCCCTCCGCCAACACAGGTGAGGATCGTTATAAGGCTTCAAGCAGAGTTTGCTGATTAGCTAATCGTTTGAATCACCTGTGTTGGCTGAGGGAGACATGGAAAACAGGCTGGATAGGGGTCCCCGAGGACCAGGATTGAGAACCGCTGGCGTAAATAGTCGTCACAAAGAAAGGTTTGAATGACAACGCTCACATCTCGGTATGTGTGGCGTACGTCTGCGGGTAGTGCACATGCGACGGGTGAAAAGCGTGCTGCCTTGCTAGCTTAGCAATAGCTTGGATAACGCTGGTTGTCAAAACCAGGTCCAGAAATGCATAGCACAGCATAGCATAGCGCTGCCACGGAGGGCTAGCTAGCATTGGGGGGCGGGACTTGCACACACCTCATCCTGGGGCTGCTTTAGGGGCGGGTCTTCACCTCCGCAAATGTCGGGAGTTGCGGCTCCTCTGATTGCCACAAGAGGCGTTTCCACCTGACTAATGAGGCTGGATCGTCCCCCAGTGATGACATCATCACCTGTGGACATCCTGCCTCGTACCAACGTTACTTTCTTCGTATTGAAAGTTTCCGTAGTAACATTGTTGTTTATGGTGACAATGCTGCCGGGGGTGATATCGTAACTCCGCCCCAGAGTGATGCTCCTCTCTTTGATTGGCTGTGGCGGTTCCTGCTTTACCTCCTGCTGTGTGTGCGCGCACACACACATTAAATCAGTATCCAATCACAAGCCCCTGATCATGAGCCTCACCTCATCCGCCTCCAAAGGTTCGATCATCGGCAAATCGTCAAGTCGGCGAACGGGCGACCCCGCCAGGCGCTTTTCCCACTCGGTCGGCCCCCCCGCCGGCCCCCCTCCCTCTAAGAAGGAGCGCCGCAGGTCGCTGATGGCGCTCACCACCTTCTCAACCTTCACCGGACTTGAGATCATATCCTGGCGGCAGAATCAGGAGGTCCGCTCAACAAGACGGCTCAACACACCACGAGAAACAATCGGCCACCGTTTTACCTGATCGCTTTTTAACAAATCTTCTTCCTGCTCAGACTGACACAAAAAGACAGGTTAGGGTTTCTTCCACACTTTTAGTCGACTCATTATTACCTCAGTTCCTGTCAGGTCTCCATCTACGGTCTCTGTCAGCTCTGTCTGAAGACACAAATGAAAAAACACGAGCCGTTATTATGTTGACAGCTTCTATTGAAGTGTGCAGTTGACAAACATCTGTTTTCATAGCGCTGGTCCTAATCCGAGATGGGAAATCCAAGTCCAGAAAGTAAAAACCCTGCTACGGCTCCTTTACCTTTTTTAGGAGCTCGTTCACCTGCCAGTTGAGTAGAAGCCAATCTGTGGCAGAGGTTTTACTTTCTAGAACTGGATTTCCCATTTCTGGTCCTAACTCGAGAGTCTCGGGCGAGCTGCAGCCAATTCCAGATGACCCGACTTCAGGTGCAACTTGGGACTGGTCGCTAGGTGCCGGTTACACTATTTCTGTTTCCTTGTAAGGCTTCTGGCAAACGTCCGAAAGCCGCAGAGGGAAGTGGTGACGTTCCAGGGTCGTGAAACAGATTACATAGAAGAACCACTGAGATGGTTCCAGTTTTGTGTCGTGGTTCTCAAGATCGGTTTTGGCCTCAAGACCACTTTTTTACGGGTCTCTTGTCTTGTCTTGAATCTGTGGCATTTTCACTCAGTCTTGTCTCGGTCTGGGACTAAGCGGACTCGTGATTTTTAAAAAAATTTTTTTTATCAAGACCGGTCTAGACCAGGTCAGTGGTACTGCGATCCGTGCGAAACGTAGAATTTAGGTGCTGCACTGCCCTCCCGGCGTTGCCTGGAGTGTCCCACCCCCAACATACAGACAGTGAATGAAGAAAAAATGAGTCTTGTTTCGTTCACGACCTCCAAAAGTCTTGGTCTTGTCTCGGTCCCAGATGGAGTCCACTTTGGCCATGAGTGCAGGAAGACAACCTCCCTTGGGATGGTCTGTGTACTTTAAGTTTAGGGGCACCTTATGACATTTAGGGTTGGGTTCACTCAAGACTCCTGTGATTGGCTAGCCGACAAGTTCCCGGGGTGTGCCCCCGTGTCTCGCTATAAGCCAGCTGTGATCGGTTCCAGCTCACCCTAATCCTCAGCAGGAAGCGCCACAAAACATGGACGGCTGGCTGATGAGTTTGAAATGATATTTGTGTTTTTAGCGGACCCGTCGTTTGGCGTCGGCAAAATACAAACATTTTGAAGCTTGTTGTCGACTTGCTCGGGAGTCAGCGGACTTTCCGATGCCTCCGTTAGTTTGCTCAGCTCCGCCTCTTGCTCCGCCCACTGCTCTGCATCTTGCTCTCCCATTTTCTCCGCCTCTTGATCCGCCTCTTTCTCCGCCTCTTTCTCCGCCTCTTGATCCGCCTCTTTCTCCGCCTCCTGCTCTGCGTCTTGCTCCGCCCCTTTTTCTACCTGCACCTCCACAACTAGCAATGAAGAAAAGATAAGATGATGAGGGAAAAAAAGAGACAAGATTTTGCTTTGTGTCACTTTTTCCACTTACTTGGTATAAACGCCGCCTCCCGATTGGGTCCTTCATCGGTCTGCTCCTCCCTCCTCTTCTCGGGCGTCACCGTGGTGATGAGGTCACTGACAGTGATGGCTTTAGACACCATATACAGACCCGTTCCCATGTCTACACAAACACACACACACACATGCTTAAGTCTTCATGGTCCTCTAAAAAAAAAAAAAACAGCCAATGAGAGCTCAGGACATGCATAGCAGCCAAGGCAGCAGCCAATCGGCTTCAGTCCTCAGGGTGCGCATTAGCATATTCTTTAACGCCGCCTCCAAAGTGCAAAGAACATTTTGGATGCTGACGTCCTGCAATTCTGGGACTGGACTTCCCCGTTCGCCACAAACGAGCCCCGACAAGAGCTTTTAGCAGAACATCAGCTTCTATCAACCTGTGCGATTTCCACATGCCAGACAAGGTGGGGATATTGTGGCAGCATTCCGCACAGAAGATAATTAGAAATGTGACGGCATCGCTGAAACCACTGAAAGACAAAAAATTTGGAGCGACAGCTTTCGTGTCCGTGCCGTACAGCAAACAGAACATCGATCAGCCACACAGAAAAAGACAAGAAACTTGAGCTTGAGCAGGCAGCGTGAAGAAAAAAAAAAAAGGAGGCGTGGCCACCTGTGAAGCTGACACAGCTGGTTTCTTTCCTGCAGCCAATAAGAAGCTTAATAAGGAAACGTGTCGGCACTGTGGCCAATCATAGCCCAGTTCTGGTGCTTGATTGACATTTTTACTCTCTACCTGTTTGTGTGCTTCCAGTGATAGCTGGAGAGCCATTGAGAGAGGATGTGGGCGTGTCATTGGGAGCTGAGGACCAATGAAAACTCTGGTCATTGACATACATTAAAAAATTTTTTTTTTTTTTAAAGGATTCCCAAAACCTGACTAACAAACATGAAGTCGCTAACTAGATCCCCAAAGGACCGTTATTGGATTGGATGTATTTTTTCTGTCTCTTTACAGATGTGTCAAATCCAGGTCCAGAAAGTGAAAAACCTGAATTTCAAACCTCTGTCTATTTACACGTTGATAAGAAAAAAAGCGGACGTGTGGACCGTAGGCGCCATACCTCCATCCAGGCTGCGACTCAGCAAGTTCCTCTTGCTGATGCATCGTGGGAATTGGGGGGCGGGTCTGGAAATCTGAGCGCTGACCCTGCGGGACTGCATTTGAGTGCGGCCGCTGTAGCGGAACTTGGAGCCGAGAGTGAGGAATCGCTTGGGCGGTTCTTCCGGGGAGACGAGTCTGAGGAGCAGAGAAAGGTGGCGGGGGTGACGATGGCGCGAGGCGGGACATTCCGACGTGACACTTTGCCAACCTGAAGAAGGAGTGATGCTCCACGCAGACTTTCCACAATCGCTTGGCCGCTCGGTGGTTGAGCAACTTGAAGGCGATCGTCGATTCAAACTGTTCAAACTGGACACAAAAGAGACGTTCGTCTCTCAGCTTATCAATCAGTTAAAAAAAAACGTCACCTCTTCCGGGCGGATCTTGATGTAGAAATTGTTCCTTTTGTAGGAGATCTTCAGGATCTTCGGCCAGGAAAACCTGTTGATCCTCAGTCGGTCTCTGTAGACCAGCAGGCCGCTACTGCACACGCCCAGCATGATGGCCACGCCCTCCGAGTCCTACGCACACGCACGAGGCGCTTGTCAAACGGGGGCTGGCGGCGTCTTGACGCGCGACGGGCTCCCGACATCAAATGAAGCAAATCCAAGCAGACAAACGTGGACAAAACACACGCCGTCTTACCTGGGAAGGACCTGAAGACAAGCAAGCAAAGCGGCTTCCTACCAGCTAGTCCGTTCAAAGCAAAACAAACAGACAAGACAAAAAAAAAAAAAAAAAGCCGATTCACCAAGAGGCACATCACAAATGTCCGCTCGTCTCCATGAGCGCAAAGAAAACCGTCTTAGTGGTAGTCCTGCATCACTGCTGTGAACAGAACCTGTGAGGGGGTTCCGTGCCAAATGACCCGCCCCAAAAATCGGAAAATTTGAAACAAGCAGATTTTGATTGGAATGAAACTTGGTGTACTCATTGATAGTGATGGCAAGGCACTAAATTTAAAATTTTAGGTCAGTCGGAGCAGGGGTTTGGAGGCTATGGCAAAAAGGGGCGTGGCCACCTTTGAACTCGTATCTCAGAAACTACTGGGTCGATATTCATAAAATGGATATTTTTGGAAAGGGAATTCAACAAGGATTCCAAATCTGTTGTCATTTAGAAGATTGCATGTTTTAGTTAGCCTGGCCAGACGCACACACTTTCTTCGAAAAGAAAGTGGGTCTGGACAAGGCGGCAATAGACAGCGATTCGGATCTCTCCAGGATTGTTATCAGACTTATGCAGAGCTTGCTGATGAGCTGATCACGAATCAGCTGTATTGAAGAAGGGAAATATCCAAAACCTGCAGGATTCCGGACCTTGAGGTTTTTCATGAAATTTAATCCCTCACATGTTCTCTTAAAAAAAAATAGTTTTTTCCCCCAATGAATATTCAACTTTCAAAAAATAGTCAAACCTGTTGAGGTCACGTGATCCACGAGGTAAATTTCAAGGTCAAATTACAGGTCACAAGATCGAGTTAAACATGCATCTCTGTCTTCTAAATGATTTATTTCGAATCCTTTTTTAAATCCCCTTTCCAACAACACTTGTTTTGTGAAGATTGACCCAGTATTTTCTGAGATATGGGTTCAAAGGAAGGTGGCCACGCCCCTTTATGACGTAAATGTCCAAACTCAGCGTGGCCGTAGCTCCCAAATCCCTGCTCCGGTTGACCTGAAATTTTTTTGATTTGGGGTTATGCAAGCACTATCAAACAAGTAAACCAAGTTTCATTCAAATATAATCTGCTCGGTTAAACCCACTGGCTGATTTGGCACGAACGACCCTCAGTACACACACACACACACACACACACACATGTAAAACAAAAAACAAGACCACTTGAGACTTTGCTCAAATTGGGAACAATGTAAAATTCTGCACTTCGGCAAAGGGGTGCGTACTACGACTCATCCAGAAAAAAAATTTGTGCGTAAAATGAAACACAGAAAGAAGGCAGACGAGACAAATTCTGAGGGCATTATTCAATTCACTTTGCCGGCTTTATGCATGAGCTGAATCAGACGTAATGGAAAAATCAGTGGGCAGACGCGCGCACACACACGCACGCACACGATCGACTACAGGCAAGAAGTGGGTCATGTATTGGCGATTGGTTGTAGAACAGAATTTGTTCATGTCAGGCTTTTCTCTTCTCTTGAGCCATTTTATTAGGAACACCTGCATGTCAACATCAAGCTCAGAATCGCACAGAATGTTGAAAATGAAAACGTAAAAAAAATTAATTTTAAGCAGGACATTTCTCGTCATTCAACAATTGCACGTGTGTGTATCGGTGGGTTTACCCTGGCGTGATGAAGGTCAACTCCATACATGGAAAGTTTCTTGACGTTTTCCAGGAAAAGCATCTCGGCCTCAGCTGGTGTCATTCCTCTAAAAGACGATCGCAAATGTTGACGCTGTGAAGAGCTTGCGTCGCCACTGACGCCATTTCCGAGAAATGAAATCTGCGTTTTCAACCTGTAGCTTTTGTGAAGCTCCATGATCGTCTCCTCCATTTGCTTGCTTTGGTTTGGAGCCAAGGAAAGTTCACTCACGTAATCGGAGCCGCATTCGTCTGAAGGGAGGACAGGATGAGGGACAGACAGGAGGACAGGATAAGGGGGAAAGACAGGACAGGATAAGAACGTGAAGGACAGGATAAGGGACAAAGCGAAAGACAGGGTGAAGGGCAGAAGGACAGGATGAGGGACAGACAGAAGGACAGGATGAGGACGTAAAGGACAGGATAAGGGACAAAGCGAAGGACAGGATGAAAGATGTGAAGGACAGAATAAGGGACAATGTGAAGGGTAGGATGAGGGACATGGAAGACAGGATAAAAGGACAAAGTGACAAAGACAGGATTAGGGACAGGACTCGTAGCGGGCAGGAGAACGTCAAGCGTAGTGCGTTACCCGCGTCGTAGTCCCCGAGCTCGGATTGGACGGTGTAGGAGCCGAGGACGGTGTGAGTGGCGAAGGAACACGGAAGTCGACCCGAGGCCACGTCCTGTCTGAGCTGCAGACACAGGAAGTACCTGCCCACAAAGTCCACACCGTAACGCGGACGCCTTGACTTACTTACTGGCTGGATTTTTTTCATCAAACCAGCTGACCCCACTCCAGCTCCTGATGTCACTCACGATGCCACGCCCATTAAAGGCACAAGTCCAACTAGACACAGACAAACTCTGGATAGAACTGAATCGACCTACCTAGTGATGTCCTCAGAGAGTTGGGCAGGGTTAGGGGGGTAAAATTTGACATTGAAGGAGAAATTCCAAGGGACGCCTGCAAGCACACACATTTGACCTTGTCACCTCTGACCTCTTCAGGTTATACAAAAGTCCATTTTCACAAGCGTTGCTGACCTCTAAGCTGTTTCTTCATCTCCTTCCCAGGATCCAACCAGTTCTAGAAGACAAAGTTCAAAGGTCACAGGGTTCACCAATGTGGGCTACGGAATCGGCGCGCCAACCTTGTTGTTGTCGGCGTCCCTGAAGGACAAAGCGAAGTAGTCTCGCTCCAGCAGGTTGGCGTGCTCACAGACTTTGTCCAAAAGCTGAAGACCGCGAGCGCGTTTCTGCACAAGTGGCAAACGCCGTCAACAAGGTCAAATTGACACCTTGCAACCCAAATACACACCACTAAGGCCTGCTACCAGAGGTGTCAAAACCAGGTCCAGAAAGTAAGACCCTGCCACAGTTTGACAACACACCGGAGGTTCTACTCAACCGGCAGGTAAGCAAGCCGGTTGAGTAAAAGTACCCGTGGTGAGATCTGTTGTATGTGCTGAAGTTTTTTTTTCCAGGCTCACACTGTGCTCCCCTTTGGGAAGAATGACTGTTGTCTTTCTTTTCTCCCTCCCTAATGCCTTCATTTCACATCGAAGACCTCAGGGCACTGAAAAGTGACTCCTGACAGGTCTTGCCGTCCTGTCTCCCTCTGTTGGTCTTTGTTTTTCATGGTTCTTGGTTCCGGGTTGCGCCTGTTCAGAATCGGAATCTGTTTGGTTACCAGGGTTGGGGAATCCAGGTCCAGAAAGTAAAAACTGTGTCCGGGTTTTGACTTTCTGGACCTGGATTTCCTAACCCTGCTAGTCACACGACATCATCGACGCCATCGAGGTATGACGTCACGCAGTTGCTGGGCGCTCTCACCTCCAGCGTGCAGCTGAAAACGGATCCGTCCAGTAGGGTGACTTTGGTCTGCATGGTCCTGAAGCTCAGAGACCTTCGGACAGGGGACCGCTGAGCGCTCCGCTCGTCGGCCCATGGGACGCCCTCCCCTAACTTATCGGGTGGGAAGCGATGTCAGGTTCCTGCCGCGCCACGTGACAAGACGTTTCTTTACCTGCGTGGGCGCGGCCGCCACTTTGAGAGACTCCGCCTCCTGCGCCTCCTGCTGCTCGTTTGTCATGTCGACGGAGCTGCGACGACGACAGAACTCGTTGAGCGGCTACGCATATCGATTAGCGACACAAATGAGGTCAGGTGAGCTTCTACAAAATCACACAATCAAATATGGATTTAAAAAAAAAAAGAAAAAAGATTTGTTTTGTGGATGTCAAATTTTTGACCCGCCAGCTGTCATGTGAGGGTCGCCATGGCAACGCTTGAACCAGGGATGGAGAAAAAGGGATTATGAGAATGTGCTCTGTTTTTCAGTCGGTCGATGTGGGTCAGTGGGGGGGGGGGGGGCGGGGTCTGAGGGGAGAGCGAGTGGGGACAATTTTTTTTTTTTTAATAGGGATGTTCGATACCACATTTTTTCAAACCCATTCCAGTACAAGTAGTCACTGATACTGATGTTTCCCAAAAAATTGCATTAAATTGTATATTCTTCTAATTTCTAGTTCTTGATCGTAAAACGGCCACAGGAGAGTGAGTGTGCGACTGTGTGTAGTAAATCAATTTAAATTTCCAATTGAAAATAATATTTAAGTCCATAAAATAATGCAAATGAAACAATATGATGAGTATTTCAAATTTTCCATGCAAGTGTTCACTGTCAAGCAGAAACTTCCTATGTCCATATTTGGTCAATTTCCCCCTTTTTTCACAAATGGATGCTACGTAGGCGGTTTACTTTTACAAATGATTTCACATTCTAAACTGCAACAAATGACTTGCTCGCTTTGATGATTCAAGTTTTTTTAGTTTTCCTGAAAAGGGATGCTTTTAGATTCTGCCCGACATAATCCAGCGATATTTTACAACATTAGTTTTCTACCACAAAGCATTTTTATATTAAATAATGTATACTTGTGTTAAGGTCACTTGAAAAACTTTAGTGGAAAAAGAAACAATGATCTCTGCCTATGTGATTTATAGCTTTTGCTCAAATTCCCGATATAAAAGTCGTCTTAATAATATGCACTAGTTTGTATTTTCCAATTGGCTTTGATTGCAAACGATTGCATGGATGCTTTCATCCTGCAGAAGGAAACACCCCAGTCAGCACAGCACAGCACAGCAAGGCACAGCATAGCACTGCAACGCAGGCGCACAGCTGCAGCATGATGAAGCAAGTGGAGGGGGTCGTAAAAAGTCTTCATTCGCTCCAGAGACGTCGAACAAAACATCGCGCGGGGTTCGCTCTTTTGCGCGCGTCTTCAACATGCAATATCGTTCATCAATTGCAAGGTGAAGGTGTCCTTACCTCGCCTGCCGGCATTCGGGGCGCTCGCCCTCTTCGTCGCGGTTACGGCCACGGGTGAGCGTTTTTTTTTTTTCTCTCTCTCTCTCTCTCTCTCGCTCTCCAGAACGTCATATTCGCTGGCGCAGTGACGTCATGACGTACAGGACGGGCGGGGGTGTCTCAACTGAAATGAGTCGCACATTTTCGCGTGACTTTTTATGAATAAGTCATGAGATGTTGTCGGGTCACGTCTCTCCATCTCGGTGACCCTCATCTCATGTTTTATGGTTTGATGATCACCTTTGACCCCACGCCCCTAGAGAGGATTTCCCTACAACTTTTGTGGGCACTTATGAGTTGCTGCTTATGATTTTTTGTTCTTTTTCGACAAACATTATTTCATAAGTTAATTTTAAGTTGTCCTTTAAAATTGTTCTTATGTTCATAGCTGGCTTTCTTTTATTTTACTTATGTTTTTTTTATTATTATTCTGTTACATTATTTGTGTAAGTGGAGGGAAATGATCTGAGTAAAGCAAGAAGAACGTCTTTGCACACATAGCAGAAAAGACATCTTGCTTTGCGATCATTAATGATCGGTGAGTTGCTTTCGGATCTTTTCTGTGATTCGTGACAATATGTGGGTTCAAAGGTCAGCATTTACATGAATGTTGTGGAAACTGCGAACATTGGGGGAATGTAATCAGGCATGGGACTTTTGTGTCTGGTGATTGAACAGGTGAGCAACTTGACTGAATGATGGTGCCTGAACTTTGTTTTCTTTTCAGCACTTGTGTTTCTTGGATACTGATGTTGATTTTTTAGAGCCCATTTCGATGTCTGTAACACACCCATCATGGCGTGTAACACATGTTGACGTCACGGCACTGCCAAGTAACCCAAACATGACGAACCGGGTCAGAAATGGCACCACGTGAACATGTGGACCGCTCTCCCTGAAAGCCGCCGTGCGTCGCGGCAGCGCGCATGCGTGATGAGCCGGCAGGCGCTCTGTCTGGGATCTTCGCGTGCAGGCGCAAAGCGCGGCCTCGACGACGACGACATTAACAACATCAACAACAACAACAAAAAGAATAACAAGAAGGAGATCGGCGGGCAGGAGGTCCAGGGTTTCTGGCAGCCGGGCCTCCGGTGAGCGGACAGAGCCGAACATCCCGACTGCTGCCGACACTGAGGTATGAGCCCGCCGCGCCCGCGCCCTGTTCGCGGGGATGGCTGCGCGTTCTCGATCCGCTCATGGCCGCCTGCTCGCTCTTGCTGCCCGCGTGCCTGCGTCTCGCTCCCGGGTAGAGCCGCGAACGCGAACGGCCGCGCGCAGAAGTCCGCCCGCCACTGATAGTTACGATCCAACCACACAACACGCAAAGTGAACCGAGAGCTCGGCGGAAATCGCCATCTTGTGCCTTGAGTCCAACGGCAGCCAGCAGGCCGCGAGTCCGCCATTTAACAGCACAAACATACGAGCCGTCGTAGTCCTAGCGGGCGGGCGGTTGGCCGTCTGCCGGGAAGGACACAAATGTGCTTCGGTCGTTGGTTTATTTAGCCTAGTGGCGGCTTCGCGTCGGTCTTTGATGAGCTCTGCCACGAAAATCAAGCAGCGGCTTCACCATTTCGCAACAAAACGTTTCCGTTTAGGCGCCGTGCACCTTCGGCCGACCGCTCCCGCCTCCACGCAACCCCTCGGCGTCCCATCTTGTGCCTGGGCTTCGGTTTCGTGTCCTACTTTGCTTGTTAGCAGCTCCATGCTAATCGTTAGCTCTTTGAAAAACGTCTGCGCGTGACGTCACGTGCACACGCACACAAGTTCAGAAGCGCGTGCCCGCGATCCAAAACGTTCACGACGTCGTTACAAAAATTCCTTGACATTTTGGCGCCACTTTAAATTGATGTGTTTTTGTGTGTGCCACTTTTCAAACTTTGAGCTTTACTAAAAACGTAACGTAGTAAATTTGTAATAGTAATTGCCAATTCCCAAGTTACGTCACAAGTCAAAATGGCGGCCAACTGTGAAAGGAAGCTCTCTGCTCATTGAAAAGCATTGTACTTTGAATAGTAGTAATTTGATTTGTGAGGATTATTTAGGTTTCAAAATGTGGTTTGACCACTAGAATAATCTGCCTGGTTGTGGTTTGTATGCTAGTCATAGGCAAAAGCAATACAATACGCCATCTGTTTACACTATGTGAAGAAAGCTTTTGCATTGTGGAAATATCACAAATGCACGGATTTTCGGAATTGTCAATAAATTCCTCTATTTTCTACTTATCTTAATTTGGGCAAGAGACGACCAGTCGGCAGTCACATGTCGACAAAAAAATTATTCACACCTATGGCCAATTTAAGAGGCTTAATTGAACCTGGCTAGCATGCATGCATACTTTTGGAATGTGGGAGGAAGCCGAAACTCGTCCCCGAATCTGTAAAATAATTTCAAAGCCCTGTCCAAGTGAAGAGTGAAGGATGTGTGTGACGCTCCCGCGGCGCAGATGGCCGAGACGGTGAAGTACGTGGACGAGGAGCACAAGAACGTCTTCCTCAAGTTGCTCAACGAGCAGCGTCTGGAGGGCGAGCACTGCGACATCGCCGTGGTGGTGGAAGACGTCAAGTTCCGCGCTCACCGCTGCGTCCTGGCGGCCTGCTCCAACTACTTCAAAAAACTCTTCAAAAAACACGAGGTAACCGCACAAGCAACCCGGCGTGGAGCGCGTACGGCAGAACTCATGTGCACGCACGTGCAGGTGGACAACTCGTCCGTGATCGAGATCGACTTCATCCGCTCGGACATCTTTGAAGAGGTGTTGAATTACATCTACACGGCCAAGATCTCCATCAAGAAGAGAGACATCAACCTGATGATGTCGTCGGGACAAATCTTGGGCATCCGCTTCCTCGACAAACTCTGCTCTCAGGTAGGCGCGAGCGCCTGTGTCGAATTGGAGAAGTGCATATTTGAAAAAATATTGTGTTGTCTATTGATATTTGTTTCTTAACTATTGTGAGAAATCCTGATCAATATCTTCACATTAATTATAAATAACATTATTAATAGCAATTTGAATAAACTTATTTCAATAGTGTGTATCAAACTGGCTAGTTGCGCAATGAGAACAGGGAAGTGGGCGGGGCTTATAGCTTCTCTGGTCTTCCCGCAGAAACGAGAAGACACGCCAACCGAGGAGAAGGACAAGTTTCATTACGACATCGCAAAGATGGTCGCCGAGGCCGAGGTCAACGCTCGATCCCGTTCGCAATATTTGTCAACGTCAACGATGGCCTCGCAACAACGCTCGCTAAGCTACCGGGGGGGCGGCTGTTGTTCCGCCTTGGCGGAAGTCGTCTTTTTCTTCCTCCTGTTTTAATGGCGTGTGGCGTGTGTGTGTGGGTTGTGCAGGTTCTCGGGGAGCACGAGGACACGCCCACCGCAGATGACCTTGTCGCGGCCACGGCCAATCAGGAGCTGGATAAATCTCCCAACGCGGCGCTGCGTGTGCAGGAAGCCATTTTGAAGGAACTGGCCAATGAGCACGTGCATAAGGTAGCGCAGATGGGAAATGGAGTTGTTGACTTCACCTCGGATGTTCATGACTTGACTTGAGACAGGATGTCTGTTTTTGCCTTTTGATTAATACAACCATAAATCCGTCCTTTTAATGTCTTTTTCCCCAAATTTTAAATCTATATAACACAAGATTGGTACTGCGTAAAAATTTTAACTGAATTAAAAATGAATGTGAATCGAATCGGGTCCTTATCAACAATGTTGCTAAATCCTCATTAAGGAACGGAGCTGTTAGCTGTCCTCGAAGTCGTTAGAAGTCGCTAAATGATGTCATTGCCTAATTTGCATAATCAACCATTTGCATGTGATAGTAATGGACACTGTCGGAGAGAGGAATAACGTCGTTAAAAAACACCTTAAAACAAAATCAGAAAATGTCGCTAGTTTTGTCGCCAGTCGCTTTTGACCAAAAAAAAAAGTCGCCAAGTTGGGAACACTCCTTGTGAATCAAACTGAATCCATTTTGGAAATCGGAATCAATCAATAAATGTGGATTTTGTACTCGCGCGTGACCTCCAGGTGTCCTGCTACGATCAAGACGTGACGGACATGGAAACGGAGCCAAAAGAGCTGGGGGCGGAGCACCACGCCACCCAGACGCTAACGTTCGTGGACAGCATGGGCGAGGTGAAAGACGAGCAACCGCCCGCGTGGGCCACGGCCGCCGCCGACATGAAGTTCGAGTATCTGCTCTACGGACACCGAGAACAGCTGGCGTGTCACGTGTGCGCCAAGACCTTCTTGGACGAGTCCAGACTCAGGTAGCCGGCGGACGTCGCGGCCGACCTCGCCGCTTGGCGCGTGCGTGACCCCGTGTGTGTGTGTTTAAGGAAACATGAGAAGCTCCATTCGGCTGAGCGGCCGTTCGCGTGTGAAATCTGCGCCAAAGCCTTCACCACCCACGCTCACCTCAAAGGTAAGAAGACGCCGCCGCCGCCGGCAGGCTAGTTAGCGCTTCGGATGTGACTCCGCCCTCGCCCGTCTGTTTCAGAACACCTGAAGATCCACACGGGCTTCAAGCCATACAGATGCGACGTCTGCGGGAAATCCTTCATCCGAGCTCCGGACCTGAAAAAGCACGAGCGAGTCCACAGCAACGAGCGGCCGTTTGCCTGCCAGATGTGCGACAAGGTGTGTGAGGACGACATGAGACCGTCCGTCTGTCTGGCCGTGTGTTTTTCTCACCCACCCGTCTGTCTGTCTGTCTGTCTGCAGGCCTTCAAGCACAAGTCTCACCTGAAAGATCACGAGAGGCGACACCGAGGAGAAAAACCTTTTGTGTGCGCGTCGTGCACGAAGGCCTTCGCCAAGGTGCCCATGTCACATGACTTCCGCACGCACAATCTTGACATTGCTAGTTCGTGTCCCAAAATTTGGCCTGTATAATATAATTATTTATTTATTTATATATGTATGTATATATAATAAAAAATATATATATTATATAATTAAAACAAATATATATGTATTATTTAGATTTATTATATATATATATATATGTATTATTTAGATTTATTGTATATATATATATATGTATTATTTAGATTTATTATATATATATATATATATGTATTATTTAGATTTATTATATATATATATATATATATATATATAATCTGACTTTATGTACTGTAGAATTCGTCTCATGCCTTTAAGGGGTGTGGCCTAGTGAGGCTTTTGTAAGTTGTGCCTGACAAATGGCTCACCTTGCCCACATGCAAAAACATCACAATACCATCATCGTGCCATTTTTATTTATTTTATAAGTGGAGAAAATGTCAAGTGGCGGTCCCGGACCATGGATTTGTTTCCTTGAAATGCTCTCTGACGTTTGACCTTTTTTGCGTTTGTTTGTCGGCAGGCGTCCGATCTGAAGCGTCATGAAAACAACATGCACAGCGAGAGGAAGTTGAGCAATCCCCTGCAGAGCGACACGGAAGCCCTGCAGGCGGCCGCCATGGCCGCCGAGGAGTCGCACATGGACAACTTGAGCTGCTCCTAACGTACACAAAACGCTCGCTTCCATTTCAAATAAAACTTTCTGTTCAGTTTCATGAGCACAAACGTTCACGCGGCTCGAGTCCTGCTCGCTTCTGTTGGTTGCCACGTCATCGATGACATCATCGTCAGGGTTTGACCAGCCAGTCGCAACCGGGGTTCACCCGGTAAACGTCCAGCAGAAGGCAGTCCGGGTGGAGACGGCGCTCGCCGATGTTGCCCCCGACTTCGAAGAGACGCTGCACGCCGCTGGACAGAGATCACATGACTTTGTTTTCCGTGTCGCTCCAACCGACAACAGACGCTATCCGAGGATGCGGCGTTTTGGTACCTGTTGTCGCACTTGAAGTGGGCGGTGACGTCTTTGGCTGTCATCTGCCTGTCGAGCTGTATCGCCATGGAAACCTTGGCGTGTAGGGGGGCGTGAACCTTAATGATGCCTTCGCACAACTCCGTCACCTTGACGACACATGGAAGACATTTTGGCGGCGGGTGAGATGTCACTTCCTGTTTTGACATCTTGTCTGGCGTCTATGTAATAATTTCCTGAAAATGTGATAAAATGTCCAGTTGGCTCGATCAAAATGTAATAAAACCAAATGTAATAAAAATCCTGACTAATATTGTAATATATTTAATACCTTATCATATTGTTGGGGATTAATTACATTTTTAGGTGGGTCTCCCCCCCCCCCCCCCCAAAAAAAAAAACGTAATAATTTTCAGTCCTAAGTTCTGCATTTGGTCTTTTATACAATTACAGCAGAAATTTGAGTGTTCAAATTTTGGTGTTAAATTTTTTAGAGTTGATTTTAACCCCTAAAGTGTATTTTTAACACTGATATAAATGGAGGTCGGTGTAGGAGTTATGTAGTGTTAAACCAACTCTGCAGAGGGTTCACCAAAGTAAGCTCCGCCCACTTGATCAGAACTGCCGTGCTGCAAAGACTTCTGGGAGAATATTCCCGATAAATTATATAATATATAATAAATTACCAATAATCTAATAAAGTGTTACAATATTTTTTTATTGTATTGGTGAAATTCTATTATTGGGATTTATTTTCCATTTATGATCAAGTTCAAAGTGCTTTTTTTTTTTTTTTGTCAGGCGTCATTACATTTTCAGGTATTTATTACAATCGGTTCCCACAAGGCATCTTCAGCGAAAGGCCATGGAGCCTTAGCGTGAGTCCGTAATTCTTTTTGAGCTGAGAACTTCCTCATCAGTGGGGATTGTGAGTTAAACGGCCATAGAAATAACTGAGCTTCTTACCTGCTTGTTTTTGTCATTTCTGGTCCTGAGTAGACGTCCGGGGCGGGACAGGCCCATCTTATGATTGGACGCTTGGTTCATCTGTCTCAGCTGAGACAACAGGAAGTTGGGGACCTGTCGCAGGAAATGAGAGGGGAGGGGGGGGCATCAGCTAGACGATGGTGAGGCGCTCATGTGTGGACTCACCGTCCACAGCAGGTCCTGGTGCGTGATCATGAGCCGCACCAAGTGAGCCCCGCCCACCGCCTCCTCCAGGTCGTCCCGCTGCTTGTTGCCACGGCGATGGGGGGCGAACAGGTTGGGTGCCATGACCGTGGACACGTTCCAGAGAGACATCCTGTTGAGTTCCTGATGCGAGACCACCTGGCGGAGGAAGGCCAGCAGAGCCTAGAGGCACAGAGGACCGGGGCTCAATTCGTAACCATGGTGACGGCCTGAGAGGCGGAGCTTACCAGCTGCGACTGTCACTCACTCGCAGAGTTTCTCTGTGGGCCTCGGGAAGCAACAACGACAACAACTGCAGCGCCTGAACTTGGTGCACCGACCCAGACACACCTGCCGGCACGCGCACAAGTTATGCCAAGTGGGTGTGAACACGTGAGAGTGTGTGTGTGCGCGTGAGTGTTTGTGCATACCCAGCACAGCGCGGTAGGTGGGCAGGTGCGCGTGCGTCAGAAGAGGAGTGGGCAACTCTCGGATGAAAAGCTTCAACAGACCAGCAGCGTCCACATGTCGCACTATTGACCAATCAAACCCCTCCGGACACCTGTCTAACTCTCTGCGCAGGTACTGCACACACACACACGTTCAGATGTTTGTTATGTTTGTTTTTATTTGTTAATTTTTCATTTCTGACAATCATAGAGACAATTTACAACATTCACTTTTCACCAAAAAATATGCCCGAAAAGAAAAAGGGCTGACGGGATGAAGCCGAAGTTTATTAAATTCGCGAAGTTCCCAGAATGCAATAGGGCGCAGATAATCAAAAATGGTAATTCGTCACATATCGAGTTGTGTGGATTATCAAGTTATTGGTTGATGTAAAAGTTCGTCTTCCCAATAGTCTTTGTAGATCAAAACGTTGATTTGTTCTCTGCAAAAGGTGTATTTCCATGTTGGCCATGACACTCGCCATCATCATATGATTGTGCGTGTGTTTGCAGAGACGATGTGTTGTAATTTTGTTTGTAGCGTGACGTAAGTACGTGGATTTGTTGCTTAAATTCTAGTTGAGAAGTATAAAACTTTCAGTTTTTCAGTGTATTATTTTTATATATTGTATACTGTTCTTTCACATATCAACTAAAAAATGAACAGACTTCAAGCTTTGCGTTTTGGTCTGAGTTATAAATAATAACACTCGAAATCGTCGCCTAGAATAGACGTCATCAGAGGTACTTTTTTAATTGGCTGCTATTTGATGACGTCACCTATCAGCGACACGCTGTCAAATGTCTTTTTTAAATTTAATTTAATTTTTTATTTTCTATTTTTCGAACGCTCTTGTTACGGATAATATAAAAGCATTTAAAATCAACCCCAACGCCTCATGCAATACATTAATTGCCAAAGACTAAAATGAAATACATTTTTGCTAGACAGTAATTAATTATAGTTAGTTTTAGTTTGTCTTGCTAACGTAAAATATAGTTTGGTTAGCTGTTGTTTAAAAAAAATATATATATATTTTAATTCCGTTAGTGAAATTGTATTTTGAATTTTTGTTTCAGTTATTTCTTTAGTTTTCAATAACTTTGGTTTCACTTTCACGTTGATTTAACATCAACTGCACGGTGCATCATCTTGATAGTCTCCACAAGGGGGCGGAAATACCCCATTTGAAAACCAATCTATGCATCAATTGAAAACCATTTCAAGCAACGCTTTTTTGGGCGAGGGGGAGGGTGGGGCCTTATGACAAAAACACCATTGACTGAGTGTGTGCGTGTGCATATGTATTACCTTGAGTTGAGCAACTGATCCTGATACTCTGAGAATGCCTTCAGTCTGCAGGCCACTCTGCTGTAACACACACAACAACTACACGCACGCACACAACGATGCTTGTGTTTCCTCACAAACTTAAGCAAGACGCTAACATGTTAGCAGCTAATAAAGAAGACCGTGGACCTTGTGAAAGATGACTGGAACTTTGAGCCCAGGGCATTTCTTCCTGTCGTTTTCCAGCAGTGTGTTGAGAGGAACGCCAAAGGTGGCGCCGTCTGACGGAGAGACCAGAGCACTGATTTAAAAGACATTCGACCTTTGACCCCGGCTTCACCAACCAAGCGCACCGCCACTCCTGTTGCGCGCCGGCCTCGTTCGTTTGCTTTGAACGCCCAAAGCCAGCAGAAAGGTGGAGAGCTCGATGTGACAGATGAAGCCCAGTCGCTTCACGTCGCCCGACGACAGGTCGTCTGTACGGGTCACGTCCTGACATGGACACGCATACTACACACACACGCACACACGCACATACATGAAACATCGTCAGGGACGCAAGTTCTCTCATCTCATATAGATGGGTCAAGATTAATTGGTCATCAAATTAATCAACTATTAAACTATTTAGTAATCTTCAAAGTATTGTTTATCTTAAAATCAACTCTTTTCGCCTTTCTTCATTGTTTAGTTGTTTTTTTAAATCACTTAATAACAAACAAAAATGATTGGTTAATAAAGAAGTAAATAATCGGGGGAAAACATTTGTGATACACTTTAATGCAAAATAAAATGTTATCTGATTATTCGATTAATCGATGGAATAATCAATAGAATAATCGACTCTAAAATTGTTCAATAATTAATGACAACTAATCCAAAATTGTTAAACACACACACACAGTCGCACTCGTATGATCATATACGCATTGAGCTTGGGTGAGGTCAGAGGTCACGCTCACCGACACATCTCCGCCGTGGTCGAGCAAGCAGTCCCAACAAGTCCCGCCCCTTTTATGCTCCGCCACTCCGTCCGAGTACGGACAGTCACGCACCAACCAATCGGCCGGCCTGGACCATTCGGCTTGCGCGGTGGCCGTCTTTGCGGAGGAGGCGGGCGGGGACGAAGGCTTGACGTCGTAACAGAACGCGGAAAGGCCAGGGTGCGCTGAGAAAAGATCATCCTCCAATCAGGGAGCGAGGCAGCGAGACAGGAAGTGCAAGCGAGACGGGTACCTGACTTGGTGTGTCTTCGTATGGTTTTGGTGGTGTTTTTGTCGTAGCAATTTGCCGACGATTGGCTGCTGGGACTCTGAGGGGCGGAGCTTACGACTGACTCAAGGTCAGCCTGAGAACAGAAAACAAACGCTAACACCACCGGGTGAGTTTGTATGCGAGTGCGTACGCGCGAGACTCACAGCAAAGATGTCTTTAACGTGCATGACGGGTTGTCGGTGTGTGTTCTTGAGCGTGTGTTTGTAGTTGTGTAGACGCGTCTTGACCGTGTGCGTTTGTTGGCGCGTCAGCGTGGCCAAGAGCGCCTGGGCAGGGGGCGGAGCCTGGACAGGGGGCAGAGCCTCCTCGGATGACGAACCCACCAGTAGGTAAGATAGCCCCGCCTCTGTTAGCCACGCCTCCTCTAGCTCTAGCTCTGCATCCCCCCCCAAAAAAAAAGTCAACATGTTGACATATTTCTGGATTGGAACCCGAACGTCAGCAGTGTGAGGCGGATATGCAAACCACTCTTACCGTCCATACTCTTCCTCTCCTCCTCCTCTTCCTCCTCCTTCTCCTCCATGCTCTCCACCTCTCGCCAGTACGTTTCCATGGCGCTGCGCTGGGGGTCAGCGGCCAATGTCTGATCAGTTGATGACGATGACATCGTCCTGAAGGCCACCAGAGGCAAGTTTAGCGTACAGCCGTTTCGTGTGGTGCTTTCTAAAGTTCTGTATGGGTATTCGTCTTTGGGAAATCGAGAAGATGCGCGAGGATTCAAAGGAAGTAAGACTCATCCGGTGTATTGATCCTGGAGTGTGTGTGTGCGTATGTGTCTGTAGTCCATTAAGAGGAAATGGATGTTGTCAGCCAATCAGATGGAAGCGTTTTCACTTTGGTCCTCAGACTGGAATGAGACCTTGTTATATTTTTTTACGCAGCATTATATGTTTGTATTTAGCACAAAAACATCAAGAGATTTCATTTGCGAGTATTTGACATGCATTTCTTTGATTGTAGATTAGTAATCCTTCATTTACAAGAACTATTGTCATAACGCTAATCATTGTTCAAACTTCCTTCAAGGCTCTTCTTCATAAATGACATCGTTGATCGCGCTATGGTATGCGGTATGCGACGGCGCTAATAGTGATGTGAATTGAAAATAAGCAAGCAACTCACCTCCATGTGTGTTGACGTCGGACAGGAGCAGAGAGGAGGCGGGGAAGGGTGCAAGGATGCGAGTGGGAGGAGCTTGGAGCACACATGCAATCGTCATCAATATCGTTAGTACCTTCAGTGTCCTACCATTTTCCAAAAGTATTTTTCATTTGACTCATGAGTCAGCTAGAGTTCACCGGGGCTAGGTGATAATGTCGAGGGAGAAAAAATGAATCATGATTACTAAAAAGGATTATTTAGTGATTTGAAAACTTTGCATTTATTCAACTATCAGAACTCAAAACTACCATCATAGCCTCATGCCCATTCATCACTGCATGTTGAACGCACGCCGCACCGTTTGGCACATTCATCGTTTTTCTGCAATGGAATCACCATTAAGTTATTAAGTTTCTATTGCCCAGACCTATCCATTCATCACTATATCAAAATTCCCTTGATAGTAATGTGGGGTTGATGAATAGGTGAATAATGATTCCAAATCATTCACTCATTCCCTGATCACTTATGCAGAGATTATTTTTTTGGGGTCATCTATAAAAATCCCTATCTAATGATTAGTTAATAGTCGATGAGTAAAATATTCCCAACACAGCTTGACGCTATGAAGCATAGCATAGCATAGCATTTAGCCATGTATTTTTGGTACTCTTCCATTTGTCAAAATACCCACAAGTTTTTGCGTTAAATTAATTAAGATAAGTTTATGAATTAATTTGATACACATTGATTTATTCAAAAAGCATTTTTTAATACAAGAAAAGCACGTTACTTGACGTACTTAAATGAAAAAGTTATTTATTTTCTTTCTCGGATGGGACAGCCCGTCAAGCTGACCGCACTGAGCATGCGCAGTCATCAGCTCGCGCAGCGTTTCCGTGTTGTTTGTGTGAAGCGACTGTTGGTCGGTCCGGTCGGTCGGTCGGTGGCGGATCTACGGCAACGGTAAGTATCTTTTGTCTCCCGTAAATCGGCCTTGTCGCCGTCCACCCCCGCGGCTCCCCTCTTGCAGGTCTCGGGAGCTTCGGGTGCGGATGGCCAGGTGCCACTTTTGTGGTTTGGTTCCTCAAATGAGGCGAGCTGACTTTGGCAAGGTAGCGACGACGCAGCCGGCGGTACCGTTCAGACCTTCGCAATAAAGACCGAATGTTTGGCGATCAAGTCCGCGTAATCGTTTGAGGCTTGTTGGATTTTGGGACGACAAATTGTACTTTTCATATCATTTAATAAGATAATAATGATGATGATAATAATGATAATAACGAATGGTCGCTTCTGTTGCAATTCTAAAAAGAATGTATCCTGTCACAACTCGTTAGCGTTAAACATATTAATTATTGATGCCTCATTAGGGAAGTTTATTTCAGATGCAACTAACTCTCCCTGAAGCGCAGGTGCATTTGACCAGCATGGTCACATGCTCCAACTTCTCTGAAACGAAAATGACTTTATTTTGAAAGGAAATTGATTTAAATTTCCTCTTTCGTTTCGTTTGCCTTGTAGCCAGGATAGAATAATTGAGCTGAAAGACCGGCCTCAACGTTGATTCCATTTGATGAATACTTATTTTCAAAATGTTTCACATTTGAAATTCACTTCAACGCGCGATTGGTTTTGCTTGTGTCACATTTGAATTTAAAACGCGTATGGCGCGTGTGTCTTTGCAGTGTGTGTGTGCACCAAAGAAGATGAAGAACAAACCTAGCAGCGCTCCAGGCAAGTAACACGCGTGCATACGTTTGAATCGATGTAAAAGTTTCACGTGAGTGTGTGTGTGTGTGTGTTTTTTTTTTCTAGTGGGTGGGAGGAGACGTTTGTGGTCGTGGCAACACTATCTGAACCAGCAGAATGCTGAAGCTGCTCCTCTGGCGCTCTTTACAGAAGTAACGCACATACACATACACACGCACACACACACGCACACGAACAAACACAAAAGGGTGACAGCCGTCTATCATCATGTCAGTCTCAGGGATTTCCCACAAAGAAAAGTGCTTTTAAAGTTGGGATGAAGCTGGAAGGAATCGACCCGCTGCATCCGAATATGTTCTGCGTGATGACTGTTGCCGAGGTAACACGCACGCACGTGCACTCACACAATGTGCTGACAAATAAGATGAGGCCAGTGTGTTGTTTTAAGGAAGTGTTGTCATGGCACGGGTAACGGCCAATCATGGCTCACCTGTTTTCTGCGGTTGGTCATGTGACATTTGCAAGCTGAGCCCGCCTGCCACTGTGATGTGGCAAAATGGCTCCCCGAGATGCATTAAAAATGGAGGATGAGCCCTGTTTTAAATGTGTGTGCGTGTGTTGTGCTCATGCCGACAGGCGACTGGCTGTCGTCTGCGCGTGCACTTTGACGGCTACTCGGAGTGCTACGACTTTTGGCTCAACAGCCACTCGGACGACATCCGACCGGCGGGCTGGTGTCGGCGCAACCGACGCAGACTCCACCCACCTAAAGGTGAAGGCTGAAGCTCCGCCCTTTAAATGGGTAACATCTGACTAGTCACGTGACCTTTCCCAAACGGTCTCTCTCAAGGTTGCAGTGAGAGCGATTTTGATTGGTCGCTGTATCTACAGTCCACGGGGGCTCAGGCCGCACCCCAGTCCCTCTTCGCCTGTCGCACGGCTGTAAGTATACCACACTCTGTCTGTCTGCCTGCTCACCTGTCTGTCTGTCTTTATGTCCGTCTGCTCACCTGTATCTGTCTGTCTGTCTGCTCACCTGTTTCTGGCTGTCTGCTCACCTGTCTGTCTGTCCAGCTGTCTGTCTGTCTGTCCATCTGGCTGTCTGCTCACCTATATCTGTCTGTCTGCTCACCTGGCTGTCTGTCCATCTGTCCATCTCACCTGTCTACCAATCTTTCTGTCTGCTCACCTGTCTGTCTGTCTTTATGTCCGTCTGCTCACCTGTATCTGTCTGTTTGTCTGCTCACCTGTTTCTGGCTGTCTGTCTGTCCATCTGTCTGTCTGCTCACCTGTTTCTGGCTGTCTGCTCACCTGGCTGTCCGTCCAGCTGTCTGTCTGTCTGTCTGTCCATCTGGCTGTCTGCTCACCTATATCTGTCTGTCTGCTCACCTGGCTATCCGTCCATCTGTCCATCTCACCTGTCTACCAATCTTTGTCTGCTCACCTGTCTGTCTGTCTATATGTCTGTCTGCTCACCTGCCGATCCGTCTGCTCACCTGTCTGTCGGTGTGCACTCAGTCGTGCGGCTTCCAGGTGGGCATGAAGTTGGAGGCAGTGGACAAGAAGAACCCGGGCCTGGTTTGCGTGGCGTCGGTGGCCGACGTCGTGGACGATCGCATCCTGGTGCATTTTGACAACTGGGACAACTCGTACGACTACTGGTGAGATCCTCGTTGAGAGGGAGCACTCTGATTGGTCCGTTTGTTGACGGGGTTGCTCGACGCCTAAGGTGCGAGAGCAGCAGTCCTTTGATCAACCCTGTCGGCTGGTGTGAAGAACACGGACGACCTTTGATTGCGCCGCACGGTATGCCGATCACGAAAGCCAAGGCTCAACCGATCGACGCTAATCAATACCACCTTCAGGTCACCCCGACCCCGAGAACTTCACCTGGGAGGAGTACCTGCGAGAGAGCGCTTTGGAAGCTGCTCCCAGGTCAGCTTTCACTCCGGTAAGGAAACGGGAGGAAATGACATCACTGATGATCAGCGTCCAATCAGCTTAAAGTGATGTGCGCTTGTGTGTCCAATCAGAGAGCTCCGCACGCTTTTCAGATCGACCAAAAATTGGAGGCGGTCGATAAGAGGAATCCCGTGCTTATTCGCGTTGCCACGGTAACAGAAACAGACGACCACAGAGTCAAGGTGCTGCCGCCACGGCCGCCGAACGTCCGACTTGGTGACCGACGACCCGTCCGTTCGTAGGCTCTTTAAAAAATGCACGTGTGTGTGTGTGTGTGTGTGTGTGTAGGTGCACTACGACGGCTGGTCTCATCACTTCGACGTGTGGTGTGACAGTGACCTCGCCGACCTCCATCCGGTCGGCTGGTGTCAACGCACAGGTCATCCGCTGGAGGTGCCGCCGGGTCAGTCTGACCGCCGTCAGCCAGCACACAATCAAGTCATCCGCTCTACTTTGTCAACGGCGTGTGCGTGCGTGCGTGCGTGTGTGTTTGTAGACTGGTCCAGCTCGCCTTCCCATTCTCAGGGTGTGTGTCCCACATCGGGCTGCCGAGGAGTTGGACACATCAAAGGACCAAAATACACCGGACACCACAGGTAGGCGTCTGCTGTCACCTTTTCTGGACTCGCGACTCAAGACGACCGCCCGCCATCACGTATTTGACGCTGCATTCGTGTGTCAGTGCCTTCGGATGTCCCTACTCGGATATGAATATGCGTAAGGAGCTGCAGCTTCCTGATCGGCTCGGAGGAGTTGCCACAAATGGCCCAGGCCACCCGTCACAAGGGTAATTTAGATTTTCTTGCTTGGCCACGTTTCAACATTTTTGACATTTTAAAACTTGAGGGAGTTTTAATAGCATGTGTCCAGCAGGGGGAGCAATGAGGTGAAGACGGAGTCCGGAGACTCTCTGCTGCCTCCTGTGGCGAAAAGAAGAAGAATGACTGACAGGTCAGGCATGTTGCTTCGGCACATCAAATTGGCATGGCTGCTCGGTGGAGTAGAACGCCTCGGGGTTGCCGTAGGACTGTTATGTGCTTGCATTGTAAGACTCATAACTCCGCCGACAGGAAGTCCACATTTCTGCCAGTGAAAGCGGAAGAAGAGGAGCGCAAAATTCAAGCCTGCGCTCCAGGTACTGTACTACAGCAACGCGTCATGTGACCAAAAGCGGTCTTCTGACCACTGTGGGCGTGTCCTTGTCCCAGAGGCCCTTCATCAGTCCGTCTTCCTGTCCGCCATGTCGGCCCCGCCCACCTGCGACCCGTCGCTGTGCTGGGAGCAGCACCGCAAACTGCTGCCCGGGGTCACCAGAGTGCGCGCCAGCGCCGTCCGCCACTGGAGCGTGCAGCAGGTGCCGGCAACATTTCAACTTGTGAAATTCCGTTCCTCAATTTGCGTGTGTGTGTGTGAGACCTCTGAGCGTGACTTTCAGGTGTGTGCGTTTGTGGAGTCCCTCCCCGGTTGCGAGGACTTGGCCAAACAATTCGGCGATGAGGTGAGAAGACCAATCAGCAGCTCAGCTCTTGTTCAGCATCGCTGTGATCTGATTGGCCTCTGACTCTGTCCAGCAAATCGACGGGAGGGCCTTCCTTCTCCTCACTCAGCGAGACATCATCCGGATCATGTCCATCAAACTGGGTCCCGCCCTCAAGATTTACAACTCCATCTTGATGTTTCGGCACGAGGAATGCAAATCACGCGAGGAAGCCGCTCAACCGCATCACATGAACACAAAACAATCGCACAACTCGGACGAGAATTCATCACACGATGAAGACAAGAACCAAGCACATGACGTTGACGAGAACCAATCAGGTAGCGAAGAGAAGAATGAGAACCAATCCCATGACGGGGACAAGAACCGATCAGGCTGTGAAGACGAGGATCCAAAACATGAAATTGACATAAAACACTCGGATGACATGGAAAAGAACCAATCAGGTTACATTCATGAAGACGATGATGTTAACAAGAACCGATCACATGACATGGACAGGAACCAGTCATGTGATGAAACTGGGAGCCAGTCACATGATCAGAACCAATCAGGTGACCAGTAAATGGACACTTGCTAGCTTCTGTTCATATGCACTTTAACTGCTGTCCCATTAGACATTCCCTCCTAGCGTTTTGCTAGTGTTAGCTTGCTAAATGCTGAAAATGATGATTAGGACATGCTAGCCTGTAGCGTAGCACGTTAACCTCAGCTGCTTGGTTAGTTGTTTTTCATTTGAGAATGTTCAGCATCTGTGTTGTGATGTCGTTATAGAGTTGATATTTATATTTTTGCTCTGTATTTTATGCTAAAGAGTAACCTTTCTATTTTCCACACACTTTGTTGGTATACCGAGATCTATATTTATATTTCTGTCCGAAAGCCTCCACTCAGGGAGCCCGAGTCACCTTAAAATGAGCTAGCCGCATCCAAAATCGCATTCAAAACAACTTCATTGTCTAATCCGCGTTTCACACACTACTTTGGTCTTGTAACTGTTCCTACATTGTGACCTCAGTGTTACAATCGCGGTATTAGCTTGCCAGTTTGAACAGCTGTAGAAATTTTCCTCAGGTTTCCATGGTAACAATGACTATACAAATACTTCAATAAAGTTTCCTGCTTGAAAGCTGTTCGTCCAATCACTGATTGATTTAGCTTGGATGCTAGCTCTTTCTGTGTGATTGGTTTAGCTTCATATGCTAGCTCATTGTATGTGACTGGTTTAGCTTCAGATGCTAGCGCTTTGTGCATGATTGGTTTAGCTTCAAATGCTAGCTCTGTGTGTGTGTGTATGATTGGTTTAGCTTCAGATGCTAGCTCAGTGTGTGACGATTGGTTTAGGGTCAGATGCTAACGCTTTGCGCATGATTGCTTTAGCTTCAAATGCTAGCTCTGTGTGTGCATGATTGCTTTAGCTTCAGATGCTAGCTCTGCTGCGTAACAGCGGGAGACACTGGACTGCTGGTCCATTTAGAAACGACTTCAGAAGGAACAAGTGGGTCAAGTAAGTCGCAACAATTTCTCATTTGAAGAAACAAACACCTAATAATGTACGGGGCTAACAGGAGATGAGATCATTACAAATGATGCCGCTAAAAATAAAGCTGTTGTTTTTTCTCCCCATACAGGGGAAGCATTGGCCGACTTCAAAAATAGTTACAATGTTATGGCATCTTTGCTTAAAACTTTGAGTATCATTTACGCATCTCGAGGCCCAGTTTGCTCTTTTTTTGGAACTCAAAATCTGGTCACCCTGCAAATGTTGAAAGTTTCTTTTCTGACAAGCTGAATCATTTTGGGGAAACAGTAGCTGTACCGCCTCACTTTGATGTTCACATGGCGACACATCTTCCATAAGCAGAATTCCAGTTCTCAATTTATTGACATTTCAGACTTTAGACTGTACTTTGACCGATTCAGTGCCTAAACAGCAAGTGGAAAAGCGTCCAACTTTGCAGAACTCCTTTTGTTTCCAGTTACGCAGTGTTTTATTTATATTTCAGAGGGATGCGTGCAAAAGAACTGAAGGTCACCGGGAGCGCTTTGGTCCTTTTGGGAGTGAAAGCGGTACTTGAGCCAGCAACCGTACAAGCTGCAAGACTCTCCCGCCTTGAGCTGTAACATTGAAACGGATCATGGCTACCGCCACGCCGCCTTCAAGTAAGTGTGGACAAAGTCACGTTGATTTGAGAGCCGACGACGTCACAACAGTCTGTCAGCGTCTGGTCCACTTGATTAAAGTCTCTGGCGATCGGTACAAGAAGATGAGTTTGGCGTAAAGCTCCTCCTCCAGCTCTAGTTCCCCCGTCTCTCGCACCTGAAACACAAACGACCAATCAGATGCTTACCTCCGGCTGGTCGGCTGCACAGTGACGGGAAGTGAGGTTTTGGCTTGATATGATGTAGAAGAAAGTACGTCATACCAAGAAGATGTCAGTGCACAACTTGAGGATGCGGTCGACGCAGGGAAGCTCCTCAAACATGATTGAGTGACTAATTCCACTGAAAAATTCCCGTACAAACTTCCCAATGACCAACACCACGGAGGCGTACAATCCCATAATGCTACGGGACACAAGCAGGAATTAAGAAGGTACTGGTGCTGTGCATTGTTACCACGGCGACTGATCTACGTACCCGTATCCGGCCAGGAAGCCGAGGCTCGGCGGGCTGACTTTATCGCTGAACACAAAGATTTGAAGCCCCGCCTCTCTCCTGTTGTCAACTGACGCTCCGCCTCCCAAATGTACAAGGCTGGAAGCTGGTTGGTCAACAATCCACCACTCCTGGATCTCTTGGCTCTCATTGGCGGTTCGCTCCAGGGACAACAAAATATCCTTGTAGCAGCCGTCTGATTGGACGAGACGGGGGCACAGTGTTGTGTATACAGAGCTGCCAACCTAATGAAATTCACTTCAGAATTTTCATATCTCTCAATCCTCTTCCATCCTGCATTTTAGGCATACAGAAAGCAACAAGATGGACATGACATCATCTGTGATGAAAATTAGAAACCTGTGTAGAGCTGCTCAATTGGTTTGGCGTTGGAGTCGCTGGGAGCGCGTAAGAAAGATGGCAACACGCCGTCAATCACGCTGAAACAGACAAACATCCGGTTAGCTCGCACCAAACCTGAGCTTTAGATGGCAGATTCAACCGTTTGTAAAAAAGATGACACTCACACAGGAAGTGTCCTGGTGCCATTCAGCAGCTGGATCAGTTCCAAACGAGTCTGATCATTCAGGTAGGACACATGTTTACCTGATGCAAGCTCAGCCTTTGCTCCAAGACTTAAATTCCTGGTTTTAGGGAGGAAAAAGGTCAGAGGGAGCCAGTTTCTTTCTTAGGGGATTTATTGTTTATCAAGGAAGTAAATGTGACCTCTGAACTGTCCAGGACAAGGTCAGGGGAAAGTGGTCCAGGTTGAGCACCTGGCTCAGGTATCGCCTGCTTGGTGGACTGATGGTCCACAGAGAGTTACTGCTTCCCTGCAGCTCTGCCACAGTCACATCCTCGTGAGTGTACGCTTCCAGAAACTGCAATGCGCTCTGAGGGGGGGTGGACAATACAGCAGTGCTAGGTTAGCTGAAAGAACGGTTTGTTGAAAACAAAAACAATAAGAATATTGTGAGTTTAGAGGAGGTTTTACTGGGGTGTAACTGTAGGAACTGATGAAGGCTCTGAAGTCCTCCTCGGTCAAGTCTTTCAGCTGATTCTGCTGTGCGCTCATTGTGAAAATTGGCTGATAAAGACAAGGATGAACACTTGTCAATAAAGGATGGGCTTCAGTCCAAGCCTTTAAGTCTAAATGTGATTACCTGAAACCCTCCAAGAGTGATGGTCAGTGAGACGTCCAGTGGCTGGTTGACGACACCAGCCACAGACTTGATAAGGGACATGAAGAGCAAAGGAAACCAGACTATGCAGATCAGCAGCAGAACGATCAAACCTCCCATCCCGTACTTCACCACTCGTTTTTTCTTCTGACCACGAGGCTGAGGGTATCGCTGAGGACCAGAGCACAAGAAGACTTTAGGGCTCTGCGGTCTCACAGTTTTCGCCTTTGAACTGAATCTGGACCTTCTCAGACTCTCTCCAGCACTTTAAGACAAAGCAGTGGGCATAGACGTCCTCAACGCAGATCCAGGAGGACAGAGACAAGGTGGTGTCGGTCCACACCCAGTCCATCACCGCCCGCAGCTCAGTCAGGAAAGGAACCAGACGGAAACTACAGGTGGAAACGAATGACTAAAAGTCAATAACCAATTGTGCGATTAAAGTCACGGACTGTGGTGGTGACTTACCCCTGGAACAGGAACAGGTTGAGGTAGTTGTAGCTCTTCGTCAGGAAGTTTCCCAGAACACGCGTCGGATAACCTGAGCGAATTTGATAGGCTGACAAGCCAAAGTAAATACATTTGACGAAATACCACAGCTGAGCCACCAAGTTGTGATTGAAGCGTCTGGACACACAGACAGACAATGTGTGTTACAACCGTTTACGTTTCGTTTTCTTGTTGGGCAAGAGGAAATGATTATTCACCTCTCAGTGACAGTTGGCAGGATGAAGAACATCCAGAAGTGGATCCCCAACACCAAAATCACCTGGAAGATCAATTTTCCCAATACCGTCTTCCTTAAATACAGAGCTCGGTCTATCACCATGGTACCTGCAGACACACAGGATAGTGAGACAGCTGGACGGCAAAACCAATGTTGAATCATTCAGGCAGGAAGACGTACCAAACTGGATCAGAACCATGACCAAGAATGCTTCAGGAACTTGGTCCTCTGAAAGGGAGGAAGTGATGTCGGCGGCTGCGGAGTGTTTCTGAGAAGTCCCCAAAAAAAGTTAATATTACAGATGAAACTGAATCTTCGTGACCTGTGCTCATGAGGTGCGAAAGTCTACCCCAAAGGCCCAGAAGCCAAAGACAATGACGATGAAGTCGATGGTATCTGCCAGGAACATGAGGACGTAAACGTCTGTCACAGCGCTGTACTCTGGTTGGACCAGAGCTTGGAAGAACTGGCAGACTGGACTGTAAAGTGACTTGCATCTGAAAGAGTTTGGTGGGCAACGTTGTTAGGACCATCAGAACCGAGACCATCACAGTCAAACTGCTTTCGGCTTAGCTTAAGCATACTTGCTAACGCAGTATTGCTTGCTCCGGATGGAAAGTTCCCGAAGTTTCTCCAGCAGCAGTTCCAACTTGCTGAGTTGTTCTATGGAACTCAGACTGCCTGAAAACACAAATCAAACCTGTACATTTCCCTCCATCCATTTCTAGGAGTATTTACATGCGATGATCTGATTCTGACTGACTGCCGTGGCCTCGGAAGAAAAACCTTTTTCTGTCTGCTTTGTCTCCATGTTTCCTTTGATTAAGGTGCATTCCATTTCACCTGCAGGAGAGCACAGCTGGGTGGAGCTAGAGCGGGCCTGCCTTTCGCCAGACCAGTACACTATGTCGCTGGGGGAGGAACCTTGACTAAACTCTTCCTGGTCGTCATGGTGATGTTTAGAGTCAGTGGAGATGGTCTGGTCCCAAAGTCCGTGGCACTAGGTCAGGTCCAAAGGGGAAAAAATCAGTTTTTGTTTTGTATTTTTGGCAGCATGGCAGGTAGTGCGTCATTGAGCGTGTTTACCTTCAGTATGGCTCGGTGGTAAAATAGAGCAAGCAGTTGCAGAAGGTCGTACAAAACGTAGCCTTCCTTCTTCTCCACCCCCAGGATGTTGGGAGGGTGGAAGGGTTTTGAGCGGTCCACCTCTAACTTTTGGTTGAAGGGAAAGAACCCAAACTGGAAAAAGTATTTGATAACGATGGTGACCTGAAGGAGACAGTCCTGAGTGTTAGCACATCCTTATGAGGTGATTTTAGACTTTATTGATCCCCCGGAGAAAAAAAGTGGTGTGAACCTCAGTATAGATGATCGCTGTCATCCAGAAGGTCTTACTGGGTCGGGGTACAGACAGAGTTGCCCACAAAAACACCAGAACAGGGAGGACCAAGGTGAGACAGCTGGCAGACACCATGTGGTTCAAGACGATGACCAGGTAGCACACCGTCTCCGACCTGGTACCACAAGTTGTAAATAGGACTACTAAGGTCCGACGTGGTCCAAGTCACATCTCAAGTTTCCTATCATTTGTTTGTAGAGAGAACTTTTGGACGCTACCTGGCAGCGAGAATGTTGTAAAAGGCATAGCATAGCTGGAGCAGCTGGGGTTGGTTGCTATAGAAATCATCGGACGCCTCCAGTTCCGCATTGTGGAAAGTCCTGTTCAAAAAAGAATCCGATTTTAAAGCACCCACAGGTCATCTGGATGTAGATCCTTTCTTGGACTCACCTGTTCTTCAGAAGCTCACTCGCTGTCAGCTCCTGAGGGCGAGATGCCAACAGACAGGAAGTGGAGGCGCATCCAGATGGGAAATCGGTCTTAAGTAAGAGATGCCTCCTTAATCTTGTCCTTGCCCCACGCATTCTGTTTTTGGAATTGTCCTGCTTACTTTCCTGTTCTTGGATGTCTAGACCGAGAGCATGGCTGTAGGAAGGCGGGGACACCTGAGAGAAAGGAGAGGCAGCCCTGGAAGAGGTATGTTTGGAGAACTTGTTGGTTTGATTCTTCACACCATGACACTGTTGTGCAAAATACACTGTAAGATTTTGAAAAATGTGTTAAGGATCAATTTGACGTTCATAGCTTGAGGGGACCAACCTGTGGTCGTCCTCATCTGAGGATGAAGACGAGGACGACGTGACTCTCTTCATCCTGGTCAGTTTGGTTCGGTGTCGTTGGCTGGTCTTAGCCATAAAGCACTCTGGGCAGTCTTCTGTTGGAGGGACCTCGGAGGCATCAGCTTCTGTTTCATCTCTAGACGCGAGTGCAGGTCCACTTTCCGCTTGTGGGCTCTCGTCTTCGTCCATATCTGCTGTCTGGCCCTCTTCCTTAGGAATGCTCGAGTCAATTCCCAGTTCTCCGGAACTCTGCATCATCTGTTCCTGGTAGTACACGTGGATGGCCTTTCTGGATGGAACTTGACCCTGAGAACACAAGCGGGGAGACATAAGCGGCTCGTCCTCCATCTTGGTTGCGGTCTTTGAGCGCTACCTGTTTGGCCTGCTGGGTCAGCATGCAGCGCTCGATGCGCAGGACGGTGGAGATGTCCACGTGTTCACGACACAAACCACACAACCAAGCGGTCAGTGAGTCCAGCAGAGCCGACAGGAGAACCCAGCAGAAGCGAAGAATGTTGGAGGCCCGACGCAGGACGGTATCTTAAATATGAAACGTGATCATATCAAAATCTGTATTCTTAACTTCCTCTGAACCAGATCGAACATGGCCCGGGTATGCCCTGGCCTCACTTGGCCTGCTACAACAGGCACCAATCCATTTCCCATCGTCGTCATACCTGGTCCCTCCTCCTTGTCCTTCTCCGCATCCTCCCCGGAGTCCTCCGTCACTTCAGTAGCACCACATGCTAGAAGGACAAGTCTCACTTAAATCCCTCAACTTTTCTGTTTCTTTTCTTTGTGCAAGTGAAAGTACCTGATGTCTCCTCTCCTCCGTTTTGCTCACAAGACGTCAAGTTCTCTTTGGGCTTCTGCTTCTTCCCTTTTTTCTGGCTGCGACGAGCTCGCAGGGCAGTTCTGGAGTCCGTTATCCAGGCATGGTACACAAACTACATCACACCAGTCAGACATAAAGAAAGAAGAAGAAGAGGAGGAAGATTAGCAAAGCATTACCAAGAGAACCAAACTCTGCCAAGAATAGCACTGAAGAGGAGGCAGAAGGCAGGGAGAATAACAGTTAGGAGCAGGAGAAGGACACAAGTACTAAGGAGAAGAGAAAGAAGAGGCAGAAAAGAAAAAGAGATGGAGGAGAAGGAGAGAAAGAAGGTGAAAAAGAACTCGAAGAAGATGAGAACAAGAACAAAGAACAGGAGGAGGTGACCCACCTGAAAGGCAGATTTGTCAGGACCTTCCTCCTCCTTCTCCTCTTTTTTGTCATCTTCATCTTCCTGGCTGTCGCTCTCAAACAGGAAGTAGTCTCCACTCCTCACCACTGCAGACACAAAGCGTTTGTTCCAGTGAACCCAGTATGAGGAAGCGAGGACGTCGGGCTCACGTGACTCACTTGAGGCGTGGTTCACCCACGGCTTCCACCAATCCCCTTGCGCTCTCCCCTTTGTCTTTTCTTCAGCTGAAGGAAAATCAAATCCAAAAACTCAGTGGGTCAATTCGATTGTTATCGCGACAACACCAACGCTTTACACACCGTCACTACGGGAACTCTTTTGAGTCAAACTGAGCATTTTTTCTTTTCCTCTGCGGAACTTCTGCTGGCGACATTTAATCCTCTCCATCCTGAAACGCAGATCGACGTTTAACACTTAAATTAGTCTACGGACAAGTTTGCCACACACTGCTGCACTTCAAGCACATGTTGCAAGTCAATGTTTCCATGGAAACGAGTCTTACTGTCTCTTCAGCAGGTCCATGGACATCTTCTCCACTTCCAGTCTCGCTCGCACCGCTTTCACGGTGGACGCCTCAAAGAGCTCCGCTCCCCTACAAAACAGATGACGAGTGTCACATGCATTCGTGTATGAATCATGTCTGTATTTTTCAGGGTTGTAGTACTCGAGTCCGGACTTGGACTCAACACGTTTTTTTGTTGTCTGGGACTTGACTTGGACTTCTTGACATTTGACTTGGACTGGCAAAATATTTTTATCGGCTCAACCGAGTCCAACTATATTTTTGTTCCTAAAAATTAACGTCCTCCTTCCAAAGAAACTTGAAATAAAGTTTTTCAGATGATCAAACTAGACCAGCATTGAGATTGGCTACCAGGCAGCAAGCCATCTGATTGGTTAACCTGACCCCGAGCGCCACAGCACGCCGTCTTTTTTTTTATTTTTTACTTTGACTCGGTTTTGACTTGGACCCGGACCTTAATGGCTCGAACTTGACTTGGATTTGACTACAGCCCTGGTATTTTACCTGGAGGCCAGCAGTTGAGTATTTTGAAGGTCCAGCACCATGTAGAGGAAGTAGTGACTCCTGAAGACCCTCCGTTGCAGTAAAAGGAAGCAGAAGCACACCCCATCCCAGATGATTCCCGCCTCGTCGCTGGGCAGTTCGCATTGTTTACTGTTCTGCTGCGCCGCTGCCAAGATGATACCAGAATGAACAAAAATGGCAAGCAGGGGCCATACTTACGACGGCATACTTACGTTTGGCATATCCCCGGATGGTGCAGGCCAAGCTGAAAAGCTGAACCAGCCAGCAGTGGTTGACAACCAGCGACTTGATGAAACCACACGCCAAGATCTGCAGCGAGAAGGATCGCGTACATCCATTTACGGACATCGTGTATGGACAGAATCCAAAGTAGTCGGAGGCAACTGGACTCTTCTAATGAGTTTTGAGTGTTGTCTCGATTTTGACCTGAACGACTGAGAATCAGACGTACGGATAGGATGTTCTTCATGGTGATGACGAAGACGTTGTAGCCAATCAGACAGTCCCAATAAACCAGGATGGAGCCAACGGGTTTAAGCAACAGGTCTCCGCCCACCAACAGGAAATAGAAACATGCAACTAGGTAGCCCATGCAGAAAATGCTGATCCTGCAAGAGAAGTAGAAACAAACTCAAACAGGACTTGACACCAATTTATTATCCACTCTGAAAATAGTCAGGGTCAGGGTTCCTTTGTTATTTTTCCAACTTCTCTTTTTCCTACTACCTTGACGGTTTTCCGTCAGTACTGTGCGCCTCCTTTGTGGTTTGACCCACCGTGGCCAATCGCGCACATACGAGCCCTTTCATTCTCTCACCTGGTGGTTCCGGTGATGAAGATGATGGTGAGGACGAACCAGAACATGTAGCTGAAAATGATGATCTTCATCATATCCAGGTAAGACCTGCGCACAGGTGGCAGAAGGTCAAACATGCAGACAGCTGAAGACAAACAGGAAGTGTCTGCTGCTCACCTGCACAGCATGAAGTCAGGGACAGTGCTAAGACGGAGCCTTCTGATTGGATCAAAGATGTGTCCGTCTTCTATGTCCGGCTCGCCATTGTCCCCCGCCAGTCCCCGGACGACGGCGTCATGCTCGTCCTCGAACACCTGAAGCTGCAGCGAAGCGCCCAGCAAGAGCAGGAAGTCATCTGGACCACACAGACACACGCGCACACGGTTCTTTCTTGTTCACGTTTGCTTCAAGGAGGAGCAGGATGATCATGCGGACCACCTTACAGAGGAGGAAGAGGGGGTTTGGGGGAGTCAGGTGATCTGGCAGGAAAAGCCATTTCACCACGTTGGAGTCCATGTTGGATGTTGGTGGCCGCCATGGATAATCTGAGACAGAAGGGAGCGCATACATTTAGATAAATAGCACTAGATAGCACTTTGAGATTTTGTGCTTCATTTCTTGTCGTAGCACTTATCCTAATGAGGCCTGTCTTAGGCCGAGTGATGCAAATCAACTGGACAATCGTGAACGAATGAGCATTATCACAACTGTGAGGCAGATGTGCTAACCACTTGTCCACTCTGCTGCCATATTTTTGTGTGAATGCTGAAAGCATTTAAACGTTATTTTACTTTTTCTTATTCCACTGTTTTTTGTTCTTCAACTACTTCTACATTTTTCGACCGATTCAAACCATTCCAACTTTAACATGTTACAAAAATTCACGTTTTGTGGGCTATTACTTTTCTCATTCCAAACGTTCATAGTTTCCCCACAATTCACAAGAAGATAATTCGCAGGTTATTCTACTTTTTCTTATCCTGGCGTTTTCCGTCCTTTAACTACTACATTTCTTGACCAATTTAAACCATTCCAACTTCAACGTGTTCCAAATATTCACCGGCTTCACCGGTTAATATTTTACTCATTCCAAATGTTCACATTTTCCCCCTAATTCAACATTTTTCACGTCAAAAATCCCCATTTATTTCAAATGAGACATACAACAATTTGCTTCCCTTCAGAATTCTAAATGTTCACCTCATTAAATTCACCTTGTGACCAGTTTCATCCATATATTGCACATAATTTCAACAACAAAATTCCCTACTTATTACAAGGGTAGGGGTTCAAGTTTAGGCCTTTAGGGCTCGTATCGTTCCTATACTCAAAATTCATTATCGTTTTTATTCAAAATTCAAAATGTTCCGCTAGCCTGGTAGCATGTGGGCACCAGTGGTGAACTTTTACCTTTACAGGCAGCAGGCGGGAATCCGATACACAACAGATACTGGAGGCACAACAGCGCTGACAGGTAGTAGCAGTACTTTGGCCACAGCGCACTGATACGCTTCCTGCTGCGCCGTGACAGGACGCCGATGAGCCCAAAGGCGTGGCCTACAGCAAACAGATCCATCCGCTGGCCAATCACGTTGACTGCCAACAGGAAGCAGGTCTGACACACAGACATTTTCAAGCTATTTTGTAAGCACATTTTTCAAGATGCTCAGGTTTGTGCCGACAGTCGCTCACCTCCAGGCCAAACTTGTAAAAGAAGTAATTGAGAAAGTATTTGGCGCAGCTCAGCAGGCTTTGATCCAGGTGATGCCTGCTGATGTCATGGAACAAAGTTCTGGTTGGAGGTGGGACTTTCTTGCGGCGCAGATGGTAGAGTTCCTGGTGTCTGTATATGGTCACCTCGAAAGCTAAGAGCGCCAGCATCATCAGGTTGTACTGCGGAAACAAGTTAAAATGATGCCATCCAGCGAGTGTAGTGGCAAAAAGATGCAGGTCACCTGCACTCACCTTCAAGTAGTCCAGCAGTTTTCCCTCATGTTTGCGAAGACCCACCCACTGGGCCGGATCAATCGGAGCAGCGTACAAGACTGAGGTAGACACGTTGATAGTGGAGTTACCTGGCTAAAGACAGAAAGATGACAGACAGTACTGTATCTTTAAATTCACTGTCCGATTTTGAGTCACATCAACAGACATGCCGGTGAGACAGCCAGCGGCACCAGACATACGGACAGATGATTTACCATAGTGCAGTTGGACGTGTTGGGCTGGACAATGTTGAGCTGGTACAACATCTTACAAATGGCCACCACGCATGTCCACACGGTGCACACTCCCGCCAGCAGGGGGCGCCAGGCCCGGCAGGGCAGAGCCACGCCCACACATGCCACAAACAGCAGGTTAAACACACACACCTGGAAAGAGAGAGTCGGGAGTGGTGAGACGGACCAACACGAAGACGGCGGCGCACTTGACGGACCTCTTTCACCGATATCCAGATCATGTAGGAGGAGACGATTTTTACAATATGAAGTTCCAGTATCCACCAGAGGAGGCGCTGCAGGCGCTGCAGGGACAGGAGGAACCGCAGGAACAAAACGGAGAGACGGTCCACAACCAATCTCCACGACACCAATGCTGCGGACACACCAGCCCACAGTCCACTTTTTGTTTTTGCCGAGCTGTAATAAGCACATTTTACCTGCCGTGTGCTCCGACAGGCTCTCCTCCTCAAATGTGCAGGGGTACTCCTTTTCCAACTCCTCATCTTCTTCGCTTTGTCGCCACTTCTCCTCTAACTCCTCCTCTTTTTCTGACACAACTGCTACTTTATCGTCCTCTGCAAAGAGCTGAGAAGCTCCTCCCAATGACATGTCCACTAGGCTGCCCTCAGAGTGGACCAACCTGAAGATCGGCGGTGGACACATGGCACAGGTGACATGTTCAACTAAAACAAGCAACTTGAAGGGTCATTCCATGTCAAATCACCTAAAAAAATAAGAACATTTTAACCAAGTCGATTTTTTTATTCTAATGAAATTTGGTGTAATTGTTGATAGTGATGAGACAACACTAAATCTCAAATTTGAGGTCAATTGGCGCAGGGGTCTGGGAGCTACAGCCCACCAAATTTTGACATTTTCGGCAAAAGGAGGGCGTTGCCGCATTCCTTTGAACCCTTATATCTCGGGAACTACTTTGATTGGTGTGTTGTTATAGTGGTTGTGTGTTGCTCAGGTTTAGCCGTCTGACCTCTGATTATCTGTTTGATTGTTGCGTTCTACCTTGTGATGGTGCTGTTGTGCGTGTCCACGACAGTTTTGAGGTCTGTCAGCTGGAGGAAGGGCTCATGGAAGTAGTGCAGGTGAACAATACAAACCTTCAAAATGAAAACCAGCATTAGCATTAGCATTTTGACAGCATCCAGTCACGTTTGTCAATCCGCACCAGCAGAAAAGCTGTGGGGATGAAGATCCTTGCAAAGAGGACTGGAACTGAGAACTTCTCCAAACCCAGATCCTCCAACCTGGAGGGTCAGAAGACACAAGAACTTACAAAGATCCAAGTGGCGGACGTGGACCTCCCAGGCACAAACCTGTGAGTGCTGAGTCCAGTGTAGTAAGTCCAGGTGTGGAGGGACGAGGGGAACTGGAATGTGTAGACCAGAAAGAGGACCAACATGGAGTAAACCACCACAGCTACCCAAAAGCCACGCAACCAGGCTCGCCACTTTTCATAGTTCAACTGCAGAGATGGAAGAAGGCACGGGATCGCAAGCTAGCTGCTTTGCTAACAAGTAACTGGAGTCATGGCAAACGGTTCCTACCTGGTAGAGGGCCACACAGCACAGAAACATCACCATGTAGATCACCTTGTAAAGGACCATTTTGCCCTCAAAACTGACGAAAAAGAACATTATGCCGCAGACGTAGATCCAGTATTTGATAAACATCCTGGTAACCACTGCAAGCAGAGCATCCATCTGAACGCCTCCTTTCATCAGAAGAACCTTCTCGTAGCAAATCTCTTCTACCTTCTCATCTGGAATCCAAGACCCAGGAAAACCATCAGTCAGAAACTAGGATGTCGCGGCCGCCGGAGATGTCTTACCTTGGATGTGGACGGTGATGGCGGATAGCTCGGAGTTTGTCTGTCGGTCGTTCTGCCGTGCTATTTTCTCTGTACGAGCCTGACGTAGCAGCAGCCAGAAGGTCAACAGGCACATAAGCTGCAAAAAGCACCGCAAAGGTCACAACGGCATTCTCACCCTCGCACAGTCTGACTACAACTTAGAAGTCTTGAGTCCTCGTACTTTTGATGCTAGCTCCCGGCAGGGATCGTCCTTTTTGGGGAAGAGCCCCGGGACCTGACGGATGGCGGCGAAGCTGAAGACGTACTGCAGGACGAGCAACAGGTTGCCGTAGGCCACCAACCACGGCGAGGATGCCAGCGTGTAGCGCCGCCGCTCACGCATCATCCACAGCGCGCACGACCACAGCAGCAGTACGCACGTCAGCCACGACACGTACGTGATGGACCAGGCCATCATGGCCATCAGTGCGCCAATGTAACTCTGCTTTAGGAGGAAGCCGAACGCCACCGCAACCACGCCCGATCCTCCTGACACTTCCGCATCCTCGGCCCATCCCACGTCGTCACCTTCGAATGCGCACGTCTCCAACGTGTCTGCCGCAGGGGATGGAAGGAGATTTGTAGGAGTTCACAGATTGCACATGCAACAAGTCTTGGCACGGGAAAATCATTTCTTCATTCGCCGAATGGCCGCCGCTTGTACTCACCTGATTGGCTGAAGGAGTAGTGAGGCGTGTCCAAATCCAAGGCTGTGCTCTGTGTGGGCGGGGCCAAAGACTCCGAGGGACTATCCAGACCGGAAGAATCCAGAGGCTGAAATGTTCAGACTCCATTTAAGACATGAAATGGGATCATAATAATCATAACGATAAACGTACTTCTCTATAGTTGCGCCTGTCATGAGCTGTTCTCCACAGCTCTCGCCGCCTCTCTGCTGTGATGTCACTTTTGACCTCGTCACTGATGACCTCATCGCTGATGATCTCATCGGTGGTGTCGATAACGTCGCTGCTGACGTCGCAGCTGCCGGGGACCAAAGAGTCCATTTTGTCTGTGCTCTGCGCCCCTCCGCCATCCAGCAACTGAAGAAGAACAACGACTTTCACAACCATGTGATGCCTCTCAGCCAATAGCGGAGGACCACCCCTGTCTGGGTCGTTCCATGCCAAACTACCCAGTGGGTTTAACCAAGCACATTTAGATTTTAATGAAACTTGGTGTACTTGTTGATAGTGATAGCACAACACTAAATCTCAAATTCTAGGTCAATTGGAGGAAAGGGTTTTTGGTGCTACGGGCAAAAAGAGACCATCCCTTGAACCCTTATATCTCACGAACTACTGGGTCAATCTTCACAAAACATGTAGTGTTGGAAAGGGAATTGTAAAAATGATTCCAAATGATCTTAACAAAATTTTTCAAGAAATATAATCTCTGAGGCTCTCTAAAATATATTAAAGTTTCAAAGATGATTTTAGGGTTCAGAGGAAGGTTTTTGCTGAGAATGTCATAATTCGGCGGGCTGTAGATCCCAAATCCCTGATACGACTGACCTCAAATTTAAGATCGTTTTATGCCATCACAAAGTTTCATTCAAATCAAAATCTGTTTGGTTAAAACTCTTTTACTGCCAAAAACGTCAATTGACGTTAAGGACATGCCCACTGTATACCGCCAATGACGTCAATTGACGACAACTACGTTTTATTTTCTCAATGGGCAGTGCAACGTCTTGTGCAGCGCTGCTTTGTGAATGGGCTTGTGAAAATACAAAACAACCCACTAACTATGGCCAGCAGATGGCAGCATTGTATCTGGGCTCTCCTGTATCAAATTACATGAAAACATGGCGGATCTTAGGCAATAGAACGTTTTCAAGGATGACGTGAATGATCAAAGTGTTTGTCACATTAAATCGAATTTACAGAGTGTCGCTAAACAAAAAAATGGCGTCGAAGTCACTGTTGTGCAGAAAATGTTTTCACAAAAAGCTTGTTTTCTCATTTTTTTCCATTTTTGCTTGATGTCACTCAAATGACCTATTTTTAAATTGTGATTACAAAAGAACGGAATTAGGTAGAAACGTACTTTTTTTTTCTAACAAAAGAATGGAATCAAATCTTTCATATGGTATGAAAGATGTTTATGTAGCCATAGCACACAATATTCTGTTTGCCTTGAAAGATGAGTTAAAATTCTTGGAATCGGCTGGCACTGTAGGGGGTTGTTTTTTGGATAACGTTTGGCAGAAAAAGAGTTAAAATGTTCATTATTCTTGGGGGGGGGGGGTGACTTGGCATAGAATGACCCGTGTCCTCCTTTGCCTTCATTCAGTTTTTCTGCGTGATCACCTGGTTCCTCCGCAGGCCGGCCACGACGTGGTAGAGCATGACGAGCATCAGAGGACTGACAAAGTGAAACCAGCTAAGCTGCGGGTTGACCTGCATCCTCCAGGGGGCAGCGCAGTCCACCGACACCAGAGGCACCAGGCCGAACAAGCTGCGCCATCAATCAAGCAATCCGTCAGCCATCATCACATTAGCAGCCATCACTGAAGGTGAGAATGCTGCACTAATACGAGATCCTTTATTTTTGTGGAATTGTTTTCATTTTCCTGTAAATCAGAATTATTTTTTCCGTTTTTTTTTTTAGCAACACAAAAGACAAAAGTTTGTGTTGCATCATCAAATGACTTCATTGTTTTTCTAATCTGACACGAGTCAAACATGCTACGACTTCAGGCATGCTTCATGCTCATTCTCACCTTTGCTTTTGTGTGTTTTACCTGGCAGAGGTATGGCTGGGAGGCCACGCCTCCTGTAGCGATGGCAGCTGGTAGGCGTAGACGAGCAGGAAATGGGCGGCGGAGTACAAGAGTGACAACAACGAGAGAATCCTGAAGAGCGGCGGGGGGAGGCCACCGCTCCAAGCCCACCACGTGCACACCAGCTGAAAGGAAAGCAGGTAGGGGAGCGAGGAGAGCGACGGCAGCACCAAACCTGGGAGGAGGGAGGCAGAAAAGTTTCAATTTACTGTCCATACACTCACTATTTGGATTAAGGTCAAAATTCGCGTTTCTAAAACATTCGGGATAACCCGTTTAACTCATTTGCTCCCAAAAACGTATAAATATGTTCTATTTTAAATAGTACCATGATCCCAAAGACATATTTATATGTTTAAAAAAAAAAAATAATAACTTAATAACTATTTTTTAAAAGCAAGAGCATACAGAAGGCTTTAATGCAACCTCTGACCTAAAGAGTACGCTTTAAGCAATGGTAGTTATTACAAAAACGGCCAGCAGGTGGCAGCAGAGTATAAGAGATCAACCAGGGCCATGTTACAAAAAGCTTTCCCCCCCCCCACACAGTTTTTAACAGATTTGTGAATAATGATGAAATTTAGCTATATTCTAATGCTAATTGCTGCAAAATGGAAACAGAAATATACTTTTTTCCCGACCCGATTAAATGTGGTTCTGTGTTGCGTCGCCACGTTTGTTCACCTCTGTTTGTGTAATTCCGGTGGGTCGCGTGCTAGATGCACGGAGTTATATACACGCATGTGCGTATGTATACACACTGTGGGATTTTCACGCCATGGAGAAATCAATGTATTTAAGATCGGCAATCTTAACGAGTGGCAATGTAAGATGGCCGCCAAGCATAAAAAGTATTGACCAAGATCCCTTGGGAATAGAGGAAGAAGATGGAAGTCTGCGTGGTCCAACGGTTTACCTGTGAGTCCAAGCAAAAGCGTGAGCAGAACTTTCCCTCCGCTGGCCATCATGTTTGCCAACATCATCCTGGTCTTGCTGACCAGTTCTTCCAGTTCAGCTGCAATTCTGCTGCCGGTGGTTCCCTCGCCTTCCTCGCAAAAAGCCGGTGATTCCTGCGCACGCAAAGCACACGCGGTCCTCCTCAATCCACACTCCAAAGTCACGTCGGCGAGTCAGCTTCTCGTACAAAAACGATGGTGATGAGTGATGAAGACCAAGCCACTCCAACTAAACTAAATTGGTCTAAAATTTATTTTTGGGAGAGAATAATAACTTTAATTTATTAAATGCCATTTTTAAAATGCTATTTGGAATTCAATATTTTACAAGCAAAGTTTAATTTAAATTAAATATTTCAAAAATGTAGATTATACATATATTTAATTTAAAATTAACTATTTTGAAAAAGTCATGTTTTTAAAGTGTTTATATCATTTGTAATTATTTAAAACTTTAATATTGGAAAATAAAAATATATTATTGTTATATTTTATTTACTATATAGAAAAAAAAATATATTTTTTTAATCACATAAGGGTTTAAATGATTTACAAAAATACTTTAATGTAATTTAAAAGTAAATTTTAATTTGAACTAATAAACAACCATAACCTTTTTTTCTAAACGTATTTGATTATTTCAAATTTAATATTGACAATGTTAAAAGAAAAAAAACTCCAAACCTATAATAAAAAATTCTACATTGATTCAATACTTTTTTCTAACTTTATTAACAACTCTAGTAATTGCAAATATATTTTGATCGTATTTTAACCTTTTTTTTTTTCATGGCTTGCACTATAACCTCAAAATGGCGACGGAGGTTTAAAACAAGGCATGACAGGAAAAGCAAAAAAAAAAAAAAAAAGACGGCGCAGAAACCTGATCATTAGCGTGTGCGCGCGCGTGCCCGTCTGTCACATAACGAGGTTACGCTAATAAATGGCTTACTGAGTTACACACTAATACACGGCAAATCTCGTTAAGAAACGAGAGGAGACGACTTACAAGGTTACACCTGCTCAGTTTATGTGTGCGTGCGTGTTGTGACCTGCGTGTGCGTTTCGGGGCTCGATCTCAGGCTCAGCCGCCACGTCAGCAGGCCGACCACCAGCACGCCCACGTCTGGGAGGACGTGTCGCACGGCCGACGCCGCATCACTTCCTGTCAGACTGATTGGCACAACCATCACGTTTGGGATCATGAAGAGCGAATGTGGATCAATTTATTTATTTATTTTTTTTACCTCACTAAGCCCAGCTGACTCAGCGCCTTTTGCCAGGAGGTGCCTGCAGACAGACAGACAGACAGACAGACACGTGTGAGACGGGCGGGACAGGTGGGAACCAGACAGACGGCGGGCCTTACAGTTGTACTCGGGTGCGAGGGTGGCGGTGGTGATCTGGAAGAAAGTCTGCAGCAGCAGGAAGAGGAAACTGGACACGCAAACTGCCGTCACGCAGCGGTTGGTGTTGCCTAGGAAACCAATCGCACCCACTTTGACATTTGACCTTTGGGGTCAAGTGGTTTCACAGCAGTCGATTGACACTACATCGTCGGGAGTTCACAAGTCATCAACTATCAAATTTATTGATAACGAGAGAATGCAATTTCTGGAGAAATTGCATGTGAAGGCTGAGAGGGTGAATGAAAAAATGTGGGGGGGTAAAAAATCTTATTTTTTTTACTTTTATTTTGAGATTTTGAGAAAAAAAATGGTGGTATGCATAAGCTGAACAATTTAAATTGGAATTTGTAAATCGGTCAAAAAATGTAGAAATTAGAGAGAAACAAAATAAAACAAACATCGTAATTTTTTTACTTTTATTTTGAAATTTTGAAAAAAAATTGCGGTACAGTTTAAAGTTAGAATTGGTTTGAATCGGTCAAACATTGTAAAAATCAGAGGAGAAAAAAAAGAAAATCGTAATAAAAAATAAATACATTCTTGTGGGCATTTTAAAGATGAAAATGTTTTGCAAAGTGTGAATTTTTGCCACCTTGAAGATCGTTCCCAAGGCCAGTTGAATGATTTAAATTTAAAATAGGAATGATTTGAAAATGTTAAGCTGAATGTGCTATTGGAAAATAATAAAAATAATGATTTTTTTTTTGGTTGCAATTGTTTTTAATTTTGGGAAAACCGGGAATTGTTGGAATGAGAAAAATGTAAGCACAATTGGCGTGAATTTTTGAAACGTGTTGAAATTGGATTAGTGAGAATCGGTTGAAAAAATGTGGAAGGAGTAGCGTGTCAAATAAGTGCGAGGACTAAAATAGCGGAAAAATAAATAAATAAATAAAAATAATAAAAATAATAAAAATAAAAAAATAAAATAGCGGAATAATAAAGTTGAAAGTGTAGAATTTTCATCATCTTAAATTGCTTGGAGACTTTCAAATACTCCAAATCCTCTAAAGTGGAAAAATTCTGCTTTGAGTTATGAAATCTGGTTACTAAAAAAAAAAAAAAAAAATCAGAAGGATTAAAAGGTAATGGTTAGTTGCAGCCCCAATTGAGTTTGACTCTTTGTGACATTTTTCTTCAATGGCCTGCCTTGAGAGTTCTCTGACGTGACCTTAGGCCACGCCTCCTTGTGATGTCACCAAAGACTCATTCCTCTCCAACCAAAACAGGAAGTGATATCACACTGTGATTTGTCAGTGAGTCGTCAAGTCTATTCTTTTTCTATTTCCTCAGGCCAAATCATCTGACGCGCCGCAACATGCAAACGTGAGTGTGCGTGCGTGTTTGTATGTGCGTCAAGGATTGAGTGTCTATTCTTTTGCTTTCCTCAGGAAGGAAGAAACTGGCACACGTGTGTTACTGTGTGTGTGTGTGTCTCTTTTTGTGTCTCTAATTGTAAATGTTGAGTTTTGCCATCACAACATTAATAGTTAAATATGTCAATTAAATAAGACGGCTTTTATTGTTAGAAATTATTTTTTAAAAGTATAGTTTTCTTAAGTGAAGTCTAGAATGGCTGTCTTTTTATTTATTTATTTATTTATTAACTTAAAAATAAGTAGCAAATTTGTTAATCGTTACTTTTTAAAATTAAAATAATGAGTCAAAATGTTGTTGTCTATTTTATTTTTCAATAAAAATAAACTTTTGTTCTTAAATGTCACAATTAAGTGGCAAAAAGTCTTCTTTTTTTTAATTATTTTTTTTTTGTATGTTTTTTTTTTAAATGTTTTTCCAAAAAGTAATTTTTATGCAAAGAAGGTTGGTCGGTATCTGCTAAATGTAACTATTATAGTAACTTGTAATCTGAGTTTCTTTTTAAAGCAAGTAACTAAGTTACATTTTCAAGGTAATTGTGAAAACGCAGGATAACAACTCATAATTGAAAATGATTGAAGACAAAAAAAAAAAATCCGGTTTAGTTTTTCAAACAATAAATTTGAGGGAAAAAAATATATGAAAGGAATATTCCAGGACATGAGTGCAGATCAGTGGGACTAAAAATGGGAGTGGGCCGTATGACTCCGCCCCCAAGTGGGTGTGACGTGAGGGTGGCGGACTGGCGGTACCTGCGTTGAGGGAGCTGGCGCTGGGTTCGGGCAGCAGGGGCAGCAGGAGCAGCAGGAGGACGTAAACCAGCGAGAAGCCGTTAAAACGCAGCAAAGCGCCTGTCGACACGGCAACAAAGTCAGCGCGCGCGCACACGCATGACGACATCAAACATCTTTCCCGATTTGAAAGCGGCCTGAAAGTTTTTAAAAAGAACGCACCAAGGAAGGCCTTGTTTTGCTCCCCCACCCCCCAACCCCAACCCCACCCCCACCCCCTCACACACACACGCACACACTGCTCCCACTTTCCCAGGTAACAACATCTGGTTGTGTGCGTGTTGACACACTGCTCACCACACGCACGCACGCACACGCGCACACCTCCCCCTCGGTTTGGAATGTGAGGCGCTAAAAGGCTCCGCGCAACCACAGAAAGTTCTGCACTATCCGACAAGTCCGTCACACTGAAGGAGGATTTTGAACACACACAAACACTAGGATGCTAGCAGGCCATCAACTGCTTTGTTGTTCATGTTGCCTACATGTGAGATGTGCTAACGTGCTAATAGCTACAACGTGACATCGTGTGTGTGTTTGTGTCTGCAATTGAACTTTTTCGCAAGAGGCGGAGTCAGACAGGACTGCTAACCTGTCAATCACACACGGAGGCGACATAACTTGTCGATTAATTGACAATGAATCGATTATTAAATTAATTGATTATTTTGATCAGGCATAGGCGATTACCAACAGGTATTAGTCTTGAGCTGATACCTGGACTTTTTTTTCAAGGTATTGGTATCGTGGCAATTTGACAATAATGAACTGAGTTGAAAATTGCCATTCATTTTATGCAATTTTAAGATTTTTTTTTTTGTGATATAGGTATTTCTTTAAAGTTGTATGTCATTGATTACATTTTATTTTTTTATTTTTTTTACGAGTACTAGTGTTATCGGTACTCATACTGGTATTGGTCTAAAAAAAAAAAAAGTGGTATTGGACATTTTAATTTCTGTAGTCGTCCATGAAAGCAGACTGATTTTCTTTGTTTGTTTTCTTTCCAAACAAGACATTTGCAAACATCCGATTTGACATTTTTGCTTACACCCCCCGACAGATGTTAAAGATCAATTGGTAACGGAATCGTCATCAGTTTTCTGCATTATCAATGTGAATTTTTTTTCCTGTTTTTCAAGAGATGGAAATAATAATAAAAAAATTTCAATGTGACTGATTCATCAAGAAAATATTGACAGATGAATCAAATGTTACTTTAATTGTGGTTAGTTACATCTTGACTATCTTATTAGGCTAGCATAGATGCTACGTTGAACGCAATATGAATCAAGTAGAAATGGTTAGCTTTTTTCTTTGTGCTTTTGAAAAGTTTCAACAAAGATGTTGTCCAAATGTTGACAGGCCGCGCGAGAGAATACAAAAGTACAGCACTGACTCATTCATCAGAATGATTTTTTTCATTGTAATTGTTCAATGAAAGTTGAATCAAAATCCCAAAAGGGGACAACAAGGCACTTCAGTTGTGCTGAACTTTTCAGGCTGCTTTTTTATTGTTCAGTTTGTCTGCAATGAAGCACTAAAAGCACAAGTAAGTGTGCGCTTGTGACCTTTTAATGCCAAAAACAATGTGGACGATGTTTAATAATTTGTGAATTATTAATGTTGACTCAAATGTCAGGTGCAAAGAGCAACGGGATTATTGATGAGTTTGTCATCTTTAATGTCGATCAATATTCGTTCCAAATGAACAAAACGGACACGACTTTTTGACTTTTGAAAAATGAAAACAACGAGGCTAAAAGAATGCAAACCTGCGGTGAGGCTGAGTGGCAGCAGAAGTCGGAAGATGAAACCCGCCAGCAGCAGTTCGGAGGTCGGACGTGACATGGTTCCGTCCCGCCCGGATCCACGACGGATCCACCCTGGTCCCGCTGGCGCTTGTGGGGCGGACTGTCAGAAGTGTGTCCGCCTGAACCGGACCGGGACCGCCGCCTCCGGGGGCATCCCGCACACACACGCCCGCGCGCGCACGCACACGCACAAAGTCGCCCAGCCAACGTGTGAGCCGCTCCGAGCTCAAACTACAAAAAAAACAACAATTAAGAGAGCAAAAAGATAGAAGAAAAAAAGCTTGTTTTTTTCCCCAGCCTTCACTTTCAAACTAAATCTTCTTCTCCTTCGTCTTTTGTGTCAGAAAAGCAACTGGAAGCACACAGATGTTTTCAGACTTTTTTTTTTCTCTTTTCTCTCTCTCTGACGAAGTCCCATCCCCGGCCCCGCCCCCAGCCCCTGACGGACACTCTGCTCAAGACTGCAACGCCTCCCAAAAGCCCCAAAATAAAACCAACTTTTTTCTTTTCATGGCGACTTTCCAAGAGAAGCCAGAGTGTTCGTGTTGGGTTCGAGGGAACGAGTGCACTTTCAAAAACATACTCAACCGCCCCCTCAAAAAAATCACAAAGAATTAAGAAACACAGCTGTTTTTATTTCACTTTGAACATTTATCAGAACAACTCTGAGGTACAATCATCAACATGCTAAACAACGCAGACTGTTTGAATAATCACATAACAATAGTTGAAAAAAACATTCTGATTTCAAAACTCGTAATTTATGAATTTATTATGTACTGTGTATGTGTAGTAACCTGCTACATTTTCTTTTATTGTTTACATTGTAACATTTACCTCAATATTGCATTGCCCCATTGTAGAGAAAATTGTTAATTTCCCACGTTTGAGCGGGACCTTGAACGCATCAGTGTCGTGTGTTTTGTTTTTGTCCTCTCACGGTTGGGGTAGAAAAAAGAACGAGACGAGGCGCGGGAAACGGAATGGGGCATATGCCACGGAGGAGGCGGGACTTCCGACTTGCTGGTTTTCACACATCAGATTTGCTTCTGTTTCTTGTTTGCGACGTGTCTTGCGCTTCCGCCTTTGCGCCCCTCGGTTGACGGGTGCGAGTGAGTCGTGTGTCTGACGCTCTGCGCACGGGAGCACGCGGTTGGGCGCGCGAGTGTTGGAACGCGGCCGGAAACGACGCCGATGTGTGAAACCCGGAAGTCGGAAGTCCGGCGGCATTTACCCCATTACGAGTAAAGAGGAAGAGATAAGTTTGGTTCGTGCCCACAGCTAACAGTTAAGCTAATTGCCTGCTTTTGACTTGACTCAACTGGGAACAATCCGAAAGGTGTGTGCACTGCGGGATGTTTTCTACCAAGCTTCTGAATTAGTATAAACCAAGCAAATGTGAATTCATGAACATTTGTAGTTTAAGACACTTTTGTTTGTGAATCTTGTTGCCAGCGTGCTTTGGGATGCTGCCAGAAGTGCTCAGGACTTGTCGTGGACGGAAGGAAGGCCTACTTTTCCCACCTGTGGACCACGCGAGGAGGATTTTTGTGGCTAAGCTAACCAACTGCTTGGCTGAAGGTTTGAACAAACTTTGCTCGGATCTGAGGGAATCAGTGAGTACTCAAACTTTTCCTTGGGGATTACAAATGAACTTCAACAAGCGCCAATGACTAATACCAAACAAACGGAGCTATTAAATCACGGGTATTTCCCCCCCCCCCCTTATTATTATCTTTTTATGTTTTGTAAATAAATGCTATGTAATTTCATAAGTTGTCTCTGCCATGTTTTGTGCAAATGTGATTCAAGTGATTTAACATGCATTATGTCAATGTCAGGTGACTTCACTAGTTAACTCACGATTAATCACAAATTTTATATCTGTTCTAAATGTACAATACCATTTTTTTTTCTAGGTTTTCATACTCTTGTTAACAAAAGTGGGGAAAAAATGTTAAACTAATAGAAATAGTTCAATGGCAGTAAATGAGATAAAATTGCTGGAAATGAATAGGAATATTCTAGTCTTCTTATTTCTAGTTCCCCGTCGTGAAATGGCCACAAAGGCCTGCTATCCAGCTGATACTGGTATCGGCCGTCGCGACTAACTACCGATACATACATTAAAATAAGGTCTAGTATCAGCCTGATACAATATCTGGTGTCGGTACTCGCCCATCCTGTTCCAAGAAGTGGGCGGGGACTAGTGAGAGGCCAGCGGCCAATCAGAGGAGCTCGTACTGTCGCAGGTGCATTCGCTGGATGATGTCTCGGCAGTCGTTAAACACTCGACGGATGTTTTCCGTGTCCACGGCGCATGTGAAGTGTGGATAGCAATAATGTTTGCCTTCGCCGCTCGCCGTGCTGATCCGCTGAGACACACACACATACACACGCACATATATAAAATATACATTGTCCTATTATTTGAACATTTCTTTCCTTACCAAAAACTCATCTCTGATGAAGAATTTTGCTCTGGTCACCCTGGCATCCTCATCCGCATCTGGAACAGCTGGAAACACGCACACACATACACTGACAATTGTGACTTCCTTCCTGTGTGTGCGCGTGTGTGTGTGTGTGTGTGTGTTACCATCAGGAGGAAGCGTGTAGTTGGCGTATTCCGGGAAATAATCCTCCAGTTTGGATTTCCCCGCCAATATTTTGTCGGCAAGCACATCCTGCTTGTTGAGGAACAAGATGACCGAGATGGTCTTCAAAAACCTGCAGCCAATCACAGCGCAGGCCACGTTAACAAGGACCAATGGCTGAGCGGGCGGGCGGGCGGGGTTAACCGGAGCCAATCGGCCGAGAACCTGTTGGTCCAAATGGATCTGAAGAGGTCCAGAGATTCTTGCAGCCGATTGGTGGAGTTGT